>NC_090694.1:18945599-19587312 GCF_013368605.1 Nyctibius grandis | reverse complement strand
GCGATTAGCTGCCCTGGGGATGTTCTATTCCCCGAGGGCTGGGGACAATGTACTTCCGCCTTAGCGGAATACGCTATGCATCAAAAATTCAAAGATTTGAAAGTGTGGGGGGATATCACCCGGCTGCTGCGGAGAGCCCGGGAAGAACGGGACACGTGGCAAGCGGCGCGGGAGGACTGGGCGACATGGGATGCGGCTCGGACGTGTTTACATGGGGTCTACCCTGACCAAGACAGAAGTGGCAGTGGTGAAACTCCTCCAACATATACTCTCTGAGAGAGGAATTTAATATGACGAAGCTGCGTTAAAGCAGTTACTGCTTTGGGCAAAAGACAAAGGACATTTTACAACCTTTAATGATGTCTTTGAAGTGCCTTTATGGGAGAAGATTGGTGACTCTCTCTGGAATGCGGTGTCAAGTGGTGATAAGGAAGCCTTTAAATTGTCTGCTACATGGAAGCTGCTTAGTGAAGCGTTAAAAGGAATAAAAGCAGAGAGAGAAGTCACACATTCAGCTTTTATGGCTTTAGGACCGCAGACGTCTACTACCCCCTCACTGTTTGCGGGACCAACACCTCCCATGGCCCCGGTGGCTGTACCGGTGGCAGCTCCTTTATCACCGTGGGTACGGACGGCTCCGAAAAAAGCTGAGGAGCGGGGAGTGAGAAAAATAGATACAGATCCATCAGAACCGGTAGTGCGCCCTAAAACACGAACTCGATTTGAACTAATTGATTCAGACGCTGAACAGGAGACTTGGCAGAAACCCCCTCCGAAACCCCCTCCCTCTCATTGATCTCTCTACGGATGAGGCTGAGCAGGAGGACAAGAAGGAGGGTAAACATGCTTTGTACCCACCTTTACCGGATTCGCCGTTTCCTGAGTCTGTTGAACAAAGTTTACATTCCGGTGCTAAACGACCACCCTTAAAGTCTCCAGTTACGGAGTCAGCAGTACCAGAGTCACAAGGACTTAAAGGACTGTTACCATCACGAAATGGACACGAACTTGACATGACAGAGCTTGGTAGACGACTGGAAGAATTAAAGACGGAATTGCAGCAGCACCGTTCAGCCAACGCCTCGGGACACGTGACTATGTCTCCCCAAAACCCCCCCTCTGTGTTCGGGACAAGTTTTAGGGCCATCTCAACCTCCTTTACAACTCCCTACTCCACCTTTAGATCAGGGCAGGGGGGGAGGTCTGCGTCCATCTGGTAATGTGGGAGGTGAGGGAGAGAATCAGCGTCCGCCCGCGTATACGGGGAAAGGGGGGGGAGGAGTAAAATGGAAAGGGGTCATTCGAGATGTGTTATTAGGAGTTATAATTCCACAAGCATATCCGGTGATTGTGGGTGCGGGTCCTGAGGGAAGAAATATTTGGCAACCGTTACATTGGAAAATTGTAAAAGAAGCATTGTTACTACAGTTAGCGAGGGACAACACAGATGAGGACTGCAGAAAAGTTGTTGCAGGGATGGCAAATCGTAATGCCACCTTAACTGAGCTAATGGATGCTTGTGAGAAAGTAGGAACCACCACGTTTCAGATGGAGCATTTAGCAAAAACTTTTGCGGCGGCAATTAAGGTAGTTCATTGTTGTTATACATGCGAACAGGAAGGTCACTTTAAGAAAAACTGCCTTAAGAAGTTGAAGCTGAGTGGGAGAGATAACTCTGTTTTGATGTGTCATTGCTGTGGGAAGCTGGGGCATTTTGTGAAGCTGTGCAGGTCTCAGTATAATGCTCAAGGTCAGCTGATAACAACCAGCTGCAGAATACAGGGAAACTGGAGAAAGAACGCGGGGGGGGGGGGACCGTGTGCTGACACAAATGAATCTTCCCAACCAGTTCCAGGCCTATGCAGTTAACTCGCAGCCCAAACCGCAGGGAGCGCAGGACTGGTGTTTCCACGCAGGGTTAACCTGTGCGGCTGCCAAGCCTTGGACCTGTGGCAAACAGGGATAATGCTAATGCTGATTGTCAAAAGATCATTGAAGCTTTACCTGGAAAAACAGATTTGAATGCTATGATAAAGGCATGTGCAAAAGTGGGTACTGTGGAACATAAGGCTCAAGTTATGGCTGCGGCCGTACTTGGGGCTTACGTTGTCACAATTGCAGTCTCTATTCCAATTGTTAGCAGGGGACACAACTTTAACAGCACCACGACACACTACTTCAGAGGTACAGCAACTGATTACAGAAATAGAAAGCAGGCTACATTCCAAATTTGTACATCGTATTGATTTGAATCAGGAAATACAAATTATCACTTTGTTTGATAGGCAAATTCCGTATGCAATAATTGGTCAATGGAATTCAGAATGATCAGATTCGTTACAGAGCTATTGGCACAGATTATTCATCAAAGGACGGATGCGATGTCGGGAGCTTGTGGCCAGAGATCCCTGCATCACTAACCGTTCCTATTTTGCAGCTCAATATTTTGAGTGGTGTATGGCTAATAGCTTTGCTTTGCAAACAGCTATGGAGAATTTCTCGGGACAGGTTGTTTACCACTTGCCCTCCCATCCTGTTATAAAATTGAGTGCGGAACTTCCAATTGCCACAGGAGTGTGGTGCGCAGACACTCCTGTGGATGGAACTACCATTTTTACGGATGGATCTGGGAACAGAGGCAAGGCGGGCCTTGTCTGGTATTCTGACGGCAAGTGGGAATCTATGGCAGAACAACAAAAGGGTTCACCTCAGGTGGTAGAATTACAAGCTGTATTAGAAGTATTTCAAAATTTTCCCATTCCCTTTAATTTGGTTACTGATTCAGCATATGTAGCTGGCATTGTAAAACAATTGGATAGATCTGTTATAGACAATACATGTAATCAGTGTGTTTTTGCATTGCTGCGAGCTTTGTGACAAGAAATTCAAATCCGAACTGCATTGTTTTATGTTTTATATGTAAGAAATCATACTAATTTGCCTGGGTTTATTGCAGAAGGCAATGCCCGAGTGGACTCTTTGGTTTCCAGAGTGGAAGCAATAGCACAATTGCTTGTCAAAGTGCATAAAAGAATTACAGACATTACCGGACTAGACTCAGATGTTATCTATTTACCTATCAGAAAGGAATATCTACAGTGGTTAACAAATCAGTCAACTATTTTTCGAATGGCCTTACAGGACTTTACTGGACAATTGTTAACACATTTGCCAAAAGATAAAAAGCTACAGTTTATTTGCAAACAGGATTGGGAAGAAAAACCTATCAGATCAGAGATACCTATGACTGGACTAACTGTTTTTACTAATGCAGGAAAGCGATCACATTCAGCAGTTATTACCTGGCAAGAGGATGGACAATAGAAACATTGCAAATTCTCAGGACAAACTGAGGACTCATTGCAGACACTTGAATTTTTTGCGATATATCAGGTTTTTGTAAAATGGACCAATAAGAAATATGCGACTTTACACCATTTTGCTACAGTTGCATCAAGCAATAAACCTCAGAGAGATACCTTATTTTGTCACCCACATTCGTAGTCATCAATTTGATCAAAATTTGAGCATTGGAAATAATAAAGCAGACACACTTGTATCCTATACGCAAATATCACCAAATTTATTTGAACAAATACACCTATCCCATCAATTCTTTCATCAATCAGCGAAAATGTTAGCGAAACAATTTCACCTCACCATGGCACAAGCACGTGAATTAGTTAGTGTTTGTCCTAGTTGTCAGAAAATTGGCATGGGAATTGGAATAGGGGTAAATCCTCGAGAGTTGAGTGCGTTGCAACTGTGGCAAATGGACGTTATTCACATTGCAGAATTTGGAAGGCTCAAATATGTTCATGTATCTGTTGATACGTTTTCACATATAATATGGGCAACAGCACAAACTGGGGAAACAGGTCGTCATGTCAAATGACATTTACTTGCTTGCTTTGCAAGTCTTGGGGTTCCACAACAACTTAAGACTGATAATGGACCAGCATACTGTTCATAAATTTTTCGTCAATTTTGTCAACTATGGGGTATTACACATGTCACCGGGATTCCTCATTCGCCTACGGGTCAGGCGATTGTGGAACGTGCTCATAGTACATTGAAACAGCTTCTGCAAAAAAAAAAGGGGGAGAGGAAACTGAACCTTCTGAGAGACTTGCAAAAGCTGTTTATGTACTTAACCATTTAACTTTAGCAGGAGATAAGGAGCGACCCCCGATTGTAATACATTGGGAGGCAGTTCGACAGGGAGCAAGCTATGTGCAAAACAAAGGCAAAGTGTGGTATAGGGAACCAGGTACTAACGAGTGGTTGGGACCAGGGGAACTATTACTAATGGGTCGAGGTTATGCTTCTGTCTCTACAGGCGCAGGAGTACGGTGGATTGTTTCTAAAAGGATGGTTAGCCACATTATTAGAGGGAATAGTTTATATAGTTGTGATTATAATTATCATAGGGATCTGCGTGGGTTGTGTTGAGGCAATCATTGGAGAAATAGTATATGGAAGTAGGTGAGATAATAAATCTAACTACTTCCAAGAGGGGAAAATTGATACCGGATGGTTTAGCAACGGTTTAGCAAGAGTAGGCCTCAGAGTAGGCTCTATAAAGGGCCTGCTCTGTGTTACCTTTAAACAGAAATCAGCTTCCTGTCAGTAGTTTTCCTTTCAGCTAGAATAACAGAGAATAACAGTATGTTTCTGAAGTAAACTGCATGTTTTGTAGATAGAGTCTGCTTATGGGAATGTTTATAATAGGCATTATCCTACTTGTGTTACCCTGTTTGTTTGCATGTTTGCAGAAAACTGTGCAACGAATGGTCAATACAACCCTTTGTGGCTCACAACAGAGAGCAGGACTTATGGGTAACCAAGGCTTGGGATTCTCTGACTGGGCTCTGCGAGACACAGGGAACCAGGTTTAAGAATACCTGTGGGGGAAGCCGAAACAGCACCAGCCTCGACCTTCAGACGTGAGGAGTCATGACAGTACAGAGAAGTCTGGTAAAGCGGCGGGGTGCCAAGAAAGATGAGGAACGGCGGCCGTTGCTGAGTGAAACAAAAAGCTTTAAACAATGCGCTCATGATTAGCTTGCTTTTGCTTTGCATCTCAGGAGTTGCAGGGGAATCTTACTGGAGAACCTGGGCTCGGGATGTTGTATCCGCCAGCTACGCTTACGCTTTGATGCAAGGCTCCAGAATCAGCGATACGCTTTACTTTGCATGACTTGAAGCATGGGGAGGGGGAAATGTAGGTAGATTAGGGTACGGCGACCGGAAAATCTCGGGCTGTAAACGGAAGGTAGGCGTGGCGAAAGGAGCAGGATGTGTCATTATCGTGCGAGTTCGTACGGGACAAGACGACTATATAAGGCTGTTGCGCAGTTAAATAAACGCCATTTGCAGCATCCTCATATTGGTGTCTGTGCTCTCTTGGCCCGGAGGCTGGGGATGCCTCCGTGTCACCTTCGCCGAACGGGTTGTTGTTGAGAACCTTGGGCAACAATGGGTGGACTCTTCGATGGGTTAAAAACTGGCTGGATGGCCGAGCCCAGAGAGTGGTGGTGAATGGGGCAAAGTCCAACTGGCGGCCGGTCACTAGCGGTGTTCCCCAGGGCTCAGTTCTGGGGCCGGTGCTGTTCAATATCTTTATAGATGATCTAGTCGTAGGGATTGAGTGCACTCTCAGTAAATTTGCAGATGACACCAAGCTGGGTGGGAGTGTCGATCTGCTGGAGGGTAGGAAGGCCCTGCAGAGGGATCTGGACAGGTTAGATAGATGGGCCGAGACCAACGGCATGAGGTTCAACAAGAACAAGTGCCGGGTCTTACACTTTGGCCACAACAACCCCATGCAGCGCTACAGGCTGGGGGAAGTGTGGTTAGAAAGCAGCCCGGCGGAAAGAGACCTGGGGGTGCTGATCGACAGCCGGCTAAACATGAGCCAGCAGTGTGCCCAGGTGGCCAAGAAGGCCAATGGCATCCTGGCCTCTATTAGGAATAGTGTAGCCAGCCGGTCTAGGGAAGTGATTGCCCCTCTGTACTCGGCACTGGTGAGGCCGCACCTTGACTACTGTGTCCACTTCTGGGCCCCTCACTTCAAGAAAGATGTTGAGGTGTTGGAGCGAGTCCAGAGGAGGGCGACCAAGCTGGTGAAGGGTCTGGAGGGTATGAACAATGAGGAACGGCTGAGGGAGCTGGGGTTGTTTAGCCTGGAGAAGAGGAGGCTCAGATGTGACCTTATTGCAGTCTGCAACTACCTGAAGGGAGGTTGTAGCGGAGTGGGAGTCGACCTCTTCTCCCAGGCAACTAGCGATAGGACAAGAGGACATAGCCTCAAGCTTCGCCAGGGGAGGTTCAGGTTGGACATTAGGAAGCATTTCTTCTCAGAAAGGATCATTAGACATTGGAATGGGCTGCCCAGGGAGGTGGTGGAGTCACCATCTCTGGATATGTTTAAGACAAGACTGGACGTGGCACTCAGTGCCATGGTCTAGTTGACATGGTGGTGTCAGGGCAATGGTTGGACTCGATGATCCCAGAGGTCTCTTCCAACCTGTTTGATTCTGTCTTGCCTTTAAACCATGTAATTATGTCCTGTCTACTGCAGAGTGAGCTGTACCTAGCTCGTCAAGAAATTCCGCTGAAGATTTTATCTATTTCCTTAAGTTCATATGAATGTATATTCATCAGATCTCTGATGAATAGATCTCTGAAAAATAACAACTTTGGTCAGTTAAAAGATGCTTCTATTCTATTTGCAAGGCAGATTCTCTGCTGACGCTGTATTAACATGGACACTGAACTGAAACTTATCAGTCTTTTCTGATTCACACAGAGAATTAAATGTTTCTTCCCTCCTATGAACTCTCTATTTGATATTTCCCTATATTCCCTATGTCTTATATCTTGAAACTTGTTGGTTTCTTTTCTGTGAGATCACTTCTTTTGCTGGATCCACTAGTGAATAGAACGCCTCCCAGATAATTGGGACTTAAACACTGAACTCATAATTCAACAGCTCCAAAAGAATTAAATGATTTAAAACACAATCAAGCACATAACAATGTTATAAAACTGTAGCCAATAACAACATTTACTTGTTATACAGGTATATATATTAAATGCTCAATACACTAAAACCATTAAGTAACAGTGTAGGAAGAGTAAGTAAAAATAAGCAGTCTCACATACATCAGCCTTAGGTCAGCTGAAATTGTTTGTGAATGTATTACAAATCTAATTTATAGTTTTAGCTGGAAAAGTAGTGAAGTAAGGTTTCATTTTATAATTTTTTCAAAACAACTTTTCTGTACTAAATTAACTTCAATTTCAAAATAAAATGAAAATTTGGTAGGGAAGTTAATCTAAAACATTTTTTATCAAATCAAAACAAAGCATTCCTAAAAGTACAGAAAACAGTAAATTTTCTTAATCTACAAAGGAAAAAAAAGAGATAAAATGGTTAAATGACTTACATCATGTCACACAGTCAGCAGCTTGGGCAGGAGAAGGACTTGACTCTCCTTGTTTCAACAACTCTATGGATTTTTTCAGCCTCCAGTTTCTGAAAGATTAAAAAGGAAGCAGTAATACAGGCACTAAAATCAGACAGAAAATTTTCCGTTTCCTAAAAAACGATGTAGCTTTCAGCATTACAGAATGTATTTTTTAATGTGAAGGTGATAGATTTTTCTTTTTGTCATACTTAATGATGCTTTGTCAAGTGCGTTCAGGTAATTACCAGAAGTCTAATAGCAAAAGGAAACAACCCAAATTGCCAGCATCTCCACATATCTGTCATACCAGTTTTCAATCACTGCAGCTCCAATTGCAATTTCTGTATCATAATTATCCTTCATTACAGCAACAACATTAAGACATGAGAGCAATTTCCACTAATCTTAATTGTCTTACAGTAGTAATTCATTTTTAACTACCTGCTTGTCTCTATATTCCTTATTTATACTTTTCCTACATGACTATTTTTTTGGATTGCATAGTTATAAAGACGTTGCATAATTTGTCCCTTTGCATTAAAAGAATGAAGTTTTAAGATGTGGCCAGCACACTGTACAAGGAAATACAGACATCTAGTGATATCTTTTGACCTCACCTTTCTCCCAGTAAAGTAAGTCTTCTAAAAACAGTGCTAGCAGAGTTTCACACCCTTCAGTGATGGGACATGCCATTTAAAATTTTTAAAATTTTAGCATCCTTCTAGATGCAAATGTAGAAATAAAATCTACATGAAGTCTTACATAGTCCGTAAAATGTGACAGATCAAGTGATTATCTCTGGTTTTGATGGAACTGATTATTTTAGAAAACATTACTAAATTAGAATAATTCAACTGATTTACAACAAAATATTCTTTATACAATGAACACATTTCAACACAACGCAGCAAAACCATTACAATTTCCTATTAGGAAATGAGAATGTTTCAACAGTATTAAACATCACGTATCTTTTTTTCTTTTTCATAAGTAATCGTGCAGTTAAACCACAAAGAAATTCCATGCTGGAAAATGTATCCTTATAGCAATTTCAGTGCTGTTAACTTCAAAAACAAATAGGTTATCTTGAAATTATTAGTTAAGCAGTATCCAATGTTTGGAAAGCCCAGGAATGCAGCGTCATATGCATCAAACAACTCTCTCTACCAGACATTATATTATTATCTGAATACACTCAAAGAATCATTAGTCATAACAAATTTGAGGACAAAGTCTGCCAAAATGATCAATACTGAGAGTAAGAAAGAAAAGAATATGCTTTATCATTCAGAATTTTTTTTCTTTTTTAATTCTAGAAATGTTAAGCAGAAATAGCTAGCAGCTTGATAATTATTTGATGATCACTGAATATGAGTTTGCTGGTCAGAAGCTTTCACATTAGTTGCAATGAGAAATAAGATATATCACCAAGAATGAAAAATACTTTAAAAGAATTATTTTAGATGATATCCTGCTCATTTTCCAGAATTCTCAGTCTCTGGTGAACCAGCCTATCAACTGCACACCACTTTATACAGTCCAGCTTTTCAACATGCAGTGACAGCTGATGCAACTCAGTGGTCATTCACTTCCATCTACTAACCAACAACCAACAACTTTTTATGTAGGTTTTTTTTGTATATTTCTATTTTCCTGTTTATTGTTGCCTTCTAGGTTCATAATTTCTATGTTATTTCCCTTTCAGTTTTTCAGAAATGTCAAAGTTTTCATTAACAGATTACAGTAGTAATTCAATGATATTAAATGGTATAAAATACCTCCTAATGAAAAATATAAGCCCATATGAATGATTTTAAAAAAAAACCAACAAAACCAAAAACATAGTTTTTTTCTATTTTGCTGAAAGTTTAGCAACTGGATTTTTTGTAATCTTGCTGTTCTTACTGTCTGTAAAATTCCAGTAGTGATTGGATCAGAAAGACTGGAGCTAATGTATCTTCCAACAGTGCATTTGTTTCCTACTTCAGTCTTCTGAATGTTATCAGATAGAGCTGATCTTCCCTTCCTAATCAGAGGGATAAAGATATTTACAATTGGTCAGTAACTATCTCATCTATAAGAAGTTGGGTGGACCTAAAGACAAGACAAACGATGATGAAGTATACAATGTAATAACAAATTACAGTATTCTCAACATGAGGAAAAAATTAAATTTTAAGGATATTTAGGAAAAAGAAAATCTTCTTACAGAAGCAAAAGGAAGGAACTGAATTTAGGAAAAAAGCTAAGGTTATATAAAGTAAACTGCATGTGTTACATAGAATGTGCATCATATATACCGAAATCATTGTTGGTTTTACACACACCTATTCAGGCTTTCATTGTTTATAAACTGACTCTTTCTTGGTACATTCAGTTCATCATCTAGATAATACTCCATACTGCTTTGTAAGTCTTCAGAGGCAGCTGCTCAAGACATAGTGTAACCATATTTTGATGTCTCTCTCTAAAATCCAGATCAAATACTTCAGGGATTGAGATCTTCATCATGATGCTTTCCTATTTTCAACTTTGACTCCACAATTGCAAAGATAACTTCTTCAGCTCACTGTATCTCAGCTGATTCCAAGAACAAATTCTGACTTATCACATATGGTGAACAGTTTGAAGTGCAGCAGGAAAACTGCTCTTACCAGTCTATACTTTATTCACACACCCAGACCTGGCTATTGATTCTCTCTCTATATCAGTCATAAAAAAAACCAGTCTTAATCCTGACCAAAATTTGCACTTTAACTCACATTACAGGCCACCAAGTGCTCTATAAACAAAACAACACTCAAAGCCGTTTAGACCTGACCATAGAGTATCAACATCACCATCTCCTTTGTTCATATGGATAAGGAGTGAGAGGAGTCAATATAAATTACTTTTATTGACTTATATTTCTGTATCCAATTATTTATCTTTACATTCTGGGACTGCATGGCTTTGTATGTCTAACAGGAATATTACTTCAAATGATTGGGGGAGGGTGGGTATGGGGGTGGGAAATACACACTTTGCTTAGTGTGTAAAAAGTAGCAATTCTGCCTTCCAGGCTTATAGGAGGGTAACCCAATAGTCTTACAGGTATACTATTCCTTACAAATTTAGAAAAGGCTAATTTTTATGGCTGTGTCTGCAGCAAGGTTTCCCTTGATTTCAAAATCATGTACATGTCTTCAGCAAAAAAAACAAATCAACAGACAGCATCAGTTATTACAAAGTTCACATCATCTCTTAGAGCAGGTTACTGCTCCTCATACACAGTTAAATTACACAAGTATCAAGTCAATTATCAACTTACTAACTTAAGTTAAAATACTTAAAAGACAGTATAGGACATATTTCTTTCCTAATATCAATACCATATTATTAAAAAACAAAGTTGAAAAATAATCAGACTTTTATGCTAGTTCAAAATGAGTTTCCCTCTCCAATATTATTGCTCTTTCCTCCTTTGACAATGACTACTGTTAAAGCGAAGATAAAGTAAAAATTTTCTCCCAGGGCCAAGAAAAGTAATTGTAAGTTGCATCATGTCAATCCCATTTTCATTTTTTGAAATGTATCTCTTTCTTATGCACTAAGCAAAAGCCATTAAGTAAGCTAGTAATGATAAATATTCTCTCACAACTCTAGGGTACAGATTTATAGATAGCCTCATATAGAAGGGGTAATACTACATATGTATATACATGAGAAATATGTTTACATACACATATATACACATATACATGTAAAAATAGATGTAGTCACTAAATTTTATTGTGAAATAAATAAAAAAGTCCATATTCTTGAAGAAATAAATAGTTCATGTACTTTCCATGATAGAAAAGTAAAAAAAAAAAAAAAGCAAATAAAAATCCATACAATCAATACATAAAAGACAGGTAATATAGTAAAGGCTGTATAATGAAAAAATCCTCTTTCAGACTGACTGCTCTGTGATCAAAGTGAGAAATAGATAATACACAAGAAGGGACAGAACAGGAGAGCGCTAGACTGATAATTTCTCTTATAGTTTAATTACTTATAAGAAAACATCTTACAGTCTAACGTAGAATTATAGAATATTGCTTTAAAAGACTAACACCAGATCCACTTTCAATGCTGTAAGCAAATTTAATATCAAATATTCAGAAGACATGCCTGAATTAAGAAAAACTTTGCATTCACTGTATCTAGCAGAAAGGACACAGAATTTTGATGAAACTGTAACAAACATATTAAAGTTAAGACTAAAGAAAAGGTTGTTGGGCAACATTAAGACCAGCAAAGCAGCACAGTTTAGGTAGCAACAAATATTGTCTACATCTGCTAGTTTAAGCTGTGGTGATGTCCAGAGATTGTCCCTCAATTAAATGATAGACTATACCATATTTTTGTAGGGACAATAAAGTGAGTGGATAGCTCAATATCCAGCACGCTGAGAATTAAGCCCCAAGTTATATTAACTGATGAGCTGCTACAAGTAAAACATGTTTAAAGTCAAATGCTAAACTAAGAAAGAAAGAAAGAAAAAATCCCAAACTAGAAAGCATGTTTTTAATCTTCACCTGATACATTTTCTCAGGCATCATCAGCTCTTGTGTTTAAATCCTATCATAAATGAATTTCTGAGTTATGGCGAGGCAATAAACAGTAATTGCTGGCAATAACTATAAATTATAAGGTATAATTTTCTACTCCATTTAAACTTATAGTCTGCTTATAAAAGCCATCAAAGGACGACACCTGTCACAAATGAGATCGAGTATATTGATCAGAATGTCAAGTCAGACTGGTTCCTAATGATTTAGCAGGCTGGCATTTTATTGCGAGGACTAGTGTTTTGTGTCCCAGAATTTGATTTTATTTTCTTTAAAAAATAAGCATAAAACGGATCTACCATAAAGTGGATTAAATAACAAACAAGTCCCCAAAATTAGAAAAAAAATAGAATTTCATACTATACCTAATTTGAAATTGTAAATAAAAAATACTTAATTGTGTAAGAACATAAATAAAACTGTTCACAAAAATGAAAAAAAAAAATCCAAAGTTTACAACTTCATTGAAAGTAAATCTTCAAATCAAAAATTCAGTGAAGTAATACACCAGCCAAAAGATTAAAGGAAAAGATAATCCTAAATCCTTTAAGTAGATTGCACTTTTGTCACATCCCACCTGGGGGAGAGGGATAAATTTGGTAAGAGATGAGCCCCCTTGCTTTCTAGACGATCCTCAGAGATTAGAGGGGCTAGGGGCAGATGGGCTAATCTCTTAATAGGGGAGTCAAATGTTGGGGGGAGTAACTCAGATTCACAGATCCCCGGGTGTGGATTAAGATGAAATGACACTCAAGGTCTGTCTACAAATCACAACTTTAACAAACAGTTACTACAAAGCAAAGCATGTTATATGTATTGGCACATATCCACTCAAGCTATATGATTTAACACCAACTAGGGGTAGGCTTTGTGTTACCTACCATCTTAGAGAAACTAGAAAGAGGGGAAGAGGTAGAGAGGAAAGAAGGGGGGGGAAAGATCACCGGTCTGTGTTCCAGTGTTGGTCCAGCCAATGGGGGGGTCTCGGGTCTGTAGAGACGCTCATCCAGAAGTTTTCCCCACCTGTGGCACTTGTCTTCTCCTTTTTATTGTTATCCTTCAACGTGGACCACCTCTTATTCAAATTAGAGTCTCGCTTGCTATGCAAATTATCACGCATGCTCAGTCTATCCTTCTTTTGGGTCGGTGGGCGTATTGACTTGGTGGTCAATGGGTCGGTGGGCGTGATCTCCCCCTGCCGGAATTACCTTTCCCCCAGTTACTGAAGAGTTTTGCTGAGTCATCCAGCTGCTTGCAGGCTGCTCCTCTTATCTTGTGTCACTTGCTAGTGCTTGAGACATTCCTAGGACAGGCTCAGGGGATCTCCACCCCCTGTTCCCTTATCGAGTTTTGCCTGCTGTTGTAGTTCGTACCCTTCTGAGCAAACAGGTCTTTGTTTCAGGGGGCTACGAGTTAGCCTTGGTATTTAGACTGTTTGTAAGTCCAGTTGGTCTCCTACACCACCCCGTGGCTCAAAATTCCAAGTTCTTCTTCGACCGTTGTGATCTGTACATAGCAAACAGATGTAGAGAGAGAAAAAGAAGACAGTAGGCAAGAAATCATATATCTAACTATTGCAAGGCCTATTATTAGTTAAGAATACAGTTAATATCGTAAAACCAATATTTACAAACTATTTTCCCCACCCCATGAGTCCGAGCGAACTCAGGAGAGAGCTGAACCAAGATCCAGGGCTCCAGCCATTAAACCAGTCCTTTGGCTGCATTGCTTGGAAAAGTTCTCCGGTCTGATCTGACACTTCTTTCATCCTTTTTCATGCTGCTTCTATGGTGGTATGGTGCTTCTGAGGTGCTTAATGCCTTCTTTGTCTCAGTCTTTACTAGAAAGACGAGTTGTTCTCCAGGTACCCAGCCTCGTGAGCTGGAGGACAGAGACAGAGAGCAGAGTGAAGCCCCCATAATCCACAGGGAAATGGTTAGCGACCTGCTATACCACTTAGACACACAGAAGTCTATGGGGCCGGATGGGATCCACCCAAGGGTACTGAGGGAGCTGGCAGAAGTGCTCACCAAGCCACTTTCCATCATTTATCAGCAGTCCTGGCTAACCGGGGAGGTCCCAGTTGACTGGAAGTTAGCAAATGTGACACCCATCTACAAGTACCTGAAAGAAGGTTGTAGCAAGGTGGGTGTTAGTCTCTTCTCCCAGCTATCAAGCGGTAGGACAAGAGGAAATGGCCTCAAGTTGCACCAGGGGAGGTTTAGATTGGATATCAGGAAAAATTTCTTCACTGAAAGGGTTATCAAGCAGTGGAACAGACTGCCCAGGGAAGTGGTAGAGTCACCATCCCTGGAGGTATTTAAAAGACGAGTAGATGTGGTGCTTACGGACACGGTTTAGTGGTGGACTTGGTAGTGTTAGGTTAATGGTTGTGTGGACTCGATGATCTTAAAGGTCCTTTCCAACCAAAACAATTCTATGATTCTATGATAGTTGCGTTGTGTATGGTGAGACAGCATTCTCCATCAGTGAGATTTAACATTCCATATACCCACTGCTCTTTTAACAACATATCTAAAGCTAATCGGTTTTGTAAAGTTATTTTAGATACCTTTTGAATCTGTAAATTCATTTCCCTGAAGGCATGATTGGTCCAATTGCTTAGGATGCGTATTTGCCAGGTCAGATTTTCTAAGACAAATTGGTGTCTTTTGAGGGTCACAGATGGGGTAAATATATTTTCTAACATCAGAGATGTTGTCATGCCCCAGGTATAATAATCAGGTACTTGGACTCCATGCACGTCCCACTCAAGTCACACCTGGGGCCTATTACTTTCCCGGCACCTTCTGTTTTGATGAGGCACTGAGAAATTGAACACTCTAGAAGGACACATTGTACGAATTCCTATTCTACATTGTTATCCGGCATGTTGTTTTACATTAGGATGGGAATATAATTTTCCATTTGAGCATCCCCATAACGTTCCCTGTGGAGCAGGGTACCATGCCATATTACATTTGTAACCATCACCTCTGGGTACCTGAGTATCCTGTAGGTCTCTATCCCACACCTTTCTGTGTTCCGGACCATGGCTTGTGGGAATACCACACCTAATCACAGTTCTTCCCATTTTCCAGGTTCCATTGCACCTTTTGTCCAAATTTCGGAAGCCCTGGGAAGGGTATCCCCAGCAAGTACACATATAAAGGTTCGGAGTTCAGGGATATACCATGTCTCAATGGGGACTTCTGCACCCATTGTGCAATTTAGGGTTGTGGTACAGTTCATTAACTGGGAGTATTCTGGGGAAGGGACTTCAACGTATTTCTCATCAACTGGATAATCAGGATCAGTGTCTCCATACAACATATGTTTGATAGACCAAGCCCACTCATATCTGGTTCTATTAATTTTGCCATATTCCTGGTCTGGGTGATCCAGAATCTGTATACACCATGTAGGGGACCACTTAATGGTATAGGGGTGCTCAAAAGGTTCTGTTTCAGGAGGTGGAGGCCAGGAGGGGATTTGGGTACATGATATCCTGCGGGGATTCACACAGTGAGTTTGGCTCCACCATTTACCTGACGTGTTATGTATGCTCATCAAATCTTAAGGACAAGGGGATATTGGCAATATAGATGGAACTTCTGGCATGGGAGTTACCGGATTACTCATATTCCATCTATTACACATTTTGTTCCAAAGATCAGTCCAATTTCCCAGAGGAATTTGATAAAACACATCCTGGTTAGCCCTCCAGGCCTTACTAAAAGTATCGTTAAGTTGATTTTCGAATGGAGCTTTCACTCTGCCCCAAGTGCAATTGGCGAGAGAGTCATTAACGATTGTACGTAATTTACTTTCTAGCAACTTGGAGAGGTTAAGATTAACTATAGAAAAGCCAATACCTTCTCCTGAAGACTTGGGAATTGGGACACAAATTCCTTGGTTACTATGGTTCCAGATACGCATGAATCCTTGAATTAGTTCCCAGGCAAGGCTTGGAGGCTCATCTCCTCTTCCCTCACCAAGGATGGCGGAGGTGAGGAAGAGGGTTTTCTAAAGCATCGTGCGTGGTTATAATATACAAATGATCACTAGGGGTAATAATATAAACATATGGTTCGTAAAAGCTTCTGCGACAACCTGTAAATACATAAAATAAGAACAAAGCAGGTTTAGAAAGATGGCACAATGATGCCAATTGAAATGTCATGTCCCATTACCCCAATAGTGATGGAGAAGAAAATATCTTTTCAATCCATTTTTCCTTAGTACAATACAAAAATATTCCAAACAAAATCAAA
This sequence comes from Nyctibius grandis, assembly GCF_013368605.1. Lineage (NCBI taxonomy): Eukaryota > Metazoa > Chordata > Aves > Nyctibiiformes > Nyctibiidae > Nyctibius > Nyctibius grandis. The sequence continues at coordinate 19,570,971 of NC_090694.1, read as the reverse complement.
CAAACAATACAAATAACAATCCACTCTGTGGTTGTGAACATGGGTTCCACAATAGTTTGTCCACAATCTGCAATATACATATATACAAAACAGAGAATGATACAAATGAAAATGATCAAAAGGATGATACAATCCATTGAGTATGGATTCGATGATCCTTTCTGTGGGCATCAGTAGGTACCCATGCATAGGTATTGATGAGAGTCTTCAGGGTCAGGTGTACTTGTCCCACAGTGGGTAAATCCACCAAAACGGGCTGTCTGGAATAGTGAAGTGGGTTTTTTGAATCTTTGTCCTCTCTCTTCCCGGGTAGAATAGACGGGGGTTTGGGACAAAATGCCATGATTCAGGGCCAACCATTAATTCCCCAAAGGCTGTTAACCTTAGTTACTGCATCGGATATCCGTTGCGCCCATCCAGGATCATGAGCCCTTAAGGCTCGTTTTAGGAGCCCATTAGTGCATTTCACAATACCATTTGCCTGAGGGTAATATGGAGTATGAAAAACACACTGTATTCCTTCATCCCGTGCCCACTCTTGAACCACCCCGGCAGTAAAGTGGCTCCCATTGCCCAGTTGAATTGATTTGGGTTTAGGCAAGCAACTAAACCACAATTTTAGACCTTTTATTGTATTATCCCCTGCCTCCGCTTGGGTCACTCCCGAAATCACCTTGACCCCTACCAACACATATCGTTTTCCCTCTGAGGGTCAGAAGGGACAGATATAATCTACTTGCCAGGTGTCCCACAGCCTCTTATTGTCCCTCAAGTGTAGGGGTTGATCCTTGAGAGGGTTGTGCTCTCCCAGTCGAGTACGGTATAAGCCGCATGCTGAGATGATGGTGTTGTACAGTTCCCTTATCACAGACCACCCTCTACTGATTGCTTTCTTAAACAGATCTTTACTTCCAGAGTGGCCTCGTTTAACATGTAACCATTCTAACAGATGTTCCCATTTTTCTTCCTCACCTTCTATGGCCATCCCTGCCAAGCGGGACAGTGAATCTACCTGATTGTTCAAAAGGTGAGCTGGATGATTTCCTATCTGATGTGCAGCCACCCACCCTACTAAAAAAGACTTCTGTTTAGTGATATTTAGGATTTCTTCCCATTTTTCTCACTGCGCACTGGTACCCGATTAACTTCCCACTGGTTTTGTTCCCAAAATGGGAGCCATTCAGTACATCCCTTGAACACAGCATATGAATGGGTGTAAATAAATACTGGTTCTTTGCTCTCTGCTTCTCTAACAATTACGCTCCATACAGCTACCAGTTCTCCCACCTGAGCTCTACCCTCCCCTTCCATTACTATCCAGTCCCCTGAATCAACATGCAGTGCCACTGCTCGGTATTTGCATACCTTACCCTCTCTTTTAGTGGATGCATCAGTGAACCATACGTTCTTTAGGTGGGATTCAAACGGAGGGGCAGGTTTTATATAGGAAGGAGGCTCCTGGTCTGGGTGGTCAGAGGGCGGATCCTGTATCTGAAGCAGCTTTGGTGTTCCTTCCTCTATCTGGCGTGCATAACAATAATGATCTAATTGCGCATACCACTTTCTTACTGTTTCTCGCTGCGCAATCCCCACAGGGGGAGGGGTTCCAGCTAATACTGGTTTCAAAACCTTAAAAGGTCCTCTTAAAATGATTGGTTGTTGCCGTATGATTTTTCTCAGCTTCCTGTAAAGCTAGGCTAACCACAAAAAGGCCCTTCTCCCAAATTGAATAACGTTTCTCTGCATCTTTGAAACTGCACGAATAAAATCCTATGGGACGAGTCGGACCTTTAGGTCCATGTTGCCACACATGTATAGAGAGTCCATGAATAGCAAAACCCCATTTGATATGGAGGAGATCTGTTGAGTGTATTGGCCCTAAGGCCTGATATACCCCAGCCTCAAAAATTGACAACTTTAAGGCTTCTTCATGAATGGGGGTCCAGTCCCAGGTGGCTCTTTTGCATGTCAAATCATATAAGGGGCAGGCTATGATGGAAAAATCTGGAATGTATTTTCTCAAAAATACCAGCAGGCCTAGGGCATGTTGTAACTCCTTCTTATTTCCAGGCATTTTTACTTTTCAAGGGCAGTTAAGGTCTCGGAGGGAATACATACTGTTCCTTCCCTCCACCAAATGCCTAGGAATTTTACCTCGAAAGAGGGAAGCTGTACCTTTTCTGCTGGGATTTGGAGCCCTAGATTTTCCAAATGATCAATTATTTCAGTTTGGATCTGTCCTACTGAGGTGGCATCAGGGCCGCCAATCAATATATCGTCGATGTATTGATATATTTTCACCTCCTCAGCAGGAGTGACTCGGGCAAGCTCTTGTGCCAGCACGTAGTGAGCAATGGTTGGAGAGTGGTGGTATCCCTGGGGGAGACATGTAAAAGTGAATTGCACGCCCTCCCATGTAAAAGCAAAGCGCTCTCTGTCTGCTTCCTGTAAGGGAAATATAAAAAAAAAAAATATCTTTTATGTCAATGGTTGCTAAAATTTGATGGGCTTGCTCCTGTATGGTTGCAATCAGTTCGGCTATGTTAGGCACTGCAGCCGTCAAGGGGCCTGTGTTGGCATTTAGGCATCGAAAGTCAATTGTTAATTGCCATTTTTCATTAGGTTTACGGACTGGCCACATCGGGGAGTTATAAGGTGAATGAGTTGGGACGATTATCCCTTGTTCTTGCAACTCAGCTATTACAGGAGTGATTCCCTCTTGGGCCCCTAAGGGAAGAGAGTAGGGTTTGACATTTGCAATCTTTGAAGGGGACAATTCTGGTGCAGGTTGGAGCAGTCATACTGAGGCTGCCAGGAGGCCGAACACCCACTCTTTCCCCTCTGAGTCCACTCAAGCACGCCCTTTAAGCAAATCAAGCCCCAGAATATTAGTTGGTAAAGTTCCTAGGATCATAACAGTGTCTACTGCAGTCTCATCTCCAGGCAGCCAGCACTTAACTCAAGCTATTGGTTGGGGACGGGAATTTCCAAATGTGTCTGTGACCCAGATTTGCTTCTTATCAGCGACTATGCCACTGCGGTTAGCGACATCCACCCGAAGTGCTGATATTTGAGCACCCGTGTCAACTAAAAAAGTAACTCGAGTTTTAAAGGGACCAAGGGGGAAAGTAATCAACAAGTCTCCCTTACTATTTTCTGTGAGCCTACTTAAATGGATCCACTGGCCATCCCCCGGCTCACCTACTGGGGACGGCGTGCCCAGTTTCCCGTCCACAAATCAATCAAGCTCTGTTCAGGGGTGGTAGGCGTTTTGGAGGTGATTGCCGCAATGTTATCAGATTGGGGTTCCACCCTCATACCCTCTCAGGTGGGCGGTTCAATTTTGGAGGGTACCTTCCTTTTATCTTTCCACGCTCGAATGAGCTTTTCCAATGCTACAGTGGGTATGCCATTCATTAAGTCCCGAGGGATTCCCTTTTCAATTCCCTCAGCCCACAATAGATTTCTCTTTGCCCCAGGGGTCTGTTGAGGGGGTAAACCTTCTCTTTGTTCTGCTTTCCGTACAGTAGTTTTTGGTTTTGTAACTCCCCCTGTGATCCCCATCCTTCTACCGTAATTTATCAATTCTTGGGCCACCTCCCCCCAAGTCATGGGTCTTCCTCCTCGGGTCCATCTCGCCCCTCCCTGTGGGGTTAATGCATCCCGCAAACAGTCTTGTAATTGTACTGCATATAATTTCAAAGAATCTGGTAGACCCCGGATCAGGGGGGTCATCCTTTCTGGGTTAGCAACTAACAACATCGGAGAGGGTTGTTGAGGGACCAAAGCCTATCGTGCATTAATTGTAGGCAAGCAGCCTTCTGCAAATTTTCAGTTAAGTGGTTTACAGTTGGGGTCTCAATACACACTGGATCCCCCCTTTCTAAGGGGTCCAGTCCCCCTGCCCAATAAGCAGCTCACTGAGTTAATGACCATGGCTGTCCTGGGTTATCAATAGTCAGGAAAACTCCTGGTCCCCAGTACCCCTGAGCTTTGTCCTCTGATGATAACAAGACCCAATCACCCCCAGTCAGTGATACTCTCCATACATACTCTGTCTCAGTTTCTTGAGCTAACCCGGTGTATTTCTCCTGGATTTTTGACATTTCAGCTGCCAAATACGGCACTGTCCATATAGTGACTTGTGGGGCTCCCCCATCTTGGCCATTATCTATGGTCTCAGTTTTGATCAGTGATCTCATTACTGCGTCCTCAGGGTAAAATACTTCTCGGCTTATTTCCAATTCCTTAGCTGGGTACATGGGTCTTAAGTTTTGTTTTTCAGCTAGCTGTGCCAAGCTAGTGAATCCTGGTTCACTATCTGGGATGGAATCAAGGTCTACCTGCTCGGGAGATCCCAGTTCCCTTTTTTCTAACTCGTACCGTAAGATTTTTTCTTGGTCCAATGCATCTGACAGGGTCACATGGAGTCGCTGAGTGGTGTTATGTTCAGCAGTCAGTTGACTCTGCAGGATTCTTATCTGTTCTTGCAAGGATTTAATCAATTTATCATTAGTTTGTTTAACCAAGTGCCTCTCCTCCTGGGCTGCCACTAGTGCTGCTCCCAACACAGCACATACCATGGCTTTTCCTTTTCCTCTTCACAATTTTCGTTCCTTTGCAAGCGTTGTAATTCTATCTGCTACCGCTTTTGGATCGTGCCAACTATTCTGGGCCCATACCATCCCCGGTGGGGAAGGGCATGCTTTATATTCCTTTAACTTTTCAGTAACAGGGGAGCAGTCAAGCACCAGCATTTCCCGGGCAGTCGTGGCTTGCCACTGCTCAAACCTCTCCCAGCTTATCGCTGAGAGGTCACTTCCTGGCTCTCCCTGCCCGTGCTTATCGGGTGGAGCGTCGGTATCCCTTAGGACCTTCCAACACCGAGGGGATCCTGTCCGTGACGACAATAAAAACGTCACGTCCCGCCTGGGGTAGAGGGATACATTTGGTAAGAGATGAGCCCCCTTGCTTTCTAGACGATCCTCAGAGATTAGAGGGGCTAGGGGCAGATGGGCTAATCTCTTAATAGGGGAGTCAAATGTTGGGGGAGTGACTCAGATTTGCAGATCCCCAGGTGTGGATTAAGGTGAAACGACACTCAATGTCCATCTACAAATCACAACTTTACAAACAGTTGCTACAAAGCAAAGCATATTATATGTATTGGCACATATCCACTCAAGCTATATGATTTAACACCAACTCAGGGTAGGCTTTGTGTTACTTAGCAGCTTAGAGAAACTACAAAGAGAGGGGAGAAGTAGAGAGGAAAGAAAGGGGGGGGGGAGAGAGAGAGAGAGAGAGAGAGAGAGAGAGAGAGAGAGATCTCCGGTCTTCTTTTTATTGTTATCCTTCAACGTGGACCACCTCTTATTCAAATTAGAGTCTCGCTTGCTATGCAAATTATCACGCATGCTCAGTCTATCCTTCTTTTGGGTCGGTGGGCGTATTGACTTGGTGGTCAATGAGTCGGTGGGCGTGATCTCCCCCTGCCGGAATTACCTTTCCCCCAGTTACTGAAGAGCTTTGCTGAGTCATCCAGCTGCTTGCAGGCTGCTCCTCTTATCTTGTGTCACTTGCTAGTGTTTGAGACATTCCTAGGACAGGCTCAGGGGATCTCCACCCCCTGTTCCCTTATCGAGTTTTGCCTGCTGTTGTTGTTCATACCCTTCTGAGCAAACAGGTCTTTGTTTCAGGGGGTTACGAGTTAGCCTTAGCGTTTAGACTGTTTGTAAGTCCAGTTGGTCTTCTACACTAACAAGCAGACTTCTGCTGTTGGACAGCTATACTCTGTGTGCTGCTGTACAACCAGCAACACTCTAGAGTATCATTCTTGCTACAAATGTACCCTGTGATGGGGCTGGCATCAAGCTGAGTTCATGAAAGGAGAAGTCAAACGTCCCTACTAGTAGGAAAGACAAACTTACAAGACAAAGCTAACAATATTCATCTCAGTCTTGTTATAGCCCACTAAGAATGGATATAGTTTAACTTCAATCTCTCCTTATGCTGTTTTAACACAGCCAACTTTGTGGTTTTTGTCGTATTGTGTTACCATAGGTGAGAAGCTCATTTCCTTTTAAAAGCAAATAGATACAATGTTTTTAATACCGTTCACTCCCTGCTTAGTATTGTTTTTCCGGAAAAAGAAGCAATTGCCCTATAAGTCTATCAGAAACAGCAGTACACGTTAACTAGATGTGTCTTCCCATCAAAACAGAAAATTCTGCAAGTTTCCATTTAGAATCAAGTATCTTTTTTCCCATAGTCCATGGCAAATAGACATAACATGACTAATATGGCATACTACTGCAACCAATTATGGAACACAAATCGGTTAAAAAAAGAAAAGTAAGCCAAATCCACTCCAGTAATACATATACCATGTAATGAAAGACCTTTTTCATCTTCATGCATACTTTTTTGTGTGTAACTGGTAAGGAGTGCTTGCTGGGGGGGTGGAGGGGGGGGTGGAAAAAAAATCAAGGCACTCTAGAAGTAACAGATTCACTTTCCATTCTTTGTAACCGAGCAAGAATTCCAACTCTCTCAATTTATATCAAATTACTTCAATTTTCTGTACACACAATCTAATATGCTATTCTACACTGCATATTCAAGCTAAAGATTTTATTTCTGACAATGTTTGTTTGCTTTTTTTGTAAGGATTTTCATCAGCTGTAAGCATGCACTCAAAACAGCTAAGTAAAATTTAGTTAATTTTGAATTGGCTTGCTTTTTTCTGTTTTTAAGTCCCAAGTTTTAGAGCCTGAAAATGTTTAATTCCTCAGGAATGGTAATTAGCCATTGGTACTTTTTGCTCATGTAAAAGAAAAATGCATAGAGAAAGGACTTTTAAATAATTAAAATCCCTTCCTGAGCAATAGAAGAAATAACTGATTCCCAAATATATTTAATTGAAACTACTGCTATTTCAAATTCAATTTTTCTTTAATTGATAACTGCGGTACATGTGAATTATTAACTAGCCATCCCCGAGAACAGGATATAAAATAAAAAGAGAAAAGGCTTACAATGAAGCTGGAAGATAAACTAGCATTTTTCAAGACACACTGTAGAATTCTCCCCCCATGCTGCTTTTTTTTTTATTGTTATCTACCTCAAGTTCTGCTGGAAGGTTTCCTCTAAGGAGCCTAGAGAAATCAGCTTGAGGATGACAGTATTATGGGACTTGCCTTCTCTGAAATGTTAAAGATTTTTAGAGGGGCTACAGTCACAAGAATTTGTACTGTGACTTCTAAAGAAGCCAAAGAGTAAGCAAGAGCTTTTTAAAAGTACCTCTGCTCATGTGTGTGACTGCATAGCCAAGAACTCTTTCCCCATTAACACAGTAGACAGACAAGAATGAGTCAGAGATACTCCAAGAAGCCACACAGCAATGAACACAACCACTTACACTAACAGCTCAAAGCACGTAGAACATCTGCATAAACACATCCTTGAACAGCAAGTGACAACTATTTTCCTACATTTTTACATGTTATGTTCTTAAAATGCATACAGTTCTTTCAGCTATTCTGTGTTTAAACAAGGTTATTACCCTAGTCACCAGCACGATCTTGTTACCGGAAAATAGTAACCAAGAAAACTCTCTAAACCAAATGATAGTTTAGAAAGCCGACATTGGTTTATTGCAGCGCTGGGTGCAGGGGGGATCTCTCCTCCTAGCATGCACACCGGGGACAAAAGCACACTCATTATATACATCATAGAAAAATGAATATTCATACAATTCCAAGTAAAGCCCACCTATTCCAAGAAACCTTATGCATATGCTAATATATTATGTAATTGTCTTTGCGCATGCTTACTAAATTGGGGAAGGGGTCTTGGGTGGTCTCTGGTGGTCTCTGGTGGTCTCTAGTGGTCATAATCCCCCATAGTGATGCTATCCGCTGTATAACCCCGCTTCTGCGCAAGCGTGGTCGAGGCCTTTTTGTTGACACATGCAGGTGGCTCCAAGGAGAAGATCCTGTTCTGGTGCCTACAGGATTTATCTCTACTCCTGGCCCCAGAGCTATGAATCAAATCATTTAAGACACTACAAAGATGTTGTTCACAGTCTTGCTTATCTCTGGCCCTTCTTTGTAATTAGTGAGGAATTTAACAGAGACCTTGGATTCTCTAAGACTAAGCGCAAGCAAGAGTCAGTGATGACTATAACTCTAAGTGTTATCAGTCCCAGAAGCAGACCCTGTCTTCAAAACATGCCATTAGCTTCAGAACGTACTGTTATTTTAGCTGAAAGGAAAATTGCTGAAAGAAAAGTTGATTCTGTCTAAAGCTTACACAGAGTAGGCCTTTTAGGGCCTACTTTGAGGCTTACTTTTACTAAACCGTCTGGTATCAGTTCCCCCCTTTGGAAGTAGTTAGATTTATTATCTCACTACTTCCATATATTTTTCTCAATGATTCTCTTAAAACAACCTATGCAGATCCCTATAATAACTACAACAGTATAACTACATAAACTATTCCCTCTAACAATGTGGCTAACCATCCCTTTAAAGACAATCCACCTAGTTCTTGAAGGATTTTGTTGAGCCAATTATTTTGTGCTGCATCCCTAATTGCCCTGCTGTCTTCTGCTACTTTCCTCATTTTGTCCAATTGCTCTTGCAGATTATCAGTGATGTTTGGGATGTGGATGCAGCAGGGCTCTTTGTCTAACTTAAGATATCCACACACTCCTTGTTCTTTGACTAATAGTAAGTCTAAGGCCAGTCTATTTTGCAGAGTCATTTTAGTATTGGCTTGGATCTGTTTATTAACAATTTGGAATCCCTTTTGAGTGGCTCTTGACAAAGATTCTACTTGCCGAGTCAAATCTTTCTATTAACATCCGATTTTCCTGGTAATAGAAAACTTTGAAATCCCCATTCAAGTTGTACATTGAGGCACCTCCAATTAGCTCTGCTGATGTTATAAATGGGTTTCATGCTCCAATTAAAGCACCAATCTATCTTGCCTATATATTTCCAATACCCTCCCAGAGATGTGGTCCAAATTTTGAGTTTCCTTCTAAGGTTAGTACATTCCGGAACAGTGGTCACATTAGGTATCATATTATCAGTAACACAAAGTCTCAGTAACCCTACAGCTTGTCCACCGGAGGCTGCTAATGCAGTTTGTAAAAACCGAGAGTTTAAGGGATGTGATCCTCCGGGACATTGTTCCTCTGAACCCCTCCCGAATACTGTCCTGTTATCTCCTGATCTCCAATGAGTAGCATCTTGCAAAACATCACTACCTTTTTGTCTACACCTATTCTCTCTGTCCAAATAATAGGAAGCGTTAGCCTGTTTAAAGGCTTTTGTGATGTTATCACATGCTTCCAATAAGGATGAATTCATTGGTACGATACCCCAGGGGATAGGCTGACTAGCCGAACGAGGAATTGGGATACATGCTGTAACACTAGTAAGATTGCGCATTATACCAAACCCTTGTATCAAAGTTAGAATTAAGTTTTCATCTATGTCTGTGTGGGTCTCCCCGTCTGTATCAATTTCTGCCCTTCCTGACATCACTGCAAGAGATAACACCCAGAACTTTGTGATCCCCAAGTTAATCTTAAACGTAAAAGTCCTTCTTGTTTTGACAGTCCATTCTGGTGATGAGGCTGGTTTGATCCTGCTGTGATGCATCCACGGAGTGACTCCTTCAGTTGTGTAGGTGGTGAGTAAAATCTGGAAAGGTCCTTTCCACTTCTCCTTTAACGGCTCGTCTGCCCACGCCCTCAGGTACACCCAGTCTCCAGGTTGGTATTGATGCACAGGCACGTCCAGGGACAGTGGTGCGCTCACGGTGACATACCTGTGGAGAGAGGACAGAACCTTTCCTAGAGAGATAACATATTCTTTAATGTTTCCCTATGATCTCAGGATTAACTCCTATTTCTGTCACCTGATAGGGTTTACCATAAATGAATTCAAAAGGACTAACCTTTTCTTTAGTTTTAGGATTCGTAGCAAAGCTAAGGGTAAAGCACCTGGCCATTTTATCTGAGCCTCTTGGCAAATTTTACTCATCTGTTTCTTTAAGCTTTGATTCATTCTTTCTACTTTTGCACTTGATTGAGGTCTCCATGGGGTATGGAGGTCCCATTTTACCCCTAACACTTCAGCTAAATTTTGAACAGCCTCTGCTATGAAGTGTGGGCCCCTATCTGAAGATAGTCCTATAGATGCCCCAAATCTCAGTATTATTTGCTTAAGTAATATTTTGCTACTTCTCTTGCCTTGTTGGTGCGACAAGGGAAAGCTTCCGGCCAGCCTGTAAAAGTATCTATCATTACTAAAAGATGCCGATATCCATTTTGCCATGGTAATTCAGAGAAGTCTATTTGCCAATAGCCTTCTGGACTGTTTCCTCTCTTTGTTACTCCTGATAAAGGTCTCTGCTGGAGTATTTTTGTTCCATCGCCTGCAAACAGTCATATGTTAATTCTTTCCTACCAGGATCTGTAGTTAGAAAGGTTGTTGGATTCAGGATCATAGTTACTTTTAGCTTCACATCATCTTGTTCCAAAAGAACAGCTTGATATTTCAGCATCCGGCTTGGTGACAGCCAGTGTCCTCCTTTTTTTTCTAGAACGGTTGTAACTGCATGGAGCACAAACACAGTTAGCTTTTGCCCGAGCGTCAGTTGTCAGGCCTCTTGGATCAGTAATACCATAGCAATCGGAGATATGCTGGCCATCCTTTACTGACATTGTCTTGTAGTTTTGAAAAGTACCCCACAGGTCTTTTTAACAATCCTAGTCTCTGGGCCAACACTCCTAGGACAATATGCAGTCTTTCAGGTACAAACAGTTCAAATGTTTTTTCTAAATTGGGGAGGCCTCGGGTGAGACGGCCCCTGATATATGGAAATATTTTAAGAAACACATGCCCTGGTGGCAGGGAGAGAATTTGCAAAAGGGTTTGAATGTTGCTGTGTTTATATATGAAGGGTGCGAGGCAAATTTACTGGCTGTGGCTTTAGCAAGGAATTTACAAGTGAGAGATGGGCCGGGAAGGAAGAAGACTGGATGCGAGATCTGAACTAAGACCAGGAAAAAGGGAAAGGGGAACGGGAAGGAATGCTGGAAAGGAATGTTATTATTGTGGGAACTTAAGACATGTACAGTGGGTTCAATTAAATTATTTATTTTCCTGGTGACTGGCATCTGAGACTGCCGTGGGAAACCTAGGGCGAAGAAATTTCTTTAACACCCACATGATACTCAGTTTAAAGCTGAGGGACCACAAGGGTCACGCTCTCTTCCCCTATGGCTGACATCCGGGGATGACTTTGCCCATGCTTCTGCCTTCGATCCTGAATCCGGTTACCAACTGCTGCTGCGTCTGGTTCAGGACTCCCCAGTGCCTGCCCTGCAGCATCAGCAGTGATGTGATCATCATCGTGGAGAGCTCAATAGCGGTTTTGTATATAGTTCATTATTTATTATACTCTTTTTCATTGTTATTGTTTATTAAAACTGTTTTAACTTTCCAAACCATAAGTCTCTCTCCCTTTTCTCTTTTCCTTTTCCCCTCTGGGGAAGGAAAGGGTTAATAGAGAGCATCTGTTCTCAGCTTAACAGCCCACCCAGCCTTAAACGGTGACAGGAATATATAGAAATATCCCTATTTGCATGTCTCTGCTGCTCTCTCTCAGTACTAAATTTTTCTTCAGCATTTGGACTTAAAAGAGCCTTGGGGCCTCTCATTTTCCTTCTCTCCTTTTCCATTAGAGCACAAGTTCAATGTTTTCACTTTTCAGCTTTGGTTGTTCTCCTCCCTTCCTCACCTAGCACAGCAGTAAAAGCCCTCCTCTCTTCACTCTCCATCATCTCCTTTGCTCAGCACTCAAGAAAAGCACCCCAAGAAATACCTGCAAGGCTGTTCACCTTCACTACATCAGGAGTTACACACAGGCAGGCCACTTCCTTGTTCCGCTTGCATGAAGTTTAATGACTTGTCACTACCAGCTCTATGCCCCATAGATGCAGAACTTCATCTCAAGAATAAAGAGAGAGGCAGGGGACAGGCAAGACACCATTCAAAACAGGGTGCGCACTTAAATCAGACTCCCCTCCACCAAGCACAGTGTAAGGTGCATGCAAGAAGCTCCCCAAATCACTCCACTCCTGAGTTCATGCTTTCACGCAAGAACAGTTTTAGAAAAAGTATTTATTTTCCTTTTTACAAGATGAATCCAATTATTCAATAGGTAATCCTTGCTTGGCTCAGAGTTCTTTCACATTAGAATAATCACAAGAGGTGAGGATGCAGCCAATTCTTTGCACATTATAAGTCATCTAAGTACACAGACTGATGTTAACTATTTTACTAATACTCCTTCCAAGAGAGCAGATGAACCCCTCAGTTTTATTTGTTAGAACAGCAAAACATGTCACAGAATCAATCAGGTTGGAAGAGACCTCTGGGATCATCGAGTCCAACCATTGCCCTGACACCACCATGTCAACTAGACCATGGCACTAGGTGCCATGTCCAGTCTTTTCTTAAACACATCCAGAGATGGTGACTCCACCACCTCCCTGGGCAGCCCATTCCAATGTCTAATGACCCTTTCTGAGAAGAAATTCTTCCTAATGTCCAACCTGAACCTCCCCTGGCGAAGCTTGAGGCTGTGTCCTCTTGTCCTATCACTAGTTGCCTGGGAGAAGAGGCTGACTCCCACTTCACTACAACCTCCCTTCAGGTAGTTGTAGACTGCAATAAGGTCACCTCTGAGCCTCCTCTTCTCTAGGCTAAACAACCCCAGCTCCCTCAGCCATTCCTCATAGATCATACCCTCCAGACCCTTCACCAGCTTGGTCGCCCTCCTCTGGACTCGCTCCAACACCTCAAGGTCTTTCTTGAAGTGCGGGGCCCAGAAGTGGACACAGTAGTCAAGGTGCGGCCTCACCAGTGCCGAGTACAGAGGGGCAATCACTTCCCTAGACCAGCTGGCTACACTATTCCTAATAGAGGCCAGGATGCCATTGGCCTTCTTGGCCACACTGCTGGCTCATGTTTAGCCGGCTGTCGATCAGCACCCCCAGGTCTCTTTCCGCCAGGCCGCTTTCTAACCACTCTTCCCCCAGCCTGTAGCGCTGCATGGGGTTGTTGTGGCCGAAGTGTAAGACCCGGCACTTGTTCTTGTTGAACCTCATGCCGTTGGTCTCGGCCCATCTATCTAACCTGTCCGGATCCCTCTACAGGGCCTTCCTACCCTCCAGCAGATCGACACTCCCACCCAGCTTGGTGTCATCTGCAAATTTGCTGAGGGTGCACTCAATCCCTAGATGTCGAATCTTTTATCTGCTAAACCTGAAGAAAATCATAGCAACATCTTAAATGTTACGCAACTGGTAACCAACTAACACATAAAGTCAACATACAGTTCTGTAACCAACACAGCATTGGAACATCTGACAAAAAAGAAAGAGTAGATTAATTCCTAAGAGCCAACATCCAATGTTCACCTAACACACGACTGCTGTTTCAGAGGAATAAAGATAAATAAAAATAAATGACTGAAGTATTTAACACAAAATAACTCAATTTCATAGAAGTCCTGAACAGCATTAAAAGCTTCATACAGAATAAACTGCTTCACTCCAAAAATTACCCACTGACAGAAGTCAACCTATAGAAGCACTTTCCATTTCCTGAACTTAATATTGGATATGCCTTTGCACTGCTTCTCTTCAACTATGTACATTTTCCAAACACCCAAACTAATATAGCAAGAGACATTCCTTGAAGCTACAGGCACTAAAGCTAACAGGCCTACCTACAAGTAGTAACACTTGTTTCTTGGTTCCTTCACAAAGCTGTATCCCATAAAAACATGGCCTTTTCTCATCTGTATGGCCACAAAAGAGCGTGGTTGTTCATAAATATTTCCATCGGTGGCATTCAAAGCAGTCTCTCTTTTCACTGTCACTGGATACACATCAGGCTTCACTGCTTGCCTTTTTACACATTCACAGTATTAAGAATCACAGGATCATAGAATCATAGAATGGTTTGGGTTGGAAGGGACCTTAAAGATCATCTAGTTCCAACCCCCCTGCCATGGGCAGGGACACCTCCCACTAGAGCAGGTTGCTCAAAGCCCCATCCAACCTGGCCTTAAACACTGCCGGGGAGGGGGCAGCCACAACTTCTCTGGGCACCCTGTTCCAGTGTCTCACCACCCTCACAGGAAAGAATTTCTTCCTAATATCTAATCTAAACCTACCCTCTTTCAGTTTAAAACCGTGACCCCTCGTCCTATCACTACATGCCCTTGTAAAAAGGTCCCTCTCCCGCTTTCCTGTAGGCCCCCTTCAGGTACTGGAAGGCTGCTAGAAGGTCTCCCCAGAGCCTTCTCTTCTCCAGGCTGAACAGCCCCAACTCTCTCAGCCTGTCTTCATAGGAGAGGTGCTCCAGCCCTCTGATCACCTTCGTGGCCCTCCTCTGGACTCGTTCCAAGAGCTCCATGTCCTTCTTCTGTTGGGGACCCCAGAGCTGAATGCAGTATTCCAAGTGGGGTCTCACAAGAGCAGAGTAGAGGGGCAGAATTACCTCCCTCGACCTGCTGACCACACTTGTTTTGATGCAGCCCAGGATACAGTTGGCTTTCTGGGCTGCAAGCGCACACTGCCGGCTCATGTTGAGCTTCTCATCAATCATCACCCCCAAGTCCTCCTCAGGGCTGCTCTCAATCCATTCTCTACCCAGCCTGTAATTGTGCTTGGGATTGCTCCGACCCACGTGCAGGACCTTGCACTTGGCCTTGTTGAACTTCATGCAGTTCACACGGGCCCACCTCTCAAGCCTGTCAAGGTCCCTCTGGATGATATCCCTTCCCTCCAGCGTGTTGACCACACCACACAGCTTGGTGTCATCGGCAAACTTGCTGAGGGCGCACTCAATCCCACTGTCCATGTCGCCGACAAAGATGTTAAACAGTGCTGGTCCCAATACTGACCCCTGAGGAACGCCACTCGTCACTGGCCTCCACTTGGACATCGAGCTGTTGACCACAACTCTTTGAGTGGTCCATCCGTCAAGTCCATGTCTCTCCAATTTAGAGACAAGGATGTCATGCAGGACAGTGTCAAATGCTTCTCACAAGTCCAGGTAGATGACATCAGTCGCTCTTCCCTTATCCACCAACGCTGTAACCCCGTCGTAGAAGGCCACCAAATTTGTCAGGCATGATTTGCCCTTAGTGAAGCCATTTTGGCTGTCACCAATCACCTCCTTGTTTTCCATGTGCCTTAGCATAGATTCCAGGAGGATCTGCTCCATGATCTTGCCGGGCACCGAGGTGAGGCTGGCTGACCTTTAGTTCCCCAGGTCTTCCTTTTTTCCCTTCTCGAAGATGGGGGTTATGTTTCCCCTTTTCCAGTCAGTGAGGGCTTCACCAGACTGCCACGACTTCTCAAAAATGATGGATAGTGGCTTAGCAACTTCATCCACCAGTTCCCTCAGGACCTGCAGATGCACCTCATCAGGTCCCATGGACTTGTGCACATTCAGGTTCCTTAGATGGTCTCAAACCTGATCTTCTCCTACAGTGGGCAGTTCTTCATTCTCCCAGTCCCTCCCTTTGCCTTCTGCGACTTGGGCGGTGTGACTAGAGCACTTGCCGGTGAAGAGTGAGGCAAAAAAGTCATTGAGTACCTCAGCCTTCTCCATATCCTGGGTAACCAGGTCTCCTGTTTCCTTCTGGAGAGGGCCCACATTTTCCCTAGTCTTCCTTTTATCACTGACGTACCTGTAGAGACTTTTCTTGTTGCCCTTGACATCCCTGGCCAGATTTAATTCTATCAGGGCTTTAGCTTTCCTAACCTGGTCCCTGGCTGCTCAGACAATTTCTTTGTATTCCTCCCAGGCTACCTGCCCTTGCTTCCACCCTCTGTAGGCTTCCTTCTTGTGCCCGAGTTTGTCCAGGACCTCCTTGTTCATCCATGCGGGCCTCCTGGCATTTTTGCCTGCCTTCCTCTTTGTCGGGATGCATCACTCCTGAGCCTGGAGGAGGTGGTCCTTGAATATTAACCAGCTTTCTTGGGCCCCTCTCCCTTCCAGGGCTTTATCCCAAGGGACTCTCCCAAGCAGGTCCCTGAAGAGGCCAAAGTCTGCTCTCCTGAAATCCAGGGTAGTGAGCTTGCTGTGTGCCCTCCTCACTGCCCTAAGGATCTTGAACTCCCCCATTTCATGGCCACTGCAGCCAAGGCTGCCCTTGAGCTTCACATTCCCCACCAGCCCCTCCTTGTTGGTGAGGACAAGGTCCAGCATGGCACCTCTCCTCGTCGGCTCCTCTATCGCTTGGAGAAGGAAGTTGTCATCCACACATTCCAGGAACCTCCTGGATTGCTTGTGCCCAGCTGTGTTGTCCCTCCAACAGATATTGGGGTGGTTGAAGTCCCCCATGATGGCCAGGGCCTGTGAACGTGAGGCTACACCTATCTGTCTGTAGAGGGCCTCATCTGCTCAGTCTTCCTGGTCAGGTGGCTTGTAGCAGATGCCCAGTATAATGTCACCTGTCCCTACCTTCCCTTTAATCCTGACCCATAAGCTTTCCATCAGCTCCTCCTCCATCCCCAGGCAGAGCTCCATGCACTCCAGCTGGTCATTGACAGAGAGGGCAACACCCCCTCCTCATCTCCCCTGCCCGTCCTTCCTAAAGAGCCTGTGTCCTTCCATTCCAACACTCCAGTCATAGGAGCTGTCCCACCATATCTCTGTGATGCCAATAAGGTCATAGCCTTGCAGGCACGTGCACATCTAGCTCCTCTTGTTTATTCCCCATGCTATGTGCGTTTGCATAGAGGCATTTCAGTTTGGCCCCCGATGAAGCTGACTGGCTGAAATCCCTTTGCGCAGCTCTTCCAGCACTCCCCTGCTGACCTGCGATCCTTGTCCAGCCTCTGGGCACCTATTGCTGGCCCTGGCATCAAACTGGCTGGATTGGGATGGACTGAGGTTCCCCTCCCCCAGCAACTCTAGTTTAAAGCCCTCTTCACCAGCTTGGCAAGCCTATGACCAAAGACGGTCTTCCCCTTCTCTGTCAGATGGACCCCATTGGCCACCAGTAGACCAGGTTTCTCAAAGCGAGTCCCATGGTCTAAGTAGCCAAACCTCTGGCTGTGGCACCAGTCCTGTAACCATTTGTTGATTTGCCATATTCGACTGGCCCTTTCAAACCCCTTCCCTTTGACCAGGAGTGTCCTGGTTTGGCCTAAACCAGACCAGTTTTCCTTTCAGTGATTTTTACTTTCAGCTAGGTCTCTTCTAAGTAACTGCACTTTCTGAAACTAACTGCATTTTTTGCAGACAGTCTCTGCTTCTAGGACTGATAATGCTCAAAGTTTATAGTTATCACTGAGGCACTGGTAGGCATGTTATGCAGAAAGGATCTTGCTGTACTTATTCTTAGAGAAACCAAGGTCACTGCTAAATTCCTCACTGATTACGAGTGAAGAGCCGCACAAGGGTCGCACCTGCATGGTGGAGCGGACAGGACAGGTGACCCAAAATTGACCAACGGAGGTATTCCATCCCATACACGTCATTCTCAGTATAAAGCGGGGGGATCACGAGGGTCTCGCCCTTCTTCTCCCCTTCTCACCCCTTCTTCTATGGCCGGTGTCCAAAGAGGACTCTCTCTCTGTTTTCCTCCTGCCCCCGATCCCGATCCGTGCAATCCCGAATCCAGTTCCTGTTCATCGCTGGGCCTGGTCTGGGCCTTCCCAGAGCCTGCCCTGCAGTGCCGGTGCTGACGTGACCGTCATCGGGGGAGCTCAATCTTGGTTTTGTATATATTCAATTATTTCTATTATTATTATACTCTTTTTCATTATTATAGCTTATTAAAACTGTTTTAACTTTCCAACTCTAAGTCTCTCTCCCTTTTCTCTTTTCCTTCCCCTTCTGGCAGGGGAGGAGGGTTAATAGCGAGCATCTGCCACTGGTTTAATAGCTGGCCAGCTTTAAACCGTGACAAGGAGGATTGATGAAAAAACTACCTGGGCTCCAGAGTGCTTTAGCACTGCTCCCAGGGCTCTGTAGTCCTTGATACTCCTCACACTGCTCCTGGCTGCATCACTGGTGCCCACGTGAAACAACAGCAGTGGGTAATAATCAGTGGATTGTACGAGGCTCGGTAGTCGCTCAGTGACATCCCTGATGCAAGCCCCTGGTAAGAAGCACACCTCTCTAGAAAGTGCATCAGGTTGTCACTGATAATTAAGAAATTATCTTTATTACTATGGCAACCACCATTTTATCACTACAGATGAAGATGGCAAATCAATTTGACCAGAATTTCTAAGTGTACTTGAGCTTCCAAGAGCTAATCTGAATGACAACTTCAGTAAAATCTACATTAGAATCTTAAGAATCAAAGCAGGACTTTCTTCAGTTCCAGGGAAATGCTTAATCATAAGTATATGTTTAAAGAATCATTAAGCAATAAATAGATTAAAAGAATTTACTACAATCTTAATTCTTCATGCCTTCTTTAACAAGTCTATCCAAGAGATGGAACCAAAATATTTTTCATTTCATTAGCAGTCAGACAGAATTAATTTAAAAAGGAAAAATCAAACATTTTCAGGGCCTATTTTCTCTTTAATGCTAGAAAATAATTTTTATTGATAGTGTGAATCACTCTCTCTGGTCTTATTCCACCTTAAGCATGACAGGAGAGTATCACACTACAGCAAAGTATCTGTTCTTTCTCCCACTCTCCAACTCCCATGCACTAGGCAAACACTGCCTAGCAAGAAAGAACTGAAGGTAACACTCATTTTACAAAGGCAGCTTCTTTGGCACATTTTGGTGAGTAGAAAAATAACATTAAATCATTGTAGGTGTTTGTTTGTTTCTTTTTTAAATTAGATTCTGGAGACCTGAAAATGCTCTGAATACCAGCATAAAGTTTACTAAGGCAGCTTTTACTACTTGCTTGAAAAACTTCATGTACAGCATCTCTACAGTTAAGATGTAGATTTTTGTATAGCAATATGCTTAATTAAAAATTTGAAAAGTTAGTTCACAAAATTTAGTCTGCTCCAATCTCAATGATGGGCAAGGGAAGCTAATTAGGAGACTGCTTATACAGGTTGTCTGCCACAATGGATAGACAACCAAATGGATGTCAAGCAGAACATTTGATTAACAAGGAAGATAACAGAATTGAATTGTATAAAAGAGAACTAAAGATTCCTGAAAGTTAATCTAGCTAGGAAAATATTTTTTTTTTAAGTTTACATCAACAAGATCCTACATTTCATTCCGCTTTTTAAATAATGAATTTAAAAACAGAAGTTTCTTTGGCCTTTCCCAAGTTACTCAGTATTTCCAGTGTTACTAGAAATTACAGGTGCCTAGTAAGACCTACAGTACATGATTAAAGCATCACCATGATATGTTTAGCCCTGCACCGTAATTATTATCAGAAAATGTAATTACCCCTGAGGTGAAACAATTACACCTGTTAATTTTATGTATAAACTTTGAAGCTGTGTGCACAATTCAATTGTGCAAGAGGTATGAGATGTTCACAGATCAATTCAGCTTGCTAGAAAGAAAATGTTTATGAATGTTACTCAGTGGGTTTTGGGTGGTGGGGTTTTTTTGGTGTTTTGTGGGGTTTTTGTTTGTTTGGGTTTTTTTTTAAATACAAATTACCTGCAAAACAAGGCACTAGCAGACTATATAGATGAAACCTTTTAGGCAACCCCAACTATTTAGTACTGAGCAATCATATTCCAATATAGAAAAAAAAAGAGTAGCTGAAGCATTCCTAAGCCTTTGCATGTGGCCAAAAGCAAGGGGGGGGGGAGGGTGAAGGTTTCCCATGCAAGCACAAAATTTAAAAAAATTAAAATTAATCCAAGCATGCATATTGGCAGAGGTAAACTACAGACTTACTAGTTTATAAACCTCAGCTTTGAGTCACTGCAGATTTGGGGGTACAGCTTCTGAATGTTTACTACCTGGAAATAGTGTGATGAAGCCACAGCAGCAGTGTTACAAAGTGGGGATTCGCAGCCTTCAATCCTGCTGCAACAATCACATTGCCCTGTTCTCTGACATGATGCTGCACCCTCATAGCCACAAAGGCCGCACCTTGAATACTGTGTTCCGTTTTGGGCCACTCACTACAAGAAAGACATTGAGGTGCTGGAAAGAGTCCAAAGAAGGGCAACAAAGCTGGTGAAGGGTCTAGAGAACAAGTCTTATGAGGAGCAGCTGAGGGAACTAGGGTTGTTTAGCTTGTAGAAAAGGAGGCTCAGGGGAGACCTTATTGCTGTATACAAGTACCTGAAAGGAGGTTGTAGCGAGGAGGGTGTTAGTCTCTTCTCCCAGGTAACAAGCAATAGAACCAGAGGAAATGGCCTCAAGTTGCACCAGGGGAGGTTTAGATTGGATATTAGGAAAACTTTCTTCACAGAAAGGGTTATCAAGCAGTGGAACAGGCTGCCCAGGGAAGTGGTGGAGTCACCATCCCTGGAAGTATTTAAAAGACAAGTAGATGTAGTGCTTAGGGATATTGTTTAGTGGTTGACTTGGTAGTGTTAGGTTAATGGTTGGAGTCGATGATCTTAAAGGTCCTTTCCAACCAAGACGATTCTGTGAAATTATACTGATTCTTCAGGAAAAGGATTTCTTTGCATTATCAGAAAATGCCCTCGTGGCTTTTCTCACTTGCAGCTTGATCAAAGACTACCCCCTTTTAGTGGCAGAGAAACTCATCTCAAAAACTATGACCTTGTCCTGGTTTGGCCTAAACCAGGCCGATTTTCCTTTCAGTGATTTTTACTTTCAGCTAAGTCTCCTCTAAGTAACTGCACTTTCTGAAACTAACTGCATGTTTTTGCAGACAGTGTCTGCTTCCAGGACTGATAACGCTCGAAGTTTGTAGTTATCACTGAGGCACCGGTAGGGATGTTGTGCAGAAAGGCTCTTGCTGTACTTATTCTTGAGAGAAACCAAGGTCACTGCTGAATTCCTCACTGCTTACGAGTGAAGAGCCGAAGGGGGGTCGCAGCTGCAGGGGGGAGCAGACAGGGCAGGTGACCCAAAATTGACCAACGAGGGTATTCCATCCCATACACGTCATTCTCAGTATAAAGCGGGGGGATCACGAGGGTCTCGCTCTCTTTCTGCTATGGCCGGTGTCCAAGGAGGTCTGTTTTCCTGCTGCCCCCGATCCCGATCTGTGCATCCCTGAATCCAGCTCTCGACCGTCGCTAGGCCCATCCTGGGCCTTCCCGGAGCCTGCCCTGCAGTGCCGGTGGTGACGTGGCTGACTTCAGGGGAGCTCGATCTTGGTTTTGTATATATATTTGTATATATTTGATTATTTCTATTATTGTTATTATACTCTTTTTCATTATTATAGTTTATTAAAACTGTTTTAACTTTCCAACCCAGAAGTCTCTCTCTCTTTTCCCTTTCCCTTTGGGGGGAGGGGGGGGGATAACAGAGAGCATCTGCCGCAGGTTTAATAGCCAGCCCAGCTTTAAACCGTGACAGATTTATTGGCGCCCAACGTGGGGCTCGAGAGAAGCTCCGACAGGTTGCTCTGATAAGTCGAATCCCAGCTCCAGTGGGAGGAGACCTGGAGAGCTCAGCCAAGAGAGTATTAGATTTCTTCCTTTGAGATTTACGAGGGGTTGGAAATTAAAACAGATAGCTAAGATGATAATGTTATTTGTGAGCCTTGTGTTACCTCTTTTCTTTATAAAGCTTGTTTTAGAGTTAAGTGTAATAATACCTTACTTGCCGTATGCGCTGTGTGTTAGTGCTTTCATGTGGTTTAACAGGGCGTGCTGGTCGAAATGTGTCATTTTGGTATGGGTTTTGATACTGATTTATGTCGTGATAAACTGGGCAGTTATTATTCTGATCTCTTATCTCTATGATACAATGATGGGCAGCTTTAATTGCGAATCGGTAGCTGCGCACACCGGGCGTCTTCTAACTGATTTTGATAGTATCTGCTCCTTTTTTGACAAGCTGATCCCTGCAAAATTCGAACAGGGCATGTTTTTATTTGTGTGTGTCCTGAATGTGTTTCTGGTGTGGTATGTGATTAGATGTCAGTGCAGAAACAGCGGGAGGTATCATGCTGCCCCTGTAACCAGGAGAAAACACCAAAAGAAATCAGCTAGTAAAGTGAAGGATGATGACTCAGAGGCTTCTAAGGCAGAGCCAGCACAGGACCCAGGTGAGGGCCCTTCTCAGTCAGAGTCAGGGCCTGACACAGATGGGGGTCTCCTTGATCGTCTTTTTAAAGAAGACCCATTACACAAGAAGGACAAGAAAGGTCCTTCTAAAGCAGAACTATCACAGGAGGACTCGGACTCGGAAGTAGAGATAACCTACCACTCCTTATCCCTGAAAGAACTGCGAAATATAAGAAAAGATTTTAGTCGTTATGACGGTGAGCCTATTATTACCTGGTTGCTCCGATGCTGGGATAATGGGGCAGATAGCATAGAATTGGATGGTAGAGAAGCCAGACAGTTGGGATCCCTGTCCAGAGATGGTGGTATTGATAAGATGCTTCCAAGAAGGTCAAACACTATCAGTCTCTGGAGGCGACTCTTGTCAGCTGTAAAGAGCAGGTATCCCTATAAAGATGATGTTATGAGCCACCTAAGCAAATGGACCACTATAGAAAAAGGTATTAACTACCTTAGAGAACTAGCTGTGCAAGAGATCATTTATAAACACCCTCAGGACATTGTAGATCCTGTAAATCCTGATGAAGTGGAATGCAACCGATCCATGTTCCGGAAGGTTGTGAAGAGTGCTCCACCAACACATACCCATACATTGTCAATATTAGTCTGGGGAGAAGATGCTATGGCACGACCTAGTGTGGGCGAAATGGCTAACTATATGCGACAGTATGAAGATAGTATTTCTTCCCCACTGCAGGCCCGTGTCTCGGCTGTGGAAAAACTGACTAAGGAGAACAAGGACTCATTTAAACAACTGTCAGACAAACTGTCCAGGATCGAGAATAAACTTGACTCTCTACCTACACAGGCCTGCGTTGCAGCTGTTAGGAGGAAACGCCCTCCTACTGGACCGGTTCAAAGGAAACGGAACACGTCACGAGGTATCCTGTGGTTTGCCCTGCGTGATTATGGGGAGGACATGAACAGATGGCATGGACAACCTACCAGTACCCTACAGGCACGAGTACGTGAGTTGCAAGCTAACAGAAATACCAGAGAGAATTTTCCTAGGAGGATGTCTGCTCCAGTTACCAATGAGCAGGACCCCAGTCAGGGTAGATGGGCCTCAAATCCCTTTTTTCCAAGAGTGAATAGGGGAAATGAAGGTCCAATCCCCGTGAGCTGCACGAATCCAATCTTTAATTAGAGGGGCCCTGCCTCCAGCCAGGAGGAGGAGAGGGATAACCAGATTTATTGGACTGTGTGGATTCGATGGCCTGGCACATCAAAACCACAAAAGTATCGAGCCCTGGTAGACACTGGTGCACAGTGCACCCTCATGCCATCGAATCATAAAGGGACAGAATCTGTCAGTATTTCGGGAATAACAGGGGGATCTCAAGAGTTATCTGTATTGGAGGCCAAAGTGAGCCTAACTAAAAATGAATGGAAAAAGCACCCCATTGTGACTGGCCCAGATGCTCCGTGCATCCTTGGCATAGACTACCTTAAGAAAGGGTATTTTAAGGACCCAAAAGGATATAGATGGGCCTTTGGTGTAGCAGCTGTAGAGACTGAGGACATTGAACAGCTGTCTACCTTGCCTGGCCTCTCAGAGGATCCTTCTGTTGTGGGGTTGCTGAAAGTTGAAGAACAACAGGTGCCAATTGCTACTGCCACGGTGCACCGACGACAATATCGCACCAATCGAGACTCCCTGATCCCCATTCATAAACTGATTAGACAATTAGAAAATCAAGGAGTGATTAGCAAGACTCGCTCACCCTTTAATAGTCCTATATGGCCAATGCAAAAGTCTAATGGAGAATGGAGATTAACTGTGGACTATCGTGGCCTAAATGAAGTTACACCACCTCTGAGTGCTGCTGTGCCAGACATGCTAGAACTTCAATACGAACTGGAGTCAAAGGCAGCCAAGTGGTACGCCACTATAGACATTGCTAATGCATTTTTCTCTATTCCCTTGGCACCAAAGTGCAGGCCACAGTTTGCTTTTACCTGGAGAGGTATCCAGTACACCTGGAATCGACTGCCCCAGGGGTGGAAACACAATCCTACTATTTGCCACGGACTGATTCAGACTGCACTAGAAGAGGGTGGAGCTCCAGAACATTTGCAATATATTGATGACATCATTGTATGGGGTGATACAGCAGCAGAAGTTTTTGACAAAGGGGAGAAAATAATTCAAATTCTTCTGCAAGCTGGTTTTGCCATAAAAAGAGGCAAGGTCAAGGGGCCTGCCTGGGAGATCCAGTTTTTAGGGATTAAATGGCAAGATGGGCGTCGCCAGATCCCGATAGAGGTGATCAACAAAATAACAGCTATGTCCCCACCAACTAACAAAAAGGAAACACAAGCCTTCTTAGGCGTTGTGGGTTTCTGGAGAATGCATATTCCAGATTACAGCCAGATTGTACGCCCTCTTTATCAAGTGACCAGAAAGAAAAATGATTTTCAGTGGGGCCCTGAACAACGACAGGCTTTTGAACAGATTAAACAAGAGATTGTGCATGCAGTAGCCCTTGGACCAGTCCGTATGGGACAAGATGTTAAAAATGTGCTCTACACCGCAGCTGGGGACAATGGTCCTACCTGGAGCCTCTGGCAGAAAGTGCCAGGGGAGACTCGACGTCAAACCCTAGGATTTTGGAGTCGAGGATACAAGGGCTCTGAGGCCAATTACACTCCAACTGAAAAAGAGATACTGGCAGCATATGAAGGAGTTAGAGCTGCCACAGAGGTAATTGGTACTGAAGCACAGCTTCTCCTGGCACCCTGATTACCAGTACTAGGCTGGATGTTCAAGGGTAAGGTTCCTACTACTCATCATGCAACTGATGCTACATGGAGTAAATGGATTGCATTAATTACACAGAGGGCTCAAATAGGAAACCCTAATCGCCCAGGAATCTTAGAAGTGATCATGGACTGGCCAGAAGGCAAAGACTTCGGAATGCCACCAGAAAAGGAGGTGACACGTGCTGAAGAAGCCCCACCGTATAATGAACTACCAGAGGATGAAAAGCAGTATGCCCTGTTCACCGATGGATCCTGCCATCTTGTAGGAAAGCATCGGAAGTGGAAAGCTGCTGTATGGAGTCCTATACGACGAGTCACAGAAGCCACAGAAGGACAAGGTGAATCAAGTCAATTCGCAGAGGTAAAAGCCATCCAGCTGGCTTTAGACATTGCTGAACGAGAAAAGTGGCCAAGGCTGTATCTTTATACTGACTCATGGATGGTGGCAAATGCCTTGTGGGGGTGGTTAAAGCAGTGGAAGCGAAGCAACTGGCAGCGTAAAGGTAAACCTATTTGGGCTGTTGAACTGTGGCAAGATATTGCTGCTCGGCTAGAGAAACTAGTCGTGAAGGTACGTCATGTAGATGCTCACGTACCTAAAAGTCGGGCAACTGAGGAACATCGAAACAACCAACAAGCAGATCAGGCTGCTAAAGTGTTCCAAATAGATTTGGACTGGGAACATAAAGGTGAACTATTTTTGGCTCGGTGGGCTCATGACACTTCAGGTCATCAAGGGAGAGATGCAACATACAGATGGGCTCGTGACCGAGGGGTGGACTTAACTATGGACTCTATTGCACAGGTTATCCATGATTGTGAAACATGCGCCGCAATTAAGCAAGCCAAACGGTTAAAACCTCTGTGGTATGGGGAACGGTGGTTGAAATATAAATATGGGGAGGCCTGGCAAATTGACTATATCACACTCCCTTAAACCCGCCAGGGTAAATGTTATGTGCTTACCATGGTGGAGGCAACCACCGGATGGCTGGAAACATACCCTGTGCCCCATGCCACTGCCCGGAACACTATTCTGGGCCTCGAAAAGCAAATCTTGTGACGACACGGCACACCAGAGAGAATTGAGTCGGACAATGGTACTCATTTCAAAAACAGTCTCATAGACAACTGGGCCAAAGAGCATGGCATCGAATGGGTATATCACATCCCCTATCATGCACCAGCATCTGGGAAAGTTGAACGGTATAATGGGCTGTTAAAAACTACCCTGAAAGCAATGGGGGGTGGAACCTTGAAAAACTGGGATAAGCATTTGGCACAAGCTACCTGGCTAGTTAACACCAGAGGATCTATCAACCGAGCTGGCCCTGCTCAGTCAGACCTTCTACATACAGTAGAAGGGGATAAAGTCCCTGTGGTGCATGAAAGGAATCTGTTGGGAAAAACTGTTTGGGTTCTTCCTGCTACAGGCAAAGGTAAACCCATTCATGGGATTGCTTTTGCTCAAGGACCTGGATGTACTTGGTGGGTGATGCTGCAGGATGGTGGAGTCCGATGTGTCCCTGAAGGTGATTTGATCTTGGGTGAGAATACTTAATTCTGAACTGCGTGATGTTAATTGCTGCATAATACTAACAGTGTTCATAAGTGTCTTTCAGGTTGAAGCAGTGGTGATGAGATTGGACCTAGCTGCAAGTGGCGTCCAGTAACCTCCTCAAGACTGACACCTTTAACCTGCAACCCGTGGGCACGAACTGTGACAAAGCTCATACCATCTCTCCTACCCTGGGAGACTCCTAGCCAGATGGAAACCCACAATCCTGAACTAAATGAACTTGATGAACTTTTTTTTGTATAGAGATGAATCATAAACTAATGTTATCTGTATATATTTTAAAATGAAAAGTTAGTGGTGATCTGAGTATGACGTGAATGGTATGGAATAAGGGGTGGAATGTCCTGGTTTGGCCTAAACCAGGCCCATTTTCCTTTCAGTGATTTTTCCTTTCAGCTAAGTCTCTTCTAAGTAACTGCACTTTCTGAAACTAACTACATGTTTTGCAGACAGTGTCTGCTTCCAGGACTGATAACGCTCGAAGTTTGTAGTTATCACTGAGGCACCGGTAGGGATGTTGTGCAGAAAGGCTCTTGCTGTACTTATTCTTGAGAGAAACCAAGGTCACTGCTGAATTCCTCACTGCTTACGAGTGAAGAGCCGAAGGGGGGTCGCAGCTGCAGGGGGGAGCAGACAGGGCAGGTGACCCAAAATTGACCAACGAGGGTATTCCATCCCATACACGTCATTCTCAGTATAAAGCGGGGGGATCACGAGGGTCTCGCTCTCTTTCTGCTATGGCTGGTGTCCAAGGAGGACTCCGTCTGTTTTCCTGCTGCCCCCGATCCCGATCCGTGCATTTCTGAATCCAGCTCTCGACCGTCGCTAGGCCCATCCTGGGCCTTCCCGGAGCCTGCCCTGCAGTGCCGGTGGTGACGTGGCTAACTTCAGGGGAGCTCGATCTTGGTTTTGTATATATATTTGTATATATTTGATTATTTCTATTATTGTTATTATACTCTTTTTCATTATTATAGTTTATTAAAACTGTTTTAACTTTCCAACCCAGAAGTCTCTCTCCCTTTTCCCTTTGGGGGGAGGGGGGGGGATAACAGAGAGCATCTGCCGCAGGTTTAATAGCTGGCCCAGCTTTAAACCGTGACAGAAAATGCCCTCGTGGCTTTTCTCACTTGCAGCTTGATCAAAGACTACCCCCTTTTAGTGGCAGAGAAACTCATCTCAAAAACTATGACCTCAACCCTGCCAGGCTGTCCAGTCTTTTCAACAAACGTCCAGTCATTAAATAATTTAATTTGATAGCTTTCATGTTAAAAATTAGACTAAGATTGAACTTCACATTTAAAGGACTTGCACACAATGCTTCAGAATACCAGGCTGTGTGAAGTCCCTCTCTGTCTGGCTTAGTGAATGCTCAACTGGATGTTGCATGCACAACAGCTACAAACAAACACAGGAACAGTTAAGAGCTCCTTCTCCCAGCACAGAGAAATGGCCCTGTGGACCAGGCAGGACTCCCAGGATTTCAGTCTCTTGTCTGAATCAAGCAAAGCAGAACCAGACCTGTCATGCCCCTACCACACACAACCCCAGTGCTCAGCTACTGCATGGACAGAGGTGTGTTGGCTGCTTTTTTGAAGAAGAGATTCTCTCCTGAATCAGAAAAAAATATTAACAGTATTATTAAAAGACTCTGATGCTGCAAACAGCTCAGCTTCATTTCTCAACAGAAGTTCAATTTGAGAAAAGACTCCAAGACAAATCATGGAAGCTCCATTGGTGCAACAGGACCTATACAAAATAACAGCCAAGAGTTAGGATCATTCCTTTTTCATTTAGTCCACTGCAATTTAGTCCACTGCATTCCTTTTTCATTTAGTCCACTGTACTCGGCACTGGTGAGGCCGCACCTTGAATACTGTGTCCATTTCTGGGCCCTGCACTTCAAGAAAGATGTTGAGGTGTTGGAGCGAGTCCAGAGGAGGGCGACCAAGCTGGTGAAGGGTCTGGAGGGTCTGACCTACGAGGAACGGCTGAGGGAGCTGGGGTTGTTTAGCCTGGAGAAGAGGAGGCTCAGGGGTGACCTTATTGCAGTCTACAACTACCTGAAGGGAGGTTGTAGTGAAGTGGGAGTCGGCCTCTTCTCCCGGGCAACTAGCGATAGGACAAGAGGACACAGCCTCAAGCTTCGCCAGGGGAGGTTCAGGTTGGACATTAGGAAGAATTTCTTTTCAGAAAGGGTTATTAGACATTGGAATGGGCTGCCCAGGGAGGTAGTGGAGTCACCATCTCTGGATGTGTTTAAGAAAAGACTGGACATGGCACTTAGTGCCATGGTCTAGTTGACATGGTGGTGTCAGGGCAACGGTTGGACTCGATGATCCCTGAGGTCTCTTCCAACCTGATTGATTCTGTGATTCTGTGGTTCTGTAATTCACTGAGTAATTACTGCAGCATTCCTTTCATTAAGGATGTTCAAGATTCAATATCAATGTTCCTAACTGAAACTCCACAAGCTCACAGTGTGCACTCCTTAGAGCAGGCATCTTATGGCAAAGTCAGCCAACCAAAAACTTCATATTTCAACATTTCCAAGATTGGGTGGGCTTTTTTTGTGTGTAAATTTTCTTTTTTATTTAAGAAATCTTTAAATCACATGATCACTATCAAATGTCTTAGCTGGAGGCAATGGAGAATAAAATGCCAGCCGATTCTCTCTCTGATTATCCCTGCTATCAAAATGAGTCTTTTTGTGTGCTTATTCTTTCATTAATTCAAATGACTATATATTTGGATTTTTTGAATGAGACACGCAGCAGGACTGTTGATCTAAACAGAGGTCTAGTGTTATGACAATTTATACTGTACATCATCTGCTGTTTTCTGGTTTGAGCAGGGGCTTATTATTACTAAAGATGATTATATTTAAACAGAGGGATCACTTATCTCAAAAAGCACAAATCCAACTTTCTACTTAAGTAATAAGTGTGCAATATCACCTTGGAGAGTGAGTTAGAAATTCATCTACTGTGTTGTGCTAAGGAGGTGCAGTTGTCACAAAATTCTATGTCTGACCTGTCACTGCAGTAATTATTTTCCCCCAAATATGACAAAGCTATCCTCAGGAACAGGAATAGTTTGTTGTGTGTTTTTTTTGTTTGTTTTGTTGTTGTTTTTTAAATCTGTGATCGTCATTCTGTAAGCAAGATAGAGTGACTTAAAGTGGACAATTGTATATGAGATTTATCTAATGCATATAAATACTATTTTCAGTGTTCATTACCAAGACAGAAACTGTTTGAAGTACTATATATTTTTTTAAAAAAAGAACTACAATACATTAGAAGCAACATAAAATACCATACTGTATTTTGATACTAGTATGCATCCATTTAGAAAAATATGCATACAGACAGGAAGACACATTCATAACGTCATTTATGAAGTCATTTATGATTTAGCATTATGACAAGAAATGACATGCACTAATGAGTACCAGGCTTGTTTCCAAGAGCAACATCTTTCCATTTAATTGGTGTAATCTCAAGCACAACCAATCAGATGAAAACTGGAAACGTCTAATAGCTCCACAAGTCTCGCTCACCTCTTCCCACCTCCTTATTGAAAACAAAGGTGGCAGAGATGGATGATTACACACTATTAGTAACTGTTGAGGAGGAGAATGATTAAGGTTTAGGTCGCTTAAAGAATCACTGACAAAGATATTAGCAAAAATGATTTTAATATGGATTTGTAAAAGCGTGACTTAAAGTTCAAATGGCAAGGTTCACTCTATTACTTACTACAAAAGGGAAACTGAGTTAGAATGGGGTTGGAATGATTTACACAGAGATCGGAAATGGACAGGGGTAAAGGGGAAAAGGGTAAGGGAGAAAGGGTAAGGAAGACCCTCCCATTGAGTCACAAGATTCAGAACGGACCCCCTTGCTTTCTAAACTCCTTCTCAGAGAGAAGCCTAGGTGCAGCTGGATCCAATCCTAGTCCCAGACTTGGTCAACAGTTTATGTCTAAGGGCATTGGATACAGGGATTTCAGTGGTATTCATTCAACATGGTGTAATGTGCTTTGCACAACTTTAAGATAGCAGCAATTTAAGATTTAACACTATTATCACAGAATCACAGAATCACAGAATCACAGAATCACAGAATCACAGAATGTTAGGGATTGGAAGGGACCTCGAAAGATCATCTAGTCCAATCCCCCTGCCGGGGCAGGATTGCCTAGACCATATCACACAGGAACGCGTCCAGGCGGGTTTTGAATGTCTCCAGAGAAGGAGACTCCACAACCTCTCTGGGCAGCCTGTTCCAGTGTTCAGTCACCCTCACTGTAAAGAAGTTTTTCCTCAAATTTAAGTGGAACCTCCTGTGTTCCAGCTTGCACCCATTGCCCCTTGTCCTGTCAAGGGATGTCACTGAGAAGAGCCTGGCTCCATCCTCATGACACTTGCCCTTTACATATTTATAAACATTAATGAGGTCACCCCTCAGTCTCCTCCAAGCTAAAGAGACCCAGATCCCTCAGCCTCTCCTCATAAGGGAGATGTTCCACTCCCTTAATCATCTTCGTGGCTCTGCGCTGGACTCTCTCTAGCAGTTCCCTGTCCTTCTTGAACTGAGGGGCCCAGAACTGGACACAATATTCCAGATGCGGCCTCACCAGGGCAGAGTAGAGGGGGAGGAGAACCTCTCTCGACCTGCTGACCACACCCCTTCTAATACACCCCAGGATGCCATTGGCCTTCTTGGCCACAAGGGCACACTGCTGGCTCATGGTCATCCTGTTGTCCACTAGGACCCCCAGGTCCCTTTCCCCTACGCTGGTCTCCAACAGGTCTGCCCCCAACTTGTACTCATACATGGGGTTGTTCATGCCCAGGTGCAGGACTCTACACTTGCCCTTGTTATATTTCATTAAATTTCTCCCCGCCCAACTCTCCAGCCTGTCCAGGACTCTCTGAATGGCTGCGCAGCCTTCCGGCGCGTCAGCCACTCCTCCCAGTTTTGTGTCATCAGCGAACTTGCTGACAGTGCACTCTATTCCCTCATCCAAGTCATTAATGAATATATTGAATAGAACTGGTCCCAGAACCGACCCTTGCGGGACTCCGCTAGACACAGACCTCCAACTGGACTCTGTCCCATTGACCACCACTCTCTGGCTTCTTTCCTTCAGCCAGTTCACAATCCACCTCACTACCCGATCATCCAGACCACACTTCCCCAGTTTAGCTGCGAGGATGCTGTGGGAGACCGTGTCAAACGCTTTACTGAAATCGAGATAGACCACATCCACAGCTTTACCATCATCTATCCACCGGGTAACATCCTCATAAAAGGCTATCAAGTTGGTTGAGCAAGACTTCCCCTTGGTGAAGCCATGCTGAGTGCCCCTAATGATCCCCCTATCCTTGATGTGCCTAGAGACAGCACCAAGGACAAGTTGCTCCATCACCTTTCCGGGGATGGAGGTGAGGCTGACCGGTCTATAGTTACCCGGGTCCTCCTTCTTGCCCTTTTTGAAGACTGGAGTGACATTCGCTTTCCTCCAGTCCTCAAGCACCTCTCCCGTTGCCCACGACTTAGCAAAGATGATGGAGAGTGGCCTAGCAATGACTTCCGCCAGC
The DNA here is from genome assembly GCF_013368605.1 of Nyctibius grandis. Classification (NCBI taxonomy): domain Eukaryota; kingdom Metazoa; phylum Chordata; class Aves; order Nyctibiiformes; family Nyctibiidae; genus Nyctibius; species Nyctibius grandis. The sequence continues at coordinate 19,538,754 of NC_090694.1, read as the reverse complement.
TCCCTCAGCACCCACGGGTGCATCCCATCAGGGCCCATGGATTTATGGACGTCCAGATTGCTTAATTGGTCCCTGACCCAGCCCTCATCTACCAAGACAGATTCCTCCTCTATCCTGACTTCTTCTGGGGCCTCAGGGGTCCAGGGCTCCTCAGGACAGCCTCCAGCAGTATAGACAGAGGCAAAGAAGGCATTCAGTAACTCCGCCTTCTTTTTATCCTCTGTCTCCAGGGCCCCCACCTCATTCATCAGTGGGCCTACATTGCCTCTAGTGTTGGCTTTACCTGCAATGTATTTGAAGAAGCCCTTTCTGTTGTCCTTGACCTCTCTTGCAAGGTTTAATTCCAAGGAGGCCGTAGCTTTCCTAGTTGCCTCCCTACATCCTCTGACAACAGACTTATATTCCTCCCAAGTGGCCAGCCCCTCCTTCCACGATCTGTACACCCTCTTCTTCCACTTGAGTTTGCCCAGCAGTTCCCTGTTTAACCATGCAGGTCTCCTGGTACCCTTCCTTGACTTCCTACCTGTTGGGATGCTCTGATCTTGAGCTCGGAAGAAGCAGTCCTTGAATGCTAACCAACTATCTTGGGCCCCCTTACCTTCTAGTACCCTGTCCCATGGGATTTCCCCTAGAAATTGCTTGAAAAGGCCAAAGTTGGCCCTCCTGAAGTTCAGGGTTGTGATTCTGCTAGCTATTCTGTTCCTGCCACATGAGATCCTGAACTCTACCATCTCATGGTCACTACAACCAAGGCTGCCCTCAACCTTCACCTCTTCAACCAGACCCTCCTTGTTAGTGAGGATAAGATCCAGCAGCGCTCCTCTCCTAGTTGGCTCATCCACCATTTGCATCAGAAACTTATCATCAACGCACTGGAGGAACCTCCTGGACTGGGGATGGCTGGCTGAGTAGGCCTCCCAGCAAATATCAGGGTAGTTGAAATCCCCCATGACAACCAGGCCCTGTAATTGCGAGACTGCTCTCAGCTGCCTGTAGAAGGCCTCATCACCCTCCTCATCCTGATCCGGTGGCCTGTAATAGACACCCACAACAGTATCACCCCTGCCAGCCTGCCCCTTAATTCGCACCCACAAACTCTCAACTCTCTCCTGATCCGCCTCTGGACAGAACTCAATACATTCTAGCTGCTCACTCACATAAAGAGCAACTCCACCACCTCTCCTTAGCGGCCTGTCTTTCCTGAACAAGACATAGCCATCCATGACCACATTCCAGTCATGCGAGGCGTCCCACCAAGTCTCTGTAATTGCTACTAGATCATAGCCCCCCGACCGAACACGGATTTCTAACTCCTCCTGCTTATTCCCCATGCTGCGTGCATTGGTGTACAGGCATTTCAGGGAGCGAGCTGAGCACACCGATTTCACCCCAGGGGGATGGGAGGCCTCCTGGTCTACCTCAACACTAGAGCGTTGCCCCAGTGGTGCAAGCCCAGCTACTACCCCATCCCCCTTCGAATCTAGTTTAAAGCTCTCCGAATGAGCCCTGCTAATTCCTGTCCCAGAACCCTTTTGCCCCTACGACATAAACCTTTCCCATGTATCACTGTCACGCCTGTTGTCTTATAAAACCAGCCATTATCAAAGAACCCAAAGCCCTGCCTGTAGCACCAGTCTCGTAGCCAGGCATTAATAGAGAGAATCCCACTATTCCATCCCACGTCATCACCTGAAAATGGAAGGAGGGAGGAGAAAACAACTTGTGCCCCAGACTCTTTCCCCAACCGTCCTAGGGCCTTGTAGTCTTTCTTCATCCCCTTCAGACTACGGGATGCAGCTTCTTCCCCACCTGTCTGGAAAATCAGCAGGGGGTAGTAGTCTGTGGCCTTCACCAGGTTGGGGAGTTGCCTGGTGATATCCCTGATTCGGGCTCCAGGCAGGCTGCAGACCTCCCTGGGATGGGGGTCAGCTCTGCATATTGGGCCCTCAGATCCCTTTAGGAAGGAGTCTCCAACCACTAAAACTCTTCTCTTCTTCCTTGTGGAGGAGGTAGCTATACGCCTGTCAGGTTTTTCTGACTGTGGTGGGACCTCTGATATAGGTTGCCTCTCCACCACATCCCCATTGGACCAGCTGTATTCCACTAGGGCTTCATATCTATTGCTCAGAGGCAGCTGTGGAGGCGAGGTAGGCAAGGAGGGCACTCGCCTTTTGCCATGGCCATAGACTTGCCTCCACTCACTCCTTTCATTTAGGTTATAGTTTTCCACCTGAGGGGGCAGAGTACAGGGGCCCCTTGATCCTGGGAGCTCTCTGGCAGGTGCTCCCATTTTTGTTGCAGGGAGGGCAGAGCCTGGCTCCACCAGTCTATCTCCATTTCAGCCTCCCTAATGCTCCTAAGCCTTTCTACTTCTGCTTGAAGCCTTTCAACCTGGCTTTGCAGCTGTGCCGCTCGGCCGAGCAGATCATCTACTTGCTCACAGCGCACACAGCCCCCTGACACCACAGAGACGCTGTAGCATTCCCTGCAGCCCGCAACCTGCACCATCGCCTCCTTCCGTGGGAGCTCTGTCTGGGTTCCCACATCCATTATGGTCTTCTTCCACCGGGTAGATACCATTGTTCTTCCACTGAACTGGGAAATACCTCTTGGTGCCACCCCTGGTTCACAGCTCCTTGGCACCTTCCTCGCCTTGTGCACTGGGAGGGAGTCAGTGCCCTCCCCAACGAGCTGCAAACGACTGCAGCCTCTCCTGCCCTGGAGGAGCCTCTCCTGCCCTGGGACACACCCAGTCACTGCTGACTCACACAGGCACTGCTGAGTCTCCCTCTCCCCTCTGGCCAGGGACTAGTCCCTGCCCTCCAAGAGACTTTTTATCACCCGATAACAGGGGGTGGAGCGTTTAAATCGCTTAAATCGCCCGCGGTGCCTCCGGCTATGCCCCCTCCTCTCCTGATTCGTTGCCGGGAACCTCCGGGTCCGGGTCCGGGTCCAGGGTCAGGAGGAAGCAGCTCGGGGCTGATGCTCGCGGGGGGCTCAGGGGGGGCCCAGAGTACGAAAAACCACCCGGTTAAGCCCGATGTTGCCCCCGCCCCCACACTAACCTCAAGTCGCTGCCGCCGCTTTCGCTGCTGCCGCCGCTGTCCAACCATACTAATCTTGGTATATCACAAGATTAGATTATATGATTTTCTAGCAATACTTAATCAATAATCAACAATCTATTATAATTGATATAGTGACTTAAAGATTCAACAAAGTTGAATCAAATTCAATATACACAAATATACACACACACACAGAGATATAGATATAGAGGTTAACCTATAATTAAGATGTTTCTTTTTCTGCAGTTCATAAATTTTAGGGACCCAATAATCTTTGAAAATCTCACAAAATTGAAATATAGTGAATTACTCTCTTGATTTTAATGTTGTAAAATCCAGTTACAGTGAATTACTCTTTCCCTTCATCGGCATCTGTTGGTGGATGGTCTGAATCACCTCATGAGTCTATCACCTTGGACATCGCAAAATCTACCTTGAACGTCGCAAAAATCTACCCTGAGAGGCATCCCAACTCAAGTGGAGATGCAGGGTCACAGCCTGCTGCGAGCCCAGAGAGCTCAAAGGACTTCACTTAGGATTGGTACTTATAGGATCGCAAGATGATTGACTTTGGTCAGTATCATGATGGCCATTATTCTTGTCAGGCAGTCTTGGCCCCTTTCAGAGCAGGCAATGGTCCAGGCAGAAGGAGTTCCAGGTACATTCCCCAGGCAACAGGAGTTTTAGGTGCAGTTAGGGGGTGCCTAATCATACTAACTCACTATACTTGTGCCTAGGACAGGGAGGTACCAGATAGTCTCAACTCCCTGCACCGGCAGGCAGGATTGTGGCCAGCAGGTCGAGGGAGGTTATCCTCCCCCTCTACACTGCCCTAGTGAGGCCACACCTGGAGTACTGTGTCCAGTTCTGGGCCCCCCAGTTCAAGAAAGACAAGGAATTACTGGAGAGAGTCCAGCAGAGGGCTACAAAGATGATTAGAGGACTGGAGCCTCTCTCTTATGAGGAAAGGCTGAGAGAGCTGGGTCTGTTTAGCTTGGAGAAGACAAGACTGAGGGGGGATCTTATCAACACTTACAAATACCTTAGGGGCAGGTTTCAAGAGGATGGGGTCTGACTCTTCTTGGTGGTGCCCAGCAACAGGACAAGGGGAAACGGGCACAAACTGAAACACGGGAAGTTCCATCTGAATATGAGGAAAACCTTCTTTACTTTGAGGGTGACAGAGCACTGGAACAGGCTGCCCAGGGAGGTAGTGGAGTCTCCTTCTCTGGAGATATTCAAAACCCACCTGGACACGACCCTGTGTAACGTGCTCTAGGTGAACCTGCTTTGGCAGGGAGTTGGACTAGATGATCTCCAGAGGTCACCCTAATCATTCTGTGATCAGAGAGTGCCTGATTGTCTGAGACCACTCACTGCACCTGTGATTAATGTTGGCTGGTCCTGACATTACAATGCAGCCCAATGTGGGGGGGGGGGGGGGGGGGGGGGGGGGGGGGGGTCCTGCACCACCACAGTAACAAGCACTCCCCAAAGCACTGAGAGTGCAGTGCCACAACAGCCTGAATCACCAAGCGCAGGCCAGTCTGAGGAACAGTACAGAAACAAAGTGAAGTTCAGAAGTAAGATACACATTAAAGGAATGGCTTCAGGTGTTAAATAACACTTGAGAGAGTCTGTATGGAACACATACAGCAAAGCATAATTGATACAAGCAGCAGCACGAACCACAAGAGTACTATGTTAAGAGATTTAGATATTCCTAATTACTTTAGCAACTCCATCAACTAATTCCATTAGTGTGCTAATGGAATATCCTAAAAGTATCTGAAAAGTGACCTTGATATACTATTATAAGAACAGCCTTTTAAATTGATAATTCAATATAGATCAGACTGCAAGCCTTGTAAAAATTATACTAAAAATAGTAAGTTATATTGCAATATTTCACAATGTGAGAACTCAGCTTGTTTTACTTCCACTTTTTTAAAAAAATTATCTGACAAAGACTTGCATTATTGATGTAATCAAGTACCAATAGATTTTTTTTTTACTACAGTAATAACTCGCAAGGCATGTGGGACAATACATCTCAATTGCAAAGATCCAGGCTAAACATCTGCTGTTATAAATTCACTTGGTGGAGGAGAGGGGGAGAATCAAGTCAATTTGGACTACATAAGTTTAAAGCCAAGAGGTCTCAGAGAGCTTATTTTCCATTTACACTACCAGATCAGCAGCAAAAACAGTGCAGGTCAAAACCTCCTGTAAAAATTTTGCTTTCTTCTACTATCTTTTTACACATGATCCTTCAAAAACTGGAAACCCCTCTCCCACAAGCCAAACTTACATGGCCCACAAAAAGGGTTACAAGTAAATTATTTGACTAGCATTCATCTTTACCTTATTTATTGTTTCAATTCACCTATAACATACAATTCTATAAGTGAACAGCTATGTTATATATTACCTAGGCATGTTATTCTTGATCTCTTTCTGGAAGGTTTCTAATCCAGTGTTGCATTGCAGCATAATATATAAGCATTCACAGTGATTTTCTCTATTTCTGTCTTGTGACCATATTTTCTCCTAGATAGTGGTCAAGAAGATATAATTTTAAATAAACTCTCCTGCTCTCACCTACTGCTATATTACAGAGTGTGAGTTTTCTACTATATTTGGAACCATTACTTTTTTGGCATATTGGAATGTCTCAATTTAAAACAGCTCTATGCTTGTTAAGGTAGAGCTTAAAAATTAAATGTTTAACCTTTCATGTGGGTTTCTCCATATATTTCTATTTCATTTTTTTTTTATACTGAATCTGCATAGAGATGTCCCATTCTAGTAAGTGGTTGAAAGTGAAGTTATTAAGCACTATTCATTATCTGGCAGTCCACACAAGCAGACAATAAACTTAAAACAGACAGCCTTACTTTCAGGGAGTCTTGGTCCCTTGTTTAGCAGCAGAGTGCTTCCATCAAAAATAACCGGTTTACTTTATCCTGTAGAATGAGCATAAGCTGCTTATGTTACAAAACTTGGAAGTTTCTTAATTATTTCCCCACTCCCCTCCCTTCCCTACCACTCTACCATTTCAGTAGCTTTGTAGGGTGGGATCTGCCTTTGTCCCTGCACAGGGCCCCCCAGTCATCTGTGCAGATTAGCAATGCAGCTGTGTCTGCATAGAAAAGGGGAAAGACAGAAATCAAATATACATTTGTGTTCTCCAAATGTTCTGAGACAGGCTCAACTGGATTATAACAATAAATTAAGAAAAATAGTTTAGCAACATGTAATAGAAACCAGCTTATTAAGAAGCATAAAAGAAGAAAGGTTAGAAACACTACCAACATCTTTTGGGGATGAGAGTGCAATGAGTTTGCTGAACTACCAATATCAGTAGAAACTCTGGATGGAATGAGCCTCAGTACATTCATAAAAAGGTACAGAAAGCTGCATGTAACATTTAACTGCTTTGAAGCAGCTACCAGACCAGTGAAGCAGAGAGATGTCTGTGGAAACAGTGAGGGTTAAAGAAAAGAAATTAGAAGTCACTAAGGTGACTAAGCCACATTACAAGAATTTGTGTTTTTGATGTTTCTTCTGCTTGTTTCTGAATACTCAGTCTTACCATATTAAAGTCTCAATAAGTTTGTTTCTTAACAGTAATAATGATAATGTTTTTCTAATTGCCTTCTCTCCCCTCTTAAGTCTCCCATCATTAGAGTGGTAAATACACATAATGATTATTAACAAATCATCACTGAAAGAAGAAAAAGAAAAAAAAATCACAACACACATCAGCATGCTATTTCAACACTAGGGAAACAATCTCCTAATCTAACTTTGAATACAGACAGCTTTCTGTTTATTTGTGAATTTGGCTTTGTTTTATATAAAACATACACCAAGAGTTTACTAACATCAAATATCAGGCATGTGTGCAGCACACATTTAATCATTAATTCTAACACTACAATATCTAACAAGTCATTAAGAGTTCATATACAACACAAAGAGAAACAGGATAACCGATTTATCTTTTGAAGTTAATCAGCAAGAAGGGGAACTCATTTATGTGGCTGCACCACTAGAATTATCCAGAGTTTTTTTCTAACAGAAGATAAATGTGTTAACAAAGTGGTCATGACATTTCTGATATCACATACTGCTGCAGAGAGACCAACAAAGCATGAACTTCAACTTGTCAGATCAAGAAAAGCTAATTTTCAAGTGTTGCAGCTCTCAAAATTTACACATCTTAAAAATATAGTTTAAATACTTGCTGTTAACATGAACTCCCAGACCTCCTACCTTTGTTCATATAGTATAATCCATCATGCAGGCAATCCAGTTAACTTCCATCTAGTTACACTGCCTGCAGGATTATTCTACATATACTGTAGACTCTGGACCAAACCATTCTTCAGTGCCCAAAAATATACATCATCTTTTCCAAGCAACTTATCCTCAACTGAAGTATCTAGCAACCTTTTCATGAAGTTTTAACTTTATAGCAATATAACACACAACAGAATAACATTGTGAGAAGGGGAAAAAAAGAAAAAATACTGAGTTTCTTGCATTTGAGGAAATTCAAGGTTTAAACAGATAATTAAAGGTGCAAGACTTGCTGACACCTGCTGTTAGAGCTTTGAAAGAAGAATATTTTAATGCTGTCACTGCTATGTTTGAAAAGCCTGCCACTAGCAGCATAGCTAGAAACACTTCAGCTTCAGAATTATTTACCAAAAAAAAAAAAAGGGAGAGTGTGCAGAGCTGTATCTTTTTCCCCCCAATGACTTAATGATCAAACAAATCCCTTGTAGGCAGATGCAATATGACAAGTATAGCAGCTTAGAATATTTAATAGCAATCTAATGTAGTGTATCATCAAAACAGACACAGAAAAGTAAGAATAGCAAATCACACAATTTTCTATGGCATTCCAATTAAGCTAGACAAATATTAAAGAAGTTCTTTTGCTAACATTTGTCTAGAAAAATCCAGGTTATTGTATTCTAACCATGCTTTCTTGACTCTCCTCTCCTCCAATATAAAAGGAAAGTAATTATGGCTTAATAATCTTGTCAGCATAAATTGCTTCATAGTGGCAATATGGGACTGAGTCTCTTCAGCAGCCACGTCTATACATGTTTACAGTCTTCCATTTTAAAGCCCTTAGAGTGTTTAAAAATCAGTTTATCCTTCACTGATCCAATACCAACCGTAATTATTGGTCACAGCCTGGACTTTCTGGGCCATAACCATTATTGTCAGGGGGTATCTCATGCTAACAATACTATATCCATATTTCAACAACCTCTGTATGGGAGAGGCTACACTACAGTGGTCCTGTCTACCAGGATACACACTACAAAATCTTAACATGAGAGTGGGATGCTATGCAGAGATTAATCATGTTTCCAAGCTCCAGGATTTTCACATGCATTCAGGAGCCCTCCAAAACCTGAACTTGAATTTCTAATCAGCATTCACAACAGGTTTGTTGTAAAGACATTGCAGGAGAGATTAAAGAAATTCCTTTTTCTTTCATTTTTCTAAATCTAGCTACTGCATTCACCCTGGAAACATGGTACCATCTTCAATTTTCTTGTCAATCAGTATCTCACCAAGAGGCAGACAATCTAACCACAACATCTCAGATAAGTGATTATTTAGACAAATCCACAACACTGCAACTAAGCTCAGTTCTCTCTTAGGTAATGATAGGGTAGGAACCTGTCCCAAGGCTTTATAACTTTAAACATTCATTAGTTTTAAGAATTCTCATCTGTGGTGAGGCAAGAGACAACTTTGCACATTTCATCAAAAGCAGACAGATTAGAGTGTTTTATTCCAGGAATATCACTGTCCCATTAGCCAGTAATGTGTATGAACGCATACAAAGCTGTTCCATCTGTTTAGGTGCACCACTAGGTGCTTTATGAAAAGAAGTTAGCACTAGGTATAGAACAGATGGCAGTAGTTTGCACAAATAGCAGTTTAGCCCTGCTGTGAATCTTGTACACTTATCATTTGTTAGATAAAAAGCTATGTTGAAACACACATTCCACATAGAGCCATACACTACCCTTCAGTGTGCATATAAGGAGACAAATACGACCATCCTAAACCTCACGTGACATAGATACTGGGCTAGTCTTAACATAAGGATACTGAATAAAGACAGCTAAGAAAGAAAACAACTAATGTATTCGGGCAGACAGGGAACAGACATACAAGGAAGAAAAGCAAAAGCTCAAAGTCAATCAGTAGGCATCAATATACCTTCTCTAATGGTGAGACTAAATTTGGCAAGGTACTCGGGCTGAGACTCAGACATTAGTGTAGAATTTTGTAAGCAGATGTGGGTTTTTTTCTTTTGCAGGTATTCTCTTTGCAATGCAAAAGACAAGTTAGCAGAAAAATCTTCAGTTAAGCTGTTGGCTTGACAGATGCCAATGTCTCAAATAACCAAAGTGTCTCCTCAACTAGAAACAGATGAAATTGTGCATCAAACTACTTTCCCTTTCTTGTGACAGTCTTGAGGCTACTGCATGGATGTCCAGCCAACAATCCTTGCAAGACAATTCTGGTAAATCCTGTAATTTGGTCACACAAAATGGACAGATTTTTCCTTCTTCCCCCTGTAACTCTTGCAGTCACAAAAAAAAGTAACAATAGTAAATAATCATCTTCAAGTAACAGAAACCTAAAATAGCAACAGTACCAGAGTGCTGGTACTCAGCAGTAGCAAAGGATACTTCAGTAGGTTCTAGAAGCCCACCAATGTCATTATTTGGGGTCAGCATACCACTCATGCAGTGGAGTTTTAATGCACATGTTGTTTTACCATGTCATTCTTACTCTAGAGAAGACTATGGACCTCTGCCCTTATAGTAACAAGATGGTTACTCCACCTGGTAAGCTAAAAAATTTGGATGTTGCATTTAGATATTAGTATCAACTGACCCTTCCTGAGGAGCCTTCCTCAACTGCATTAACTAGAGAAAAATGGTTATCAGCTGTCATCAAGTTTTGATCAGTAGTCTCCTATGCCCTATTTTCAATGAAAAGCATGATTGTAATCACCTTGTCAGAGGAAAAAAATAGCAGCACAGATTTCAATATCTGTATTCAAGTACTAAAACTTGACTGACTTGCATTCAAAATCCATCATCCTCTTGTAGCATGGTTAATATAGATAATTAATGCATTCCTCTATGGTCTACAAACCACAAAACCACTGCTATACAGAAAGGAGAAAGTGTTTCGATCCAGACTGTTAGACTAGAGGAGAATGAACAAGGTCTCCCTAGAAGTGTAATGCCACTATAAAAAGACTTGTATGCATGGCAGCTCTTTGGCACATGATATTACTAATACAGAGATGTCATGCTAATCCACATCCTGGAAAGCAATCACACAATGCACAAGAGAGCTCCAAAAATTAACAAAAGTAAAACATCAAAACCCAAGCAAAACACACAACCCTCTTCAGACTCCCATGCACAGCAGGATGGTGTATTGCATCTTGATCTTGCAGTGCATGTATCTGCTGCAGCCCATGTTCAAGGGCTGGGGTGATTCTTACTATAATAAATGACACTTAGCATCATAGAGTTATTAGCTATTCTCGCCCAGAATTAAATTTCCTTGGGGTACACATTTAACTTCCCCATCCTCCTGCATCATCTACCAGGTGCACCCAGGTCCTTGAGCAAAAGCAATTCCACATGTGGGTTTGCCTTTGCCTGAGGCAGGAGTAATCCAAACTGTTTTCCCCAACATATATCTTGCATGAACCACAGGGACTTTATCCCCTTCTACAGTGCGCAACAGTTCGGATTGAGCAGGACCGGCCCAGTTGATAGACCCCCTGGTATTAACTAACCAGGTGGCCTTTGCTAAGTGTTCATCCCAATTTTTGAAAGTCCCATCACCCATTGCTTTCAGGGCAGTCTTCAACAGTCCATTACATAGTTCAACTTTCCCGGCGGCTGGTGCATGGTAGGGGATGCAATATATCCACTCAATACCATGCTCTTTAGCCCAGGTGCCTATGAGGCTATTTCAGAAATGAGTCCCGTTGTCAGACTCCAGTCTTTCCGGAGTGCCACGTCACCACAAAATCTGCTTTTCAAGGCCCAGAATAGTGTTACGGGCAGTGGCATGAGGCACAGGGTATGTTTCCAACCAGCCAGTACTTGCTTCCACCATTGCGAGCGCATAGCGCTTGCCTTGTCAGGTTCGTGGAAGCGAGATGTAATCAATTTGCCAGGCCTCTCCATACTTAGATTTCAGCCATCGTCCTCCACACCACAGGGGTTTTAGTCTTTTGGCTTGTTTAATTGCAAGGCATGTTTCACATTCATGGATGACCTGTGTGATGGTGTCCATGGTCAAATCTACCCCTTGGTCACAGGCCCATCTGTATGTAGCATCTCTGCCTTGATGGCCCAATGTATTATGGGCCTACTGAGCTAAAAATAGTTCACCTTTATGCTGCCACTCCAGATCTACTTGAGCCACTTTGATCTTAGCAGCTAGATCCACCTACTGGCTGTTTTGTTGTTCCTCAGGGGCTCTGCTCTTTGGTACGTGAGCATCTACATGACATACGTTCACAACCAGCTTCTCTAATCGGGTAGCAATATCCTGCCATAATTCAGCTGCCCAGATGGGTTTGCCTCTGCACTGCCAGTTGTTTTTCTTCCAGTGCTTCAGCCATCCCCACAGGGCATTTGCTACCATCCACGAGTCAGTATACAGGTAGAGTACTGGCCATTTTTTCTCACTCAGCAAAATCTAGAGCCAGCTGGATGGCTTTTATTTCTGCATACTGACTCAACTCACCGTCTCTCTCAGCTGCTTCTGCCACTTGTCGCGTGGGACTCCACACAGCAACTTTCCACCTTCGCTGCTTGCCTACAATGCGGCAAGATCTATCAGTGAAGAAGGCATGATGCTTCTCATTCTCTGATAGTCTATTATATGGTGGGGCCTCTTCAGCACACATGACCTCCTCCTCTGACACCATTCCAAAATCTTTGCCTTCAGGCCAGTCCGTGATTACTTCCAGAATTCCTGGGCAATTAAGGTTCCCTATTTGGGCCCGCTGAGTAATCAATGCAACCCACTTACTCCATGTAGCATCAGTTGCATAATGTGTAGAGGGAGTTTGTCCTTTAAACATCCAGTTCAACACTGGCAATCTGGGTGCCAGGAGGAGCTGTGCCTCAGTGCCAATTACTTCTGAGGCAGCTCAAACTCCTTCATAGGCTGCCAGTATCTCTTTTTCTGTTGGAGTATAAAGGTCCTCTGATCCTCTGTATCCCCAGCTCCAAAACCCCAGGGGTCGACCTCGAGTCTCCCCTGGTGCCTTTTCCCAGAGGCTCCAGGTAGGACCATTCTCCCTAGCTGCTGTATAGAGGACGTTCTTTACATCTGGTCCCGTCCAGACTGGTCCAAGGTCCACTGCATGGACTATCTCTTGTTTAATTTGCTCAAAAGCCTGTTGTTGCTCAGGGCCCCATTTAAAGTCATTCTTCTTCTGAGTTACTTCGTAGAGAGGGCTCACAATCTGACTGTAATGGGGAATGGGCATCCTCCAGAAGCCTACTCCGCCTAGGAAAGCTTGTGTCTTTTTTGTTAGTTGGCAGAGACATGGCTGTTATTTTGTTAATCTTCACATCCATTGGGATCTGATGATGGCCATCCTGCCACTTGATCCCTAAAAACTGGAACTCTTTTGCAGGTCCCTTGACCTTTCTGTGTTTGATGGCAAAACCAGCTTCTAGAAGGATTCGAATTACTTTTTGCCCTTTCTCAAAAAATTCTCCTGCTGTATCACCCCATACAACTATGTCATCAGTGTACTGCTGTGGGATCATATTTGGAGGACACTTGGTAAGTCAGCCATAGAGACATGAAACTTAAGCACGTAGCCTTGCAAGAAAAGTGACCTTGAGGAGAGATAAGAAGGAACAACAGCAGTTGAGCAACTAAGAATTGAGGAAGCAAGACAAGAGAAGCCGGATGAGTAGGTGGAACACGAGGAACTAGAAGAACCAATCATTAAAGAGCTGATTCGCATGCTTGCCGCGTGCAAAAGGACTTTAGCGAATAGGAATATGCCTGATCGCATGTAGGGAAAGAAAAACTGTATAAAAGGGACAGCATCGCACAATAAAGCGGCTTCAGCTTGATTCACATTGGATTGTGTGGAGTCCAGTTTTTTCTCCTCAGATGGTGACCCAGACATGATACAAGGATGCAGACTTAGAGACACATCGATGACAAGATCGGGGAAAAGCTCAGAAGGAGGTACACCGGCTGGAGAGCGACTCAGCGGGACTGAGATCGGGACCAGGGGAAAACCTGGAAACTAAGAAACGGGGCGGAGTACGAGCCCGGAACGCACGCTGCAGCGGGACACCCAGTGGGGTGAGCAGCCGGGGGAACGGAGATGGGCCAAAACTTATCTAAGGAAGAGGATGCAATAGTAAGGCTTCTCCTACATATCCTCTCAAAGAGAGGGGTAAAATACGATGAGCATTCGCTACGGAGACTATTAATACGGTGTCGAGAACATGGTTTCCCCCCTGAACCACAGAGCACTTTTAAGGTGGACACATGGGAAGCAATTGGGAAGGTTTTATGGGAGGCAGTGAGTAGTGGGGAAAAGGACACTAAGGGACTAGCTATCGCATGGACAGTTGTCCTTACTGCTCTGCAAAATATGAAAGCCGAACGTTCAGCAGTGGCAGGGGTGTTTGCGGCTCTGGGCACTTCAACACCGGAGGCATACCCAGCGGGTATCCGAGTTTTTGGACAGTTGCCTATCCCGACTTTTTCTGCTCTGTTGGCGCCTCCGGAGGAGAAGGAGAAGGAAATGAAGGCGGACAGAGAGGCAAAGGTGGTGGCTGAGCCGGCTATGGCTCCTTTCACAGTGACTTCGCCCTCCGCACCACCAGAGCCCCCCCCCACCCCACATCGCCCTCCGCGCCGCCAGAACCCCCCCCACCGCCCAGGGAACAGCAGCAGAACATTGATCCTTCTACCGTCCCGTTACCCGAATCTGAGACTGAGCCACCCTTAATAGACCTTTCTGAAGAGATGGAAGCGGGACATAATTGCTGCAGAGCCCGAGAGTCAGGAAAGTCAGGTGGCAGCGTGGAGGAGTTATTCACGCTGCAGCCAGTCCAGGTTACTGTGTCTGGCCCGGACGCGGCCAGGTTCTGGAGAAAATTAAGAGAGCACGCACTTGCAGATGGAGATTTCGGGGCCGCGGCTGCTATGGGTGGCGGGGTATTGGCTTGCCTGGTATATCGAGGGGACGGAAGCGGCCCACCCAAATGGGAGCCATTCAATTGGGGAGTGATTTGCCTTAGACAAACAAATACAAAACGGGGCTGTTAAAGAAGCATTTTTACTACAGTTAGAGAAGGACAACACAAACGAGGATTGCAGGAAATTTATTGCAGGGATGGCAAATCGTAACCCCACCTTAACCTAGCTAATGGATGCTTGCAGGAAAGTAGGAACCACCACGTTTCAGATGGAGCAGTTAAGGTAGTTCATCATTGTTATACATGTCAGCAAGAAGATCACTTTAAGAAAAACTACCCTAAGAAGCCGAAGCTGAGTGGGGGAGGTAACTCTGTTTTGATGTGTCATCGCTGTGGGAAGCTGGGGCATTTTGTGAAGCAATGCAGGTCTAAGTATAATGCTCAAGGTCAGCTGATAACAACCAGCTGCAGAGTGCAGGGAAACTGGAGAAAGAACGCGGGGGGGGGGAACCGTGTGCTGACACAAATGAATCTTCCCAACCAGTTCCAGGCCTAAACAGTCAACTCGCAGCCCGAACCGCAAGGAGCACCGGACTGGATGTTACCACAGCAACCGCAATCACAATAGAGAATAGCAGAGTGCATAAGGTACCAATGAATGCCGTGGGACCCATTGGAAACGGGTTAAGTGAACTATTACTCGGACGTTCTGGTGTAACCTTGCAAGGTCTATTTGTTTTACCAGGAGTTATTGATGCAGACTATATGGGTCAAATTTATGTGATGGTATGGACCCCTACCCCCCCCGTGTCAATTTCCGAAGGTAGCCGGATCGCGCAGTTGATTCCTTTCCGAGCGCAAGTCACTTGTAAACGGGATAAGATCAGAGGGGAGGGGGGTTTCGGTTCGACGGGAACGCCGCAGATCTTTTGGGCTCAGAGCATACAGAATACCCGCCCAACTTTAACTTGCATAATCACCTTCGCCAAAGGAACCCCCTTGACAATACAGGTGATGGGGATGATTGATACGTCCTGTCAGCCTGACCTCGGTGCCAGGCAAGGTGATGGAACAGATCATCCTGAGTGCCATTACACGGCACATGCAGGACAATCAGGGCATCGGGGCCAGCCAACATGGATTCATGAAAGGCAGGTCCTGCTTGACCAACCAGGTCTCCTTCTATGACCAAGTGACCTGCTTAGTAGATGAGGGCAGGGCTGTGGATGTAGTCTATCTAGACTTCAGTAAGACATTCGACACTGTCTCCCACAGCATCCTCCTAGACAAACTGGCTGCCCGGGGCTTGGATGGGTGGACTCTTCAATGGGTTAAAAACTGGCTGGATGGCCGAGCCCAGAGAGTGGTGGTGAATGGGGCAAAGTCCAACTGGCGGCCGGTCACTAGCGGTGTTCCCCAGGGCTCAGTTCTGGGGCTGGTACTGTTCAATATCTTTATAGATGATCTAGACATAGGGATTGAGTGCACCCTCAGCAAATTTGCAGATGACACCAAGCTGGGTGGGAGTGTCGATCTGCTGGAGGGTAGGAAGGCCCTACAGAGGGATCTGGACAGGTTAGATAGATGGGCCGAGACCAACGGCATGAGGTTCAACAAGAACAAGTGCCGGGTCTTACACTTCGGCCACAACAACCCCATGCAGTGCTACAGGCTGGGGGAAGAGTGGTTAGAAAGCGCCCCGGCGGAAAGAGACCTGGGGGTGCTGATCGACAGCCAGCTAAACATGAGCCAGCAGTGTGCCCAGGTGGCCAAGAAGGCCAATGGCATCCTGGCCTCTATTAGGAATAGTGTAGTCAGCCGGTCTAGGGAAGTGATTGTCCCTCTGTACTCGGCACTGGTGAGGCCGCACCTTGAATACTGTGTCCATTTCTGGGCCCCGCACTTCAAGAGAGATGTTGAGGTGTTGGAGCGAGTCCAGAGGAGGGCGACCAAGCTGGTGAAGGGTCTGGAGGGTCTGACCTACGAGGAACGGCTGAGGGAGCTGGGGTTGTTTAGCCTGGAGAAGAGGAGGCTCAGAGGTGACCTTATTGCAGTCTACAACTACCTGAAGGGAGGTTGTAGTGAAGTGGGAGTCGGCCTCTTCTCCCGGGCAACTAGCGATGGGACAAGAGGACACAGCCTCAAGCTTTGCCAGGGGAGGTTCAGGTTGGACATTAGGAAGAATTTCTTTTCAGAAAGGGTTATTAGACATTGGAATGGGCTGCCCAGGGAGGTAGTGGAGTCACCATCTCTGGATGTGTTTAAGACAAGACTGGACATGGCACTTAGTGCTATAGTCTAGTTGACAGGGTGTGTCAGGGCAACGGTTGGACTCGATGATCCCTGAGGTCTCTTCCAACCTGGTTGATTCTGTGATTCTGCGATTCTGTGGATGCGGCCGGCCATCGAGTATGCGGTGCGGAGCCTGAGGGAGAGCGGCGCTGGCCTGCCGCCCGGCTACGCCTTCCAGCTCACCTACAAGGACTCGGTGTGCGGCAACCACGCCCTCTTCAGCCTGGTGGACATGGTGGCCCTGCAGCGCCGCCGCCCCGACCTGCTGCTGGGGCCCGTCTGCGAGTACGCGGCAGCGCCGGTGGTGCGGCTGACAACGGCGCACTGGGACGCCCCTATGCTGTCGGCGGGGGCGCTGGCCGCCGGCTTCGTCACCAATGGTGGCGAGTACTCGCACCTCATCCGCGTCGTCCCCGCCTACGCCAAGATGGGCGAGATACTGCTGGCCCTCTTCCGCCACCACCAGTGGAGCCGGGCCATGCTGCTCTACAGCGACAGCAACCCCGATCGCAGCTGCTACTTAGCCATGGAGGGCGTCCATGTAGACTTCCAGGAGAAGGCCTTCCACATAGCCGTGCACAGCTTCGATGAGAGCAGCCACCACCTCGACAACGTCGTCCCTCCAGGCCGGCGGGAGGGGTGAGTGGCAGTGGGGTGCAGGGAGGGAGGCTCACCTTCAGGGACTGCACTAGGAGTGATACCAGACAATTTAGTAAAAGTAGGCCTCAGAGTAGGCCCTAAAAGGCCTACTCTGTGTAACCTTTAGACACAATCAATTTTCTTTTCAGCGATTTTTACTTTCAGCTGAATAACTGCACTTTCTGAAGCTAACTGCATGTTTTGCAGACAGTGTCTGCTTCTAGGACTGATAACACTTAAAGTTATGGTTATCACTGACTCTTGCTTGTGCTTATTCTTAGAGAATCCAAGGTCTCTGTTAAATTCCTCGCTAATTACGAAGAAGGGCCAAAGATAAACAAGACCGCAAACATCTTTGTAGTGTCTTAAATGACTTGATTCACAACTCTGGCACCAGGAGAAGAGATAAATCTTGTAAGAACCAGAACAGTATCTTTTCCTTGAAGCTACCTGCATGTGTCAACAGGAAGGCATCAACCACACTTGCGCAGAAGTGAGGTCATACAGCGGACAACATAACTATGGGGGAATTATGACCACCAGAGACCACCCAAGACCCCTTCCCCAATTTAGTACGCATGCGCAAAGACATTACATAATGTATTAGCATATGCATAAGGTTTCTTGGAATAGGTGGGCTTTTCTCGGGAATTGTATGAATATTCGTTTTTCTATAATGTATATAATGAGTGTGCTTTTGTGCCTCGGTGTGCATGCTAGGAGGAGGGATCCCCCATGCACCCAGTGCTGCAATAAACCAATGTTGGCTTTCTAAACTATCATTTGGTTTAGAGAGTTTTCTTGGTTGCTATTTTCCGGTAACAGGAGGGTTTTGCGGCATAGTGAGAAATCAGCTTTCTGCTGGTAGTCTGGGTTACCCGAAACCACCCTCATCCATGGAGCAGCGAATCTGTTGCTTAGTCTCAGAGATTTCTGAAGTGAGTCTGTGTAAGTTCAAAGGCTGAGCAAAGATGTTTTCTTCTCACCCTGCTGTGTCTTGCCCCATTGAGTACTTCATAAATAAAAAATGCATTTAGGGGAAGCAGTTGTTTTGGGGGATGTGTGGATGCTAAACCCGTGAGTGCGTGCATTAATATTGCCACCAACTGTTAGCAAAACACCGTGGAGATAAATGGCTTGTAAAACATCTTGGAAAGACACCCCTGGGCTGGATGAACTGGCTTTGCATCATGAAGTAATAAAACCCTCAAAGTGCTTTGGGACATGAAAATTTGTAGTTTAGATGTATTTTAAAGTGAGATCTTGCTGAGCGATGCGTGGATATGCGGACTCATCAAAAAGGCATTTTCTGTTAGAGGCTTTTACCAGCCATAGGCTTCCTCAGTAAGTTATTGCAAAAAGAGAAAAGGTATATTCCAGCTGTGGACTGCAAAATCAAGTTTAAAAAGTCCTTAGCGGTTTTTCAAAAGAGGCGTAGATGTACAAAGTGATTTGTACAATTTTTACATCCCCAGTTGCAGAATGCATCAAAATTGGACTGATAAAGATCATACCATGCGTGACTGGCAAAACTGGTGTTACAGTGCTGTAGGCTGTGGTCGGAGCAGCCTTGCACTGCTGATGTTACACTGCTGTGAAATCTTTAATGTGCATAGGACCGTGTATGAGATAACTGAGGTCTAATAGCATATTGCTCTTTAATTCTCTCTTCACTGAAGCAGGTGCTTTTAAATATAGCTTTCCTAGTAAGTACCATTCAGGGAAATATACTGAATGGAGAGAAAGAAATGTGTAAATGATAGAGGAAACTGCTACATATGGAAAGATGCCTTTTTTTTTTTTTTAATCAGTCTAACTTTTGTGTGTGTGTTTGGCTTTCCTGATGCTAAGAGCACAACAGCATGCTTGCAGCAGGAAAAGACGAGTGTTCACCCTTAGACAAAGGGAGCTGTGGCTATGCTGTGGGAACATGACTGATGGCTAAAGGCAACCCTGCTCTTCAGACCACGCTGACAGTCAGGGAAGAGAGGCTTGCTTTCAGTCCAGGCTTAAATGCTTTGCTGAGCTGGGACCTTTGGTCTTGAATCGTTCTGTAACTTACAAATGACTGAACAAAAGCAATTGTCTGTCTTACTTCTTTCCCCCAATGTGCCCTGTGGAGTCCCCTCCTCCCATCTCACCTCTTCATTTGTTCTCTGGCTCATGCCGCTACTGCGAAATGCAGCAAGTGAGGCCCTTCTGCCTCCACTTGTGCATTTCTGACTTTAAAGACTGACTGCAGGGCTCACCTTGCACGTTCCTCTGGACTTGAGGGGTGGTCCTGCTGCTCACGACATCTTTCAGACTGTCACAATATTTTAAAAGTCATATATCATGTGAAGGATGCACCATGTGCCTTAGCTGACCAGATGAGGTCTTAATTTTTTCTGGGGACTCCTTGGAGGTCCCCCCACAGGGAAGCAGGGCTAGTGGGTAACATGGCACTGCCCAAAGCACTTTCTAGAAACATTTTTGGTTGGTTGGTTTGTTTTCTCACCAGTTTTTAAGGGCTCCTGTATTGCACCTACCGTGACACCATCCTGTGCTCTGATCCTGCACCCTCTCTGTTTCTGGAGATCGCTGCTGGTGGTGGACCCACCTGAGTGGTGGGGCTTCCTTGAGCTGCTCTGAGTAGGAGTGGGCTTTCAAGCAGATACAGGATACATGCTCAAAACTCTCCCAGGGCTGAGAAAGAAGCTGGCCCCGTGGGTTAGGTTGCCGCTGGGGGTTTGCACAGCTCTTGGGGGTCCAAGAGGCAGGGGCGCACTCAGCTACACACCCATGTTTGCCAGTGGGTGCCTGTCCAGACCTTGGAGCCACTTCAAAAGACTCACATCTTGGAGTCACAACAAAATTCTGATGAAAAAATACAATGATAAAAGTTAACCACTTTAATGAATTTCATTAGTAGTTCAAGCTCACTTGTAGGCTCGGTTAGCCATGCTGCAGACTTGATGCTGTAGGCTCAGGTTAGCCATGCTGCAGACTTGATGCTGTAGGCTCAGGTTAGCCGCGATGGTCACAAACCCAGGACTGTGCTTAAACACATTCTGCATAAGCACATAGTCCAAGGGATGTGCGTAGCAAAGGGAACGCTTACTCCTTTAACTGGAATTAAACTCTAAGTATTTGCAGGATGAGTCAATAATCCTAGTCAATAAATTTGGAATATTAGTATTAGAATTACTGTGGTCTGTGTGTATTATACTGGAGGCAGAACATTTTGTATGTGTGTGCACGTACACATTTGTGTGTACACAATAGTAAGGTACAGATGCAGATTAAATACACATAATTTACATTTTTTGGAAGACTGAGACTTGCCTATAGCTTATTTTCCTCAAAATCTTCAAATATGTAATCTTTGCTCTCCAGCTGGGTTAAAAACCACATCCAAATAGTTAATATTACTTCACTTACATTCCTTCAGAGGCTCACAAAAAATGACTTAACGTATTTTAAAGTAGGGTTTCTCCTGCCCCCACTCTTTTTTTATTCCTTTTGCTCAAATCTTTTACTTGTGTTGTGGGAATCTCTTTGATTCCATCTACAGATTATGATTTTATGATTGATGTGGATTATAAAGGTGAAGTCAAGGGAGAATTGGGAGGGCAGCAAGGAAACATTTCAAAAGGAAATCTCTCACCTATACTGAAATTAGGAACAGTGAGACAAATTTGTTCCTGATGTGCATCTGGAAAAGATTTGATCCAAAATTTATTGTAAGAAATTTTTTTCTTCTTTTCCTTCATGCTAACATACCTCACAATAGTCATGAAATATGTCTTGCTCTGTTGCTCTGGAAATTGTTATATTACTCTGCTATAATCAGTAGGACAGAGCTATGCATGGTATAACTCTCCTGAAGTGTGGGGATGTGCCAAATGTGACTCACCCCGGCAGCGCATCTGGTACTTGATGCCTGTGATGGTATCCAACCAGAAAAGTGATGGGAGAAGATTCATTGTATGCAAAAAGATTTGGCCTATTTGGCCTTTTCATTTCTTACAATAGCAAACACTTCTACCCAGAAAAGCTGAATGTGGTTTTGATTCAGTTTTATTGTTGGGGTGAAAATATTTGCATACATTATTGTAGCTTTTGAGCCCTGCCATGTGTGACAGTGTTCTTGGAAACATGCGTGCAGTTGGTTTCGAATCATCGTCCCAACAAGATCTCTTAGGACTTTGGTGTAGGATATAGCCACAAAGCATGCACTGGTACAATACTTTGCTGCTCTCTGATGTCAGTAGCTTCATACCCATAGCCTTGTGAACCTATATAAAAGTTTATGGTATAATGTGCTCAGCATGAGAGGTGTCTCCCCATTGATGAAGACCTCATCTGAGTTCCTGCTTTCCCTTTGCAGAGGGAAGGGGTAGCAAGGGGAGTAGTTTCCCCTGCCCAATAGGTTGGGGAATCGACCTCTCAACAACAGTTGTTGCAGTGTGGATCACAATGCCTGCATGGAGCACACCTGCGGGCTTGTAGGTCCCGTAGCAGCAGAGCCCCTGCTTAGCTTTTGGTCCATGATAAATGAGGCTCTGTGACATTTAATCTTGTAACCACCTTTAATCTTCACACTCAGAAAGTGGTGCTTGCTCTTCCCATTTCTGAACATTAAGCGTCACATCAAAGGTCATTGCCTAGGTTTATTGTATAGCCTCTGGAGAGAAAGTCATGTCCTGGAGAGATTCATACCACTGTCCCTAGACAGCTGTCTTGGGATGGAGTGAATCAGCTGCAGAGATGCTGCTCTCCGTTGACTGTAGAGAGGCAACAAGTTCTAGACCAAATACCTAAATTTTGGATAGCTAAGGTGTAGGTGAGATGAATCTACACCAAACTGTTCAATGGAATGGAAATTAAAATGGTAATGTCATTGTATCACCTTAATTCTTTATCTTCAGATTGTCCTACGTCCACTTAGAAGTAACAACAGTGGCTTATGGTTGCAATCGACTCTAGAAATATATGCAGGTGAAGAAATTTGAAGCCATAACTTAGCACATGTTGCAGGAGTAAAAAAGTTAGATCACACGCAGACTCTTTTTAATTATTTTCAGAGGAGACAAGAGTAGGAAGCCTCTCTGTGTTTGGTACCTGCCTTCTGTCAGCTGTTTGGGAAATCAGCTTTGTTTGCCATATGTGTTCATAGAATCATAGAATGGTTTGGGTTGGAAGGGACCTTAAAGATCATCTAGTTCCAACCCCCCTGCCATGGGCAGGGACACCTCCCACTAGAGCAGGTTGCTTAAGGCCCCATCCAACCTGTCCTTGAACACTGCCAGGGAGGGGGCATCTACGACTTCTCTGGGCAACCTGTTCCAGTGTCTCACCACCCTCACAGTAAAGAATTTCTTCCTAATATCTAATCTAAATCTACCCTCTTTCAGTTTAAAACCGTGACCCCTCATCCTATCACTACATGCCCTTGTAAAAAGTCCCTCTCCAGCTTTCCTGTAGGCCCCCTTCAGGTACTGGAAGGCTGCTAGAAGGTCTTCCCAGAGCCTTTTCTTCTCCAGGCTGAACAGCCCCAACTCTCTCAGCCTCTCTTCATAGGAGAGGTGCTCCAGCCCTCTGATCATCTTCATGGCCCTCCTCTGTACTTGCTCCAACAGCTCCATGTCCTTCTTATGTTGGGGGCCTCAGGGCTGGACGCAGTACTCCAGGTGGGGTCTCACAAGAGCAGAGTAGAGGGGCAGAATCACCTCCATCGACCTGCTGGCCACACTGCTTTTGATGCAGCCCAGGATACAGTTGGCTTTCTGGGCTGCAAGTGCACATTGCCAGCTCATGTTGATCTTCTCATCAACTATTACCCCCAAGTCCTTCTCCTCAGGGCTGCTCTCAATCCATTCTCTGCCCAGCCTGTAATTGTGCTTGGGATTGCCCCGACCCACATGCAGGACCTTGCACTTGGCCTTGTTGAACTTCATGCAGTTCACACGGGCCCACCTCTCAAGCCTGTCAAGGTCCCTCTGGATGGCATCCCTTCCCTCCAGCGTGTCGACCGCACCACACAGCTTGGTGTCATCGGCAAACTTGCTGAGGGCGCACTCAATCCCACTGTCCATGTCACCGACAAAGATGTTAAACAGCGCTGGTCCCAATACCGACCCCTGAGGAAAGCCACTCGTCACTGTTCTGCACTTGGACATCGAGCTGTTGACCGCAACTCTTTGAGTGCAACCATCCAGCCAATTCCTTATCCACCGAGTGGTCCATCCGTCAAGTCCATGTCTCTCCAGTGTTGTCAGGTCTGTTGCAACACTGGGAGGACAGCTCAGGTCACTGTCTCTGGCAGCATTCATGCTTAACAGGCTGTTCCCTGAAGTTCTTGAACTGCTTTTCTGTGTTTTCCATTTTCTTCCACCAGTTGTAATCATGTGTGCCAGCAGTGACACAATCAAGAACATCATGTTGGCTGCTCATCGGCAAGGAATGACCAATGGGGATTATGCTTTCTTCAATATTGAACTCTTCAACAGCTCATCATATGGTAATGTTTTTCCTGCCCAAGTATGGTGTAAAGTCTTCTGTAAGCCTGGTAATATTTTTAGATTGGTTAGCCTCAAAATACACCGCTGTCTCTCCCTGTCGTTGCAGTTACCTTCCACTTGGGCTATGGTATTGCAGGAAAGGACCCCATGGCTATAGTTGCCACTGGGTGGATCATAAGATGCCAGATATGCTATAGGCGTTCTTTATTTAGTTACTTGTAGGGGAAGCAACACCAGATGGAGATGTTGGTTACAGCAGCTAGGTGTGGGTATACCACACTGCAGTGTGTGCGCTCAGCTCTAGGTTGCTTGCACCACATCCAGCCTTGTCAAATCTCAGGGCAGGGGTATTCCTAGCTCCCCAGTGGGCTGTGATCCATGCAGCCGGCTGGGAGGAGTCACTAGCGAGGGCTGGGGCCATGGGCAGCTGCAGGGTCTGGGTCTCCAGAAGTCATCTCTGGAGAGATGGGGAATCCACACATCTCATTTGTTTCAGCTTTTGATCACAAACTACATCTGCAAAAAATATTCAGCAGTTTTTTGTTGAAGGGAAAGCACTGGGTGGGACATGGACAGTCCAAATGTACTAGAGTAGGGTGGATAAAAGTGGCTGATTTCACCCCTAAGTAAAAAGGATTATATTTGTCAAATTAAAATGTGACTTTAAAAATGTAAATGAAATACATTTCCGTTTTGAAATGTACCTACATTCAGTTACATTCGATATTATGGCAGTGCATGACAGGGACTACACCTGCTCTCAGCTGTTACAGCGCTCTCAGTTAAATTCAAGGTAATACTGTAGCAACGTGTTTGCTGAGTTTTAAACAATCTTGGATGGCTGAAGCTGAGGGTATTTCCTGCCTGAGAACTAGGTTTTGTTGAAGTGTCAATGTGGCTTTTGAAAGGAGCAGCCTCTTTTGCAGGTGCAGAGAAAATAATTTCCCCCCTGTAGGCTGAGAAGAAACTGGACTCCACACAATCCAATGTGAATCAAAGTGAAGACGCTTTATTAAGCATAGGCTTTCCCTTTTATACATTTGTACTTTCCCTGGCTGCAAGCATGTGCATTGCTATTGGTTAATATTACTGTCCACGCTTCAAGCACACTCTTCTTTGATGTGTTGATTGGTTACTGCTCTGCCACTGGTCCTTTTTTGATTGGCTCCATCAGTTCCTGTTTCTTCTCCTCCGTGTTCGGCTCCCCTCGGCTACTCTCTCAATTCTTGTTTGCTCAACTGCTGTTTTTCCTCATTTCTTCTCTCCAAGGTCAGCTTATTGACACTAACTACATGACTCTTGTCACGCAGCTAGGCCCTCACTCCATACTCTCATACATCTGCCTCATTACATGACCATTCTCCTCCAGAAACCCCTCTACAGTAGGCTGCCTTAACTAATCCACTACAATAACAAATTCATTTCAAATTGAAAACCAAGTGGCAGTTGAGAAAGAAGGAAAACTTGTTTTTTTTTCTTTCAAGCCTCAAAAAGCTGACAAACAGGAACAACTGAATTCACAAAAGGATGGTGCATTTTGTTTAATAAATCAGTTAATTGTAAGTTAAATTCTTTTGCATAAACTTTTCGTTATTCATCTACCACCTCTGAGTTTATTTTACAATAAACAGTGCTGTTTGTTGAAAAGCTCTATAATGAACATATGTAGCTGTTTAAATGCAGAGATACGGATAAGTACAGGAGTACAGATAATACTACATGTATCTTCTAGGTTAGCTAAAGAAGTGCCAAGTTTGGCAGGTAATAAAGTAATCAAATAACTAAAAGATAAAGTTGCAGAACAAGATCAAAAACAGTGGTCCAAATCAAGGTTTTCTTCTTGTTGAGTTAAATTTGGAGTGACTTTATCCCTTGTGGCATAAGCAAAACCATTTGGCATTGCAGTCCTAATCAGGACCAGGGTAAAAAGCTGAAGGTCTACCCGTATCAACAGTCTCAAACCCCTGAAGTTTCAGCCCTTCTGTAGACTGTGGGAACTTTGCAGGCTTGACTTTACTAGAAACCACTGATCAAATAACCCCTCTGGCTGCCGATGGTGCCTTCTTACCGCTGCACTACTGCTGCATTTAATCTCACAGAGTAGAAATGCATCAGAAGTGATTCCTCTAGCTGTAGGTACAAGTCTGCGTGTGAGCTGGGCTCTCTTTGGAGTCACAGGAGACAAGTAGGCACCCCTGAACAGTGGTTCACCTCATCCTTAGGTGTCCGAAATGGCTCAGATGAATCATTCCCTACAATTGATGTTTTCCTTGCCTTGGCTGATGTGAGCACAGGGTGACTACCTGGGAAGTGCTGAAGCTGGCTGGGACAGATGGTACCCAAAGTCTTCCTTGAGCAGGGGATGCTGCGTTTTGTAATGGTTTTGCGTTTCAGGATGGTATTGGCTAGGAGGTTGCAGGAGGCGGTGTTGCAATCCCCAGGCTCAGCACCCTACCCCAGGAGGGACCCCAGCATCGCAACTGACATTGGGTGAGTGTCCCCAGTGATGCAGCCCACAGTAAACAGCACTTTGTTCAGCCATGTACAGGGCATAGCTGCACTGTCCTGGCATGGGACCTCCATGCAGCACGGTAATGGGGGCCATACCCGTTTGCCCTGTGGTCGCATGGGGTGGGTCTCAGCATCACAGATAGTCCAGTCTTGTAGTTTTTCCAAGGGATTAATGACAACTGTCTCCTGATGTAGTGTTGTTAGAATGTGGCATTTCCTGACATTTCTAAGTAATAATTCTTTTAAACCAATTTTTCTGTTTCTTTGTGGATGTGTGTCATGGTTTAAAGCTGGGCCAGCTACTAAACCTGTGGCAAACGCTCTCTGTTAACCCTCTCCCCACCCGAAGGGAAAGGGAAAGGGAAAGGGAAAAGGGAGAGAGACTTACGGGTTGGAAAGTTAAAACAGTTTTAATAAACTGTAATAATGAAAAAGAATATAATAATAATAATAGAAATAATCAAATATATACAAATATATACAAATATATATACAAAACCAAGATCGAGCTCCCCTGAAGTCAGCCACATCACCACCGGCACTGCAGGGCAGGCTCCGGGAAGGCCCAGGCTGGGCCTAGCGACGGTCGAGAGCTGGATTCAGGAATGCACGGATCGGGATCGGGGGCAGCAGGAAAACAGACAGAGTCCTCCTTGGACACTGGCCATAGCAGAAAGAGAGCGAGACCCTCGTGATCCCCCTGCTTTATACTGAGAATGACGTGTATGGGATGGAATACCTTCGCTGGTCAATTTTGGGTCACCTGCCCTGTCCGCTCCTCCCTGCAGGTGCGACCCCCCCCCTTTGGCTCTTCACTTGTAAGCAGTGAGGAATTTAGCAGTGACCTAGGTTTCTCTAAGTACAGCAAGAGCCTTTCTGCATAACATCCCTACCGGTGCCTCAATGATAACTACAAACTTTGAGCGTTATCAGTCCTGGAAGCAGACACTGTCTGCAAAAACATGCAGTTAGTTTCAGAAAGTGCAGTTACTTAGAAGAGACTTAGCTGAAAGGAAAAATCACTGAAAGGAAAATTGGTCTGGTTTAGGCCAAACCAGGACATTCCACCCCTTATTCCATACCATTCACGTCATACTCAGATCACCACTAACTTTTCATTTTTAAATATATACAGATACCACTAGTTTATGATTCATCTCTATACAAAAAAGTTCATCAAGTTCATTTAGTTCAGGATTGTGTGTTTCCATCTGGCTAGGAGTCTCCCAGGGTAGGAGAGATGGTATGAGCTTTGTCACAGTTCGTGCCCATGGGTTGCAGGTTAAAGATGTCAGTCTCGAGGAGGTTACTGGACGCCACTTGCAGCTAGCTCCAATCTCATCACCACTGCCTCAACCTGAAAGATACTTATGAACACTGTTAGTATTATGCAGCAATTAACATCATGCAGTTCAGACTTAAGTATTCTCACCCAGGATTAGATCACCTTCAGGGACACATTGGACTCCACCATCCTGCAGCATCACCCACCAAGTACATCCAGGTCCTTGAGCAAAAGCAATCCCATGAATGGGTTTGTCTTTGCCCGAAGCAGGAAGAACCCAAACAGTTTTTCCCAACAGATTCCTTTCATGCACCACAGGGACTTTATCCCCTTCTACTGTATGTAAAAGGTCCAACTGAGCAGGGCCAGCTCGGTTGATAGATCCCCTGGTGTTAACTAACCAGGTGGCTTGTGTCAAATGCTTATCCCAGTTTTTAAAGGTTCCACCCCCCATTGCTTTCAGGGTAGTTTTTAACAGCCCATTATACCGTTCAGTTTTCCCAGAGGCTGGTGTATGATAGGGGATATGATATACCCATTCGATGCCATGCTCTTTGGCCCAGTTATCTATGAGACTGTTTTTGAAATGAGTCCCATTGTCCGACTCAATTCTCTCTGGTGTGCCGTGTCGTCACAAGATTTGCTTTTTGAGGCCCAGAATAGTGTTCCGGGCAGTGGCATGGGGCACAGAGTATGTTTCCAGCCATCCGGTGGTCACCTCCACCATGGTAAGCACATAACGTTTACCCTGGCGGGTTTGAGGGAGTGTGATATAGTCAATTTGCCAGTCCATATTTATATTTCAACCACCGTCCCCCATACCACAAAGGTTTTAACCGTTTGGCTTGCTTAATTGCAGCGCATGTTTCACAATCATGGATAACCTGTGCAATAGAGTCCATGGTTAAGTCCACCCCTCGGTCACGAGCCCATCTATATGTTGCATCTCTGCCTTGATGGCCTGAAGTGTCATGAGCCCACCGAGCTAAAAATAGTTCACCTTTATGTTCCCAGTCCAAATCTATTTGGAACACTTTAGCAGCCTGATCTGCTTGTTGGTTGTTTCGATGTTCCTCAGTTACCTGACTTTTAGGTACGTGAGCATCTACATGACGTACCTTCACGACTAGTTTCTCTAGCCGAGCAGCAATATCTTGCCACAATTCAGCAGCCCAAATAGGTTTCCCTCTGCGCTGCCAGTTGCTTCGCTTCCACTGCTTTAACCACCCCCACAAGGCATTTGCCACCATCCATGAGTCAGTATAAAGATACAGCCTTGGCCACTTTTCTCGTTCAGCAATGTCTAAAGCCAGCTGGATGGCTTTTACCTCTGCGAATTGACTTGATTCACCTTGTCCTTCTGTGGCTTCTGTGACTCGTCGTATAGGACTCCATACTGCAGCTTTCCACTTCCGATGCTTTCCTACAAGACAGCAGGATCCATCGGTGAACAGGGCATACTGCTTCTCATCCTCTGGTAGTTCATTATATGGTGGGGTTTCTTCAGCACGTGTCACCTCCTTTTCTGGTGGCATTCCGAAGTCTTTGCCTTCTGGCCAGTCCATGATCACTTCTAAGATTCCTGGGCGATTAGGGTTTCCTATTCGAGCCCTCTGTGTAATTAATGCAATCCATTTACTCCATGTAGCATCAGTTGCATGATGAGTAGTAGGAACCTTACCCTTGAACATCCAGCCTAGTACTGGTAATCGGGGTGCCAGGAGAAGCTGTGCTTCAGGACCAATTACCTCTGAAGCAGCTCTAACTCCTTCATATGCTGCCAGTATCTCTTTTTCAGTTGGAGTGTAATTGGCCTCGGAGCCCTTGTTTTCCTTAGTCAGTTTTTCCACAGCCAAGATGCGGGTCTGCAGTGGGGAAGAAATACTATCTTCATACTGTCGCATACAGTTAGCCGTTTCGCCCACACTAGGTCATGCCAGGCAAGGTGATGGAACAGATCATCCTGAGTGCCATTACACGGCACATGCAGGACAATCGGGGCCAGCCAACGTGGATTCATGAAAGGCAGGTCCTGCTTGATCAACCTGGTCTCCTTCTATGACCAAGTGACCCGCTTAGTAGATGAGGGCAGGGCTGTGGATGTAGTCTATCTAGACTTCAGTAAGGCATTCGTGTGGAATTATTAATAAAATTAAGATTTGCATCTGAAAACTAAGGTTTATATGAAAAAGCGTAGCATTGTTCACCATGTATAAAATCAAGGAGCTCTGAGGATGGGACACGGCTGCAGTAGGCATGCACGGAATCCACTAACACAGCAACTCCCTGCAACAAATCATAGAGGATGGAATGGAGTGGAGACTCCGTGGCCTTGCTCCGTGATGAAATGGGAAGAAGACATTCCTCTAGAGCTGATAAGCAGTCCGTTTGGCCCCCTGAGCCAACAGTTCTCCAAGACCTTGCCAAGGTATTATCCTTTCGTGAACTTTGCTCATTTTAACCTCATTTTAATACCAAAACACACCTCCATCCCGAAGGCTACCACTCTTCTCTGAGTCTGCGCCCTCGATTTCTTGTAGACTATACCTTTAAACGTGAAGCGAGAGAAATTTACACCAATCATAATAAAAGTATGTATGACTATAGTCACTCAAACTCCACCTTGAAGGTAGAAAGGATATAAAATAGCCAGACAAACGGGGAATTCTTTGGAGGGGAGAAAAGCATCACCATGAGCAAGTCAAGGGAAACTCCATCTCAGACTGCCTCTGACTGCCAGGATCAGCCGATGGGCTGAGTCTCGCTCCCCCCCCCTTGGGACGCCTTGGGTGAGATTTATGCTAAGCGCTTTTCTTGGGAATCTTAGAAATCTCTTTAAAGAGTTACTCCCTAACATTTGTAGCCAGGCTGTATTATTGTACAATATATTTGCACGTGCTTTCTTGCAGACAGCCACTATCACCGGCAATCCAAAAACCTGTATATCTGTTGCTAATAAAACTGCACTGTTTAAGTAGCCAGTTGTCAAAGTTTCTCACTGAACGCGACCGAACCCTACGCGGCCGTGCTAGTTCATGAGCACAATTGGACTGGCAGTGCAGACTGCTATCAGTGTATCCAGACCCGTGGTAGTTTAATATACATATTAAACGTGACTGGACTGATAACAGAAAATTGGACATCACTCAGAATTTAAACCTAGCCGCACCTAACCTCCCACTTCGGTGAGGAGAGTTAGAAAGCAAGGGGGTTTATCTTCTGCCAAATTCCCTTTTTACGCAACAGAAAATTGGCGTCACGGACAGGATTGCTATGGATAAGCTGCTGCAAAAGTATGGTTGTGTCCCTTCCCAAGCTGGGAAGGAGTGGGCCCAGAAATTTTGGAAGGATGAAGAGAAAGTAGTAGAACGTATTGAACAGTGTCAAGCTTCACAGAAGCTCTGAATGGGTAAAGGTAAAGGTGTGATTTGTGCGGTGTTAGGAGCCTGTTTATCTTGTGCACAAAAAGAAGCTAAAGAAACCCCTGCTCCTACTCTGGTCTCTACTGTGGAACATGCAGTTTTAAAATCAGAAAATGAAGTGCTGAAAGCATCATTAGCTTTCCAGAAGGAGACAGGAGAAAAATTAGAAACTCAGGTTAGTAAATTGGAAAATCAAGTTGATGAGCTCTTGGGGGAAAATAGAAATTTAGAATATGAAAATGCTGGACTCAGGGGTGAGGTTCAGCACCTTAGGATGTTACTGAAAAAGATGAATGGACTTTTGGATAAAATACAGCCTTCTGCCCCGGTCCAGCAGATTCGTGGGTTAATGTGCTGCTCGAATTTGGGAATGCAGGCTGAAGATTTTTGGAATAGCAGTGATGATGAGGAAGTTAGTGAAGTCGGAGGGACTTTTAAATCCCAAGTAATTCCCTTGCGACCTCTGATTAAAACCGAAGCTGCTGTTGATGATAATGATGAGGTCCATATCACTACACGTACCGTGCCGTGGACACCAACTGAGTTGGAAAGAATAAGAGAGAAGTACTCGAGACGGCCAGGCGAGTCGGCTGTTGAATATGTGTGGCGAGTTTCTGCTGAGGGCAGAGATAGAATTATGTTAAGTGAGGATGAAGCGGGAGACACCTGGGGACCCGGAGTGTTTTTAACCACTACGCCGGGAGATCACCATTACTCCCTAACTGCTCGAGCAGCTTATTGGGCAGGCGGTATGGATCCGCGGGAAAGAGGAGAGCCGTTAGAGATTAGAGCTAAGGGTTACTCCGATCTGTCTGCAGCAGTACGGAAAGCAGCTTGTCTGCAAGCTATGTATGATCGGGAGGAGCTTCAAAAATCCCCGATGTCAGCCCCTATCGACCCAGACCGACTAGCCCCTCTTATTCGTGGTCTCCCCGATTGCCTTAAGCCATTTACGGTCGAAACTCGAGACCGCATACAAAAGATTCTTGATAACCCTAATCGTGGTCGGGGTCGGCGAAACAATATACCCACCTGGAATGAATACGTACAGGACATAGATAAACACGGGCGCCAAATGGGCTGGGCTACCCTATCTGGTGAAAAACCCTCCGATCCTACCCGAAGGATTCGCCAGGTCCACATAAAAAATCCCAAATCTGATCGGATGCATACTCAAAACCCTAAATTTGATGGGAGATTTAAACCTGATAAGGAGCGAAATGAGTTGTGGCGTAAAGCCCTGGATTTGGGGGTACCTCGACGGCTCCTGCACGGTATCCCTACGGAAGATCTCCGTGCACTGGTTCAGTCCTTAACTAGGAAAAATAATTCGGTTGGGGTAAAGTGTCAGACCGAAAAACCTCCCGGCCATGACAGTGGTGTGCCTTCTGCACCAGAATCTAACTTGATTGATTTGTCAGAATCCCAGCAAAAAAACTCCTATCCCCGGGGAGGGCAATGAGCCACCCTGCCCGGCGGATATTAGCAATTCAATGGCTCCCTGGTAAAGTCAACGAACCTATTATTACCCTTCCCATTGGACCCCGAAAAATATCAGTCGAATTTCTCATCGATACTGGGGCCCAAATGTCAGTAATTACTAATGAAACAGCACAACTTTTGGGCATCAAACCCACCCGGCACAAAGTCAAATTCACGGGGATCGATGGTGTGATAAGAACATGCCCCACTGCGAAAATTACCCTCTGGTTACCAGGAGAACAGAGAATGACCAGGACAAAAGTGTTAGTAGGTGCCACACACAATAATCTCTTAGGATTTGATTTGCTACACGGGCGAGTGTGGAAGCTCCCCGATGGAACTGTGTGGAGTTTTGCAGGACATGAAAAGGGGTCAGGCACAGTGGATAATGTGGAGGTTTCTAACAGACTCAGTTCCACTGTGTCTAACCCGGTGGAGCTGGGCCTGTTGGAAACTTCCATACCGTTACCTCCCTCTAAAATCACTAATGTCCAACAATACCCGTTGCCAACAGCGGCACTTACCGGTATTGACGGGGTGGTGGCAGAATTGGAAAAAAGAGGTATCATTGAAAGGACTCATTCACCTTATAATTCACCGGTGTGGCCAGTAAAGAAACCCACCGGACAATGGCGTTTCACAGTAGATTACCGACATCTAAATGCCAATACTGCACCCCTAACTGCCACAGTTCCAAACATTGCTGAAATCGTGACAATAATACAAGGAGCTGCCCATTCTTGGATGGCTGCCTTAGATGCTAAAGACATGTTTTTCATGATCCCCCTCCACGAGCAGGACAAAACACAGTTTGCATTTACTTGGAAAGGCATCCAATATACTTTTAACCGACTTCCACAGGGGTATAAACATTCCCCTACCATTGCTCACAATGCTTTGGCTAAGGTTTTAGCAGAGATTCCTATTTCTCCAGGATGTACAGTATATCAATACATAGATGATATCCTGATAGGCGGGGAGGATCAAAAGAGTGTAAAAGACACCATGGAAAAGATCCGGACGACATTACTTGAATTGGGGCTGGAAATTCCAGACTCAAAGTGCCAGGGACCTGCACAGGAAGTTAAATTCCTGGGAGTCTGGTGGATTAAAGGAGCTGCTTCTATCCCTCAGGATACCCTGAAAAAAATAGAAGGAGGACAAAATCCATCTAATGTGAAGGAGCTACAGCAAGTTCTAGGAGCTCTAGGTTATTGGCATAAACATATTCCTGGCTTCTCCATTATTGCTCGTCCCCTTTATAATTTGCTCAAAAAGGGAAAATCATGGGAATGGACTGATCAGCATAATAACGCACTGGGATTGCTGATAAAGGAGTTAAGGTTATTCCAACAACTTGGTCCTATACATCCGACTGACCCCATCCATGTAGAATGGGGGTTCAGTGAACACGGTTCTCACTGTAACTTATGGCAGAAGGGACCAACAGGACCAGAGAGACCTCTGGAATTTAGCTCTCACTCCTTTAATGATACTGAAAAAAGATACTCAGATCTTGAGAAAGGTTTGTTGTCCCTAGTACGAGCATTGAAAAGAGCAGACCAAATAAGGAGAGAACAGAGTGTAATCATCCGGGGTCCTTTTCATCTCCTAGATGTAATCCATAAAGGAACAGCACCACCGGCTGGCATTGCCCAGAAACCCACAGTTAGGAAGTGGTATGCTTATCTTGAAGGTATTAATGAAATAATGCCAATTTCTGAAGGCAGTACTAAAATATCCAAGCTACAAAAAGACATAGATAGTACCCTATTGTTCCAACCCTCACCAAACAAACCATCCCCTATCCATGAAGCACCTCCTTTACAGGAGGGCAGTGATCTCACGAGAGTATGGTTCACAGATGCCTCATCTCATTGAGAGAACAATGAGTGGAAATACAAAGCTGTGGCACTGGAGGTAGCTACGGGAGAAAGGGTGTCTGAAACAGGTGAAGGTAGGGGAACTCAGAGCGGTTCTTTTGGCTGCGCAGCATGGGGCTAGTCACATTTACACAGATTCATATGCTGTCTTTAAGGGAGCCACCGAATGGATAGGTCACTGGGCAGCCAATGATTGGCAAGTGAACAGGGTCCCAGTTTGGGAAACTGATAGCTGGAAGCAATTGTTGGAAATAGGAGAAAAGAGAGTGTTATACATCGGTTGGGTAAAAGGTCATGATCGCTCCAATACGATTACTGCTCAGTTCAATCAACAAGTAGATAGCCTCACACGGCTGCAACAGATTGACATTGTGGACGACAGCCAAGAATGGGAACGCTTGCTCGAATGGTTACATGTTAAGCGTGGCCATACTGGGCGGGCAGACCTATATTGAGAAGGGTTAGCCCGAGGATGGCCTATATCCGTTAAACTATGCGAACAAGTAGTAACTGCCTGCAGTGTCGTTTACGGATTAATAGAGATCATCCCAGTAAGGCGCCTCCCTTACACATTCGGGACAAGAAAACATTGTGGCACTCCTGGCAGATTGATTATATCGGACCTCTGAGACCCTCAGGCAAAAGAAAACATGTCCTGGTAGGAGTGGAAATAATCTCCGGCCTCACTATGGCCACTCCTGTAGAATCAGCCACAGGGGAGAACACGGTAAGGACCCTTAAGGGATGGTTCAGCACACTCCCCCTTCCAGAGGAAATCCAAAGTGATAACGGTTCACACTTTACAGCTACAGTGGTACAAGATTGGGCCAAGGAGGAAGGGATCCGGTGGATATTCCACACTCCCTATTATCCTCAGGAGAATGGCATTGTTGAGCGCACCAATGGATTAGTTAAGCGCTTTGCGAAGACACACGAGCCCGGATGGCACCTGCGACTACCTAATGCCATCTATCAATTAAACAACAGATGGAGTGGAGATGGTAGCCCCAAAATGAAGGCTTTCTGTGTAACAGCTACCACCATTGCTCCAAAAATACATACCAAACCGGGAGAATACCCTACAGGTTTTTATGCAGGACAACCTGTGCTGGTAAAAATGCCCCAAATTGGAGCAGTGCCAATGGTACTAGTCACTCCTAAAAATCCCTATGCATGGGAAGCAAAAGATTGTTTCCCCCCGGCGGAAAGAGACCTGGGGGTGCTGATCGACAGCTGGCTAAACATGAGCCAGCAGTGTGCCCAGGTGGCCAAGAAGGCCAATGGCATCCTGGCCTCTATTAGGAATAGTGTAGCCAGCCGGTCTAGGGAAGTGATCGTCCCTCTGTACTCGGCACTGGTGAGACTGCACCTTGAATACTGTGTCCATTTCTGGGCCCCTCACTTCAAGAAAGATGTTGAGGTGTTGGAGCGAGTCCAGAGGAGGGCGACCAAGCTGGTGAAGGGTCTGGAGGGTCTGACCTATGAGGAACGGCTGAGGGAGCTGGGGTTGTTTAGCCTGGAGAAGAGGAGGCTCAGAGGTGACCTTATTGCAGTCTACAACTACCTGAAGGGAGGTTGTAGTGAAGTGGGAGTCGGCCTCTTCTCCCGGGCAACTAGCGATAGGACAAGAGGACACAGCCTCAAGCTTCGCCAGGGGAGGTTCAGGTTGGACATTAGGAAGAATTTCTTTTCAGAAAGGGTTATTAGACATTGGAATGGGC
Source organism: Nyctibius grandis (assembly GCF_013368605.1). NCBI lineage: Eukaryota > Metazoa > Chordata > Aves > Nyctibiiformes > Nyctibiidae > Nyctibius > Nyctibius grandis. Next base: position 19,502,690 of record NC_090694.1, on the reverse strand, counting down.
TGCCCAGGGAGGTGGTGGAGTCACCATCTCTGGATGTGTTTAAGGAAAGACTGGATGTGGCACTTAGTGCCATGGTCTAATTGACAGGGTGGTGCCAGGGCAACGGTTGGACTCGATGATCCCTGAGGTCTCTTCCAACCTGGTTGATTCTGTGGTTCTGTATGCCATAGTATCTTCTCCCCAGACTAATATTGACAACGTATCGGTATGTGTCGGTGGAGCACTCCTCACAACCTTCCAGAACATGGATCGGTTGCATTCCACTTCATCAGGATTTACAGGATCTACAATGTCCCGTGGGTGTCTATAAATGATCTCTTGTACAGGAACAGAAAAAGAAACTTCTCGGTCCTATTAGTGAAAGGACCGGGTGAGGTTTTGGTTAACCATTGACTGGTGGAATAAGCTGGGGTCTTGGGAGTGAGCAAAACCATTCTTTTAAGGCTTGGGTTATGCTTTCCCCAGCGACAGGCCAGCCCCGAGCCCGAGCCTTACAGTAAAGATCCTTGGCTCCCATATGTCCTCGTCTGATATGCAGCCACTCCAATAATCCCTCCCAATTTTCTATTACTGGTTCATTTTGTAAGGGAGCTGGACGAGACAATTCACCTGCTCCACCATTCCATTGACCAGCCAGACCATCACCGCCCTGATGAGAGGCCACCCAGGCTATGGCAAAATTCCCTCGTTTGGCAATTCTTAAAATGTCCTGCCACTTTTCCTTTTGCCATACCGGTATCTGGTTGACTTCCCACCCATTTTTCTCCCAGAAAGGAAGCCACTCGGTGCACTCCTTGGAGACAGTGAGAGAGTCAGTGTAGATGTAGACAGGAGAAGAAGATTGAGCCTCATGTTGGAAAACACTCCAAACAGCAATTAATTCACCCACTTGTGCACTACCTTCACCTTCTGTTATGATTTTCTCATCAGTCTGGGCTTGTAAAGCAGCGGCTCGATACTTCCACACTTTTCCCTCACGTTTGGCTGAGGCATCAGTGAGCCCGGTATTTGGTAATTGCTTGGAAAATGGAAGCACTACTTGTATGACAGGAGGTGGGAGGTTATTCTCATGATCTGGAGAGAATTCCTCCTGTATAGCTAGTTTTTTAGGTGTGCCTTCTGATACGTTAAAGATGCTACAATAATGTTCAATTTGTGCATACCATTTCTGCACAGATGCTCGTTGTGCCACCCCGTCAGGGGGAGGGGTCCCTGCTATTTCTTTAAAGGGGCCTCTGAGAATGATTTGTTGCTGATGAATGGTGTGCTCAGCCACTAGTAGTGCTAAGCTTACCACAAATAATTCTATTATCCACAACACTCTCCTTCGAGATGTACTATCTCTCTTTAAATTCACCAGGTTTGGGCGAGAGGGCCTCGCTAGAGGACACTTTGCCTCCATACGCCTCACATTTTTAGGTCCTGATTTCACTGGACCATATTTCCGCCCATAGTTAATCAATTCTTGAGCTACTTTCCCCCACGTCCACACTTTTTGTCCTGGGATATAGCAATCCGGGGTTACAGCTCTGGTTAAAGCAGCTGTCACCCATGCTCTCTGAGGGGTATTTCTGATAGTGCCTTGCAATTGAATTCCTAAGGGTTTCAATGAATCAGGCAAACCTCTAACCAGGGGAGTCATCCTCTCAGGATCTACCGGTATCATCATTGGGGATTCCTGCCTAAGCTTCAATTCCCGATCATGCATCATTTGCAAACAAGCCGCCTTGTGCACATTCTCCACAAGCTGTTCCACCGAGCCTGTAAGCGCAAGAGGATCTCTCCTCTCCAAGGGATTCAAACCTCCAGCCCAATAAGCTGCTCGCTGAGTGAGAGACCAAGGGGCTCTATGATCACCAGTAGTCAAAAACACTCCAGGTCCCCAATATCCCTCAGCTTCTCTTTCACTCAACAGAATCTGATCACCACCAGTTAACGACACTTTCCACACATACTCATTCTCAGACTCCTTTGAACTGCGTGAAAATTCCCTTTTCAACTTAGCCAATTCAGTTGCTGTGTACGGCACCTCCTTAGTAACCATCTTAGGGTTACTGTCCTCACTATCCTCATAAGCATATTCTACCTTGACCAGCGGTCGAAGGGGTTGCGTAGGACCCTGCAGTAAATCATATTGCATCCTCGCTTCCTCTGGTTCCCCCTTGCGGTACAAACCATCCCCTTTGTGATCATCACCAGGGGACGGGGCTGCATCAGCTGCCTGTGCACGACTCCGTCGCCCCCTGCAGTCACAAGCACGTAAGTTCTCCACAAAAGCCTCCTGCAAACACCTTACATTCTCCCGCTCATTCTCTACTTCATCCTGCAGAGTTTTAACCCTTTCCTCCAATTCGCAGTTTCTTTCCTCTAAAGTTGCCAACCGATCTTGCAACAACCGCACCAAAAGCTCTTTTGCCTGCGGCGTCTGTGCCGAGTCCTCCAACTCCTGCTCTTGCGTTACATCAAATGCACTCAGAATTGCACCCATTCTCTCTAAGTTGTTGATACCTTCCGAAAACTCAAGGATCCTGCCGACTACGCCAATTTATAAATGTCGGGTTCTGGATTTAAGGTCCGCCTCCAAAGCAAATCTAGAAATAAAATGCAGACAGTCCCCGTCCGCCCCCCCTGCTCCCCGAGAGAGAGAGGGAGAGAGAGAGACCCGCCTAATTAGTAAAAAAGGAGCAAATCTAGAAATAAAATGCAGACAATCTCTCTTCCAAGAGAGAGACCCACCTAATTAGTAATTCCAGTGCAGCCCACGTGCGGCGTGCCTGGTTCAATGCAGACAGCCCGCGCGCAGGGCCCGCAAAAAATATAAATAATTCCAGTGCAGCCCACGTGCGGCGTTCCTGGTTCAATGCGAACACCCGGTATGCTTAACCTGCCTGTAGGTAAAGCACCCCCAAAAAATCCTGACCCGAAATATTAAAGATTCGTGATCCTTGAGTTCAGACAAAGCACAACCGAGGCACGGTATCAACAAACTTAGCTCTGACTTTATTAGGTCCAACAATGAGGCAACTCAATATTCAAGGAAGAGAGAGAGAGAGAGAGGTAAAAGAAAGAAAGAAACAGAGAAAACAGTTGAAAAAGAAAAAATATTCACCACCCTGAGATCCAGCGGCGTCCCGCGGGAAATTCTTCCTTCCTACTTGGAAGATGGCGGTGGGGTCCCGCGTGGTCGAGCGATCCAGCCTCTTTTATAGAGTTTTTCGGCAGAGTCATGTGACTGGGAGCCGTCAGTCAACAGTTCGCACCAATCACAGGTCCGAAGGCGAGACACGTCCGGTTCCTGCGCCGTAGGATTGGCCCCTTGCCAGGCTGTCACCGGAGACACACATCCGGAGGCGGGTGGAGGGCGGGCGCCTAGCTTATTGCGTCATCTTGCATTGCCAGGCTCAGGCATTCCAGGCAGCCGCCATAAGATGTCGCCCGAACACGTGGTTTACGATTTCTGAGACAATGCTCAAAAGGAAGGGGACAGATCCCCACAACACTTAACTCTGAAACAAGCTTTATAAAGAGAAGAGGTAACACAAGGCTCACAAATAACATTACCATCTTAGCTATCTGTTTTAATTTCCAACCCCTCGTAAATCTCAGAGGAAGAAATCTGATACTCTCTCAGCTGAACTCTACGGGTCTCCTCCCACTGGAGCTGGGATTCGACTTATCAGAGCAACCTGTCGGAGCTTCTCTCGAGCCCCACGTTGGGCGCCAATAAATCTGTCACGATTTAAAGCTGGGCCGGCTATTAAACCTGTGGCAGATGCTCTCTGTTAACCCTCCCCCCACCCGAAGGGAAAGGGAAAGGGAAAAGGGAGAGAGACTTCCAGGTTGGAAAGTTAAAACAGTTTTAATAAACTGTAACAATGAAAAAGAGTATAATAATAATAATAATAGAAATAATCAAATATATACAAATATATATACAAAACCAAGATCGAGCTCCCCTGAAGTCAGCCACGTCACCACTGGCACTGCAGGGCAGGCTCCGGGAAGGCCCAGGCTGGGCCTAGCGACGGTCGAGAGCTGGATTCAGGAATGCACGGATCGGGATCGGGGGCAGCAGGAAAACAGACAGAGTCCATTTTTCAGAAGAGCAGACATATTAAACACCAAGGCTGCAATAATTGCACATAAGTACTGTGGCAAGATGAACTCCAACAAAATAACCCATGAAGGAATTTAAATATGTAAATTAGTCTAGGAACACCATTATGCAAGTGTACCTTCCCTGTTCACACTGTCAGTGTTTTTTAAAATAAATATGTATAGTGTCCAGGACAGAAACTTGTTCACATTCTACCAGCACTACTAGTGGGTTTTTTTAACATATTCTCACTCTTTTTAGCTATCTCCATTTGTAAATGCAAAGCTATAGCAAAGCCCTCTGTGCTGTAGTCTCTGCCATACTTCTTGAATACTGTACCTCTGAAATGCAAGTACCCAGCTGGGGCAGAGGTTTCCCAGCTTCGAGACTCTGGCAGAACTTCTATCCTTTTGCAAGGAAGCTAGCAAGATGTGCTAGCTTACAATTGCCAGATGTGCATTTCTTTCTTTTTGAAAGCAGTAACAAGGACAGGGTGCAGGCATTGAAGAGTGCTACCTCTGAGGGCAAAATCAGACAGCAGGATATTAGTTGCTCTCCCGTATTTCCATCAGGTCTGATGAATAGAGTCCTGGCATAAGTAATTTTGACCAGTTAAACTTTGTATTGGGAAAAAAATCCCTAAACCAAGGCAGATGTATCTAGAGCTTCTTCCTAAGAGAATGAAAGAGCTGCAAAAAATAGCTGCCAAAAAAAAAAAAAAAACACCAAAAAGAAAAAAAATAAGAATTATCAAGGTTCATGATATTTTTAAAGACTGCAGTCCTTGCTAGTGCTGAGCTCTGGTAGGTAGGGCTTTCCTGGGGTGGAAAAGAAAGATGAAAGGAGTATCCATTCAATGTGGGTATTTCACAGGGCTTAGCTGGTCCTGTGCATCCCTTCCCATGCTGGGAGTGATGGGAGCTGCCACAAAAGCCAAAAGCAGCATGAGGAAAGACTTGTCCTCTGGAGAAGTGCAGGTCCTTTGTTCCTTCCCCTGTGCTCTCTGAGGAAGCAGAGCAATTCTCCAATTATGTTTATTGACAAAGAAAGAAAAAAGTCCCAGCAGTAGTGCTGGGGATACTAGGGGGGGACAAAACACAGCTCTGTATTCACCTGCTTTGGGAGGACCAGGGGGTCTGTCCATGAATTTGCTCTCACAGACACCCAGTACAGCTGGTAGAGCCATGCAAGGAGCACCACAGGTTTGGCGCCGGGACTCCCTCTCCATTAATATCTTTGCTCCCAAACTGCTTGTTTCTTTTGGTCCAAATGGCACCATGGTCTTTGACCCAAGCAGCGCAGCCACATCTTCTCTCATCTCAGGGTACCGCATGCCTCCAGGTCGCCATTGGGACCTTTGTCTTTGTCTTGGCTGCTGTTTAGCCATGATGGAATTTGTTGCTGTTGTTCGAAAAAGAAAATGACTGTCTAGCTTTTAATTATTTGTAAGCATTTAAAGGCACACTGCTTAGGGCTACCACAGTTCCCCCTAGGCCTCTTATTTATCATTTACATAGAACAGCACAAAACCTGGTCCAGGGCAATGTGAACCTTTTCCCTGATCTCTTGAAGCTTTGGATAAGGGTCTCAGGACCTGCTAGGGTCATGCCTCATTAGGCAGAAGGATGACTCTGTTAATTATAAACTGAGGAGAATAAACTGGACTCCACACAATCCAACGTGAATCAAAGTGAAGACGCTTTATTAAGCATAGGCTGTCCCTTTTACACATTTGTACTTTCCCTGGCTGCAAGCATGTGCATTGCTATTGGTTAATATTTCTGTCCACACTTCAAGCACACTCTTCTTTGATGTGTTGATTGGTTACTGCTCTGCCACTGGTCCTTTTTTGATTGGCTCCATCAGTTCCTGTTTCTTCTCCTCCGTGTTTGGCTCCCCTCGGCTACTCTCTCAATTCTTGTTTGCTCAACTGCTGTTTTTCCTCATTTCTTCTCTCCAAGGTCAGCTTATTGACACTAACTACATGACTCTTGTCACGCAGCTAGGCCCTCACTCCATACTCTCATACTTCTGGCACATTACATGACCATTCTCCTCCAGAAATCCCTCTACAATTCCCCCTTTCTTTTCTAGAGCCAGAAAGGCCATGTTTATCATCTGCTGCAGGGCCCTTTGCAAGCAGGAGAATAAACACGGTAATACGAGCATGATGATACAAACTACAAACAATCCCATAAGTCCCATCTTTATCAATCCTGTCAGCCATCCCCCAAATCCTAGGTGACCCAGCCAGTCATCTAAGAACCCATGACCCATGACCATGCGCTAATAATAAAAAGTCTATAGCAGCTCTATTTTGTAAGGTAGCATGTCGGATACTATCTACATCATTGGCTAATGCTTCTAAAACTCTAGAAGTTTGGTTAGCTCTTTTTGCAACCCAGCAAGCTAAATTTTGCCTGGCCTTATGTAGGTTAGTATGGTTAGTATGACTTTTCGCGTAGGCATTAGTAGACTTAATTTGCTTATCGTACACGGACCTCCCACCTTCTTACTGGGCAGCCTTGGCCAAGCCCTATCCCCACAAATTAGGAATAAACCCTTTGGTAATTTTTGCTTTCAGATCCGTTTAAGGGGACCCCCCACTAGACATGTATGAAAGGGTTGTTCAGGCTGAGCTAAGGAGGCACAAAACTGCATCTGGTTCAGGCTCCGCATCAGAGTCACCCAAACGTTGTGACTCCCCTTCCATGGTGTTGGCGGAAGGACTATCGGCTGGTGTCCTCTTGTCAGCTCCAGGATCCAAAGCAGGCTTAACACAGCTGGTGGGAAACCACCATGGCCCTGCATCTGTGGAGACACAAGCATACCCACGTCCCCAGGTAACTAAATCCCACGGGCCTGTCCACTTTCCCGTTTGCAGGTCTCGTGCTAAAGCCTTTGCCCTGACAAGAGGATCGCCTCCCTGCAAAGACAAAAAATGAGAGATAGTTACAGGACACTCTTTCCCGGTTGGCACAGTTAAATGATTCAATGTGTACACAGCCTTCCATAGGCGAGAATGTGGGGTCTCAGAGCTCATTCCCCCTTTTTGTTTTTCGAGAAGTTGCTTCAGAGTGTGGTGCACTCGTTCCACAATGGCATGGCCTGTAGTATGTGTGTTATGTTCATTTTCCACAGGTCCAAGGCTTGGCAGCCGCGCGGGTTAACCCCACGTGGAAACACCCGTCCGGGTCCTAGGCGTCGACACTCCAGACAAGTGGCAGTGATAGATTTCGCATCTGCAAAAGAGATCTTGAATTGACGGACTAACGCCCAAGCCCCTTGGTGAAAAAACTGGTGAGACAGAAACGCTTGATGAACTAGGTCTGGCACTGGAGGAGTCCAAGCGGGGGCTGCGAGGGCGTCGGCACGCGCATTCCCTTCACATATGAATCCTGGCAGACCGGTGTGGCTGCGAAGATGCAAGATGATATAATACCTATGCATACGTCGGTTCACTATAGTCCATAGCATTTTTAGCAATGAAAATAATTGTTCTGAGTTTACCTCTTTGAGTAGCGCAGGATCAACACACTGCGCAATATCTGCTACATAAGCAGAGTCCGTAACAATGTTTACAGCACAATGTGAAAATGTTTTAAAAGCAACAATGGCAGCACTAAGTTCAACCAATTGAGGTGATCCCTGTACTAAATGCACCAATTCCTGCCATTGCCTTCCGTCATTCCAGGTAACTACTGCTTTTCCCGATTTTCCAGAGCCGCCAGTAAAGACCGTGGGGCCTTGTACTGGGCTATCTGCTGCCAGCGGCTTTTGAATCACTTGTAACTCTGAATGAGCTTATAATAATTTGTGACTGGGAAGATGATAAGATACCTGCCCTTCAAATCCTTCCAGGGCCAATTGAAATGGTAAACTGTTTGCCATACACCAGCTTACATAATCACGTTCAATGGGAATTATCAGTCGACTGGTGCCTCGGCCCGTGAGTTGAATGCATCGTGTGCGTCCTTTTGTGATTATTTTCAATATCAGCTCAATCTGAGTGCTCACTGTTTTTCGTGGTTGAACGGATAAAAACAGCCACTCTAGAACGTGTAGCGGATCCTGCCAGCACTCATTCCACTGGCCCAGTAATCCCATGAGATGATAGTTAGCAATGGCTACATATAAACTTAATGGTATCTCTAAATCCACACGATGTACCTTTTTCTGTTGCATACCATTGACATATTGTGGGACTGTTTTTCATGCCTTGCGGTAATACCGTCCACTGATATCATTGACAAGGCGCCATGTTGTTCCTACTAGGTATTGAAAAAGGAAATTTGCATTTGTCAGTTTCATGTAAAGGGATGGTGAAAAAAACAATCTTTCAGATCAATAACCAAAATGTATAGTCTGCATCAATAACTCCTGGTAAAACAAATAGACCTTGCAAGGTTACACTAGGACGTCCGAGTAATAGTGCACTTAACCCGTTTCCAATGGGTCCCATGGCATTCATTGGTACCTTATGCACTCTGCTATTCTCTATTGTGATTGCGGTTGCTGTGGTAACATCCAGTCCTGCGCTCCCTGCGGTTCGGGCTGCGAGTTGACTGTTTAGGCCTGGAACTGGTTGGGAAGATTCATTTGTGTCAGCACGCGGTTCCCCCCTACGTTCTTTCTCGTTTCCCTGAACTGGATTGTTATCAGCTGACCTTGCGCATTATACTTAGACCTGCATTACTTCACAAGATGCCCCAGCTTCCCACAGCAATGACACATCAAAACAGTTACCTCCCCTACTCAGCTTCGACTTCTTAAGGCAGTTTTTCTTAAAGTGACCTTCTTTCCCGCATGTATAACAACGATGAACTACCTTAACTGCTGCTGCAAATGTTTTTAGTAAATGCTCCATCTGAAATGTGGTGGTTCCTACTTTCCCACAAGCATCCATTAGCTCGGTTAAGGTGGGGTTACGATTTGCCATCCCTGCAATAACTTTCCTGCAATCCTCGTTTGCGTTGTCCTTTGCTAACTGTAACAACAAAGCCTCTCCAGCAGCCCCGCCTTGCATCTACCCATCTAAGGCAAATCACTCCCCAATTGAATGGCTCCCATTCTGGTGGGCCGCCTCCGTCCCCTCGACACACTGGGCAAGCCAATAGCCCACCACCCATAGCAGCCGCGGCCCCGAAATCACCGTCCTCAAGTGCGTGTTCTCTTAATTTTCTCCAGAACCTGGCCGCGTCCGGGCCAGACACAATAACCTGGACTGGCTGCAGCGTGAATAACTCCTCCACGCTACCGCCTGACTTTCCCAACCCTCGGGCTGGCTGCAGCAATTATGTCCCGCTTCCATCTCTTCAGAAAGGTCTATTAAGGGTGGCTCAGTCTCAGATTCGGGTAACGGGACGGTAGAAGGAACAATGTTCTGCTGCTGTTCCCTGGGCGGGGAGGACGGTGGTGGGGGGGAGCTCTGGCGGCGCGGAGGGCGATGTGGGGGGGGGCTCTGGCAGCGCGGAGGGCGAAGTCACTGTGAAAGGAGCCGTAGCCGCCTCAGCCACCGCCTTTGCCTCTCTGTCCGCCTTCATTTGCTCCAGAGAGTCTATAACTAATCTCCACGTCGTCAACGACGCAGTGGTGATCTTGTCCCCCCTTGAGGCAGCCTCAAAGAAAGAAATTCCAGCGCTTTGCCACGTACTAACTTCGAAAGCAGTCTGTGTCGTAGCTGGCAAATTATTCTTTTTACACCATATCAATAGTCTCCGGAGCAAATGCTCATCGTATTTTACCCCCCTCTTCGAGAGGATATGTAGGAGAAGCCTTACTATCGCCCTTTCTTCTTTAGAGATATTTTGGCCCATCTCCTTTTCCCTGGCTGCTCACCTCACTGGGTGTCCCGTTGCAACGTACGTTTCTTTTCCTGTGGGTTGTCCTCCATCCCGCCCCAGTCTTCAGTCCCGCTGAGCCATCCTCCAGCCGGTGTATCTCCTTCTGGGCTGTTCCCCAAACTTGTCGTCGATTTACTACTAAATCAGTATCACATCGGAGTCACCATCTGAGGAGAAGAAACTGGACTCCACACAATCCAATGTGAATCAAAGTGAAGACGCTTTATTAAGCATAGGCTGTCCCTTTTATACATTTGTACTTTCTCTGGCTGTAAGCATGTGCATTGCTATTGGTTAATATTTCTGTCCACACTTCAAGCACACTCTTCTTTGATGTGTTGATTGGTTACTGCTCTGCCACTGGTCCTTTTTTGATTGGCTCCACCAGTTCCTGTTTCTTCTCTGCCGTGTCCGGCTCCCCTCGGCTACTCCCTCAATTCTTGTTTGCTCAACTGCTGTTTTTCCTCATTTCTTCTCTCCAAGGTCAGCTTATTGACACTAACTACATGACTCTTGTCACGCAGCTAGGCCCTCACTCCATACTCTCATACATCTGCCTCATTACATGACCATTCTCCTCCAGAAACCCCTCTACAGTCAACCAGTCAGCTATCCTGCTTTTTAAAAATCTGATTACTGGAGGTCTGAGTTAAATTGTTCCCCTGATGTGACACAAAACACATGTAAATATATCACAGGCGCAGGATCTCATTTTATTTGTAAGTGCTTCTTTTCCACTAAAAGCAGTGCTGATCAGGCAGCCACTGCACACATGGTTTTCTCCTTGACTGCAGTGGGAGAGCTGTGGGGGAAGTATCTGCACTATCTGCCTCCCATTTGGGGTGATGATCATACTATTGACTTTATTGGTGCCTTTCTGTCTGCCCAAGAGTGTTGCCAGCGGGGTGACGTGTAACAAAAATTTTGTGGTCGGATCCTCCCTCACTTGTTCTAACTTAAATATATCTGCGTTTGAGATCTGGCACGTGTTTTTTGCTCCGAGATGTCTTCCCATGCTTAGACTTCAGCCCACCCTTTAAAAATAAGCAAGCACAGCATGGGAGTAAAGTTGTCTTTCTGTTTGCACATTTACTTCCCACTAGCTGTTCCTCCCTGCCTGGTTTCCTGCATGTCTTGGAGCAGGTTCAGTTTGTTGCAGAAATTTTCACATAACTGTTGTAGAAGTTCTCATGACTTAAGCAAATAAGAATCAATGGAGATGAAATAGAATTAAGAATAGAATAATTAATATAAGTCTATCTGAATAAACACAGGTGGCTTTTCACAATCCATGAATATTGTTCTCAAAGCTCCTTTGTATAATCCTGACCTATGACTGAACAAATCATCAGTCAAAGCTTAATGAGTAGCTAAGCAGAAGTAGGCCTAGAAGTATTAATTTCTGATGATTCTAGTAAAAAGGATGTATGGTTAACCTTTTTTTACCTTAAAAGAATATAGAACACTTAGAAATAAGAATGAATAGAAATAAGGTTCTAAATAGACTTTAGCTGTTTTAGGTTAATATTTAGGAGACGCTGGCAGTGGGAACCAGACTCTGGTCAACCCGGATCAAGACGGGACGCTGATCACAGCAAGAACATTAAGGATGGGGTGTTGACCGAAGCCGAAGTGGAACCAGAAGATAAAGATCAGCTGACCAATGGAAAAGAATGGACTTTTGTGGACTCCTGACAAATGAAGAAAGAGGAATTGAAATAGTTAGTGGATTATTAACAGAAGCTCGTGAGAAGTTTGTGATGTAACTACTTATTAGTTTCTATATAAACTGATAGTGAATTTGAGTCAGGTACCATTCACTGTGGTGGTGGTCCAACTCTGAGTTGCTTCAATAAAGAATCAGCAAACCTAGAGACCCGGACTCTGCCAATTTTCTTTAACACAGTTCTCCATCGTACTCTGCCATCTCCCCAAAGTGCAGGAGAGGGGACTTTTGGGTGGAAAAAGGAAGGCAGTCCAGTAATGGTACTTAATTTGGAGTTGGAAATATGCTTGTTTTCCCCTTAGGAAATGGCTCTTGGAGAAGAGGAGACAAACATGACCTTGAAGCCAAAAAGGCATACTCGTACCTCCAAACTGTCACTCTGCTGAGGACCATGAAGCCCTAGTTTGAGAAGTTTTTCCTGGAGGTGAAAAGTTCTGTTCAGAAGCAAGGTCTGCACGAGGATGACTATGTAAGTACTTGATGGCAGGCTTCAGGTCTTAGCATCTCCAAAAACACGCTCCTAATTAAAGCAAGAGTAGCAGTGAGCCCTTCTTAGGACAGAATCACCTGGGTTTATTTGTAAAAGCTCACTGTTGCCTATATAATCTCTTTCCTTTTTTTTTTTTTTTTTTGTGGAAAATGCAAATAGCAGTGAGAAGAGATTTGTCTAGGTCTGTGCACCACCACCCATGACCAGTTGTCCTGTGCTTGTCCCCTTGTTCATCAGCAGGAAGGTTGGGAAAAGGCAGATTTCCAGGTCTCTCTCCCTCTCCCACCAATCACTTGTCTTTTTTTTACAGGCAAAGAATGATATTCTCCTTTTCTGTTTTCTCCCAATACTTTTTTTTGGTAGAATCAGATCTCAGAAAGTTACACTTTCTGTATTGCATCTGATGAAGTTTTTCTTGATGCGAATGAGAAAAGTGGTCTTATTTCCCAACGAAGCATATTTAGGTTGTTGCTGCTGTTTATTTTAAACTGTCTAAAATACCAGTATAGTCCTTGTGAGTTGTTCTAAAGCTAGGGGAGTGCCACTGTCCTTCAGAGATGGATGCGGGAAAGTATGTATTTTTTTTTAATCTCTCCAAATGTAGGAGGAAGATGTCCCTGAAAATTGCTTTTCAGCTACCGCAAAGCTAGTTCATTAGGCATTTTCATAGAAAAGTGTTCTGTGAAAGCAAGAATGTATAGCACAGACCTATAGGGATTTCTGCATGCTGATACAAGTACTTCCTGGACAGTCAGCCTTCCCCATGATGGGGAGTAAACTTTCCAAATATGCTTAGAAAGAAAAGAGGCTTGAAGAGAGTTTGGTCAGTCTTCAGCTGTAGGAAACGAGAGCTGTAATACAAACAATCCCATAGGAAAAATGACTGTCGGGGGAAAATGTGAATCTCTTGCAATTAAGAGCATGAGACAAAACTTCTCTCACTATCATACATGCCTACAAATAGAGGAATAATGAACCCATGAAGACAGAAGAAATTTTGGCTTTATAGACTAAGGCAGTATATTATGTTGTTTTTCAAGCAAATTCAAATGTTGCTGTGAAGTGTGCTCTATGAAATTAAGGTACTGCAGCAAGGGTAAATTTGCTTGAAAGCTGTCATCTTGGGTGAAAGGTAAAGAACTGGTGCATCCAGAGCACCTGCTTTAACTTCATCTTGCTCCAAGCACTCCCTCACCCAAAAATGTCAACATTTGCTAGGGCTGGGCAGTAGCATGGGGCCCCTCCTACTGCTGCTGCTGCCTCTCCTACACCTCTTCCTGCTCTTCCTTTCCCACCTGGCTTTCTGCACCCTTCCCAATCTGTTCTCATCGGGTCAGAGGGAGGACTCGTGATCTATCTACACCTATCACAGTTTCCTGCCATCTGAAATGGCAATTCTTGACTCACAGAAAGCTCGTGGTGGAGTCTGTAGGGATCTGGGGCTCCCCATGTAGGAGCTACAGATCTTGGCTATGGAGGAGGGAGGTTTGATTTCAAATGCAGAATGTACTGGTATTACATGGATGCTTAACATATATAGATCTTAGCAGAGCCTCTCCTACCTGCTTTCTCACAGTCTCCTAACCCAATGGGGAAATAAAACTTCTTTAAGAGGGGTAGCCTTGGGTTGAGCATAGTAAAAACATTAGCTGTGTTACTTCATTAACAGTGTGTGAATTTTTACTATCTGGTTTGCTTTCCATCATTTATGATGAATTTTGCATTTCCGCACTTTGGACAGTGGGAAAGAGATGGTTCATATTCCCTTAACTGATTGTCCTGCTGCTGTGTTCAGAGGATAAGCATTTCAGGGCAGCCTTCAGGCTTAAGAAAAAAAAATTTTTTTAAACTAATGGGGAAAAATAAAGTCAAACCAAGGGCCAGTTCCTTCCTCTCTGAAAGATATATGGGTAGTGGACACGGTGCTTCTTTTGGCAGCATGGGAAAAAAAGTGGCAATGTTGGCCTTGGCACGTGCTGAGCAGGTCTGTGTCCTCCAAAGGAAGCTCGGAAGGGAGAGGTTGTTCAGCTGAGTGGGTGGGAAGCAACAGAAATGGATTTTCTCTGCTGTATTCTGCTCCTAAAAACAAAACCTCTGGGGAAAGATAGTCGGTGGTACAATCTATCTCAAGTCCTATCCACGGGTGTTGAAATATAATCCTCATCCTTTTCTGCAAGCCGTGTCACAGAAGGACAAACCGAGGGAGGTTTGGATTTGAAGTGTTCGGTGTTTCTGCTTCTCTGCGTGAATTTCTCCAGTGTCATGGGAAAATGGGGCCCTGAGTCCGTGGTCTAAATTATCTTGCAGTGACCCTAACTCAAACAAAAGTCATTAGTGCTGCCATTTTGTCCTGGCCTCTTGCCAGCACTAATCCTAAAGGCATTATTATCTACCAAAAAAGAGTATCATAAAACTGGAAAATAAGCAGATGAGAGAAGGAAAGATAAGGGAGATAGAAAGGGCAAAGTTCTAAATCAGCAGCTGTCCAGTTGCCAAACTGAAGAACACATATGGCCCTTGGAGGAATAACAGGTCAAAGTGTGTTGGACATCTTCATCTCCAGCTGTGAAATCACACAGAAAATAGAAAAATGTGTTCTGGGTATGTCTTTCCCAGGTCAGAAATTGCTGTTGTTGCTGCAAGGGTGCTATGCTGTGTCAAGGGGGAAGGTAGAAGAACCTGTGCCTTGTGAGTGAGCAGGAAAGTGTGGAAAAGGCAATTTCTCTGACTCCTCCAGGAATCTCTCTTGTGAAGGAAGAAGCTTCCTTAAATACCTTTTATCTAAACAGCACTGAAAATAAGAGTGGCAGAGAGGTTCTGAGAAAGCATCTTAGAAGCATTTGGCTAGGTAGTAATTGCACAGCTGTCCTGGTTTGGCCTAAAACAGACCAATTTTCCTTTCAGTGATTTTTACTTTCAGCTAAGTCTCTTCTAAGTAACTGCACTTTCTGAAACTAACTGCGTGTTTTGCAGACAGTGTCTGCTTCCAGGACTGATAATGCTCAAAGTTTGTAGTTATCACTGAGGCACCGGTAGGGATGTTATGCAGAAAGGCTCTTGCTTGTACTCATTCCTAGAGAAACCAAGGTCACTGCTAAATTCCTCACTGATTACTAGTGAAGAGCCATAGAAGGGTTGCACCTCCAGGGAGGAGCGGACAGGACAGGTGACCCAAAAGTGACCAACGAGGTATTCCATCCCATACATGTCATTCTCAGTATAAAGCTGGGGGATCACGAGGGTCTCGTGCTCTTCTATGGCCGGCGTCCAAAGAGGATGTTTTTCTCCTGCCCTCAGTCCCAATCCATGCCTTCCTGAATCCAGTTCCTGTCCGTCGCTGAGCCCAGTCTGGGCCTTCCCGGAGCCTGCCCTGCAGTACTGGTGGTGACGTGACCGTCACTGGGGGAACTCAATCTTGGTTTTGTATATATTTGTATATATTTGATTATTTCTATTATTGTTATTATACTCTTTTTCGTTATTATAGTTTATTAAAACTGTTTTAACTTTCCAACCCTAAGTCTCTCTCCCTTTTCTCTTTCCCTTCCCCATCTGCAGGGCGGGGAGGGTTAATAGAGAGCGTCTGCCATTGATTTAAAGCCCAGCTTTAAACAATGACAGACAGTTTAACAGGTAAAGCAAAAGCCCTGCGCGCAAGCAAAGCAAAACAAGGAATTCATTCAGTACTTCCTATTGGCAGGCAGGTGTTCAGACATCTCCAGGAAAACAGGGCTCCATCACACGTGGCAGTTACCTGGGAGGACAAACGCCATCACTCCCAACATCCCTCCCTTCCTCCTTCTTCCCTCAGCTTTATATGCTGAGCATGACATCATATGGTATGGAATATCCCTTTGGTCAGTTGGAGTCAGATGTCCCAGCTTCTTGTGCACCCCTAGCCTACTCACTGGTGGGGTGGTATGAGAAGCAGAAAAGGCCTTGACTCTGTGTAAGCACTGCTCAGCAATAACGAAAACAACCCTGTATTATCAACACACTTTCCAGCACAAATCCAAAACATAGCCCCATGCTAGCTACTATGAAGAAAATTAACTCTATCCCAGCCAAAACCAGCACAACATTGTACAAGGATAAACATTTAGCAAAAAAATGTCCTTCCGGTTTGTCCTAGCTCTGCATTTATTTAAACCAGTTAGCTTATTTTAGCAAGTGGAACTGATTTTTTCAGATGAGTGACTGTCATCCTGAAAACTGAAATATGTTCCTGCTTGCAAAACAAACTTGCTCACTGACATTTAAAACTTAATATCTAATGAAAGGATTAGGGTTTTTTTTGTTACTAGGTGTTTATCTGCAATTAAAATGTCCCAATGGTTGCATAATGCTAGCTTAAAATGTAAGCATTCATTACAACTGTATAACAGGTTATCATCAGGCTACTAATGGGATACTTAGAAAAATCTATTTACAAGTTTGTTTTAATTTCTTTGTTTTCAGCTGAAAAAGATAACTTGTTTAATATCTCTCATGTTTTGCTACTGTGACTAGAAGTATGATTTCTGAGCATAGTTTTGTAACTCATCACATGAATCACCACGTAGTTTGTTAGAAGGCAGGAAATCCTAAAAATGTTGAATGCTTAATTTTTAAATGACAACTATACCTTTTACAGTTAAGATCCCTTCAGTATTCAAAAACCAAACCACAGGGGGTAAAATGGCTGGTATCAACCTACAGAAGGAATCACTGAGCACGTTGGATAGAGTCAGGAATAAATCCCACACAGGTTTGCAGGGGGGAAATCTGGTTCCAGAGGTGTGCCCCGTTCCTGGAATGGGACAGTTTTTAGCTCATCCCCCTCCTGCTTTGGCCATGACATTTGAGGTCTGGGGGGGGTGGTCTGAGGCCCAGTGATATCAGGCTGTGGGTTTGGTCCAAAGTTCATGAAAATCAGCGATGTTGCGAGCCCCTTGATGTGACTGTGGGTAAGGGTCTAAATCTTCTGAGGTGGTGATTCTTGTGTCTGTGTTTAATGGAAGGAGCAGGTTTTGGCTGTACCTTGAAAGTTTGCTCCCTGGCCTGTTGGCAGCAGGCACTAGGGGTTTAAAACTGTTTTCTAGACAGTCATAGGAGAGGTTTGCAAGCAATAAATAAAGAATGGGCAGCTCTCACAAGCAATGGGTTGGAAGGGTTCCTCCATGCCCTTGCATCTTGGTTGTCCCTGTGATCTGTCATGTTTTAGACAGCGTTTCACAGCGCAGCTCCCCTGCAGCCTGGGACTGAATAGGTTTCTGCTTCAATTCACCGTTGAGACAAAAGAGCAACTTGTGGCTGCCCCAGCTGTATGACAGTGAGCGGATCTACCAGTTTTTCAAGAATGGGGTATTAAGAAAACAAGGAAGAGAGCATGAAGAATGGGGAAGAGATACAAGAGCAGAGGAGCTGGCTTTATAGTTAGTTTTCTTTCCCTAGCAAGAAAATAACTTTCACTGACAAAGTCCTTTAACTCCCTGAAACTGGCAGCTTTTTTTATGTAAATCCCAGATTTCAGCTGTTAATTGTTTTTTATTTTCTTTTTGTTAATTTCTTTTATTTCAGCAGACTTTTTTGAGGAACAAAGGTCCAGCTTCTGGTCCACAGCTGGCTTTAAAGTGGATGGGAGTTTGTCACTGTATTTGTTGCAGGCAGTATTTCAGTCCTATTGGAGTAATCATCCTCTTATCTAGGTGGAGCAAAGGTAGCAATGGTTCGGTGTGCCTGGGGTGCACATCAGCTCATGTACCAGCTGGGTCTGATGCATGGCTGAACAGTGCAGGCGAGCAAAGGCATGATATCATCCTGAAGGAAAAGGGCTTAGCCACAGCAGAGCATCTTTGTGTCCAAATCAAACAGAAATTGCAGAAAAGCAGGGATCTTCCTATACATCTCATCTTTCAAACAGTGCTTGCGGGCTCTTTCGTGATGGAGGTGGGCAGCTGATGGGCTGTGATCGCTGCTCGCTCCCCAGGTGTAATCATCACCCTGTTTTTTTCTACCTATGCCTTCTCTCTCAACTTGCACTTAAATTGCAAAGTCCTCACGCTGGGGCCACATTGCCTGGTGTGCAGAGTGCTTAAGCGGAGGCACACATCTCCATCTCCTCTACACTCAGCATTACCACTGTACCAATAAATATCAGCAAGGAGATGGAGATGAGCAGGCAGCCTTGTTGGAGAAAGCCTCCTTAAAGTTAAAGGGAAGTGATGTCTCCTTCGACTGCAGTGCTAATGATTTGACAAGGCTGAATTTTTAACCTATAATTTTAAATTATAGTATAAGCCTCAGCTTGCAGAATTTTGTAATAAAAATCACATGCTCCCCTATGAGAAAATCACAGAAGAAGAAAATCCTATAAACCCTATAAGAAAATCCTCATATGGGTTTCCACATACGCACTGTCTCCCTGTGAAAGATTAAACTGATGCTTCATGCTGAGACATGCAACAGTATTTCAATAAATCTCTCTTAAATATGCACAATGTTTTATTGTTATATGACATCTCCTTACACTGGGGAATGCTCATTCACTTTTTCTAAGGAGAGATGCAGGATCCAGCCCCAAATAAAAAATGAGACTTGGGACAGTTATCTGTCATTTAGAAAACCAAGTCCTGAGCTCTGGCCTAATGTGTTCTTGAGCAGATGCCAGCTTATGTATTCATGTATTTATACAGAGTTGTTATCAGTGAATAGAGTGAGAGGCTGTCCTTGGCTACAGCTGCATCGCCCAGAATTTGGTGTAACGCCATATGTTCTTTTTCAGTTGTGAACTAAATATTGAGGAAATGGCCTTCTCTGGAGAAGGCATGCGTTTCTATTATTTTTCTCTTTCCCTTCCTGTTTCTTTGAACCACTAAGGTCCAACTCTGTTAGGGAAGTGGTCTGGTTGCCCAGGTGAACAGGCTGTATTTTTAGTATGTAGGCATTTAAACATACAGCTTTGATTAACTGTTTTACAGTTTTATCTTCCTTTCCTGTTGCTGGACTGGTTTCATAGTGATGTGATCTCTGTGGGAACAGGTCGGGTCATGTATCCGTGTCTGTAGGCACCCCGAGACATGTTGTTTATGGCAGCTGGCTATGGATGAATACTGTGGCTTTGCCTTTGTTATACTTGGGAGTCCTTGAAATCCCAGTCCAGATGCATGGGAGTAGCTGTTATCCATAGGTGAGATTTAGGAACTCTGTGAGTTTCTCTTGCATAGTGGCATTAAGAAATCATGTGAGGATCTGAGGAGCTGGACGGTGAGTTAATGAGAGCTGTGCAATGATGTCATGATGGTAACATACAGGATGATATGCAGTAGTGTTAGTGGCAGTAGGACTAATAAATTTCTGCAAAGCTGAAACTGGACACAGCATTACTGGTTTGAAATGCACTTTGTGTACTTGCAGGTAATGCTCAGATGTAAGAATATTCTTCCCTTGGCTTCAGATTCTCAGTCTACATCTCACTTCCATCAACTCGTTGAGTTTATGCAAACTAAAAATTTAACAGAAAATCAGTTTGTAACAAACATATTTTATCTTTAAAAAAAAAAAGAAAATTCTTAAAACCAACTTGGCATGAGATTGGTTTGAAGTACATCATGGCATATATATATTTGAAATAGTTTCCGTATTTTAACTTTGTTGCCATATTTTTACTGTGCCATGCTATAGTTTTATAGTATAACACAGTATTGCTAAAATTCATGAGGGTTCATTTACAGTATTCATAGTCCTGAGGTTAGATGAGCTTCATGTGATTATAGGCTCAAACTTCCATACTCAATTGCTTAAAGTTTCATCCCTGTGGACTAATCCGAAAGAGGGTGAAATATCAGTGGACTTTCAGTGGACATTAGCTCACCTGAGCATTAGCACAAACTCTGAAATCCATGTCAGGTATGTAAATTGGTAAGATTTTTGCAAAATCTTTTTGCAGGTATGCCCTGTGCAGTCCCCCAGGATCCTCTGGCTGAATATGAGCCAGCATTGTGCCCAGGTGGCCAAGAAGGCCAACAGCATCCTGGCTTGTATCAGAAATAGTGTGGCCAGCAGGACTAGGGAAGTGATTGTTCCCCTGTACTCCGCACTGGTGAAGCCACACCTCGAATACTGTGTTCACTTTTGGGCCCCTCACTACAAGAAAGACATTGAGGTGCTGGAGCAAGTCCAAAGAAGGGCAATGAAGCTGGTGAAGGGTCTGGAGAACAAGTCTTATGAGGAGCGGCTGAGGGAACTGGGGTTGTTTAGTCTGGAGAAAAGGAGGCTGAGGGGAGACCTTAGCACTCTCTACAACTACCTGAAAGGAGGTTGTAGCGAGGCAGGTGTTGGTCTCTTCTCCCAAGTAACAAATGTTAGGACGAGAGGAAACGGCCTCAAGTTGTGCCAGGGGAGGTTTAGATTGGATATCAGGAAAAATTTCTTCACCGAAAGGGTTATTGAGCACTGAAACAGGATGCTCAGGGAAGTGGTTGAGTCACCATCCCTGGAGGTATTTGAAAGATGTGTAGATGTGGTGCTTAGGGACATGGTTTAGTGGTGGTCTTGCAGTGCTAGGTTAATGGTTGGACTCGATGATCTTAAAGGTCCTTTCCAACCAAAACAATTCTATGATTCTGTGATTCTAAATGATATTCCCAGTTGATGTCTGGGAAGTTAAAATCACCCATAAGGACAAGGGCAGCAGATCTAGAGAAATCCCTTAATTCCTTGTAGAATAATTCAACGGTGGCATCGTCCTGGCTGGGTGGTCGATAGTAGACTCCCACAACAACATCTGCTTTATTTGCTTTCCCCTTCATCCTTACCCAGAGGCTCTCAAGTGTATTGTCATCAGCTGTAAGCGCCATACAATCCAACCCCTGCCTTACATACAGTGCCACCCCCCTACCTCGCCTGTCCTGCCTGTCCCTCCTGAAGAGCCTATAACCACCCATCATGGCACCCCAGTCACAGGACTCATCCCACCAGGTTTCGCTTATGCCAATGATGCCATAGCTCTGACACCGGGCCAAAGCTTCTAGCTCCTCTTGTTTATTCCTCATGCTGTGCGCATTAGTATAAAGACATTTAAAATGTGCTCCAGTGTAATCAGCACATCGTGGAGCAGACTGAAGGACCTTGCTAGCATACCGTCGCACAGACATTGGTGTGCTGCCCCCAGGCTTATCTCTAGCAAGCCTGATTTTATCCTTTTCCCCCTTCAAGTCTAGTTTAAAGCTCTTTTGATGAACCCTGCTAACTCGTGGGCAAAAATCCTTTTCCCCCTTTGATAAAGGTGCACCCCATCTGTCGCCAGCAGGTCTGGTGTCGTGTAGACTGACCCGTGATCAGCAAACTCAAAATTCTGCCGGTGACACCAGTCATGGAGCCAGGTATTTGATCTGTTGGATCTTCTTGTTTTTTCCCTCATCATTCCCTGCAACTGGAAGGATAGAGGAGACCACTACTTGTGCTCCTGATCCCTTATCTTGTCATCCCAAGGCCCTGAACTCTCTTTTGATTGCCCTTGGATTTCTTATTGCAACTTCATCACTGCCTACATGAAAGAGCAATAATGGATAACAATCCGAGGACAGTACCAGGGTAGGAAGTTTTCTCATCACATCTTTAACCCAGGCCCCAGGGAGGCATGTGTGGAGATATGTGTGATGAATTGTGTACATGTATACATATATCAATATTTATGAAACAGTTCATCCAAATGTTTTGGGTATCATGTTGTCAGAGAGTATCAGCCAGTCTGACAGGTAAAAAATTCTTTTGAAGTTACTTATGGCAATTGATCTTCAACGGTAGCAACTTTTGGATATCATTCTGGCTATCCTGTAATCTAGCTGGACACATTTTTGTAGCTTTCTTAAGAAAATATTTCTTGAGGAACATTCATCATATTTCTGAAAAATTATGGTGGCCATTGAGCCAAATCTTGGTCTTGAACATCAGCCAATATTTTCTTGACTTGAAAGAGCACTGCCAATAAAAAGTAATTGTATAACTGACAGAACGTTTTTTGTTGCCTCCTAGGAATAACCTTAATTTACAGTCTGTAATGCCAAAAGGGTCTCCCTGTGTACATATGGTACTCGTGGTAAATTTCCCTTTCTATAAGTAATACTCTGTCCAGCTATTTGTTCTGGCTGTGCAGTGGTTTATTATCAGTGCCCATTGCTTCTTGACACTGCCATTCAATTTACACAATAAACCCCTGCTTTCAAATTTTAGATACATATATATAGTTTGGAAACTAGCTGATGGAGAAAACTGTAACCATGGATTTATATTTGTCCAGGACATAAGGGGACATAGGAAGCTCATGTCCGTGGAAGCCCTCTTCTCCCACCTATATTTCTACAGTACCAAAGCAGACAATTTCCCCAGCCTGCTCTATTCCTAGCACTCACTATGTGAACAAGCGCTGAAGACTGAATACTACTGTGCTGTCTATGAGCCAGCAAGCTTCACAACTGGTTATTTCTCCTTCCGTCTCCTTTTTGGGGTCTAGCAGGCTAACAGCATGCTTAAACCATACAAAACATACAGCAGAAGTGGTGCTTGTGCCTCTTCCTCCTATGTCTTGCCTAGTGTTAGACTAACAGTGGCATAACTGGGGGAAAAACAGTGTCCTGGATTTGGATCAAGGATAGTACTGCAGTTTTTCTGTCTCCTAAGAAAATAATCTAAACATGAATGCTATTTATGAACCAGTGTCTTGCTGACCTCATTTACTGTTGTATAAAAAATGAAAATGCCTCAGTAAAGGCTTTTTAAAATAATTTTCTCATAATGTAAATGTGTGCCTAGGCTACCAGACTACAGCAAGGATTTCTCGCTTCTTATTTCTCTTGCTGCAGCAGAACAATATTTTTTGTTGTTATTTAGCCTTCAAAGGAAAAGAGTGAGAAGACAGACTATACACTATAGTTCAGGGGCCATTCTGATGGGAACGTGGATTTATGGATTTAAATACCCTCTTCAAACCAAACAGAAGAAAGATTTGAGCTGGGGCTTGTTACAGCCCTCATAACTACTGCTGATTAAAAGGACAGTAGTAGGAAAAGTCCCTCTGAGTGCAACTTATGTGTCCTGGCCAAATTAGATGCCTGAATCAAGGAGTGGACTAATGGCTCTGACATCTGAAGAAGGAGAAAGCTGGCATGATAAAGAATTCCAGATAGTGAGAAAGTCCTGACAGCACTGTCTGTCACTGAACTTGCACATGTGTATAATATGCCTCTGCTGAAAAGGATTGCTAGTAATGATTATGTTGAACTATTGCTTGGATAGCCTTAAAGTGTGGAGTGTGCTGAGAATCCTCTGCAGTACTTGTCTCCGTGTGCAGGATGGAGGGTCTAAAGGAAGAATTCACAGCCCCTGACTGAATCTTTTCATGCAAGATTTCTTCAGAACAAGGGAAGGGATCCCACTTGCTCCCATTTGATTATTGCAGTGTTTCATGGGATATCAACTGGAATAACAGCTTAAGAAATACCTTCCTTCCTTAATAGAAAATACTTAAGAAGTACATTTCAGGCTCAGGCATCAAAGGAACAAATCCAAAGAAAAGGTGTTGATGAACTCCCTCAACTTTCAGGGAGAACAAAAAGCACAGCAACAGCCTGATGAATACAGGAAATTAAAATGGAGGAATTAGGCTACTGGGTAATGAGTAGAAAAAGGCATATTATAGATAGAGGAGATCAGGGCTTTAGTCTCTGTTCTCAGAAGAGATTTACCAGAGCAGAGGACTGGCCAGTATCCAACCTCCTACCCTCCTGGGATAGAGAGAAATGAGGCTTTCTACTGGGTCCTGGTCAGTTTTAGGGAAGAAATAATGGAGCCTGTCAGAAAGGCACCAAAAGGTTTAAAGAATGTGGACCAATCTCTGCCTTTTTCATAGAATCATAGAATGGTTTGGGTTGGAAGGGACCTTAAAGATCATCTAGTTCCAACCCCCCTGCCACAGGCAGGGACACCTTTCCACTAGACCAGGTTGCTCAAAGCCTCATCCAATATGGCCTTAAACACTTCCAGGGAGGGAGCATCCACAACTTCTCTGGGCAACATGGTCCAGTGTCTCACCACCCTCACAGAAAAGAATGTCTTCCTAATATCTAATCTAAATCTACCCTCTTTCAGTTTAAAACCATGACCCCTTGTCCTGTCACTACATGCCCTTGTAAAAAGTCCCTCTCCAGCTTTCCTGTAGGTCCCCTCCAGAGCCTTCTCTTCTCCAGCCTGAAGAGCCCCAACTCTCTCAGCCTGTCTTCATAGGAGAGGTGCTCCAGCCCTCTGATCATCTTCGCGGGCCTCCTCTGGACTCGCTCCAACAGCTCCATGTCCTTCTTATGTTGGGGGCCCCAGAGCTGGACGCAGTACTCCAGGTGGAGTCTCCCTCGACCTGCTGGCCACGCTTCTTTTGATGCAGCCCAGGATACGGTTGGCCTTCTGGGCTGCAAGCGCACACTGCCGGCTCATGTTGAGATTCTCGTCAACCATCACCCCCAAGTCCTTCTCCTCAGGGCTGCTCTTAATCCATTCTCCGCCCAGCCTGTATTTGTGCTTGGGATTGCCCCGACCCACATGCAGGAACTTGCACTTGGCCTTGTTGAACTTCATGCAGTTTGCATGGGCCCACCTCTCAAGCCTGTCAAGATCCCTCTTGATGGCATCCCTTCCCTCCAGCGTATCGACCACACCACAAAGCTTGGTGTCGTCAGCAAACTTGCTGAGGGTGCACTCAATCCCCGGGTCTTCCTTTTTTCCCTTCTTGAAGATGGGGGTTATGTTTCCCCTTTTCCAGTCAGTGGGGACTTCACCAGACTACCACGACTTCTCAAAAATGATGGATAGCGGCTTAGCAACTTCATCTGCCAGTTCCCTCAGGACCCGTGGATGCACCTCATCAGGTCCCATGGACTTGTGCCCCTTCAGGTTCCTTAGATGGTCTCGAAACAGATCTTCTCCTACAGTGGGCAGTTCTTCATTCTCCCAATCCCTGCCTCTGCCTTCTGTGACTTGGGTGGTGATGCTAGAGCACTTGCCGGTGAAGAGTGAGGCAAAAAAGTCATTGAGTACCTCAGCCTTCTCCATATCCTGGGTAACCAGGTCTCCCTTTTCCTTCTGGAGAGGTCCCACATTTTCCCTAGTCTTCCTTTTATCACTGACATACCTATAGAAGCATTTCTTGTTGCCCTTGACATCCCTGGCCAGATTTAATTCTATCAGGGCTTTAGCTTTCCTAACCTGGTCCCTGGCTGCTTGGACAATTTCTCTGTATTCCTCCCAGGCTACCTGCCCTTGCTTCCACCCTCTGTAGGCTTCCTCCTTTTGTCTGAGTTCATCTAGGAGCTTTTTGTTCATCCATGCAGGCCTCCTGGCATTTTTGCCTGCCTTCCTCTTCATTGGGATGCATCATTCCTGAGCCTGGAGGTGGTGGTCCTTGAATACTAACTAGCTTTCTTGGGCCCCTCTCCCCTCCAGGGCTTTATCCCAAGGGACTCTCCCAAGCAGGTCCCTGAAGAGGCCAAAGTCTGCTCTCCTGAAATCCAGGGTAGTGAGCTTGCTGCGTGCCCGCCTTGCTGCCCTATGGATCTTGAACTCCCCGATTTCATGGTCACTTCAGCCAAGGCTGCCCTTGAGCTTCACATTCCCCACCAGCCCCTCCTTGTTGGTGAGGACAAGGTCCAGCATGGCACCTCTCCTCATCGGCTCCTCTATCGCTTGGAGAAGGAAGTTATCATCATCAACGCATTCCAGGAACCTCCTGGATTGCTTGTGCCCTTCTGTGTTGTCCCTCCAACAGATATAGGGGTGGTTGAAGTCCCCCATGAGGACCAGGGCCTGTGAACGTGAGGCTACACCTATCTGTCTGTAGAGGGCCTCATCTGCTCAGTCTTCCTGGTCAGGTGGCCTGTAGCAGATGCCCACTATAATGTCTCCTGTCCCTGCCTTCCCTTTAATCCTGACCCATAAACTCTGGGTCGGCCCCTTCTCCATCCCCAGGCAGAGCTCCATGCACTCCAGCTGGTCATTGACATAGAGGGCAACACCCCCTCCTCATCTCCCCTGCCTGTCCTTCCTAAAAAGCCTGTATCCCTCCATTCCAACACTCCAGTAATCGGAACCGTCCCACCATGTCTCCGTGATGCCAGTAAGGTTATAGCCTTGCAGGCACGTGCACGTCTCTAGCTCCTGTTTTTGCATGCTGCCTTAAACAGAAACAAACCTCCAAACCACCTGGGGTTCACCCAGCACCAGTTATAAATACGAATAATGGAGTAAAGACATCAAACAAAGGAAAATGTAGGCTATGTATCAGGAAAAATTGCATAAGAGTATGATCTATTAGCCCTCAGATAAATAATTTTTAACCATATTAGATACTAGTAGAGAAACACATGTGCTCCTTTTACTAGAAAGTCAAGAATTTCTTTTTTGCATGTTGTAAATTGATACAAGTATCTCCCGGAATTCCAGAAGCCCCACCAGCCCCGTGGATGTAACAAACTCAAAGTCATTGCTTGACTAACACCTGTATTCAAAACGCAATCTGAAGCAGGGTTTTCAATCAAAAAAAATATCGGGTCTACAGCCATGATGATCACATATGAAAAGCTTTATATGTGAGGTTGGTTGAAAAATGTTCATCAGCACTGTGAAAGAGAAAAGACTGTTGAGCCCTGTTCATAATATTCTTTCCTTCAAAACCTTTGAATGACTGTTACATCTTCTTGAACTAAAAAAAAAATCTTTTCTGTCAGTCTTTTTTTAAAAAAACACAGTATTTTCTGCAAGGAAAATA
Organism: Nyctibius grandis; assembly: GCF_013368605.1. Taxonomy (NCBI): domain Eukaryota; kingdom Metazoa; phylum Chordata; class Aves; order Nyctibiiformes; family Nyctibiidae; genus Nyctibius; species Nyctibius grandis. The sequence continues at coordinate 19,475,744 of NC_090694.1, read as the reverse complement.
GCCCTTTTCCTTTTTCTTTTGAACAGCTCTGTTTTCAAGCATGTAAGAAAAACAAAAAGAAATTACTTAAAGGCAAGGTAAATATAGTAAGTAATATTAACTTCACCATTTTTTAGTGAAAAACACTCAAAGTTTCAACCAAGAGTTTTGTAGCAAGTTAAAACTTAAAGGAAGGGTTTCTGTAATTAAGGGCCTCATAATGCCTTCCCCTGTGCTTTCCTGGTTTATTGAAGGAACGGGATTATGCACTCCAGTAGTTTGTCCATCGGTGGCAAGTTTTGAATCAGCTGGCTAATTTCAACTACATTTGACAGAGGGGTGGAGGGGTCTGAAAGATATTTGGGGTTCAGAGATTTCATGCAAATGGATGACTAAATACGGGGAGAGTGTGAGAGGGAGCAGGAGAGAGAAACAGCTGAAAGTCTCTACCGATGGAAGGAAACAAAGTTGGGTTCAACATTTATCATCTCTGTTGGCCTGATGCTAGCCAATATAAATCAATGCACTGAGCAGGCGATCAAGCATGCTGTCCTAGGTCCATTCCACAATAACAATTTTGAATGGTAGTATAAGTTGGAGTCTTTATTTTTCATTTGGCATTGAAATAAACAGAGGAAAATGACAAGGAAAGGGAAGGATAAATATTTTTGCAAAACACATCTAAACCACTAATGAACATTAAATAATTTCTACAGGAGTTTGCAAAGCAAAGGAAACAAGGAAGAAACCCTCCTAAGTTTGTTAAATTGAGAACTACACTTATTTTTGTTTTTCTACTATCTGGAATTTTCCTTCTTCCTAACATTATCATTATTACCTTACATTTAAGCCTATGCTAAGTGTGATTTAACACAGGAGACAGAAAACCAGAGAGGTCTGGTTTTCAGTATCAGAGGCGTCTTTGCTGTGGAAAGTTGTCAGCTCCCAAGCAGTGTCTACACTGCATAGGCCTGTGTACTTTGGCAGGTTTATGGCTCAGGATCTAACTCCCTAGAGACTTGCTGCAACTTGTAAACCTATAAGGAATTTTTTGGGCCAGTTCTATATCCTAATTCATTCACTTATGAGAACAGATCCATTATAACATTTTTTAAAAGGCATTTTCAAATACCTGCTTTTCTTTGTCACTTTTGCAGTAACAGTGATTTGAAACATTGAAAAAGATGTCAGGTTAGCTCCTTGGATCAGATAGCTTTCTCTCTGGGTTTCAAGGTAGAATTCCTAAAGCTTTGGTCAAATGCCTTTGCAGCTGGACAAAATACTTCCAGCTGCAAAGGGTGAAAAAAGCTAACCAAATAATCATCAAATGAAACATTTAATTTTGTGTTAAGCAGTAGATGTCAGATAACCTGAAACATTTTGGAGTTTTTGATTTGATCTCTTGCTAGGAAAACAACCTGTTTTAATTTTATTTTGGTCTGAATCTGTTACTCTCTCTGCAGAAGTTTTCAGCTTATTTAATTAATCACTAATAAAGCAAAAGCATGAATTGGGCTGTATATTACAGTATTATTTAATTCCATTCTTTCATTAAACATCTAAAAAAGCTCACATTTTTTCTGGGAAAAAGAATCAGCTTCTTTTTTGACTAGAGATTATTCAGGAACTTCCAGTACTATGAAAACGCAGCTCAGTAAATTACTTAACACTTTGTCCCAGGATTATAGCTTCTTTGGCTGCCTGGATTACTTGGCTTTGATCTTTTATCTTTTTTTCACATCAGTGGCTTCCAGTCTTCACCTCTTACTCTTTCATGGTTACTTTCTTGTCTCTCCATCCTTCATAACCTTTTCTTTGTACTATTAAAGTCACAGATACAAATTGTTTTTTGAAAGACACACCAAAACTTGACTCATTCCTGAATGCCAAGAGAACATTGCAAATGATTTCAGGCACCATTCCAGCAGGCCCATTCAGCACTGAGATGGGACTTGCATTCGCAGGGTAAGATGTACATCAGGACAGAAAGAGGATGGCCAAAGCTTTGCTGTACTCTAACAATCCCTGCCTAAGAAATGGCCCAGAGGGGGGTTGTTGCAACTAGAAACACCTTAAAGCCCTGCAAGATCCTCCAGGGTGCCTCCATTCCTTCCCAAGGTGAGAGAAGATGGAGGTAATTTACTGATGCAGCTGATCACCTCCTCACAGAGCTCCAGCACGCCTGCAGTGCTGTCTCACTGGGACTGTGAGGGACCAGGAGTGACTATGAAATTAGCCTCTGGAGGACAGACCGTCAAATTATTCAAACAACATTTCCGATAAAGTATTTAAACACCATTTTATAGTGTTTTCATGTAACCCATACTTCCTCCTATTCTGTTCTGGTTCATTTACTCCATCCACAACTATGTTACGTAAGAGTGTTCAGAGAGAGTGTGATTACATCTGGTTTATCAATACAGATCATTCTGTGGAAACGGGACCAGCAATTAAAATTAAGTTATGCTGCTTTTCCCCTTTGAAATAATTGATTAAAAAATAATATAAAAATATTATCTTAACTTTTTGCTAATATCACTGTGAACCTTTGGTTTAAGGTCTCTATTTAACTGTTTAAGAGGAAGTGATAACAAACAATTCAAGTAACGTTGTTCCCAAAGATGTAGGAACTCTGTCTCCAAGAAAAATACTTACCCGCTTCTTGTTTACAAGAGGTATTTTCTGATGTTCTTTTCTGATCTGAAAAGCTCCAAAACTCACATAAAAAAAAAAAAAAAAAAAGAGAAGCACTTTTTTTTGAACTCACAAATAAGACAACCTTCACCTTCTAGGTGAAGGTTGCATGGTACATAGCACACCTAACACAAAGAACAACAAAATAAAAATTGCAGGTTGTATATACCTTTACAACTCTCCTGAGAGAGATACTTCAACATTGTAACAACCACAGTATGAGCCTGGCAATGACCACAACCATAACTCTGTCCCAGGGAAGATCACTGTCAGCTTCCTACTGCTCCATTTATGAGTCAGCACAGCTCCAAAGAGTTGTATTTTATGGAGCAGATCATCTTATCATATTATCATAATATTTTGTGGAGCAGATCATCTTGAGTGCCATCAGGTGGCACGTACAGGACAACCAGGCGATCAGGCCCAGTCAGCATAGGTTTATGAAAGGTAGGTCCTGCTTGCCTAACCTGATCTCCTTCTATGACAAGGTGACCCACTTACTGGATGAGGGAAAAGCTATGGATGTCATCTACCTAGACTTTAGTAAAGCCTTTGACACCGTTTCCCACAGCATTCTCCTGGAGAAACTGACTGCTCATGGCTTGGACAGGTGTACACTTCACTGGGTAAAAAACTGGCTGGATGGCCGAGCTAAGAGTTCTGGTGAATGGAGTTAAATCCAGTTGGCAGCTGGGCACAAGTGGTGTTCCCCTGGACTCAATATTGGGGCCAGTTCTCTTTAATATCTTTGTCAATGATCCGGATGAGGGGATTGAGTGCACCCTCAGTAAGTTTGCAGACAACACCAAGTTGGGCGGGAGTGTTGATCTGCTTGAGGGTAGGAAGGCTCTGCAGAGGGATCTGGACAGGCTGTATTGACGGGCAGAGGCCAACTGTATGAGATTCAACAAGGCCAAGTGTCAGGTCCTGCACTTGGGTCCCAACAACCCCATGCAATGCTACAGGCTTGGGGAGAGTGGCTGGAAAGCTGCCTGGTGGAAAAGGACCTGGGGGTGTTGATCGATGGCTGGCTGAATATGAGCCAGCAGTGTGCCCAGGTGGCCAAGAAGGCCAACAGCATCCTGGCTTGTATCAGATATAGTGTGGCCAGCAGGACTAGGGAAGTGGTTGTTCCCTTGTACTCGACACTGGTGAGGCCGCATCTCGAATACTGTGTTCACTTTTGGGCCCCTCACTACAAGAAAGACATTGAGGTGCCTGTGCAAGTCCAAAGAAGGGCAATGAAGCTGGTGAAGGGTCTAGAGCACAAGTCTTATGAGGAGCGGCTGGGGGAACGGGGGTTGTTTAGTCTGGAGAAAAGGAGGCTGAGGGGAGACCTTATCGCCCTCTACAACTATCTGAAAGGAGGTTGTAGCGAGGCAGGTGTTGGTCTCTTCTCCCAAGTAAAAAATGATAGGACGAGAGGAAACGGCCTCAAGTTGTGCCAGGGGAGGTTTAGATTGGATATTAGGAAAAATTTCTTCACAGAAAGGATTATCAAGCACTGAAACAGGATGCTCAGGGAAGTGGTTGAGTCACCATCCCTGGAGGTATTTGAAAGATGTGTAGATGTGGTGCTTAGGGACATGGTTTAGTGGTGGTCTTGCAGTGCTAGGTTAATGGTTGGACTCGATGATCTTAAAGGTCCTTTCCAACCAAAATAATTCTATGATTCTATGATTTTGATCCTATTTGGGGATTGGAATACTGTAGGACTACTGCTGACTTGATACGCATTGCTGGAATATCTATATGTCCTGCAAAATCTTCTGCAATTTCCTTTTCCTCATACTGCCTTATCTCAGCATGGTGAGAACCTCTCCTGCAATTTCATTAAGAGAGCCAGAGCAGAATACAAAGAAAGATTAAAAGTTTGACTGGTAAAGAATGCTTTCCTCACTCAGATCAGAGAATCACAGAATCACAGAATCAACCAGGTTGGAAGAGACCTCTGGGATCATCGAGTCCAACCGTTGCCCTGACACCACCATGTCAACTAGACTATAGCACTAAGTGCCATGTCCAGTCTTTTCTTAAACACATCCAGAGATGGTGACTCCACCACCTCCCTGGGCAGCCCATTCCAATGTCTAATAACCCTTTCTGAAAAGAAATTCTTCCTGATGTCCAACCTGAACCTCCCCTGGCGAAGCTTGAGGCTGTGTCCTCTTGTCCTATCACTAGTTGCCCGGGAGAAGAGGCCGACTCCCACTTCACTACAACCTCCCTTCAGGTAGTTGTAGACTGCAATAAGGTCACCTCTGAGCCTCCTCTTCTCCAGGCTAAACAACCCCAGCTCCCTCAGCCGTTCCTCGTAGGTCAGACCCTCCAGACCCTTCACCAGCTTGGTCGCCCTCCTCTGGACTCGCTCCAACACCTCAACATCTTTCTTGAAGTGCGGGGCCCAGAAATGGACACAGTATTCAAGGTGCGGCCTCAGCAGTGCGGAGTACAGAGGGATGATCACTTCCCTAGACCGGCTGGTTACACTATTCCTAATAGAGGCCAGGATGCCATTGGCCTTCTTGGCCACCTGGGCACACTGCTGGCTCATGTTTAGCCGGCTGTCGATCAGCACCCCCAGGTCTCTTTCCGCTGGGCTGCTTTCAAACCACTCTTCCCCCAGCCTGTAGCGCTGCATGGGGTTGTTGTGGCCGAAGTGTAAGACCCAGCACTTGTTCTTGTTGAACCTCATGCCGTTGGTCTCGGCCCATCTATCTAACCTGTCCAGATCCCTCTGTAGGGCCTTCCTACCCTCCAGCAGAGCAACACTCCCACCCAGCTTGGTGTCATCTGCAAATTTACTGAGGGTGCACTCAATCCCTATGTCTAGATCATCTATAAAGATATTGAACAGCACCGGCTCCAGAACTGAGCCCTGGGGAACACCGCTAGTGACCGGCCGCCAGTTGGACTTTGCCCCATTCACCACCACTCTCTGGGTTCGGCCATCCAGCCAGTTTTTAACCCATTTAAGAGTCCACCCATCCAAGCCCCGGGCAGCCAGTTTGTCTAGGAGGATGCTGTGGGAGACAGTGTCGAATGCCTTGCTGAAGTCTAGATAGACTACATCCACAGCCCTGCCCTCATCTACTAAGCGGGTCACTTGGTCATAGAAGGAGACCTGGTTGGTCAAGCAGGACCTGCCTTTCATGAATCCACGTTGGCTGGCCCCGGTGCCCTGATTGTCCTGCATGTGCCGTGTAATGGCACTCAGGATGATCGGTTCCATCACCTTGCCTGGCACCGAGGTCAGGCTGACAGGCCTATAGTTCCCTGGATCATCCTTCCGGCCCTTCTTGTAGATGGGCATTACATTTGCTAATTTCCAGTCAGCTGGAACTTCTCCAGTTAACCAGGACTGCCGGTAGATAATAGAGAGTGGTTTGGCAAGTTCATTTGCCAGTTCCTTCATTACTCTGGGGTGAATCCCATCCGGGCCCATAGCCTTGTGGGTGTCCAACTGCCACAGCAGGTCACTAACCGTCTCCTCCTGGATTACGGGAGGTTCACACAGCCCCCCCATCCCTAACTTCAGGCTCTGGGGGCCAAGTCTCCTGGGGACAACCAGTCTTAACATTAAAGACCGAGGCAAAGAAGGCATTGAGCACCTCTGCCTTTTCCTCATCCCCTGACACTACACTACCCTCCTCATTCAGCAAGTGGTGGAGGCTCTCCTTGACCCTCCTTTTGCTGTTAATGTATTTGTAAAAGCTTTTTTTGTTATTTTTGATCGTAGCAGCCAAAACCAGCTCTAATTGAGCTTTGGCCCTTCTAATCTTCTCCCTACATGACCTGGCCATGTCCCTATAGACCTCCCAAGTTACCCGACCCTTCTTCCAGAGCAAATAGGCTGTCTTTTTTTTTCCTTAAGTTCTAGCCTAAGTTCTCTGTTTAACCAGGCCGGTCTTTTTCCCCGACGGCTTGTCTTCCTACACACCGGGACAGCCTGTTCCTGAATATTTAGCAATTTCCTTTTGAAGCATGTCCAGCCTTCCTGGACTCCTTTGCCCTTCAGGACCGACTCCCAAGGGACTCGGTCCACCAGCCTCTTAAACAGGCTAAAGTCAGCCCACCAGAAATCTAAGGCAGAAGTTCTGCTCTTGCCCCTCCTTACTTCCCCCACTATCGAAAACTCTAACCTTTCGTGGTCACTATTCCCAAGACGGCCACCGACCCTCACATCTCCCACTAGTCCTTCTCTGTTCACAAACAACAGGTCAAGCAGGGCCCCTCCTCTAGTGGGCTCATTTACCACTTGCATGAGGAAGTTGTCCTCAGAATCACAGAATGTTAGGGATTGGAAGGGACCTCGAAAGATCATCTAGTCCAATCCCCCTGCCGGAGCAGGATTACCTAGACCATATCACACAGGAACGCGTCCAGGCGGGTTTTGAATGTCTCCAGAGAAGGAGACTCCACAACCTCTCTGGGCAGCCTGTTCCAGTGTTCGGTTACCCTCACCGTAAAGAAGTTTTTCCTCATATTTATGTGGAACCTCCTGTGTTCCAGCTTGCACCCATTGCCCCTAGTCCTGTCAAGGGATGCCACTGAGAAGAGCCTGGCTCCATCCTCATGACACTTGCCCTTTACATATTTATAAACATTAATGAGGTCCCCCCTCAGTCTCCTCTTCTCCAAGCTAAAGAGACCCAGCTCCCTCAGCCTCTCCTCATAAGGGAGATGTTCCACTCCCTTAATCATCTTCGTGGCTCTGCGCTGGACTCTCTCTAGCAGTTCCCTGTCCTTCTTGAACTGAGGGGCCCAGAACTGGACACAATATTCCAGATGCGGCCTCACCAGGGCAGAGTAGAGGGGGAGGAGAACCTCTCTTGACCTGCTAACCACACCCCTTCTAATACACCCCAGGATGCCATTGGCCGCCTTGGCCATAAGGGCACACTGCTGGCTCATGGTCATCCTGCTGTCCACTAGGACCCCCAGGTCCCTTTCCCCTACGCTGCTCTCCAACAGGTCTGTCCCCAACTTGTACTCATACATGGGGTTGTTCTTGCCCAGATGCAGGACTCTACACTTGCCCTTGTTATATTTCATTAAATTTCTCCCCGCCCAACTCTCCAGCCTGTCTAGGTCCCTCTGAATGGCTGTGTAGCCTTCTGGTGTGTCAGCCACTCCTCCCAGTTTGGTGTCATCAGCGAACTTGCTGACAGTGCACTCTATTCCCTCATCCAAGTCATTAATGAATATATTGAATAGTACTGGTCCCAGTACCGACCCTTGAGGGACTCCGCTAGACACAGGCCTCCAACTGGACTCTGTCCCATTGACCACCACTCTCTGGCTTCTTTCCTTCAGCCAGTTCACAATCCACCTCACTACCCGATCATCCAGACCACACTTCCTCAGTTTAGCTGCGAGGATGCTGTGGGAGACCGTGTCAAACGCTTTACTGAAATCAAGATAGACCACATCCACTGCTTTACCATCATCTATCCACCGGGTTATGTCCTCATAAAAGGCTATCATCAAGTTGGTTAAGCATGACTTCCCCTTGGTGAAGCCATGTTGACTGCCCCTAATGATCCTCCTATCCTTGATGTGCCTAGAGACAGCACCAAGGACAAGTTGTTCCATTACCTTTCCAGGGATGGAGGTGAGGCTGACCGGTCTATAGTTACCCGGGTCCTCCTTCTTGCCCTTTTTGAAGACTGGAGTGACATTTGCTTTCCTCCAGTCCTCAGGCACCTCTCCCGTTGCCCACGACTTAGCAAAGATGATGGAGAGTGGCCTAGCAATGACTTCCGCCAGCTCCCTCAGCACCCGCGGGTGCATCCCATCAGGGCCCATGGATTTATGGATGTCCAGATTGACAAAAATACTTGTTTTTAAGCCAGATTTAGAGCTTTCACAAGAGTATGTGGACATGAAGCAATGCATCTTGATTTTGCCAGCACCTTGTGTCATAAGAAATCTGTCTAGCCATTCCAGGAGGAATTTTGGAGGTGATTATTTCTCACGTAATTTTACATTTTTAAAATACTTCTCACTTCCACATGAGTAGAAGGAGAATGATAGTCAGGACAGCAGGCCATGCAACAGAAAGTTGACCCTGACTGTGCTACCCTTAATCAAGCTGAAGTGCTAACCATTTCTCATCGAAATTATGTATTCCCACAGCACTAAGAGAGAGAGATGGTATATTGCTCTAATTGAAAAAGCTTAAGTTGTCCGGGAGGCTTGCTTTGTATAAAACGCAACATAGAACATTTACAGTCAGATAGCAGAAAATATAGATGTTAATCCAAACATGTCTATGTTGCTTTCAGCTTTTAAAATAATTGTTTTATGAGCAAAACTAATGAATGCTGGTTACAGTATGCAGTATGCTATGCTACCCTTTTAATAACCCCGACTCTCTGAACCTTTCACAAAATCACTCTTTGCTTTCTCATATTTACCTTAAAGCATCTCATTCATTTTCCCCAATACTTCCTCTCTTTCCCACCTTTTCTAACGCCTGCTTATGCAGAAATTCATGTCTGCTGTAATGTGTTCAAATATAAACAGGTATTGCCCTGCAACCTTTCTCTTGGTCGTGGCGGCACTAATTCATTGATTTTCAGGAGATGAAGAGGAATGTAATTTCTATCCCATTATGAAATGTTCTTGAAATTAACCAACACATTCAAAGGCTATTAGTGGAGTGTCAGATGGACTGTCAGACAGACATTATAGATGGTTAAGAAACTGGACTAAAAAAAATGAGGCTGGAGAAATAGTTCACACATTGTACACTCCTAATGTTAGAAGTGTGATACTTACATTGCCTGCACAAAATAAATACATACACCTGTTGAGGAAGAAAATGTCTGGTTTTGATGAATATTTCCACATATAAATACCTGCATCTAAGTACATACGAATTAGTTACTTTCATATCTAGTGGGAGTACATGCAAATCATCCAGGCACCACTTATGGTGCACAGACTTCAATGTATAGCTGTTTCTTAAATCTGCTTTGTGTTCATTCATGAGTATTTGAAATGCATTCTATAGTGATTAGGCAGACCTGTCTATTTGTAGCACTACTGATCTAAATCAACCCTAGAGCCAAACTTAAGTCTATAAAAAAAAAAAATCCAGCTCCTTCTCCTCAGGCAGAGATTTATTGAGTACTGATCAAAAGCTATTACCGTATTGTGCAACCAGAACCTCCCTATCTCAGGTAATGCAAATCTAACACCACATTTACATATTTGTAAGCATCCTTTTCATTTCATTAAAAAAAAATTAAGGAAAAAATTAAAGGGGCTGATCCAAAGTTAAAATGGGAATTATGCAAAGTGTGTCCCTTCGGGAAACTGGTCAAGCCATCCCTTTTGGACAGTCTTGAGGTTGCTAAGAATAGTAAAATGATCATTCTGTTCCCCTCTCTGATTTTGGTGTGTAATCACCCCTTTCTGAGAGCTGAAAGCCTGTGGTCCCTGAGTTTAGACACTGTCATTAGTACAGCAGCCACAGATTCCCAAGTGTCTTAGCATAATCCTTCACAGAGTTCCTTTTTGTGGAAGTCTGACTTACAGTTCATGTCTTCAGGGACAGATGATAGTGGAAGCAGAAAGACACAGGCCTTGAAAAAGATCCAAATCTATTAAGCTTTACTTCTGTTAGTATAAGTGATATCCAAATCCATACAAACAATAATCCATCTGCATATATTTGCCTGCTTCAGTTTCCTCATACTTAGGCATTCTTTGGGGTTAAGTCACTCTTCTAAGGAGTTCAGCATTTTCTCCTTCCTACTTGTCACGGTTTAAGGCTGGGCCAGCTATTAAACCAGTGGCAGACGCTCTCCATTAACCCTCCCCCCCTACCCCTAGAAGGGAAAGGGAAAAGGGAGAGAGACTTACGGGTTGGAAAGTTAAAACAGTTTTAATGAACTATAATAATGAAAAAGAGTATAATAATAATAATGGAAATAATTAAATATATACAAATATATACAAAACCAAGATCGAGCTCCCCCAACGTTGGTCCCATCACCACCGGCACTGCAGGGCAGGCTCTGGGAAGGCCCAGACCAGGGCCAGCGATGGACAGGGACTGGATTCAGGAACGCACAGATCGGGATTGGGGGCAGCAGGAAACAGACAGAGTCCTCTTCCAACACCGGCCATAGCAGAAGGGGGCGAGAAGGGAGAAGAAGGGGCGAGACCCTCCCGATTCCCCCTGCTTTATACCGAGAATGACATGTATGGGATGGAATACCTTCGTTGGTCGATTTTGGGTCACCTGTCCTGTCCGCTTCTCCCTGCAGGTGCGACCCCCCCTTCGGCTCTTCACTCGTAAGCAGTGAGGAATTTAGCAGTGACCTTGGTTTCTCTAAGAATAAGTACAGCAAGAGCCTTTCTGCATAACATCCCTACCGGTGCCTCAGTGATAACTATAAACTTTGAGCATTATCAGTCCTAGAAGCAGACACTGTCTGCAAAACATGTAGTTAGTTTCAGAAAGTGCAGTTACTTATAAGAGAGTTAGCTGAAAGTAAAAATCACTGAAAGGAAAATTGGCCTGGTTTAGGCCAAACCAGAACACTACTGTACTTTGACTTTTCCTTCAGAGCACAGAGTTGAAACAAGCTCTTCTCTAAACTCCTTGAAAATGTCCACTGGAAAAAATGTTTTCTTTTATAACTCACTTTATCTCGACAAGCTGACTAACTTAGTTTAATTTCTTAAATATGTCTTGGGGAGCTCAGACATGAAGAACTATTTTGTCCTGAGCAACAGTTCTCTGTAATGCCATTTGAATGCACACTCATCAAAAAGTTTAACATATTATCATTATCTTCCATTATTATCCCTGTAACCAGTGCAAGAATTTTTCTTGATGTTGCTACTGAGTTTTAACTTACTAGTGAGGCCAAAGACAACAGTGAAAGCAATTGAGCTCCACCTCCGAAGTAGACGTTGCAAGCTGACAATCATGTGCATATGGAGAGCTCATTTCACATGGACATTTTCTGTGACCTTTTTTCCTACCCTATTGCAGAAATTATATTCTGCAATAACTGTGTCCACATGGCCAGCTGTTTCATACTTAGTTTCTACAACAATGGCATAGAGACAGCAGGGGCCTATTTCAAAGTAAGCACATAGCATTCTGGGCCAGAATCCTATGGTGCTTTTTCCAGATGGTGAGCTAGCTGTCTGTGTTCTGGATCCTCTTTTGTGGTGTGTTGTGATTGTATAGCAGAGCCAACTGGAATCAGCCAGAATTGCAGGACTTGTGGTCAAACTACACATTTCCACTGGTTCATTTCCTTTTGGTGTACCAAAGCATTTTTCAAGTTGCTGTCAGCTAGCATGAAGGCAACTCTTGTCTGTCATGCCTCTAGGAGTCTCTAGTAGAGACTGAGATCACACTGAACGGATTTAGCTATAGAAAGCACACACCATTTTGACAGGTCATTTAGCAGCTCAAATGAGGTGATGGCACCAGGAAGAAGACAAGAATACTAAACAGGAATGACCTGTTTCTGAAATAATTTCATTTTCTGAGCACAGGGAAAAGGCAGGACATGCTGGGAAAGCACTGTGCTGCACATCTGTCATGCTTAATGAAGACTACAAAAATATAAGTACTATGACGATCTCTGTTCTTAGGATCTCTCTCATGCCAATCTTATGGCTATAGCAGCAGCACAGCAGTGTGGGCCATAAAACATAGAAGGCATGGGAGATTCTTGGTGGCTTTACCTTCTTGTTCCCATGTGATACTAATGTATTAATGGCACCCATACTTTGCCTGCTGCACCACAATGAAACATTCTAAAGAAATGTGGTTAAAGAGATGTTTCTATTTTTTGATGGCCTGGTTGCTCAGCACGGCAGCTTCTCCAACACTAGAGTCACAAACTCATGTATACATATTAAAAACTGGGACATTGCTTCAAAAACCACGGGGGATGCTCACAGTGTTTAAATCGTTGCTATTTTTTTTGAAAAAAAAACAGCTTACCTGCCATTCCCCTTTCCCCTGAAGCCTTTAAGCAAGAATCCTGCACAGTAAGATGTATTAGTTTATCCTGAGAAGCTATGAGAACCACGCAAAAATTTCTCTTAGCTTCAAGTATGAAGCTATTTGTCTAATTTCTATGTATAAGTACCATACAAACTGGAGCCCAGGTTCATAGACTTTTGAAAATGAATGCAATTAAGCTCACTAATCAGGTGTGAAAAAATTGATTCTAGATATTTGCATATAGCACTGTGTAAATAATTGATTTTCCAGTTGGCTAGGCCAGTGTTTCTGTTTGATTTCACTTGAGTGCACAGAAGAGATACAGACTCCTCATTAGCATGGAAAGAAGAAACATTTCTTAGCCTTTTTATACCTCAGATATTCCTATGAAAAACAGAGTAGATCTACACCTTGATACAGTTAGAATAGGAGGTAAGGTTTAGTTAATCATGTTAAGATTCTGTTTTTCTCTATTTTTAAATTTACAAATATGCTTTTAGTTTTGGAAAAATGTTATGTTGTTGATGTTTGATGTAAATTATCTGGGGGGAGATGTGACAAGCAGCAAATGCGTGTAGTCTTTGCTTTAGTATATCCAAATGAGGTCCATTTTTAACAGTCAAAAATTTTTCTAAAAGCTGTTCAGTCATGTTTAGGTTAATATGTGCATGGCATTGTGTTCAAGGGCAAGAACACTTACAGAGATAAAATGAGTTACACCAACACATACACAGATTCCACATCACTGATTTCTCTTGCGATAAAAAGCCAACAACCCCTGTCATGGACATTTGTTACCACACAATGGAAGTGTGACAATACCCAAAAAAACACTTATCCTTTGATTAAAACACAACTTCCCAGGCTGGCAAATGTAAGTGTCCAGACGTGCACCAAGAAAGGAAGTGAAAAAGCACACACTGTCCATCGTTAGCTATGAGGAAAACATTTTTATGCATAAGGTGACATCCACTCTCAGATATGAACTGAATATCAAGGTCAATATCCTGACTTTTGAGAACAGGATCATGCTCAGCTTTAGATTAAGTAAATCTTGGTGGCTTTGTACAAATTTTCATATGAACATTTCTTTCAGTTTCAGTTTGTATCTATACAAAACAGATAATTTCACAAAAGTGTTTTGAAATGAGACATGTAGGTAGTTGACAAGGGTGGAAATCTGCAGCCTGAAATTTGCTTAGAAGCGATCATGTTGAGTTGACCTTTGGGAATCCAGGACTCATGCAGAGCACAAGGCAGGAGGTATTAAAGTGTTTGCTAGTCTCTGCACTGTGCCTATGACCTCAGCTGAACTGCAGTTTCATATGTATGGGATGAAGCTCACATACACATCAAACCTCTATACTATCTAGAAATGTTCCCTGAGATTAAGACAAATCCACACCCGCATGACATTTAATTATAACAAATATAATTATAACAAATTTTCTCATGGAAAATCCTCTCATTGATGAGGAGCTCTTTATTTTCAAGGATTGCTTGCAAGGGTTGCAAGGACTGAATTTGGGCCAGGGACATCCCTAGCATAGTCAGCAGTTGACCAGGGCAGTGACTTGCTGGCATGACAAAATGACCATGGCCTCACTGTTTACCTTTCCCATGCTGTAGGAGCTGTTAAGCATCACTGATGCCAGAGGTGAATGCCAGAGCTCGTGGGGCAGCAGCTGCGGCTCAGGGAACCACTGCCACCTCTCATCAATGACAGCCACTCCGTAGCCTCTCCACTTCATGGCAGGAGCCTCAAACACTTGGCCTTCTGCCATCTTCCCTCTTACCATTCCCTTTCCACAATGTGAGAAGCTTGATCCAAGTCAGGAACCTGCCTCTCACCTACAGCACAGAGAAAAGCAATACAGCCTCTGCTGCTAAGAAGCCTTCAATCAGCCCTGAGTCAGGCATATTATACTTGGATCCTTGAAATTCATAAAATGTGTAATTAGATTGCTGACAGGAGCCCCTAGGCCTTTTATTAATCATTATTTATTAATAATCCCAAACTAAAATCTATAGGAACAAAAATTCCTTTTTAATCCTCAGGAAGTAATGCCAGGCAGTCAGATTTCCAGTATACTTGGTATTTTGCTTCCTATTGCCCTTAGGTGAAACATAAAAGGACAAGGAGCACTCATGTCACCAACCAAAAGACCCAGAGGACCTGTTTAGCTCATTTCTGCTGCATACAGTAAACCAGAGATTTATAATGCTATATGTATGAGGTCTTTGAATTTACAGTGTGCTGTAAAGCAAATTCAGACATTAAAATAAATACATGAATTGTATACCAATGCATGCAGCATGGGGAATAAACAGGAAGAACTGGAGATCTATGTGAGGTCGCAGGGCCATGATCTCATTGCAATTACAGAGACATGGTGGGATAGCTCTCATGTCTGGAATGCTGTCATGGATGGCTACGTACTTTTTAGGAAGGACAGGTCAGCAAGGCGAGGAGGTGGAGTTGCCCTTTATGTGAGAGAGGAACTGGAATGTATCGAGCTGAGCCTAGGGAAGGATGAAGAACGAGTAGAGAGCCTATGGGTAAGAATTAAGGGGCAGGCTAACACGGGTGACACTGTTGTGGGGGTTTACTATAGGCCACCTGATCAAGAAGAGGAAGTAGATGAGGCCTTCTACAGACAGCTGGAAGTAGCCTCGCGATCGCAGGCCCTAGCTCTCATGGGGGACTTCAATCACCCCGATATCTGCTAGAAAGACAACATAGCTAGGCACCCACAGTCCAGGAGGTTCCTACAGAGCATTGACGATAACTTTTTGACACAGGTGGTGGAGGAGCCAACGCGGAGAGGTGCTCTGCTAGACCTTGTGTTAACAAATAACGAAGGTCTGGTTGGAGATGTGAAAGTTGAGGGTAGCCTGGGTTGTAGCGACCACGAGATGGTGGAGTTCAGGATTCTGCGTGGAGAAAGCAGGGCAATAAGTAGGACCACAACCCTGGCCTTCAGGAGAGCTGACTTTGGCCTCTTCAAGGACCTCCTTGGGGGTATCCCATGGGTTAGGGCTCTGGAGGGCAGGGGGATCCATGAGAGCTGGTCAATATTCAAACATCACTTCCTCCAAGCTCAAGATCGGTGCATCCCTATGAGTAAGAAAACAAGCAAAGGGGGCAGGAGACCTGCATGGATGAGCAAAGAGCTTCTGACAACATGGAAATGGAAGAAGGAAGTCTACGGAATGTGGAAAAAGGGACAGGCTACTTGGGAGGAATATAGGAAGGTTGTCAGAGTATGCAGGGAGGCGACAAGGAAGGCCAAGGCCCGCTTGGAATTAAATCTGGCAAGGGACATCAAAGACAACAAGAAGGGCTTCTTCAAGTACATCAGTAGCAAAAGGAAGACTAGGGAAAATGTGGGCCTGCTGCTGAATGAGGGACATCAAAGACAACAAGAAGGGCTTCTTCAAGTACATCAGTAGCAAAAGGAAGACTAGGGAAAATGTGGGCCTGCTGCTGAATGAGGAGGGTGCCCTGGTGACGGAGGATGCAGAGAAGGCAGAGTTACTGAATGCCGCCTTTGCCACAGTCTTTACTACTAAGGCCAGCCCTCAAGAATCCCAGACCCTGGAGGTACAAGAGAAAGTCTGGAGAAAGGAAGACTTTCCCTTGGTTGAGGAGGATCAAGTCAGAGATCATTTAGATAAACTGGACACCCACAAATCTATGGGCCCCGATGGGATGCACCCACGAGTGTTGAGGGAACTGGCAGATGTTCTTGCCCAGCCACTCTCTATCATCTTTGAAAGGTCATGGAGAACAGGAGAGGTTCCTGAGGACTGGAGGAAGGCCAATGTCACTCCAGTCTTTAAAAAGGGCAAGAAGGAGGACCCAGGCAACTACAGGCCGGTCAGCCTCACCTCCATCCCTGGAAAGGTGATGGAGCAGCTCATTTTGGATGCCATCTCTAAGCATGTGGAGAAGGTCATCAGAAGTAGTCAACATGGATTCACCAAGGGGAAATCATGCTTGACCAATCTGATGGGCTTCTATGACAACATGACTGGCTGGGTAGATGAGGGAAGAGCAGTGGGTGTTGTCTACCTTGACTTCAGCAAGGCTTTTGACATTGTCTCCCATAACATCCTCATAGGAAAGCTCAAGAAGTGTGGGTTAGAGGAGTGCACAGTGAGGTGGATCGAGAACTGGCTGAACGACAGAGCCCAGACAGTTGTGATCAGCGGTGCTTGGTCTAGTTGGAGGCCTGTGGCTAGTGGCATTCCCCAGGGGTCAGTACTGGGTCCGGTCCTGTTTAACTTATTCATCAATGACCTGGATGAAGGAACAGAGTGTACACTCAGCAAATTTGCTGATGACACAAAACTGGGAGGGGTGGCCGATACAAAACTGGGAGGGGTGGCCGATACACCAGAAGGCTGTGCTGCCATTCAGCGAGACCTGGACAGGCTGGAGAGCTGGGCGGAGAGGAACCTCATGAAGTTCAACAAAGGCAAGTGCAGGGTCCTGCATCTAGGGAGAAATAACCCCATGCACTGGTACAGGTTGGGGGCTGACCTGCTGGAGAGCAGCTCTGCAGAGAAGGACCTGAGTGTTCTGGTGGACAAGGTCACCATGAGCCAGCAATGTGCCCTTGTGGCCAGAAAGGCCAATGGTATCCTGGGGTGCATTAGGAAGAGTGTGGCCAACAGGTCAAGGGAGGTTATCCTGCCCCTCTACACGGCCCTGGTGAGGCCACACCTGGAGTACTGTATCCAGTTCTGGGCCCCCCAGTTCAAGAAAGACAAGGAATTACTGGAGAGAGTACAGCGAAGGGCTACAAAGATGATCAGAGGACTGGAGCATCTCTCTTATGAGGAGAGGTTGAGAGAGCTGGGTCTGTTCAGCTTGGAGAAGAGAAGACTGAGAGGGGATCTTATCAACACTTACAAATACCTTAGGGGTGGGTGTCAAGAGGAGGGGACCAGACTCTTCTCATTGGTGCCCAGTGACAGGACAAGGAGCAATGGGCACAAGCTGAAACATGGGAAGTTCCATCTGAATATGAGGAAGAACTTCTTTACTTTGAGGGTGGCAGAACACTGGAACAGGCTGCCCAGGGAGGTTTTGGAGTCTCCTTCTCTGGAGATATTCAAAACCCGCCTGGACACAACCCTGTGCAACATGCTCTAGGTGAACCTGCTTTGGCAGGGGGTTGGACTAGATGATCTCCAGAGGTCCCTTCCAACCCTTAACCATTCTGTGATTCTGTGAATATCCTACAATGTAATTTTGTGAGATATTTCCCTCATGGACATATATCTATCTGTTGAACAACAGGTGAAACTCTGGACCCCGTGGGGATGTTTTGACTGGCTTCACTCCTTGTTGGGGTTTTCTCCAAAGTGGTCTGTTGGTCTTGGTGCATGATTAAATGAATGTCTGTTTTGATGCATATAGCGTAAAAGTCAACTTTTCAACCAAGGCATGTGTTTCTAGGCACAATCTGGGGTTTGAAAATACTTTGGGCTACATGCTGGAAGGGAGGGCCAGTTTCTGTAGCATGCTGCCACATCTCTTGATTAGGAAGCTAACGGCTGGATAATTTCTGAAAAGAGGAAGGTATGACAACAAAACTTTCTTTCTATTAAATAGCTCCCATATAAACACAGGAATTCAACTGTCATCCTTGCTCCTTACCCTCAGCAGGTTTTGCAAGGACAGACTAGCTGGGTGACAGTTCTGGCGGCTATGTGCTGACCACAGGTCACTGCGAGCAGGTCTTTTACCTAGCTCAGCTGGCAGCTGCTTCTCTGCCAAAAGAAATTATCTGAAAAGTCGTAACACAACCAGTGTTAGCAGAATTTACTATTCCTCTGTGGATCTAGTGATTTTTTAAAATATTTTATGGAGACCTAAGGGAAAGCTTCCAACACATGAATCATCTCGTACACAAAATGGCTGCCATCTCCTCTTACTGTCAACGGTTTGGAAGCCAACGAAATGGCCACCCCTTCCCCTCACAGTGTGTGAGAAGAACAAGCAGGAGTGAAGCACAGGAAAGGAGAGGAGGAGACGGCAGATAAAGGGTGAGGGCTGCAAGTGGTTACTGGTGAGGGTGGGACACCCAGGCTGGGCTGGCAGCCCTTCTCCCTGTGAGCAGTGTGAAGGAAGGCAATCCTTTCTGATGCTGTGTGGGTGTTCAAGGTTAGATTTTAACCTTAGAAGTCGATGGACACTTTGGAGGTATAATCTACCATAAGCTCAAGTACAGGCAGGAAAACGAAAAGCCCTAAAAATAGATTAATTTAGCATGTCAGCAGTGATTTCTAATCTGTTCTTGTGTTGGTTGGAGGCCTAGCTGATGCTCTTGAGCTGCTGAGGTCAGCAGTCATGAGCAGGGCCATTTTGCATGCTGGTGGCTGCTTTTTCTGATTTATTTTTGGTGTGCTTCAAACATTATGAAAAAAAATCAAACATGTCTTTGGAATTAAAAAAAAAGAAGCCTGTTCAGTTCTGTTTTCTGATGAAAGAGATCAGCTGTCTCAGATATTTTTCCTCTCTTCCCACAGAACAGCAACAGTATTTTGGTGAAGGAATTGAGGATGCCAAGTGAGCTGCTACAGAGAAGCTGGGTAAAGAGAGATGGAAAGTGATTTGAAGATCTCTGAATGGAGGTAGGGGAAGCTGCAAATGGTAGTAGTGTTCCCAGCGAAGGGCATTGTTGAAAGGCTGGAAGCCTTAAGGAGAGTTGAGTTCAGCTCCTGATCTGCAGTCACTGAGGAGAAAATGGATCACTTGGACATAGCTTGGGCTTAGGCTCAGGGGCAATGGGACAGGGAAGTGGGAGAAGTTTATAGGGTACAGAAGGTGAAAGGCACATCTAGTTTTTAATTATTAGATAGCAAAGCAGCATTACAGCAGTGTAGCACTGTGCCCACAAAACAGATGGCATGCAAGGCAGTAGAGAGCTAACAGACATCCTTTCCACACCATAGCCCTGAAGTTTCCCCAGCCTATATAGAGTTGCAGTCCTGTGTTTAGTAGCATGATGAACACAACTACCAGTTAAACAGGAATTGACCTGTCTACTAACTATCCAGTGCACAT
The DNA here is from genome assembly GCF_013368605.1 of Nyctibius grandis. Taxonomy (NCBI): domain Eukaryota; kingdom Metazoa; phylum Chordata; class Aves; order Nyctibiiformes; family Nyctibiidae; genus Nyctibius; species Nyctibius grandis. Next base: position 19,456,008 of record NC_090694.1, on the reverse strand, counting down.
GTAAAAATCAACAATTCATATATATTGACAGAAGGCAAGCTAGAGAAAAGATGCAGTGATTGTTTGAAACAATGATGAAAACAGTTGTGATTGTAATGGTATGAGCTGTTATTAATTTGCCTTATTTATAGCCCAGTTTCTCCTAAAGTTCTCAATGAGGTTTAATGTAAAGTATGAAGGCTTAGTAAAAATATTTGTTAAGTAAACAAAATGAAACTTAGAAATGCAATTTCTTAGAAGGTTGGTTAAATTATTTTTAATTTAAATGATCAGCTCCCAAATTCCCATAAAATTTAATCTTCACTTACAAAATAAGATGGATTTTGGATAGACATTTAGCATTCTTCACATGAAACAATGTTATTTCATTTAATCCCCACATTTAACTCCCCTTTTAGCCATAGAGTTATGCTTTCAGTGTTTGTATACTTACAATGTGTTGTAGCTTCATCAAATTACTGATTAGAATTTGCAAATATTCAGGCGAGAATCAGGTAGAACAAAATCAAAAGAATATATCAGAATTATTATTTGGATTATACTGTTTCTTGCACAAAATTTTAGGAAACAGGTATATATCAGTGGAAATTTGATATCTTAATCAGCAATGCCTGCCATTAACTCTTTCTTATGCAGCTCATAAATTACTGGGCATTAGACTGGGTTTGTCATTGCTCCCACAAACTCAGCTTGACTTTGAGTACAGACAAGCCTGAAAATTTTCTGTATCTCCACCATTGTGGGCCTCATGCTTCTGATAAATTCTGGAAAGTACCCCACACTCATAAATTAAAAATCCATCCTCAAAGTTGCCCTTAATAGTCATATGTTGTTTAAACATACTGTGGAAACTGTGACTCCTTAGAACAATTACACAGATCAGTTGCCTCTATTTCTTTATAAACAATAATTAGTTGGAATGGCTTCCTTTGCTTTGCCTCTGATGTAATGAAAATGCTATTACTAGCTCTTCCTTGGACAGAATAAATAAGTATATCTTCTATGCAAGCTAATATAATGTCCTTTATTTACACAACTGTAAATCCTATTAGCTCTAAAACAATTTTGAATTTAGGAGAGAGTCAAAAAGGAGAATAACAAAGGAGAGAAGTGACCTCAGTGATTCTACGCTGATGTATCTTCAGCGTCATAACTGGCATGGGAAGGTTGTTGTGGTGGGTTGACCTTGGCTGGATGCCAGGTGCCCACCAAAGCTGTTCTATCACTCCCCTCCTCAGCTGGACAGGGGAGAGAAAATATAACAAAAGGCTCGTGGGTCGAGATAAGGACAGGGAGAGATCACTCACCAATTACTGTCACAGGCAAAACAGACTCAACTTGGGAAAATTAGTTTAATTTATTGCCAATCAAATCAGAGTAGAGTAATGAGAAATAAAAACTAAAACTTAAACCACCTTCCCCCCACCCCTCCCTTCTTCCCGGGCTCAACTTCACTCCCGATTTTCTCTACCTCCTCCCCTCCCAATGGCACATGGGACGGGGAATGGGGGTTGCGGTCAGTTCATCACATGTTGTTTCTGCCTCTTCTTCCTCCTCAGGGGGAGGACTTCTCACACTCTTCCCCTGCTCCAGTGTGGGGTCCCTCCCATGGGAAACAATCCTCCATGAATTTCTCCAACATGAGTCCTTCCCATGGGCTGCAGTTCTTCATGAACTGGTCCAGCGTGGGTCCCTTCCATGGGGTGCAGTCCTTCAGGAACAAACTGCTCTCCAGCGTGGGTCCCCCACAGGGTCACAAGTCCTGCCAGCAAACCTGCTCCAGCGTGGGCTCCTCTCTCCACAGGGTCACAGGTCCTGCCAGGAGCCTGCTCCAGCATGGGCTCTCCATGGGGTCACAGCCTCCTTCAGGCATCCACCTGCTCCGTCGTGGGGTCCTCCACGGGCTGCAGGTGGATATCTGCTCTACCGTTAACCTCCATGGGCTGCAAGGGGGACAGCCTGCCTCACCATGGTCTTCACCATGGGCTGGAGGGGAATCTCTGCTCTGACACCTGGAGCACCTCCTCCCCCTCCTTCTTCCCTGACCTTGGTGTCTGCATAGTTGTTTCTCTCACATATTCTCACTTCTCTCTCTACCTGCAACTTTTTCCCCTTCTTAAATATGTTATCCCAGAGGTGCTACCACTGTTGCTGTTTGGCTTGGCCTTGGGCAGCGGTGGGTCCATCTTGGAGCTGGCTGGCATTGGCTCAATAAGACATAGGAGAAGCTTCTGGCATCTTCTCACAGAAGCCACCCCTGTAGCCCCCCCCCCCCCCCCCCCGCTACCAAAACCTTGCCACGCAAGCCCAATAGAGTTGTGTTATCAGTTGGCTTGTGAAACCTGAGTGATGGCTCTGCCATTCTGCCCACAGTAGGACATAAACAACTATTAATTGTTTCAGAAGTTCATAGCTTTTACCTGCACCTCAGTTAAGTTTTCTGTGTAGTATGCATAGGGTTTCAGACATGTTGAATAGAGCTAATACTTTAAACAGAGCTAAACTGGGATTTTAGGGCTTCATCTTCCAAAGAACATTGTGTTCAATATCCAATTGTTTTAGGCTTATGCTATAACATCTATGAGTATTTTTTCTGTGGCTGCACATCATGTTGAACAACCTGTTTATTTAAGTATCTAAATGGGAAATCTAACCTCTTTCAAAAATGGAGACCATATTGCCTCTGTAAATATTGCTATATGGTACATAAAAGCCATGAAATATCAGCCAGTTGGTGCTGTATATGTGAGGGAATGCTGCCCAAGCTTAAGTTCAGACTGGTTATCTAAGCACTCTTACCGGTACATTTTGAAAAGCGTAGGTGTTCTCCATGTTTCCTAATGGCGCCTACTCAAGAATGAACATACCTTGTAAAAACGATGAGCATCTAGCACACTTTGTCTATTTAAACATATCTGTTCAGCTACATTCTCCACTTCGTTGTGAGCTTTGTTATAAGACCAACTGTTAAAGGTTACAAATAAAGAACCAGGGTAGAAGCCAGATCCATAGAATGAATGGCAAAACTCCCACTTATTTCAGTGGAACTGAGGTTTCAGTCCAGCCTTTGTCAAGGAAAAACTCACAGAGAAATGGCTAAGACCTTTTCCTTGTAAGATGCTGGGTTTGGCTCACCAGTAATTGATTGAGACCTGGACTTCACATACATCCAAACAGAAGTTTATTTTTGTCATATTGTGGTACTTTACTTAAGTTTACAGAATAACCTGAATGATATAAGGCTGGAAAACTGAAATTGTGTTCAAAGATATCCAACAGGTTAATATTTGGTTAGAGGTGATTTATAGTAACTTAACTCATAGTGGTCTTGCATCATCAGATGTCCAAAGGCACAGGACAGCCCAAGGTCTATCCAAGCTAACTGTCATCATAACTGGATGCCTAGAGAACAGCAGAAGCATGGCAAACATTTCTACAAGTATAACAAATATTTTCAGTTCAGGGAGTTCATAAAGTGTCCTATCGCCAAAGGTAATGATTCCTTACAGCAATGCATAATATATGAATATATGCTGAGGCAATATCCCCTATACCGAATACAGTCCATTAGAGCAACTCTTCTGGCCTATGCCCCATGCCCCATGCCCCATTTGTAATAGCCTCATTTCTTGTTGGCCCCTCAGGAGGTTTACCTGTGTGCATGCATTCTGTAGCACACGCATGGTGTGCTGGTTTTGGCTGGGATAGAGTTAATTTTCTTCATAGTAGCTAGTATGGGGCTATGTTTTGGATTTGTGCTGAAAACAGTGTTGATAACACAGGGATGGTTTCGTTATTGCTGAGCAGTGCTTACACAGCGTCAAGGCCTTTTCTGCTCCTCACACCACCCCATCAGTGAGAAGGTTGGGGGTACACAAGAAGTTGTGAGGGGACACAGCCGGGACAGCTGACCCCAACTGACCAAAGGGATATTCCATACCATATGACGTCATGCTCAGCATATAAAGCTGGGGGAAGAAGAAGGAAGGAGGGAATGTTCAGAGTTATGGCGTTTGTCATCACAAGTAACCGTTACACGTGATGGAACCCTGCTTTCATGGAGATGGCTGAACAGCTGCCTGCCGATGGGAAGTAGTGAATGAATTCCTTGTTTTGATTTGCTTGCGTGCACGGCTTTTGCTTTACCTATTAAACTGTTTTTATCCCAACCCACGAGTTTTCTCACTTTTACTCTTCTGATTCTCTCCCTCATCCTACTGTGAAGGGAGTGAGCAAGCGGCTGTGTGGTGCTTAGTTGCTGGCTGAGGTTAAACCACGACAGTCCTTTTTGGTGCCCAACATGGGGCTCAAAGGGTTTGAGATAGAGACAGGTTTGATTGGACTGTGCTAGATCGAATTTATAGCTGTTATTGCTATTTAGCTGTTAATTGAGAGGCTTCTGTTCTTGCCATGGGACTTGCTTGCCTTACTGTATATTAGAGTCTAGTGCTCCTTAGTGGCTGTTTTTTGCTTTTGCTGCTTGCTGTACTGCTGATCATCTTACTCTGCTGTGCCTGGGAACATTTTGATAACAGCAATGGTGATGCACCAGGGCTGGCAGATGGCCAAGGCATCGCTGCTGTTTCTGTGCTGCTGTACTGCACAGGATGGAACTCCAATGTGAACACGAGTCGACGGGACTGTGACCTGTGGATGAGTCCATGTGGGAGCAGGACAACCTGAAGCATCCGTGGCCGTGAATAAGTCCACACCAAAGCAAGTGCATCTCAAAGTGTGTGTGGCAGCGGTTATGTCTGTGCTGCAGCAGGTATATCTCTGAAAAGATTGTGCCCAAGGGTAAGTCCACACTGGAGAAGGTACACCTAGAAGCATCTATGGCTGTGGATGAGGTCGTGCTGGAGCACCTCAAAGCATGTGGCCATGGATAAGCCCATTACAGAGCAGGTACACCCCTGGAGAGACTGCAGCCACAGGTAAGGCCATGTTGAAGCAGGTTTACTTCTGAAGGAACTGTGGCTGTGGGTAAGGCCACGCTGGAGGAGGTATATCTCTGAAGGCATTGTGGCCCATGGATAAGGCCACGCTGAAACAAATACACCTCAAAGCAACTGTGGCTGTGGATAAGTCTATGCCACAGCAGGTATACCCCTGGAGAGACTGTGGCTCATAGATAAGGCTCCACTTGGAGCAAGTACTCCCCTAAGGGACTGCAGTCTGTGGATAAGTTCAAGCTGGAGCAGGGGCAAGGGGAGGAGTTCATTGCAACATTAAACCCGATGGTCTGGTCCAAAGGGACCAGGGGTGGAGACTGTAATGGAAATACCTTTAAATTGTTGTAACCCAGGATGTGAGTTGCATTTTATAGGAATTACTATAACAGGAACCACCTGAAACAATGGAGGACAAGCCTTCCAAGAAGCAGTGCAAGTGCAGCAGTGACCCGACCTAAGCTGGCTTTGGTGCCAAATAACTCCACGCAACGCACTCTCTCCTGTCCTGAGTGACCATCATAACAGATGGAGCCCAAAGTCATGGACTAAATGAACTCAATGGACATTTTGTGAACATTTGTGGAACTTTCACAGAAATTTTATGGGGTGGTCCATAGACTAAGGGAATGATATCAGCAGATGTGAAGGGGGGGGGTGGTTAATGAGGATGTTGTCCTGGTTTGGCCTAAACCAGGCCAATTTTCCTTTCAGTGATTTTTACTTTCAGCTAAGTCTCTTCTAAGTAACTGCACTTTCTAAAACTAACTGCATGTTTTGCAGACAGTGTCTGCTTCTAGGACTGATAACGCTCGAAGTTTGTAGTTATCATTGAGGCACCGGTAGGGGTGTTATGCAGAAAGGCTCTTGCTGTACTTATTCTTAGAGAAACCAAGGTCACTGCTAAATTCTTCGCTGCTTACAAGTGAAGGGCAGCAGGGGGGGTCGCACCTGCAGGGAGGAGCGGACAGGGCAGGTGACCCAAAAATTGACCAACGAAGGTATTCCATCCCATACACGTCATTCTCAGTATAAAGCGGAGGGATCACGAGGATCTCGGGCTGCTTCTGCTGCTTGAGCCTTCGGGCTGCTTGAGCCTTCGGCCCTTTCTTCTCCCTTCTCGCCCTTCTGCTATGGCCGGTGTCCAAGGAGGACTCTGTCCATTTTCCTGCTGCTCCCGATCTGTGCATCCCTGAATCCAGTTCCCATCTGTCGCTGGGCCCAGCCTGGGCCTTCCTGTAGCCTGCCCTGCAGTGCCGGTGGGGACGTGACCGACATCGGGGGAGATCAATCTTGGTTTTGTATATGTTTGTATATATTTGATTATTCCAATATTATTATTATACTCTTTTTCATTATTATAGTTTATTAAAACTGTTTTAACTTTCCAACCCGTAAGTCTCTCTCCCTTTTCCCTTTCCCTTGGGGGGGGAGGTAACAGAGAGTGTCTGCCACCGGTTTAATAGCCGGCCCAGCTTTAAACCATGACAGATTTATTGGCGCCCAACACGGGGCTTGAGAGAAGCTCCAACAGCTTGCTCTGATAAGTCGAATCCCAGCTCCGGCGGGAGGAGACCCGGAGAGCTCAGCTGAGAGAGTATCAGAATTCTTCTGCTGAGATTTACGAGGGGTTGGAAATTAGATAGATAATATGGTAATGTCGCTTTTGAACACCGTGTTATCTCATCTCTTTATAGAGTATTGCAATGCTGCCTTCCCTGCCACATGCACTGTGTTATTGCTTGCTTCTTATTAAAGTTTACGTGCGGTTTAGCAGAGGGCGCTGGTCGAAATGTATTGTTTTGGTATGGGGTTTGATACTGATTTATGACGTGATAAACTGGGCCATTACTATTCCTATCTCTTATCTCTATGACACAATGATGGGCAACTTCAATCGCAAATCAGTGGCAGTGACTTCATCTGCGCACTCCAGGCGTCCTTTAGCTGATTTCATTAACGATTACACTTTCAGTTTTACTTCGGGAAATAGTACCTTCCCCTTTTCTGCCAAGCTGATTCCACTAGATTTTGCAAATTTCGGATGGGGCTATCTAAATGGCATGTTTTTATTATCGGTTGTCCTGACTGTCTTTCTGATGTGGTATAAGATTAAATATCAGTGCAGGTGCAGGTGTAGGTGTTATGCAGCCACCTCAGCTCCGACAGCGCGTGCTGCTGCTACAGCCACTAAATCCACTCAAACCCCGGCAGCTCGCACCGCAGCTGCTACACCCCCCAAGACAGCAGCTGCATCTACATAAACCTCGGCAGCCTACATCGCAGCCTCTGCACGCCCCAAGATGGCCACTGCAGGTTCTCAGACTATATCCTACATGGCCACTGCAGCTACTCAGACTACACCCCCCAACATGGCCACTGCAGCTACTCAGACTGCACCCCCCAACATGGCCACTGCAGCTACTCAGACCCAAGCGAGTCTCAGCACTCCCATGACAGCCACTGCATCTACTCAAACCCCAGCATCTACCTGATCCGTGCCGGTACCAATCGCCCCTGTAACCAGGAAGAAATACCAAAAGAAATCATCTCGTGAAGAGAAGGATGACGACTCAGAGCCTTCTAAGGCAGAGCCATCATATGACCCAGGTGAGGGCCCTTCTCAGGCAGAGTCAGGGCCTGACACAGATGAGGGCTTCCTTGAGCACCATTTTAAAGCAGACCCATCACAGAAGAAAGGTCCTTCTAAAGCAGAACTATCACAGGAGGAGGACTCGGACGCAGAGGTAACCTACCACTCCCTATCCCCGAAGGAGTTTCGAAATATAAGGAAAGACTTCAGCCGTCATGAAGGTGAGCCAATTATTACCTGGTTGCTCCGATGCTGGGATAATGGGGTGGATAGCATGGACTTGGATGGTAGAGAAGCCAGACAGTTGGGATCCCTGTCCAGAGACGGTGGTATTGATAAGGCACTTGCAAAAATGTCAAACACTATCAGTCTCTGGAGGCGACTCGTCAGCTGTAAAGAGCAGGTATCCCTATAAAGATGATGTTATGAGCCACCTAAGCAAATGGACCATTATAGAAAAACGTATTAACTACCTTAGAGAACTAGCTGTGCAAGAGATCATTTATAGACACCCACGGGAAATTGTAGATCCTGTAAATCCTGATGAAGTGGAATGCAACCGATCCATGTTCCGGAAGGCTGTGCAGAGTGCTCCACCGACATATACACATACATTGTCAATATTAGTATGGGGAGAAGATGATATGGCACAACCTAGTGTGGGTAAAATGGCTAACTGTATGCGACAGTATGAAGATTACTTTCTTCCCCACTGCAGGCCCGCATCTCGGATGTGGAAAAAAATGACTAAGGAAAACAAGGACTCATTTAAACAACTGTCAGACAAACTGTCCAGGATAGAGAATAAACTTGACTCTCTACCTACACAGGCGCGCGTTGCAGCTGTTAGGAGAAAACTCACTCCTACAGGACTGGCTCAAAGGAAACGGAACACGTCACGAGGTATCCTGTGGTTTGCCCTGCATGATTATGGGGAGGACATGAGCAGATGGCATGGACAACCTACCAGTACCCTGCAGGCAAGAGTACGTGAGTTGCAAGCTAAAAGAAATACCAGAGAGAATTTTCCTAGGAGGATGGCTTCTCCAGTTACCAGTGAGCAGGACTCCAGTCAGGGTAGATGGGCCTCAGATCCCTATTTCCCAAATGTGAATAAGGGAAATGAAGGTCCAATCCCCGTGAGCAGCACAAATCCATTCCTTAATTAGGGGGGCCCTGCCTCCAGCCAGGTGGAGGAGAGGGACAACCAAGTTTATTGGACTGTGTGGACTCGATGGCCTGGCACATTAAAACCACAAAGGTATCGAGCCCTGGTAGACACTGGTGCACAGTGCACCCTAATGCCGTCGAATCATAAAGGGACAGAATCCATCAGTATTTCAGGAGTAACAGGGGGATCTCAAGAGTTATCTGTATTGGAAGACGAAGCGAGCCTAACTAGGAATGAATGGAAAAGGCACCCCATTGTGACTGGCCCAGATGCTCCATGCATCCTTGGCATAGACTACCTCAAGAGAGGGTATTTTAAGGACCCAAAAGGGTATAGATGGGCCTTTGGTATAGCAGCTGTAGAGACTGAGGACATTGAACAGCTGTCTGCCTTGCCTTGCCTCTCAGAGGATCCTTCTGTTGTGGGGTTGCTGAAGGTTGAAGAACAACAGGTGCCAATTGCTACTACCACAGTGCACCGACGACAATATCGCACCAATCGAGACTCCCTGATCCCCATTCATAAACTGATTAGACAATTAGAAAATCAAGGAGTGATTAGCAAGACTCACTCACCCTTTAATAGTCCTATATGGCCAGTGCAAAAGTCTGATGGAGAATGGAGATTAACTGTGGACTATCGTGGCCTAAATGAGGTTACGCCACCGCTGAGTGCTGCCGTGCCAGACATGCTAGAACTTCAATACGAACTGGAGTCAAAGGCAGCCAAGTGGTACACCACCATAGACACTGCTAATGCATTTTTCTCTATTCCTTTGGCACCAAAGTGCAGGCCACAGTTTGCTTTTACCTGGAGAGGTATCCAGTACACCTGGAATCGACTGTCCCAGGGGTGGAAACACAGTCCTACTATTTGCCATGGACTGATTCAGACTGCACTAGAAAAGGGTGGAGCTCCAGAACATTTGCAATACATTGATGATATCATTGAATGGGGTGATACAGCAGCAGAAGTTTTTGAGAAACGGGAGAAAATCATCCAAATTCTTCTGAAAGCTGGTTTTGCCATAAAAAGAGGCAAGGTCAAGGGACCTGCCCGGGAGATACAGTTTTTTGGAATTAAATGGCAAGATGGGCGTCGCCAGATCCCGATAGAGGTGATCAACAAAATAACAGCTATGTCCCCACCAACTAACAAAAAGGAAACACAAGCCTTCTTAGGCGTTGTGGGTTTCTGGAGAATGCATATTCCAGATTACAGCCAGATTGTACGCCCTCTTTATCAAGTGACCAGAAAGAAAAATGATTTTCAGTGGGGCCCTGAACAACGACAGGCTTTTGAACAGATTAAACAAGAGATTGTGCATGCAGTAGCCCTTGGACCAGTCCGTATGGGACAAGATGTTAAAAATGTGCTCTATACCACAGCCGGAGACAATGGTCCTACCTGGAGCCTCTGGCAGAAAGTACCAGGGGAGACTCGAGGTCGACCCCCAGGATTTTGGATTCGAGGATACAAGGGCTCTGAGGCCAATTACACCCCAACTGAAAAAGAGATACTGGCAGCATATGAAGGAGTTAGAGCTGCCTCAGAGGTAATCGGTACTGAAGCACAGCTTCTCCTGGCACCCCGATTACCAGTACTAGGCTGGATGTTCAAGGGTAAGGTTCCTACTACTCATCATGCAACTGATGCTACATGGAGTAAATGGATTGCATTAATTACACAGAGGGCTCGAATAGGAAACCCTAAATATGGGGAGGCCTGGCAAATTGACTACATCACACTCCCTCAAACCCGCCAGGGTAAACGTTATGTGCTTACCATGGTGGAGGCGACCACCGGATGGCTGGAAACATACCCTGTGCCCCATGCCACTGCCCGGAACACTATCCTGGGCCTCAAAAAGCAAATCTTGTGGCGACATGGCACACCAGAGAGAATTGAGTCGGACAATGGGACTCATTTCAAAAACAGTCTCATGGACAACTGGGCCAAAGAGCATGGCATCGAATGGGTATATCACATCCCCTATCATGCACCAGCATCTGGGAAAATTGAACGGTATAATGGGCTGTTAAAAACTACCCTGAAAGCAATGGGGGGTGGAACCTTTAAAAACTGGGATAAGCATTTGGCACAAGCTACCTGGCTAGTTAACACCAGAGGATCTATCAACCGAGCTGGCCCTGCTCAGTCAGATCTTTTACATACAGTAGAAGGGGATAAAGTCCCTGTGGTGCATGAAAGGAATCTGTTGGGAAAAACTGTTTGGGTTCTTGCTGTTACAGGCAAAGGTAAACCCATTCATGGGATTGCTTTTTCTCAAGGACCTGGATGTACTTGGTGGGTGATGCTGCAGGATGGTGGAGTCCGATGTGTCCCTGAAGGTGATTTGATCTTGGGTGAGAATACTTAATTCTGAACTGCATGATGTTAATTGCTGCATAATACTAACAATGTTCATAAGTGTCTTTCAGGTTGAAGCAGTGGTGATGAGATTGGAGCTAGCTGCAAGTGGCGTCCAGTAACCTCCTCGAGACTGACATCTTTAACCTGCAACCCGTGGGCACGAACTGTGACAAAGCTCATACTATCTCTTCTACCCTGGGAGACTCCTAGCCAGATGGAAACCCACAATCCTGAACTAAATGAACTTGATGAACTTTTTTTTTTTTTTTGTATAGAGATGAATCATAAACTAATGTTATCTGTATATATTTTAAAATGAAAAGTTAGTGGTGATCTGAGTATGACGTGAATGGTATGGAATAAGGGGTGGAATGTCCTGGTTTGGCCTAAACCAGGCCGATTTTTCCTTTCAGTGATTTTTACTTTCAGCTAAGTCTCCTCTAAGTAACTGCACTTTCTGAAACTAACTGCATGTTTTGCAAACAGTGTCTGCTTCCAGGACTGATAACGCTCGAAGTTTGTAGTTATCACTGAGGCACCGGTAGGGATGTTGTGCAGAAAGGCTCTTGCTGTACTTGTTCTTGAGAGAAACCAAGGTCACTGCTGAATTCCTCACTGCTTACGAGTGAAGAGCCGAAGGGGGGTCGCAGCTGCAGGGGGGAATGGACAGGGCAGGTGACCCAAAATTGACCAACGAGGGTATTCCATCCCATACACGTCATTCTCAGTATAAAGCGGGGGGATCACGAGGGTCTCGCTCTCTTTCTGCTATGGCCGGTGTCCAAGGAGGACTCCGTCTGTTTTCCTGCTGCCCCCGATCCCGATCTGTGCATCCCTGAATCCAGCTCTCGACCGTCGCTGGGCCCAGCCTGGGCCTTCCCGGAGCCTGCCCTGCAGTGCCAGTGGTGACGTGGCTGACTTCAGGGGAGCTCAATCTCGGTTTTGTATATATATTTGTATATATTTGATTATTTCTATTATTGTTATTATACTTTTTTTCATTATTATAGTTTATTAAAACTGTTTTAACTTTCCAACCCAGAAGCCTCTCTCCCTTTTCCCTTTCCCTTTCCCTTTGGGGTGGGGGGGAGGGTTAACAGAGAGCATCTGCCACAGGTTTAATAGCAGGCCCAGCTTTAAACCGTGACACCATCCCACGTCATCACCTGAAAATGGAAGGAGGGAGGAGAAAACAACTTGTGCCCCAGACTCTTTCACCAACCGTCCTAGGGCCTTGTAGTCTTTCTTCATCCCCCTCAGACTACACGATGCAGCTTCTTCCCCACCTGTCTGGAAGATCAGCAGGGGGTAGTAGTCTGTGGCCTTCACCAGGTTGGGGAGTTGCCTGGTGATATCCCTGATTCGGGCTCCAGGCAGGCTGCAGACCTCCCTGTGATGGGGGTCAGCTCTGCATATTGGGCCCTCAGATCCCTTTAGGAAGGAGTCTCCAACCACTAAAACTCTTTTCTTCCTTGTGGATGAGGTAGCTATACACCTGTCAGGTTTTTCTGACTGTGGTGGGACCTCTGATATAGGTTGCCTCTCCACCACATCCCCATTGGACCGGCTGTATTCCACTAGGGCTTCATATCTATTGCTCAGAGGCACCTGTGGAGGCAAGGTAGGCAAGGAGGGCACTCGCCTTTTGCCATGGCCATAGACTTGCCTCCACTCACTCCTCTCCTCTAGGTTATTGTTTTCCACCTGAGAGGGGCAGAGTACAGGGGCCCCTCGATCCTGGGAGCTCTCCGGCAGGTGCTCCCATTTTTGTTGCAGGGAGGGCAGAGCCTGGCTCCACCAGTCTATCTCCATTTCAGCCTCCCTAATGCTCCTAAGCCTTTCTACTTCGGCTTGAAGCCTTTCAACCTGGCTTTGCAGCTGTGCTGCTCGGCCAAGCAGATCATCTCCCTGCTCACAGCACACACAGCCCCCTGTCACCACAGAGACGGTGTAGCATTCCCTGCAGCCTGCAATCTGCACCATTGCCTCCTTCCGTGGGAGCTCTGTCTGGGTTCCCACATCCATTCTGATCTTCTCCCGCCGGGTGGAGACCATTGTTCTTTCACTGAGTTGGGAAATACCTGTTGGTGCCACCCCTGGTTCACAGCTCCTTGGCGCCTTCCTCGCCTTGTGCACTGGGAGGGAGTCAGCCCCCTCCCCAATGAGCTGCAAATGGCTGTGGCCTCCCCCGCCCTGGGACACACACAATCACTGCTGACTCCCCCTGTACCCTCTGGCCAGGGACTAGTCCCTGCCCTCCAGGAGGCTCTTTATCACCCGATCGACAGGGGGTGGTGTTATGCCCCCCCCTCCTGATTCGTTGCCGGGAACTTCCGGGTCCAGGGGAAAGCAGCTTGGGGCTGCTGCTCAGGGGGCCCAAAGTATGAAATCCGCCCAGTACAGCCCGATCTCGCCTCGCCCCGCACTGACCTCAGTCGCTGCCGCTGCTGCCGCCACTGCCGCTGCTGCCGCTGTTGCCGACTGGCTGTTTGTTATGGTTTCACCGCCATAGTACAATAATGTTCGATCTGTGCATAGCATTTCCGCACGGATGCTCGTTGTGCCACCCCGTCAGGGGGAGGGGTCCCTGCTAAAATCAGGTTTATTACCTTAAAGGGGTGTGATGGACAGAGTTTGTATGCCTTAAACAACTTGTTTGACAACTCTGGCTGGAGGAGGATATGGGTGCTACAGAGGCCTGCAAGTCTGGCAAGAGATAAGGGCCTTGGGAACAGAACAATACCCCTGCTGTGCCTTAATTGTTGTGATTTACAACTCTGTCTGGAGGGAGAGATAAGTCCTGCAGAGGCGGGATGGTATCTTTTCCTTGGGACCAGCCTACATGTGCAACAACTTTGCAAGGCCTCAGCCACGCTTGTGCAGAAGCGGGGTCATACAGCGGACACCACAACTAGGGAATCACGACCACCAGACACCCCTTGGGGGACCACCGACTCATTTCGAGAACAATCTAAGACTGCAAAGCGCAGGCGTCCCAATTAGCATGGGAAGCGAGCAGAGGGGGGAAGACAAGAGGGATGTTACCACCCTCTCCTATCTCGCATGCAAATGACCTAAAGTATTTAGACCTTCTCACTTGGGATGTTGGGGCGCGCTCCCGCCCGCCACCTGAGGACCGATCCTGTAAGTGGTTTACCAAAGGAGCAACTCTGCAAGCAACTTACCAACACGACGAACAACTTACATCGCTGGATCCCAGGGTGGTGATATCTCTTTCCTTCTCTCTCATAATCTCTATCCTCTTTCTCTTTTCCCTCTTACCCCTCTCTTTTGGCAGCAATCTTTAGAAACCCAAGACACTTACAACCATGCCACTTTCCCTGTATTAATAAATTGTTCTTAATTTCATACCAGTTCTTTGGTGTCGTTTCACCTTAATTTACTCCAAGGGATTTATGAACTAGTTGCGACCAGGTCGTAACAAGGGGCCTCTAAGAATGATTGGTTGTTGACGAATGAGGAGAAGAAACACGCCTCCACACAATCCAATGTGAATCAAAGTGAAGATGTTTATTAAACATAAGCTGTCCCTTTTATATATTTTGTACTTTCCCTGGCTGTAAGCATGTGCATTGCTATTCGTTAATATTACTAAACATACTCTTCTTTGATGTGTTGATTGATCACTGCTCTGCCACTGGTCCTTTCTTAATTGGCTCCATCAGTTCTTGTTTCTTCTCCTCCGTGTTCGGCTCCCACCGGCTACTCCCTCAATTCTTGTTTGCTCAACTGCTGTTTTTCCTCATCTCTCCAAGGTCGGCTTGTTGACACTAGCTACATGAATCTTCTCACGCAGCTAGGCCCTCACTCCATACTCTCATACTTCTGGCTCATTACATGACCATTCTCCTCCAAAAACCCCTCTACAATTCCCCCTTTCTTTTCTTGAGCCAGAAAGGCCGCGTTTCTCATCCGCTGCAGGGCCCTTTGCAAGCAGAATAAACACGGTAATACAAGGATGATAATACAAATCACGAACAATCCCATCAATAGCATTTTAATCAATCCGACCAGCCACCCTCCAATTCCCAAATTACCCAACCAGTCATCCAGGAACCCATGCTGTTCCCGTATTTTCTGTGTGGCATTCATAAGCTCTTTGATCTGCTTATGAATTGACTTGGAGTGATCATTCAGATCCATGTAACACATCCCATCAAAATCCTGACATCCATGACCATGCACTAATAATAAAAAGTCTATAGCAGCTCTATTTTGTAAGGTAGCATGTCGGATACTATCTACATCATTGGCTAATGCTTCTAAAACTCTAGGAGTTTGGTTAGCTCTTTTTGCAACCTAGCAAGCTAAATTTCACAATTGTGTTAACCCTTGGTCAGCATCGCTACATTCTATCCCTATGTTAGTGACACTTCTTTTTTACCTGGCCTTATGTAGGTTAGTATGGTTAGTATGACTTTTCATGTAGGCATTAGTAGACTTAATTTACCTATGGTACACGGACCTCCCAGTTTCTTACTGGGCAACTTTGGCCAAGTCCTATCCCCACAAATTAGAAATAGACCCTTTGGTAATTTTTGCTTTCAGATCCCTTTAAGGGGACCCCCACTAGACATGTATGAAAGGGTTGTTCAGGCTGAGCTAAGGAGGCACAAAACTGTGTCGGGTTCAGGCTCCGCATCAGAGTCACCCAAATGTTGTGACTCCCCTTCCACGGTGTCAGCGGAAGGACTATCGGTTGATGACCTTTTGTCAGGTCCAGGATCCAAAGCAGGCTTAACACAGAAAAAACAACCCCTTGCTTCATCATGACTGCGCCTTTTGCTCCCTTTTCTATACCTCCCATGCAAACCTTTTTTCACTTCCCGCAGTCAGGGCACTGGATCTCTCGAGAGGTCAGTGTTCCGAGGCGGATCCTGAGTTGGCTCCTGTAGTTCAGGTTGTTTTTGTAGCCACGGCTTCACCCACTTAGCTGGTACCCATTTGGCTCCTGTATCTGTAACGACACATGCATACCCTCGACCCAATGTTATTAATTTCATTGGACCTTCCCACACACCAGTCACCCCATTTTTTACCATCACTTTGGCTTGTTCCTGTTCTTTCTGAAAAGCCTCCATACCTCCCTTTAACCCTGCACCATGTTTTACTGCTGGAGGTACAGAGTAGTCCTGTGGCAAGCGTAAAAAGTTTAGTACATAAAGCGCTTTACACAACCTGCCAGGAGGAGATAGCCCTGGCTCTCCCCCTTTTTGTTTTTGTAAAAGGTGTTTCAGAGTTTGATTCATGCGCTCCACAATAGCTTGTCCTGTTGGTGAATGTGGGACGCCCGTTACATGTGTTATACCCCAAAGTTGGAAAAAGTCCTGTGTGGCGCATGCCACATAGCCTGGGCCATTGTCCATTTTAATCGTCTGTGGAATGCCCAGGGCCGCAATAGCAGAACGCCTGTGTCATTGAACGTGTTTGCTGGATTCGCCTGTTTGCGCTGTAGCTATAATCAAAGAAGAAAAAGTGTCAATTGTTACATGAACATATTTTAACCTGCCAAATTCAGCAATGTGAGTTACATCTGTTTGCCAAATGTCCAAGGCCTGCAGTCCTCGAGGATTGGTTCCTTGTATCGGCGTAGGTTGCGGCAGTTGCTGACAATCAGGACACATGGCCACGACATTCCGAGCATCACTGTGTGACAAATGAAATTGTCGTCACAGTGCCCGATGTCCTTGATGAAAAAACTCATGTGATATACATGCCTGCTGTTTAATGTCCGGCACCTGTACAGTCATTGCAGTAGAATTTGTGGGGTCAGAAACCAAAGAGTCCACTCGAGCATTGTCTTCTGCAATAAACCCAGGCAAATTAGTATGATTTCTTACATGTAAAACATAAAACAATGCAGTTCGGATTTGAATTTCTTGCCACAGAGCTCGCAGCAATTCAAAAACACACTGATTACATATATGCTCTATAACAGATCTATCCAATTGCTTTATAATGCCAGCTACATATGCTGAATCAGTAACCAAATTAAAGGGAATGGGAAAATTCTGAAATACTTCTAATACAGCTTATAATTCTACCACCTGAGGTGAACCCTTTTGTTGTACTACCATAGATTCCCACTTGCCATCAGAATACCAGACAAGGCTCGCCTTGCCTGTTTTTCCAGATCCATCCATAAAAATGGTAATTCCATCCACAGGAGTGTCTGCGCACAACACTCTCGTGGCAATTGGAAGATCCGCACTCAATTTTATAACAGGATGGGAGGGCAAGTGGTAAACAACCTGTCCTGAGAAATTCTCCATAGCTGTTTGCAAAGCAAAGCTATTAGCCATACACCACTCAAAATATTGAGCTGCAAAATAGGAACGGTTAGTGATGCAGGATCTCTGGCCACAAGCTCCCGACATCGCATCCGTCCTTTGATGATAATCTGTGCCAATAGCTCTGCAATCATGGGGACAGTTTTCTTTGTTCTTAAAGGTAGAAACAACCAATTCCAATACATGTAACGGATCTGACCATTCTGAATTCCATTGACCAATTATTGCATACGGAATTTGCCTATCAAACAAAGTGATAATTTGTATTTCCTGATTCAAATCAATACGATGTACAAATTTGGAATGTAGCCTGCTTTCTACTTCTGTAATCAGTTGCTGTACTTCTGCAGTAGTCTGTCATGGTGCTGTTAAATTTGAGTCCCCTGCTAACAATTGAAATAGAGACTGCAATTGTGACGACGTAAGCCCCAAGTACGGCCGCAGCCATAACTTGAGCCTTATGTTCCACAGTACCCACTTTTGCACATGCCTTTATCATAGCCTTCAAATCTGTTTTTCCAGGTAAAGCTTCAATGATCTTTTGACAATCAGCATTAGCATTATCCCTAGCTAATTGCATAACTAGAGTATCTCGTAAACCAACGTCAAAAACTTGCTTTTCAACTGCTTCTTGTAGCCTCTCAACAAAGGATAAAAAGAGCTCCTTGGGTCCTTGTCTTATACCCAGCGCGCTTTTTTTTTTTTTTTTTTTTTTTTGTGATTGAACGGATAAAAACAGCCACTCTAGAACGTGTAGCGGATCCTGCCAGCACTCCTTCCACTGGCCCAGTAATCCCATGGGATGACAGCTGGCAATGGCTACATATAAACTTACTGGTGTCTTGAAATCCACACGATGTACCTTTTTCTGTTGCATACTATTGACGTATTGTGGGATTGTTTTTCATGCCTTGCAGTAATACCGTCCACTGATATCGTTGACAAGGCACCAGGTTGTTCCTACTAGGTACTGAAAAAGCAAAGTAGCATTTGTCAATTTCATGTAAAGGGATAGTGAAAAAACAATCTTTCAGATCAATAACCAAAACGTATAGTCTGCATCAATAATTCCTGGTAAAACAAATAGACCTTGCAAGGTTACACTAGGACGTCCGAGTAATAGTACACTTAACCCGTTTCCAATGGGTCCCACGACATTCAGTGGAACCTTATGCACTCTGCTATTCTCTGTTGTGATCGCGGTTGCTGTGGTAACATCCAGTCCTGCGCTCCCTGCGGTTCGGGCTGCGAGTTGACTGTTTAGGCCTGGAACTGGTTGGGAAGATTCATTTGTGTCAGCACGCGGTTCCTCCCCGCGTTCTTTCTCCAGTTTCCCTGCACTCTGCAGCTGCTTCTTATCAGCTGACCTTGAGCATTATACTTAGACCTGCACTGCTTCACAAGATGCCCCAGCTTCCCATAGCAATGACACATCAAAACAGAGTTACCTCTCCCACTCAGCTTCGACTTCTTAAGGCAGTTTTTCTTAAAGTGACCTGTAGGTAGATTAGGGTACGGCGACCGGAAAATCTCGGGCTGTAACGGAAGGTAGGCGTGGCGAAAGGAGCAGGATGTGTCATTATCGTGCGAGTTCGTACGGGACAAGACGACTATATAAGGCTGTTGCGCAGTTAAATAAACGCCATTTGTTGCATCCTCACATTGGTGTCAGTGCTCTATGGCCCTGGGGTACGGATAGCCTCAGGCCAGCCAGCAACCGAACGGAGCTTGCCGCAGACAAGCGGCAACAAGTGGTGACCCCGACGTGATTGCTGGGCTGGCGGACCGCAGGCGGTCGGAGTGGGTTCGCGAACCATGGAAACCTTGATAAAGGTGATTTCGTTACTGGGCGGGGAATTTAAGATTTCTGTGAAATCGAAAGACGTAGCCCAGTGTGTGGACCGTCTCGTTAAAAGGGGGGGGCGGTGGCAGGACCGGCTGATTGTTTACAGCCGAATACCTGGGAGCGGTGCTCGATGCAGCTCGCTGAGGGAGCTATGGCAGCGGGTTCTGCCAAAGAATTAAAAACATGGGGAGTTATCTTGTGGCTGCTACGGGCTGCGCGGGAGGACTGGGCGACATGGGATGCGGCTCGGACGTGTTTACATGGGGTCTACCCTGACCAAGACAGAAGTGGCAGTGGTGAAACTCCTCCAACATATACTCTCTGAGAGAGGAATTAAATACGATGAAGCTGCGTTAAAGCAGTTACTGTTCTGGGCAAAAGATAAAGGACATTTTACAACCTTTAATGATGTCTTTGAAGTGCCTTTATGGGAGAAGATTGGTGACTCTCTCTGGAATGCGGTGTCAAGTGGTGATAAGGAAGCCTTTAAATTGTCTGCTACATGGAGGCTGGTAAGCAAAGCGTTAAAAGGAATAAAAGCAGAGAGAGAAGTCACACATTCAGCTTTTATGGCTTTAGGACCACAGGCGCCTACTACCCCTCACGGTTTGCGGGATCAAAACCTCCCACGGCCCCGGTGGCTGTACCGGTGGCAGCTCCTTTATCACCGTGGGTACGGACGGCTCCAAAAAAAGCTGAGGAGCGGGGAGCGAGAAAAATAGATACAGATCCATCAGAACCGGTAGTGCACCCTAAAACACGAGCTCGATTTGGACTAATTGATTCAGACGCTGAACAGGAGACTTGGCAGAAACCCCCTCCCTCTCATTGATCTCTCTACGGATGAGGCTGAGCAGGAGGACAAGAAGGAGGGTAAACATGCTTTGTACCCACCTTTACCGGATTCGCCATTTACGGAGTCAGCAGTACCAGAGTCACAAGGACTTAAAGGACAGTTACCATCACGAAATGGACACGAACTTGACATGACAGAGCTTGGTAGACGACTGGAAGAATTAAAGACGGAATTGCAGCAGCATCGTTCAGCCAACGCCTCGGGACACGTGACTATGTCTCCCCCAAAACCCCCCTCTGTGTTCGGGACAAGTATTAGGGCCACCTCAACCTCCTTTACAACTCCCTACTCCACCTTTAGATCAGGGCGGGGGGGGAGGTTTGCATCCATCTGGTAATGTGGGAGGTGAGGGAGAGGGTCAGCGTCCGCCTGCGTATACAGGGGAAGGGTGGGGAGGTGAGGGAGGAGTGAAATGGAAAGGGGTCATTCGGGATGCGTTATTAGAAGGAGTTATAATTCCACAAGCATATCCGGTGATTGTGGGTGCGGGTCCTGAGGGAAGAAATATTTGGCAACTGTTAGATTGGAAAATTGTAAAAGAAGCATTACCACTATAGTTAGCGAAAGACAACACAGGTGAGGACTGCAGAAAAGTTGTTGCAGGGATGGCAAATAGTAATGCCACCTTAACTGAGCTAATGGATGCTTGTGAGAAAGTAGGAACCACCACATTTCAGATGGAGCATTTAGCAAAAACTTTTGCGGCGGCAATTAAGGTAGTTCATCATTGTTATACATGCGAACAGGAAGGTCACTTTAAGAAAAACTGCCTTAAGAAGTTGAAGCTGAGTGAGAGAGATAACTCTGTTTTGATGTGTCATTGCTGTGGGAAGCTAGGGCATCTTGTGAAGCTGTGCAGGTCTCGGTATAATGCTCAAGGTCAGCTGATAACAACCAGCTGCAGAATACAGGGAAACTGGAGAAAGAACACGGGGGGGGGAATCGTATGCTGACACAAATGAATCTTCCCAACCAGTTCCAGGCCTATGCAGTTAACTCGCAGCCCAAACCGCAGGGAGCGCAGGACTGGTGTTTCCACACGGGGTTAACCTGTGCGGCTGCCAAGCCTTGGACCTGTGGCAAACAGGGATAATGCTAATGCTGATTGTCAAAAGATCATTGAAGCTTTACCTGGAAAAACAGATTTGAATGCTATGATAAAGGCATGTGCAAAAGTGGGTACTGTGGAACATAAGGCTCAAGTTATGGCTGCGGCCGTACTTGGGGCTTACGTTGTCACAATTGCAGTCTCTATTCCAATTATTAACAGGGGACACAACTTTAACAGCACCACGACACACTACTTCAGAGATACAGCAACTGATTACAGAAATAGAAAGCAGGCTACATTCCAAATTTGTACATCGTATTGATTTGAATCAGGAAATACAAATTATCACTTTGTTTGATAGGCAAATTCCGTATGCAATAATTGGTCAATGGAATTCAGAATGATCAGATTCCTTACAGAGCTATTGGCACAGATTATTCATCAAAGGACGGATGCGATGTCGGGAGCTTGTGGCCAGAGATCCCTGCATCACTAACCGTTCCTATTGCAGCTCAATATTTTGAGTGGTGTATGGCTAATAGCTTTGCTTTGCAAACAGCTATGGAGAATTTCTCGGGACAGGTTGTTTACCACTTGCCCTCCCATCCTGTTATAAAATTGAGTGTGGAACTTCCAATTGCCACAGGAGTGTGGTGCGCAGACACTCCTGTGGATGGAACTACCATTTTTACGGATGGATCTGGGAACACAGGCAAGGCGGGCCTTGTCTGGTATTCTGATGGCAAGTGGGAATCTATGGTAGAACAACAAAAGGGTTCACCTCAGGTGGTAGAATTACGAGCTGTATTAAAAATATTTCAGAATTTTCCCATTCCCTTTAATTTGATTACTGATTCAGCATATGTAGCTGGCATTATAAAGCAATTGGATAGATCTGTTATAGAGCATATATGTAATCAGTGTGTTTTTGAATTGCTGCGAGCTCTGTGGCAAGAAATTCAAATCCGAACTGCATTGTTTTATGTTTTACATGTAAGAAATCATACTAATTTGCCTGGGTTTATTGCAGAAGGCAATGCTCAAGTGGACTCTTTGGTTTTTCATCCTAAAACAACACTTTGTACCAGAGTGGAAGCAATAGCACAATTGCTTGTCAAAGTGCATAAAAGGATTACAGACATTACCGGACTAGACTCAGATGCTATCTATTTACCTATCAGAAAGGAATATCTACAGTGGTTAACAAATCAGTCAACTCTTTTTCAAATGGCCTTACAGGACTTTACGGGACAATTGTTAACACATTTGCCAAGAGATAAAAAGCTACAGTTTATTTGCAAACAGGATTGGGAAGAACAACCTATCAGATCAGAGATACCTGTGACTGGACTAACTGTTTTTACTGATGCAGGAAAGCGATCACATTCAGCAGTTATTACCTGGCAAGAGGATGGACAATGGAAACATTGTAAATTCTCAGGACAAACTGAGGACTCATTGCAGACACTTGAATTTTTTGCGATATATCAGGTTTTGTGAAATGGAAGGATTTACCTGTCAATATTGTAACAGACTCTCTTTATGCAGCAGGCATTGTAAATCGAATTGAAAGAGCTTTTATACGACCAATAAGAAATATGCGACTTTACACCATTTTGCTACAGTTGCATCAAGCAATAAACCTCAGAGAGATACCTTATTTTGTCACCCACATTCGTAGTCATCAATTTGATCAAGGTTTGAGCATTGGAAATAATAAAGCAGACACACTTGTGTCCTATACGCAAATATCACCAAATTTATTTGAATAAGTACACCTATCCCATCAATTCTTTCATCAATCAGCGAAAATGTTAGCAAAACAATTTCACCTCACCATGGCACAAGCACGTGAATTAGTTAGTGTTTGTCCTAGTTGTCAGAAAATTGGCATGGGAATTGGAATAGGGGTAAATCCTCGAGGACTGAGTGCGTTGCAACTGTGGCAAATGGACGTTACTCACATTGCAGAATTTGGAAGGCTCAAATATGTTCATGTATCTGTTGATACGTTTTCACATGTAATATGGGCAACAGCACAAACTGCGGAAACAGGTCGTCATGTCAAATGACATTTACTTGCTTGCTTTGCAAGTCTTGGGGTTCCACAACAACTTAAGACTGATAATGGACCAGCATACTGTTCACAGATTTTTCGTCAATTTTGTCAACTATGGGATATTACACATGTCACTGGGATTCCTCATTCACCTACGGGTCAGGCGATTGTGGAACATGCTCATAGTACATTGAAACAGCTTCTGCAAAAACAAAAAGGGGGAGAGGTGACTGAACCTTCTGAGAGACTTGCAAAAGCTGTTTATGTACTTAACCATTTAACTTTAGCAGGAGATAAGGAGCGACCCCCAATTGTAATACATTGGGAGGCAGTTCGACAGGGAGCAAGCTATGTGCAAAACAAAGGCAAAGTGTGGTATAGGGAACCAGGTACTAACGAGTGGTTAGGACCAGGGGAACTATTACTAATGGGTCGAGGTTATGCTTCTGTCTCTACAGGCACAGGAGTACGGTGGTTTCCGATCAAGTGTATTAAACCATATGTGGAGGTGGGATTTAGATCCGGAGATCTGACAGAGAGTAGCAGAAGACAGCAGGGCAATCAGGGATGCAGCAGGAAATAATTGGCTCAACAAAATCCTGCAAGAATTAGGTGGATTGTCTCTAAAAGGATGGTTAGCCACATTATTAGAGGGAATAGTTTATGTAGTTGTGATTATAGTTATCATAGGGATCTGCGTGGGTTGTGTTAAGACAATCATTGAGAATAGTATATGGAAGTAGAGAGATAATAAATCTAACTACTTCCAAAGGGGGAAATTGATACCGGATGGTTTAGCAACGGTTTAGCAAGAGTAGGCCTCAGAGTAGGCTCTAAAAGGCCTGATCTGTGTTACCTTTAAACAGAATCAGCTTTCCTGTCAGTAATTTTCCTTTCAGCTAGAATCATAGAGAATAACAGTATGTTCTGAAGTAAACTGCATGTTTTGTAGATAGAGTCTGCTTATGGGAATGTTTATAATAGGCATTATCCTACTCCTGTTACCCTGTTTGTTTGCATGTTTGCAGAAAACTGTGCAACGAATGGTCAATACAACCTTTGTGGCTCAACAACAGAGAGCAGGATTTATGGGTAACCAAGGCTGGGATTCTCTGACTGGGCTCTGCGAGACACAGGAAACCAGGTTTGAGTAAGAAACAAAAACACAGAATTAAGATTCTTGGGGAGGGGGAAGGATTCCCAGACGTAATTCCTGTCAACTACCAATCTCACATTTTACATCGCCCTCTTTATTCTTTAAATCATTTTGCCCGGGGAGACCAAGAGTGTGCCCCAGTTGAGCGACATTGGGGTCCAGGGGTGTCAGAAGTGGGCCCCCCAGTCAAGGTTTGGTTCCCTGGGACAGCGGAGTGGGAAACAGGTTGGGAGCTGCTACATCACGGGAGGGGGTATGCCGCCGTCAAACGGGATGATGTTATACAGTGGGTCCCTACACGCTGTTTGCGCCCTGATTTAAAACAAAATCCTAACCCGAAGTAATATGTACGCTGTCCGAGCTTTATGTTTTGCAGGAGTACCTGTGGGGGAAGCCGAAACAGCACCAGCCTTGACCTTCAGACGTGAGGAGTCATGACAGTACAGAGAGTCTGGTAAAGCGGCGGGGCGCCAAGAAAGATGAGGAACAGCGACCGTTGCTGAGTGAAACAAAAGCTTTGAACAATGCGCTCATGATTAGCTTGCTTTTGCTTTGCATCTCAGGAGTTGCAGGGGAATCTTACTGGAGAACCTGGGCTCGGGATGTTGTATCCGCCAGCTACGCTTACGCTTTGATGCAAGGCTCCAGAATCAGCGATACGCTTTACTTCGCATGACTTGAAGCATGGGGAGGGGGAAATGTAGGCAGATTAGGGTACGGCAACCGGAAAATCTCGGGCTGTAATGGAAGGTAGGCGTGGCGAAAGGAGCAGGAAGTGCAAGTATCGTGCGAGTTCGTACGGGACAAGACGACTATATAAGGCTGTTGCGCAGTTAAATAAACGCCATTTGTTGCATCCTCACATTGGTGTCAGTGCTCTATGGCCCTGGGGTGCGGATAGCCTCAGGCCAGCCAGCAACCGAACGGAGCTTGCCGCAGACAAGCGGCAACAGTGACCTTCTTGCCCGCATGTATAACAACGATGAACTACCTTAACTGCTGCCGCAAACGTTTTTGCTAAATGGTCCATCTGAAATGTGGTGGCTCCTACTTTCCCGCAAGCATCCATTAGTTCGGTTAAGGTGGGGTTACGATTTGCCATCCCTGCAATAACTTTCCTGCAGTCCTCGTTTGCGTTGTCCTTCGCTAACTGTAACAACAATGCTTCTTTAACAGCCCCGTTTTGTATTTGTTTGTCTAAGGCAAATCACTCCCCAACTGAATGGCTCCCATTCGGGTGGGCTGCTTCCGTCCCCTCGATATACCGAGCAAGCCAATACCCTGCCACCCACAGCAGCCACGGCCCCGAAATCACCGTTCGCAAGTGCGTGCTCTCTTAATTTTCTCCAGAACCTGGCCGGGTCCGGGCCAGACACAGTAACCTGGACTGGCTGCAGCGTGAATAACTCTTCCACGCTACTGCCTGACTTTCCCGACCCTCGGGCTCTGCAGCAATTATGTCCTGCTTCCACCTCTTCAGAAAGGTCTATTAAGGGTGGCTCAGTCTCAGATTCGGCTAACAGGACGGTAGAAGGATCAGTGTTCTGCTGCTGTTCTCTGGGCGGTGGGGGGGGGCTCTGGCGGCACAGAGGGTGAAGTGGGGGGGAGCTCTGGCGGCGCGGTGTGGGGGGAGCTCTGGCGGCGCGGAGGGCGAAGTCACTGTGAAAGGAGCTGTAGCCGCCTCAGCCACCGCCTTTGCCTCTCTATCCTCCTTCAGTTGGTCCAGTGAGTCTATAACTAATCTCCACGTCGTCAAACGACACAGTGGCGATCTTGTCCCTCCTTGAGGCAGCCTCAAACAGAGAAGTTCCAGCGCTTTGCCACGTACTAACTTCGAAAGCAGTCTGCGCTGTAGCTGGCAAATTATTCTTTTTACACCATTATTTACAATTATTTACACCAATTATTTACATCAATAGTCTGTGGAGCAAATGCTCATCGTATTTTACCCCTCTCTTAGAGAGGATATGTAGGAGAAGCCTTACTATCGCACTTTCTTCTTTACAAATATTTTGGCCCATCTCCTTTTTCCCCGGCTGCTCACCTCACTAAGTGTCCCGTTGCAACGTACTATTTTTTTTCTTGTGAGTCGTCCTCCGGCTCGCCCCGGTCTTCAGTCCCGCTGAGCCGTACTCCAGCCGGTGTACCTCTTTCTGGGCTATTCCCCGAACTTGCCGTCGATCAGTGTCTCATCGGGGTCACCATCTGAGGAGAAGGAACATGCCTCCACACAATCCAATGTGAATCAAAGTGAAGACGCTTTATTAAGCATAAGCTGTCCCTTTTATATATTTTGTACTTTCCCTGGCTGTAAGCATGTGCATTGCTACTGGTTAATATTACTAAACATACTCTTCTTTGATGTGTTGATTGGTCACTGCTCTGCCACTGGTCTTTTCTTAATTGGCTCCATCAGTTCTTGTTTCTTCTCCTCCGTGTTCGGCTCCCACCGGCTACTCCCTCAATTCTTGTTTGCTCAACTGCTGTTTTTCCTCATCTCTTCTCTCCAAGGTTGGCTTGTTGACACTAGCTACATGAATCTTGTCACGCAGCTAGGCCCTCACTCCATACTCTCATACTTCTGGCTCATTACATGACCATTCTCCTCCAAAAACCCCTCTACAGACGAATAGTACACTCAGCCTCTCGTAGTGCTAGGCTTACCACAAACAGTCCCTTTTCCCATACTGTGTAATGTTTTTCTGCATCCTTAAAGCTACGAGAACAGAATCCGACAGGTCTCAGGAGTCCCTCTGGTCCCTTTTGCTAATGGTGGATTGACAGTCCAGATTGAGCAAATCCCCATTCAGTTTGGACTGGATCAGTGGGGTGAATTGGACCTAAGGCCTGATGACTAGAAGCCTCAATTATTAGTAGTTTTAGAGCTTCTTCATGGACAGGAGTCTATTCCCAGGAGACACCTTTTCGTAACAAATCATACAACAGCCTAGCTATTATAGAAAATTTGGGGATATGTTTTCGCCAGAATACTAAGGTTCCTAGTACTTGCTGTAACTCTTGTTTTGAGGTAGGTAACTTTACCTGGTCTAGGGCTAACAGGGTATCATCAGGAATGCACATGGTTCCTCCTTTCCACCAGATTCCCAGGAATTTAACTTCATTAGTGGGAGATTGAACCTTTTCAGGCGGGACTTGCAATCCCAACCCTTCCAGGTGTTTGATAATTGCTGATTGCACCTTGCCTACGGATCCAATCTGATCTCCCCCTATTAGCACATCATCTATGTACTGATAGGTTTTGACATTCTTTTCTAAAGGAATTTGTTCTAGTTCCCTTGCCAGGGCGTGATGCACCAGAGTTGGGGAGTGCTTGAACCCTTGGGGTAACCTGGTAAACATATATTGCTGTCCTTCCCAAGTGAAGGCAAAGTGAGCCTGATCCTCTGGTTGGAGAGGAACCATGAAAAACATATCTTTAATATCAATAGTTGCCAAAATAGGGTGAGCTTGCTCCTGAATGGTACTAATGAGTTCGGCAATGTTAGGCACAGTGGCAGTTAGGGGTCCTGTGTTGGCGTTCAATCGACAATAATCAATCGTCAGTCGCCATTTTCCATTTGGTTTTCGCACTGGCCATACCAGAGAGTTGTAGGGCGAGTGCGTGGGAACTATAATTCCTTGCTCCCACAATTCTGTCAAAACAGGGGCTATACCTTCTCTGGCTCCCAGGGGTAGAGAATATGGTTTCACATTAGTCAATTTAGATGGAGGAAGAGGAGGGGCTGGAATCAGGAGCCTCAAATTTAGTTTGGTGACTCCAAATATCCAGTTTTCTCCCTGACTGTCTGTCCACTTATGTCCCTTCAAGACGTCCATTCCCAATAAGTTTGATGGGAATTCTCCCATTACCATTTCTACAATAATTGATGTGTCTTCCCCGGGGAGTCTGAGAGAGGTTCGCACTAACGTCTGTACTTTAACATTCCCGAATGCATCCGACACCATCAGGGGGTTTTTTGAAGGTTTTATTCCACATTGACGGGCATCATTTTCCTGTATAGCAGAGATTTGAGCACCAGTGTCCACTAGAAAAGGAATAGGTATTTGTTTAGGTCCCACTACACAAAATAAAATCAAATCACCTCGAGGGGTGAGGGTGAGCTGTCTAATGTGCATCCACCCTTCGCCCATCCACTCAAGAGAGACAGGTGAAGGAATTAGTTTTCCTCCCTTCTGGGTGAAAATCTAGAAATTACCTCCTGTTACACCCAAGGTGGGGCAGAGGGAATTTCATGCCTTCCCCAAGGGGCATTAGATGGTTTCTCGGGTGGTTTCGTTACCCATCCCTCATCAGTGGGAATTAATCTTGTGCCTTTCTCTGGCCACTCTAGTACCAATTTTTCCAAATGTTCGGTGAGAAGTCCATTCATATACTTCACGGGTATTCCCTTTCGGTTTCCTGTTATCCACAATGCTTTCCTTTGAGATATACTATCTCTCTTTAAATTCACCAGGTTTGGGCGAGAGGGCCTTGCTGGAGGAAATTTCGCCTCTGTACGCCTCACATTTTAGGTTCTGATTTCACTGGACCATATTTCCGCCCATAGTTAATCAATTCTTGAGCTACTTTCCCCCACGTCCACACTTTTTGTCCCGGGGTATGGCGATCTGGGGTTACAGCTCCAGTTAAAGCAGCTGTCACCCGTGCATTCTGGGAGTTATTTCTAATAGTGCTTTGTAATTGGATTCCTAAGGGTTTCAATGAATCGGGCAAACCTCTAATCAGGGGAGTCATCCTCTCGGGATCTACCGGTATCATCATTGGGGATTCCTGCCTAAACTTCAATTCCCGATCATACATCATCTGCAAACAAGCCACCTTTTGTACATTCTCCACAAGCTGATCCACCGAGCCCATAAGCGCAAGAGGATCTCCCTGCTCTAAGGGATTTAAACCTCCAGCCCAATAAGCTGCTCGCTGGGTGAGAGACCAAGGGGCCCTATGATCACCGGTAGTCAAAAACACTCCAGGTCCCCAATATCCCTCAGCTTATCTTTCACTCAGCATAATTTGATCTCTGCCAGTTAACGACACTCTCCACACATACTCTGTCTCAGACTCCTTCAAATTGTGCGAATATTCTTTTTTCAACCTAGCCAATTGAGTTGCTGTATACGGCACCTCCTTAGAAACCATCTTAGGGTTATTGTCTTCTCTATCATCATAAGCATATTCAACCTTGACCAGCAGTCGAAGGGGTTGCGGAAGACCCTGCGGTAAGTCATATCGCGCCCTCGCTTCCTCTAGTTCCCCGTTGGGGTACAAACCATCCCTTTTGTGGCAATCACAAGAACGGGACAGGGTTGCGTTAGTTCCCTGTTGACAATTCCGTCCCCCCTCGCAGTCACAAACAAGTAACTTTTCTACCAAAGCCTCCTACAAACACCTTGCATTCTCTTGTTCCTTCCCTACTTCATTTTGCAGAGTTTTAACCTGTTCCTCCAATTCACAGTTTTTTTGCTTTAAATCTGCCACCTGCTCTTGCAACGGTTGCACCAAAAGTCTCTGCTCCTCTGTCCTGGTTTCAGTGGTATTTGGTTTCAGTTTGTGGCCAGCCATGGTGATCAAGGCCCTCAGCAGTTAAATCCAGGGTAGCTGACCCTGGCTGGCCCACAGGTGTATTCTATATCATTGACATCAAGCTCACTATAAAAGAGAGGGTTTGCAGGGAAGAGGTGGGGCTTTTCCAGCTCTTCTTGCCTCTCATCCCTGTTTGTTTTTTGTTTGTTTTTTGTTTGTTTTTTTGTTTGTTTTTTGTTTGGTTGGTTGGTTGGTTGGTTGTTTTTTTGTTTGTTTGGGTTTTTTGGGTTTTTGTTTGTTTGTTTTTGGGTTTTTTTGGGGTTTTTTTTGTTTTTTTTGTGTTTTGTTCTGTTTTTTTGTTTTTTTTGTTTGTTTTGTTTTGGGGGGTTGGTTTGTTGTTGGGTTTTTTTGGGGTTGGTTTTTGGTTTGGTTTTTTTTCTTCTTCTGTGTGTGTGTTTGGTGTTTTTTTTTTGTTGTTGTTGTTGTGATTCCTAGAGCAGCTTGCCAGTGATTTGTGGATGAGTATATTTTTGTCTGTTTTGTGTTGTCAGTTATATTTATTTTCTTCATTTCATTAAATCTGGTTAACTTCATCCCACGAGTCTCCTTCTCTTTTTCCCACTTCCCTTTCTCATTTGGGGAAGGGACATTAGGTGAGAGAAAAACTGCTATTGTTTAGCCCCAGGTGTGGGCTAAACAAAGACATCCTCTAACTCACAATTTTTTTTCTTTAAATCCGCCACCTGCTCTTGCAATGACTGCACCAAAAGCTTTAGTGCCTGCAGCATGTGTCGCGTCTTCTAATTCCTGATTTTGAGTTTCAACAGCTGCAGCCAGACTTGCGCCTAAGATGGCGCAAATCACGGCTTTACTTTTTCTCGGTTTAGCTTTAGCCTCTTTATGCAACGCCTCAATCCAATCCACAACATTTCCTAATTGATACCAATTTTTCCAAGCCCATTCGTCCCCAGGTGGAGAGGGACGTGCTCTAAACTGTCCTAAGAGATTGTACAAAACTTCCTTTTCTGCCAAAACTGCAGCCATTCTCTCTAAGCTATCAATACCTTCTGAACCTCAAGGATCCTGTCCGTGACACCAATTTAAAATGTCAGGTTCTGAATCAAGCTCCTCGCTTACTGCAGCGAAACCAGACCTTCAACAGTTGCCCGGCCCTTGACAGCAACCCCAAGTAAATCCAATGCAGTCAGTCCCATGTGGGACCCGCCTTTGAATCACGTGGTATGCTTTACCTGCCTGCAGGTAAAGCACCCCCAAAACCCTGACCGAAAATAACATAGATCCGAGATCCTTGAGTTCGGACAAAGCACAACCAAGGCACAGTATCGATAAACTTAACCTTTGGCTTTATTGATTCCAACGATAGGGCAACTTCTTAAGATAAAGTGAACAAGAGAGAAAGAGGAAAAAAAGAGAGAGATAGATAAATAAAAGCAAGAGGGAGAAAGAAATCAGTCAAGAGGGAAAGAATAGTCACCACCCTGGATCCTGCGGCATCCCGTGGGTCTTCCGTTGATTCTCAGGAGTCGGTGGTGGGTGCACACATGGTGCGACAAAATGGCTCCTTTTTATAGAGAATTTTTACTGATGGGGAGCTGCCAGTCACAGTCTCAAAGGTGTGGTTAACATTTTGCACCACTCACAGTCATGAAGGCGTGGCATGTGCGGTTCCTGTGCCATAGGATTGGTTTGTCACTAGGCTGTCGCCTGATCTCCTTGATGGATCTCTTGGAGGGGGTGGAGGGCTTTAGGGCAGGGACTCCATACGTCATTCACCCTTAGCCGGTAGGTAATTCCTTGTCTCAGAAAATGGCGTCCAGGTCAGGTAGTCCTTCATCCCAGAAGATGGCATCCGAGCACATGGGATAGGATAGTTTCTGAGACAATGCCGAAGGGTAAGGCAAGGCATATCCAGGAGCAGATCCCCACAGCTGGAAAGATTCTAGGGAAAATAGATCTTTGCTTGATATCATGTTTCAGCTAATGAACATTCCCTTTCTGTTTAGAGAGCTGCTTGGTCACTATATACTCCTGTTCAATGGCACCAAGAGCTGCAGATTAGATCTGCAGAACATTGAATAGTTAGTGGTCAGTGCAAAAGGCAACAGCCTAAGAAGGGGAAAATTGCAAATTTTAACTTAAAATCAGTTGAAATATTAAGCTAGAGTTCTGGGAATATGTGGGGAGAGAACAGGTGTGGAACTAAGACAAAGATATCAAGACAGAGCTCATGAGGTGGTTTGTTAGGAGGAATATAGTTAAGTGCAAGAACTCCACTGACTTATGTGCCCTGACATCTCTCAGACTTGACTCCTTTTTATGAAAATTGAATTGTAAAAGCTTTGTTTATAGAGTTTACTTTTAAGAGTTGTGGGAAAATAACAGAAGATTGGCAAGGAGGATTGTAAACATGCTCAAGTGACTTGCAGCTGGGGTGTCACAAAACATATATCATACTACTAACTGTTGTTTAGTCATGTGTGCTTGACAAGTAGAACACGTGTGTTTAGATAACATAGGCCTGTGAAAGACTCGGAGGCACCCTATCAAACATGCTTGAGATTCCTTCCCTGCTGTGAGAAAGATCAAAGCACAGTGGAAAACTACGCCTGCAAAAAACCCCTGATATACAGGTGAAAGCAGCAGGTTCGAAAACTCTCTCTAGCAAGGACCAAGCTCCGTGGTGCCTGCGTTCCCATTTGTGTGCCTCTGCCCGGGTGCTGCTTCAGAGATCCCCCGGTTGGTAAGGTAATGAGAATAAATTTACTCTTTGCATTTCATCTGTGGTTTTGTGGTTGTTCCTGCATCTTGCCTGTGTTGGCTCATACATTTGGTCTAGTCGGCAGGATCCAGGAACAGCCATGCCATGGCTGAAAAAGAAGTTGGGGACTGGGGAGGCCATGACTGTGACTCCCCATATTCCGGGATGGCCCAATACTGAGGACTGAACCCCCATGGCCGCTTTCCTGGCTAAACTGGCTCTGCTGGAAGCATGGCCTGAAATAGATGATGGTGCGGTGGTTACCCTCCAGACAATTGAAACAACTATGCATGGGTTGCCATGGAAAGCAACATTGGATTCTTCTCGCAAATTAGCGGGGAGATTAGGATGGTTGTTAGCTACTGGTCTTAGAGCTCTTCACCGTGCAGTTATTGCATTACAGAGTAAAATGAGAGAATTGGAAAAGGAAGTTGAGACTTAACAAGATGCAAAGGTGATCACGCAAGAAGTAATTACTATTCAAGCAGAGCGGTGCTATGGGTTGCAAGATAATGTAGAGCGGTCGGTAGCACGTATTGCTAATAGACGAAGGGATAAATATGGAAAAAGTAAGGTTTTGATTTCCCAAGTTCGTGCTCTCACCACAAAACGGTCATGGGATCCTGAGGAATGGGATGGAAATATTCAGAGTGAATCCTCCGACTCTGAGATTGAGTTTGAATTTGATCCGGACTTAAAAGGCAGGGAGGTGGTGGAAGCACGACCCCTCATACAAATGATGGGGCAGCAGGAACAAGAGGACGGGGGAGTGCAGGTCACACGTACTTACACTCCGAAAGAATTAAGGGAATTTTTAGAGATCTATCAGCAAAAGAGCGGGGAAGGCATACTGGCATGGATTTTGTGAGTTTGGGATAATGGAGCTGCATATATTAATTCCCCATGGGAATAAAAGCCTTATCAACCAGCATGGATCTCTTATAATTAGATGTTTTGCATCAGTGGATAAAAAACAAATCTTCCTTGCAGTGATTCAGTGTTGGATGACTATATTGGGAGTTATTTGAAGAGGGGCAAGGAGGTAGGAATAGAGCCCTCATCATTTCTTTAACGTTTCAATTTTTTCAAGTTTTCAACTTTCAAATGAAAACGGGGTTTTATGCTTAATGAAAAGCCACGTTGACCTGCGATGGTACCATGGAACCTGCCCACACTTTCACCCAGGAATGAGTATTCGTTTTTCACATTTTATAGCCTGGTGACTTGGCAATGACTGCACCATAGATTTGTTGGCCTTCATTCTGCAGTCACTGTCCTGATCTCAGTGGACCACAAAAAAACAAGTAGCAGCTCTGAGTGTAGTCTCAGCAGGAGGAGCTGTCAGGCCTTACCCTACAGAGCCCCTTAGGGTTGAAATAAGCCTAACCTCCACTGTTTCATTTGTTGCATGGGTAAACTCAGAATTTCACTTCCCGTGCTATCAGACTTGGACTTTTGACAAGCATTTGCCTGCAATATTAAGGCAAGATCCTGTTGATTTTAGCAATTTTCCAGCCTTGTTTGTTTTGGCATCATGAAGAAGTCCTGCCAACAGTGGCGATCTGATACTATCTCTGAAACATCCCTTGTTATCAGAGTCCACTGCGGTCAGGGAATAGCAATCTCCCTGCCTCCATTACAGCTCTTGGAACAATTTTCATGCCAAAGTTAACAAGAAGATGCATGCACTGAAATGCATCAACATTTGCTCATAGTGTTCTTATGTTGTTCAGTAAACTATTCTCTTTGCATGTGTCTCCGTTTAGCCCACACCTGGGGCTAAACAATAAGCAGTTGTTCTCTCACCCAATGTCCCTTCCCTGACCAAGGAAGGGAACTGGGAAAAGGAAGGAGACGTGGGTTAAAATTAAACAGATTTAATAAAATAAAGAAACCAATATCAATGGTATTACAAAACACACAAAATTATACTTAGCCCACAGAGCTACAGCAAGTCACTCCAAGGATAGCAATTGTTGAGAAGGAGAAAAAGGCAAGGGAGAAGAGAGGAGCACAAAATAAGAAAAAGACCCTTCTCCCCCCCCCAGCAAGCTTTCCCTTTTATAGTGAACCTGATGTTAATGATATAGAATACACCTGTGGGCCAGCCTGGGTCAGCTGCCCTGGATTTAACTGCTAATGGCCCTGATCACCATGGCTGGCCACAAACTGAAACAAAATCTAACAGAATCTCGATTCTATAAATTTTATCCCCAGGAAACCAGGACAGCATGTAAAGAAACACCTTCCTAAATGATTATAGCAGGAGTTAAATCGTGTTTGCATCAGTCGAAAATAATACTTTCTTCATTCACACTCCAAGGCGTGAAAAATGCACATGAACTGAATGCTTACAGAATCTGCCTGATGGCAAGCCCCAGGATAGCTCTCACCTGGAGCAGCACTGTACGGAAAGAATATCTTGCTAACAAAGACTGATCACAGATTGTGTTCATGATTATCTAGCTCTATTCTGGTAACAAAACCTGTGTTTCTGCTGTGGTTTTATTCATTTGAGCAAAACACACACTTGTTGAACAAGAAATGCATTTCATATGCAGAGGAGACCCAGGATCACAAGGGGCTGATCCCAGCCTTGTTGGAGTCAGTAGGAAAATTCCTCCTACAAATTTCAGGCCTGCTGGGACAGGCTCCAGATTAAGACAGTGGAGTAGATGAGACAGGACTTCTCCCTTAATCTGCCAAGCCTTTGCTGCTGACAAACATAAATGCAACAGCAAGAACCATCAGTACTCTTAGTCCTCATGCTGAATTCATAGAATCATAGAATATCTCGAGTTGGAAGGGACCCATAAGGATCATTGAGTCCAACTCCATGCTCCTCGCAGGACTACCTAACACTAAACCATATGACTAAAAGTGTCATCCAGAGGCTCCTTGAACTCTGACAGGCTTGGTGCCATGACCACTTCCCTGGGGAGCCTGTTCCAGTGACCGACCACCCTCTCAGTGAAGAACCTTTTCCTAATGTCCAATCTTAACTTCCCCTGACACAGCTTCATTCCATTCCTACATGTCCTGTTGCTCGTCACAAGAGAGAGGAGATCAGCACCACCCCCTCCACTGGCCCCCTTGAGGAATTTGTAGACTGTGATGAGGTCACCCTTCAGCCTTCTCTTCTCCAAGCTGAACAAGCCAAGTGACCTCAGCCGCTCCTCATAAGTCTTGCCCTCGAGACCTTTCACCATCTTGGTCACCCTCCTCTGGACACACTCTAATAGTCTGATGTCCTTCATATATTAAGCTGCCCAAAAACTGCACACAGTACTCGAGGTGGGGCCGCACCAGTGTGGTGTAGAGTGGGACAATCACCTCCCTCAACTGGCTAGCTATGCTGTGCTTGATGCACCCCAGGACACGGTTGGCCCTTTTGGCTGCCAGGGCACACTGTTGACTCATGTTCAACTTTCCATCAACCCAAACCCCCAGATCTCTTTCCGTGGGGCTGGTCTCCAGCCTCTTGTCCCCCCAATTTGTACATATAACCAGGATTACCCCATCCCAGGTGGAGAATCTGGCACTTGCTCTTGTTAGATTTCATATGGCTGGTGATTGCCCAGCTCTCTAGCCTATCCAGATCTCTCTGTAAGGCCTCTCTACCCTCGAGGGAGTCCACAGCTCCTCCTAGTTTAGTATCACCAGCAAACTTGCTTAATGTACATTCGATTACTGTGTTCAGATCATTTATAAAAACATTAAAGAGCACTGGCCCTAAAATTGAGCCCTGGGGAACCCCACTGGTGACTGGCCACCAGCCTGATGTAACCCCATTTACTATAACCCTTTGAGCCTGACCCGTCAGCCAAGTGTTCACCCAATGTATTGTGGACTTGTCTAGCTGTATGCTGGACATTTTGTCCAGAAGGATACTGTGAAAGTATCAAAAGCTTTGCTAAAATCCAAAACCACCACATCTACTGGCTTCCCTTGGTCAACTAGATGGGTGACCTTGTGTCACAGTTTAAAGCTGGGCCGGCTATTAAACTGGTGGCAGATGCTCTCTGTTAACCCTCTCCCCCACCCCACAAGGGAAAGGGAAAAGGGAGAGAGACTTATGAGTTGGAAAGTTAAAACAGTTTTAATAAACTATAATAATGAAAAAGAGTATAATAATAATAATATTGGACTAATCAAATATATACAAATATATACAAAACCAAGATCGAGCTCCCCCGATGTCGGCCACGTCCCCACCAGCACTGCAGGGCAGGCTCCAGGAAGGCCCAGGCTGGGCCCAGCGACGGTCGAGAACTGGATTCAGGGATGCACGGATCGGGATCAGGGGCAGCAGGAAAATGGACAGAGTCCTCTTCGGATACCAGCCATAGCAGAAGGGTGAGAAGGGAGAAGAAAGGGCCGAAGGCTCAAGCAGCAGAAACAGCACAAGCCTCAAGCAGAAGCCCCCCAAAACAGGCCGAGACCCTTGTGATCCCCCCACTTTATACTGAGAATGACGTGTATGGGATGGAATACATTTGTTGGTCAATTTTGGGTCACCTGCCCTGTCCGCTCCTCCCTGCAGGTGCGACCCCCCCTGCTGCCCTTCACTCGTAAGCAGTGAGGAATTTAGCAGTGACCTTGGTTTCTCTAAGAATAAGTACAGCAAGAGCCTTTCTACATAACATCCCTACCGGTGTCTCAGTGATAACTACAAACTTTGAGTGTTATCAGTCCTAGAAGCAGACACTGTCTGCAAAACATGCAGTTAGTTTCAGAAAGTGCAGTTACTTAGAAGAGACTTAGCTGAAAGTAAAAATCACTGAAAGGAAAATTGGCCTGGTTTAGGCCAAACCAGGACACCTTGTCATAAAAGGAAATTAAGTTGGTTAAGCAGGACTTTTTCCTTGTGAACCTGTGCTGTCTATGACCAATGACTGCATTGTCTCTCAAGTAACTCCCAGAATAACCTTCTTCATAATTTTACCAGGCACTGAAGTGAGACTGACAGGCCTATAATTACCAGGTGTTTCCTTCTTTCCCTTCTTGAAAATTGGGACAATATTTGCCAGCTTCCAGTCAACTGGGACCTCTCCAGACTCCAGATTCCCAAGACTGTTGAGAAATAATGGATAGAGGTCTCAATTGTCATGTAAGACTGCCAAAAAATACATGTTGTAATTCACTCAGAGTGACTTTCTGATGTACAGTAAAATGGCCAATGACTTATTTTTTTGCAAGTAAAAGACATTAATACTACAACTGTATCACTAAATAAAAAAGGGTCAGGGAGTAAGTTTGCATGCCGGACTGCTGATCACCTGGGCTGACTCACAGTTAACACATCTCAGCCCAGGCCAACTATCCCCTCCCAGACAAGAGTATGGGTAAAACTGCACCTTATGTGGTGCCCTCCCCTCAACACAGTCCCCCAACACTCTCTTGGAGGACTCAGCACCCTCAGCCACCCTGGATGCCCTCGTGCCCTACATGCCATGCAATGAGAATACCCCACCAGTGGCCCATAACATAGTCCTCACTTTAGTTCAGGCACTTGGAGATGGAAGGGAAAAACAGACAAAATAATAACTATGATGTTCGAGACTGGAAGGACCCTACCTGGGACCCAGAGAGATACAGAGCCAAGTGACACATGGATGAAGTGCAAGGTCCTGCATGTGGGTCAGGGCAATCCCAAGCACAAATACAGGCTGGGCAGAGAATGGATTGAGAGCAGCCCTGAGGAGAAGGACGTGGGGGTGATGGTTGACAAGAAGCTCAACATGAGCCGGCAACGTGCGCTTGCAGCCCAGAAGGCCAACTGTATCCTGGGCTGCATCAAAAGAAGCGTGGCCAGCAGGTCAAGGAAGGTGATTCTGACACTCTGCTCTCATGAGACCCCACCTGGAGTACTGCATCCAGCTCTGGGGCCCCCAACATAAGAAGGACATGGACCTGTTGGAGCGAGTCCAGAGGAGGGCCACAAAGATGATCAGAGGGCTGGAGCACCTCTCCTATGAAGACAGGCTGAGAGAGTTGGGGCTGTTCAGCCTGGAGAAGAGAAGGCTCTGGGGAGACCTTCTAGCAGCTTTCCAGTACCTGAAGGGGGCCTACAGGAAAGCTGGAGAGGGACTTTTTACAAGGGCATGTAGTGATAGGTCGAGGGGGAATGGTTTTAAACTGAAAGAGGGTAGATTTAGATTAGCTATTAGGAAGAAATTCTTTCCTGTGAGGGTGGTGACGCACTGGAACAGGTTGCCCAGAGAAGTTGTGGATGACCCCTCCCTGGAAGTGTTTAAGGCCAGATTGGATGAGGCTTTGAGCAATCTGGTCTAGTGGAAAGGTGTCCCTGCCCTAGGCAGGGAGGTTGGAACTAGATGATCTTTAAGGTCCCTTCCAACTGAAACCATTCTATGATTCTATGAAGTGCATCTGTAATGATCTCAGGGCCAGAACACAGATGCTTATCCTGTTTTATGTAGCAATATAAAGGTAACCCAAGTCTTCTATCTATGGGACCAGGAGAAATTAAAGTTATAACGGATGTTCAAACAATCTGCCTTTTTCCTGTCTAGTTTGTTCTTCCTAATTTCAGTTAATATTTATTCTTTGTTAATACACATTTATATAACACTTTCAAAAGCATCCTACTTGCCTCAGCTGTGATATTTGCTACTACTTTCACTAGTATTTTTTGTAAAAATCAGTGTCTTCCTGCCTCCATGTTTTGGCTCTTTTCTTTGTATTCCTTTTTTTTTTTTTTTTTAATAATGGAATATATCCATTCAGCAGCTACAATTTGATGCAATATGACCTACTTTTTCTATGTTTTTTAGCACATTGACTGAGAGCTGAAAATACAGCTAAGTCCAACACAGTTTTGGGTCAAAAGTATAGGAGTTGTATATTCTGCTTTGCTTAGGTACCAAATCAAATTATTTGTTTAGCTTCAGCCAGGAATGAGCTCCTATTCTCTCCACAGCTTTGCAAATATTTTGATCTGACCTCAGGTGTCTGTAACGTACCATGGCAGTGCCTGTGTGCCACCTCCTTGAGCCTTGACTTTTTTGTTAAGTCCTTGAGGACAATTGGTTAAAAAATCCTGCATTCTGACACAAAGAGTGTTTGCTCATGTGCTCTCTCAGTGTGAGGAAAGGTGAACGAAAATTGCCTTATGTGTGAAAGAGGAAAAGAAAAGGATTTCAGTTAATTAGATGCAGACCCACTCCTGAGCCTGTTCTCTGAGCTCAAGTGATTTCTAATTATAAAATTCCTCAAATGGTAAGAAGTGTCCTGTATGTAACTCAGTGCATAGTGCAGCCTACTACAGCTATTGTCAAAACACAGAACAGACCTTGAATTCAGCCAGGGTTTTGGATGAATAACTGTCAGAAGGAATCAGAGGAAAAACCTTATAAATGACTGGAAAGGCCAAAGGGAGAAGTGAATTCCAGAGCTGAGGAGCATGTGGAGGAAGAGATGTCTCATTATACAGTCATGACCTCGAACTATGTCTGAGGATTTCTTGCTTCCAAACTAAAACTAACTTCCTGCTTGTGGGTGAAGAGTGTTAGAGAAAAAGGACAAACACATAATTAAACAGAAGCATTTCCTTCCTCTTACCCCTTTCTGGTATTTCTGGACTTGAACTGCTATTTAATTTAGTCCTTGTTGCTGAGCCAACAGGTATCAAAGTTGAGATCCAAAAAATATAAAAGCAGTTCCTCACATCACAGCTTGTTTATGTATCATTCAAAAGCTTCACCATCTTTCATAAGACTGCATTAGACAACAGAATGGCAAAGCAATGGGTTTTTTTCTTCTGGGCAGTTAAATATAGCTTGACATCTATTTTGTTTAGACTGCAGGTAGTGCTGTTAGCATGTATGTTTCTTAGCCTCTTCTTTATTTATCCAATTTAATATTAATAAATAGTAGAAGTCTTTTAAAAAAGAAAGTTCACTGGTTCAAAATTACATTGCTGCTTCTGATTCAGGCTCAGACTCAGAACAGAAAGCATGAAGGGGCAACTTCTGTCTTACTCAACACTTGTGTCATTCAAACAACAATATCAGGACTGTGCAATGAAAATCAGGACAGAGTTTTGTAAGAAGAGACTTGGGAGTGAGTTAAGGTAAAGAAAGGCTAAAAAGAGATTATTTCAGAGATTTTTGTTTTATAATACAACTGAGATTTTCCTGATATTTCATGATTTAAGGCAACAAGACTCATTGCCAATCTCCAGAGAATGGGGAATGAGCATTTGCTCCTGAAGCGCACCACCAGAGACTCCCTGCAGCAATGACTGGCACACAAGCATCATTTAAAAAGAGGATGGCTTGCAATAGAAGGGGAGCAAACAGGCCTTAATCCTTATTTACTTCGATGGTCTCCATGGGTCTGATGGGGAAACAATACGTGTTCTCTGTACTTCTGGGATCCCCGGACTTCCCTTGGATTTCATTCATTTCCCTCCCACCCACCTTTCTTGGGAATGAAAACACCTTGTAAACTCCTTGGAAAATACAGAGGAAAGCTGTTGTGAAGCTTCCTGGTCACAATATATAATCAGATATAAATCACAGTAGAATCAGGTATGATTTTAGAGCCTGAGCTTATCATGCTTATGCGGAGAAAAGGACTCAGCACACGATCCAATGTGAATCAAGCATAAGCCGTTTATTACAAAAAAAGCCCCTTTTTATAACATATTTGCTTCCGTACATGCAGCCAGGCACTGTCCATGCAAAACCCGATTGGTCGCCCCGCTTCTGCCACACGCTGTCCACGCGCCCCCCTGCAACCTCCCATTGGTCAGTCCTTTCACCATCCCCCTGTGCTGTAACATGATCCTGCAGGTGCCAAGTCCAGCACTGTTCACAGTGATGTTTACTGTCAAGTATGCAGAGGCTCCGTGGGAAGCACACAGGAGATTGGCCTGTGGCCTTGCTTGGAGAGCTTGTTGACTTCAGCTCTTGATTCTTTCCGTTAGCTGCAACAATATCCCTCAACAATTCCCCCTTTTTGTTTTAAAAAGATCATGGATACATCCGTATTTCCTTTATTCCCACCATTTCCTCAGGCATCATAGGATCAGCAGATCCCATAAGTTCTTGAACCATCCATACCCTTTTCACTGCTGATTCTATCATGCCCGAGACACACCACAACAAACAACATCCAAACAACAACATCAAAAATATTACCCGTGCCCATGTGCTAATAGAAAGAAAATTAATAGCAGCCTTATTTTGCAGTGTAGCGTGTCTAACTGAGTATACATCTAACAGCAAATTACTTAAGGCCGCAGAAGTAGCATTGGTCTGTTTTGAAAGCCAGCATCCCGACTTATTCAAGGTACTTAACGCTCTAGCAGCAGCTGCTCCAGGCACTAGTAAAGAAGCTGCAAAAATTTTTAATGTGACCCAGACAATGGTTTTCAGTTGAGATGGTATCCATGCTGTAAGGCTTGCTATGAGAGCATATAGAAAAACAGCTATATACAACCCTCCCATCTTCAAGTGTCTGTCTCCTGATTCTGAGTTTCTTCTTTTTCCTTTCCCACGGCGGGACGCACACACCTGGCTGGCATCCAACGAGGTCCTACATCTGTGGAAACACAAGCATAACCC
Organism: Nyctibius grandis; assembly: GCF_013368605.1. Classification (NCBI taxonomy): domain Eukaryota; kingdom Metazoa; phylum Chordata; class Aves; order Nyctibiiformes; family Nyctibiidae; genus Nyctibius; species Nyctibius grandis. The sequence continues at coordinate 19,413,732 of NC_090694.1, read as the reverse complement.
CGTCCCCAGGTTAACAAATCATGTGATCCCGTCCATTGCCCTGTTTGCAAATCTCGAATAAAAACTTTTACACCAAGTTCCATCTGCGATCATCCTTTCATTGATCCAAAATGCATTACAACAGGAGGATCAGTTTTATCAGTTTGAATTTGGAGAAAGTTCAATACATATACTGCCTTGTCCAGTCTAGCTTCAGGTGACTCACCACTCATTCCCCCTTTTTGTTTTAAAAGCATGCGTTTCAGAGTCTGATGTGCTCGCTCGATGATCGCTTGTCCCGTGGGAGAATGAGGGATTCCAGTGATATGAGTAACACCCCATGCCAGTAAAAAAGCCTGAACTTTAGTGGATCGATAAGCAGGTCCATTATCAGTCTTTATCTGTTTAGGGATGCCCGCAGTTGCAAAAGCTTTTTGCCAGTGTCGAATGACGTGGCCAGCATGCTCACCTGTTTGCGCTGTAGCAATAAGCAAGGAAGAAAAAGTGTCAATCGTTACATGAACATATTTTAACCTGCCTGTTGGGGCCTGGATCGTGGAAGAACTATAGAGAGAACATACGAGTACACTGTTATGTAAGAGCATGAGTCAGCAAGAAAGCATAAGGATGTGGCTTGCTTAGGCTCATAGCAAGTATCCAATCAGAACAGTAGAAGTGGTGCGCAGCCAGAGCGTGCACAGTGCTTGCAGCAAATAGCCTAAGGCGTGACCACGAGATAAGAAAGTATGTACGTTATAAAAGAGCTGTGTTAACTACAATAAAGTGACTATTAGAGCATCATATTGGTGTGCTGTAGTCCATTCCTTGCATGGACCCCAACATTGTGGTGACCCTGACGTGATCTTCGCAACGGAGAAGAAGGGGGACCAGATGAAAACGCGAGGGTGGCTGCCGTGCCGGCGGAGGTAAGCCGGGCCGTTCGAGAGAGACGGGAATCGTAGGCCTACGTGATTAACGGCAGGATGGGTGGTGCAGTATCTGCACTGGAAAAGGCGGCGGTGGAGTGTATTCTGCAGATAGCCACACAAACCGAGACTGAGATAAAAAGAAAAGAAGTAGAAACTTTGCTGGGATGGGGCCAGCGAAGAGGCTTGCTAAAAACCACCGATCAGTTGTTTTCTGCAGCTTGCTGGGACGATCTAGGGCAAGAACTTTGGAGATCAATTACGGTGGGAAATAAAGAGGCTAGAAAGCTAGCTACATCTTGGAAGAAGGTGAGGGATATGCTGGAGGCTATGTCCTCTGAGGCGAAAGTGCAATCTGCTCTTAAAAAAGCACTAACAAAACAAGCGGAAAAAGAGCAGTCACCAGAGGACCCTGTAGAGGCAGCCCCTCCCTATGAGGACTCGCCGATACCCTTTCCCCCGCTCCCGCCCCCCTCCGCCCCGCAGGCTCAGTGCCCGCCGCTTACCCTGCTCTTGAGGTAGAGTTTTGGGGTGGAGAATCAACAGTCCCGTTAGCCCCGTTAATGCCTCATGAAGTGGGGCCGGAGGTGACATCTGGGGTCTCGGTACCCCCTCCGGAGGCTGCCGGAGGCAAACAGCCAACGGTGAATGTGGAAGACCCTCGGCCTGCAAACAGCTGTGCTTTACTTGGGGAGCAGAAGATTTGCTTGGGAACACTGCACTGAGAATAGTTTTTGCTTGCTTCTAAGATAAAGGAGCCGAGACCAGTTCACAGGGCTTTTTGAGGCATGAAAGAAGTAAACATGTGTTGAAGGTCAGTTCTGAACACAGAGCTGAAAACAGGGAATGGTTGTTGATGTTTTGAGCCCAGGACACTGTGGGCTCTTCCCAGGATGGGTGATGAGTGTTTAGCGTGTGAATGTTGATGTTATCTTGAACTGCCTAGTCTGGCTCCTGCATTGTAGCAGTTAAATAGGGTAGTAGCATAACAATAAAAAGCCTTAGGCCTTTCGGCTTCAGGCCCTTGCATCCTCGATCTCAGAGTCTGTGCCTTCCTTTCCGCCCGCCGCAAATGGCGCCCGAACAAGGTTGAAGATTAAGGAAGAAGCGGCGGCGACTTTGATCGAAGGATTGTCAGGGGCTAGCGCGCGCCAGGGCCGGAGAGTCCCCAGGACCTGAGAGTCCCCAGGATCGGAGAATCCCCAGGATCAGAGAATCCCCAGGACCGGAGAGTCCCCAGGACCGGAGAGTGAGTCCCCAGGACCGGAGAGTCCCCAGGATCGGAGAGTCCCCAGAATCAGTGAGTTCCGCGATCGCAATAAACATGGGACAGGCTAGTTCCCAAGAGCATAAGCTCTACACTGAGGTATTACAGCGTATACTACGCGAACAGGGCTATAAGGTCCAATTAGCGAAATTGGTGCAGTTATTAGTATGGATCAAAGACAACTGTACCTGGTTCCCTGTATCAGGGACTTACGATGCAAAGATTTGGGCAAAAGTGGGGGTAGAAATACAAAAACGGAACACGTTGCAGTCTGATATTCTAAAGGATTTAGAAGGAACGTGGAGGGTTGTTTTTACAGCACTCTCTGCACTCCAGCCTGCAGAGGAGTATTTGCAATCTCTGGCATCCACTCCTATTAACACCTTAGTGGATGTGAAGGAGCAACAGGAGCCTGCATATGAAACAGTCTCCGGAGAATCAGACGATCCTTACGATCTTGATTTCACAGATCCAGACATACAGTCCAATTTATACCCACCATTAACATCGGTAAAAGAAACGGCTGCATCCGTCCCTTCGGTGCGGGGGGTCTCGCAGCCGGCAGCAGCAGCGGCAGCGGGTACAGGCAGAGCACAGTTAACACCAACAGCTCCTCCGTATCCTGCGTCTGACGAGCCACCTATCGGCTTTGCTGAAAAGGTATCAGAGTCTCATATAACGAAATACAAAACACTGGCAGAAAATTGTAGAGAGGAAGCTGCTTGTAAAGGAGATTTTGCCATCGCCCAAATCATTCTCCTGAGTATCGCTACCTTAGTTATGAAATGATTAAGGAAGTACGGGCTGCGGTGAGAGACTATGGTTTGCACAGTAACTATACTTCAAATTTAGTAACAGTCATTGGGGAATCCTATACTATGACTCCACATGATTGGAAGTCACTTTTACGGATGATTTTAACACCTGCACAATATTCAGTGTGGCTGGCAGAGTACCAGGAGGCTGCTTCTGCAGACACTTTGGAAAATAGGCAAGAATATTTGGGAGTTAATCAGTATGCGTCACCAGAGGTACAGGCATGGCTACCTCGGCAGCGTTTACAACAGATCTCTGCATTGGCTTTAAAGTGCCTGAAACGCGTTCCGGAGGCAGGGAAACGCCAGTCCTCTTTTGCGGCAGTCAGGCAAGGAGCTCAAGAACCCTATGTTACATTTATTGATCGTTTACAAACAGCACTGAGCAGGCAGATTGATGATGAAAATACAGTAGAAACGCTGTTATTACAATTGGCTTATGAAAATGCAAATGCAGATTGTCAGAGAATTTTGGGCTCCCTAAAAAACTCTTACAAAAGTATAGCAGAATTTATTAAAGCCTGTCAGAATGTGGGTTCTGAAGAGCATAAAGCTACTTTACTTGCAAGTGCCTTGGCTCAGCAACTCGTGGGACGAGCAGAAATTAAATGTTTTGAGTGTAATCAAATGGGGCATATTAGAAAGAACTGCCCAAAGCTGACAGTAAAGAAAAAAGATGAGCAGAAAGGATCAAAAAGACCTAGAACACCCCGAGGATTATGTCCTAAGTGTGAAAAGGGCTATCATTGGAGCAATCAGTGTCGATCAAGGTTTGATAAGGATGGAAACCCCATGCAGGGAAACTGGAGGAGGGGCGCGAGGCCCGGTGCCCCTCAATTCAACAGGGTCTGTTGTGCACATGCACAGTCCGAGAATCCGATAAACGGACAGTCTCAGAACTCGTTGCCAGCACAGCCGGCAGCGCCAGGTTGGATCTGGCCTCAGCCACCGATACAGAATTGAATGATAAAAGGACTAAGATCATAGATACCAATGTATATGGGCCTCTCCCTTCTGGACTGGTAGGATTGATTTTTGGGCGTTCTTCTGTGGAAAAGCAAAATATATTTGTCATACCAGGAGTTATTGATTCAGATTATATGGGCCAAATTAAAATCATGTTATGGACATCAGAACCACCTTGTTTTATACCTAAAGGCCAGTGTGTGGAACAGTTGCTATTGATACCATATACTGTGCCGCCAGCTAATCCACATCCACACGGCACAGGAGGATTTGGCAGTACTAATATGCCACAGGTGTTGTGGAATCAAAAGGTAACTAATGATCGGCCTATGCTCACAATAAAAATTGATGGATGGTTATTCACAGGTCTGTTAGATACTGGAGCAGACGTGTCCATCATCAGCAAAAATGACTGGCCATCAGATTGGCCTCTTAAACAAGTAGCTGCTGCTGTGAATGGAGTAGGAGGGTTGCAAATTCCATTGCAAAGTGCACGCACTCTGTATGTGGTGGGCCCTGAAGGAAAAACAGCAACCTTAGTTCCTTTTGTTCTTTCAGTTCCTTTTACATTGTGGGGGCGTGATCTTTTAGCTCAGTGGGGAATTGTATTGTCAGCTATGATGGCGCATTTAACCCAAGGGTCACTGATCTCTTACCCCGGCTCAAACTGACTTGGCTAACAACAAAACCGGTTTGGGTAAATCAGTGGCCCCTTAACGGGGAGAAACAAAAACAGGCAGAGGAATTAGTAAATGAACAATTAAGGGCTGGACATATCGTACCCTCAACTAGTCCTTGGAATACACCTATATTTGTGATACCAAAGAAATCTGGCAAATGGCGATTATTGCAGGATCTTAGACCTGTCAATGCGGTAATGCAGCCTATGGGAGCTTTACAGCCAGGTACACCCAGTCCAGCAATGATCCCTTCTGATTGGCAGTTATATATAATTGATTTGAAGGACTGCTTTTTTACTATACCTCTCCATCCTGACGATCAGCCACATTTTGCTTTCTCTGTACCTTCCATTAATAATCAGGCACCTATGAAAAGGTACCAATGGACGGTTCTCCCACAGGGCATGATGAACAGTCCCACGATTTGTCAGTTAGTGGTCTCTGCTGCAATAGAGCCGACTCGAAGTATTTTTAAACAGTCTCTTATTTACCATTATATGGATGACATTCTCATTGCAGCTTTGACACAGACAGAACTGATGAAAACTGTAAATCATCTAAAAGACTCTTTACAACAATTTGGGCTTCATATTTCCCCAGAAAAAATACAAACAGAACCGCCCTGGAAGTATTTGGGATGGGTACTGTTTACCAGAACCTTACGGCCACAACAACTTTGTTTGGTAAACAATATCTCTACATTAAATGATTTGCAGCAACTACTAGGGACAATTAATTGGATTCGTCCTGTGCTGGGTATTTCTACTGAACAGTTAAGTACCCTGTTTAACACCTTGAAGGGGGATTCAGATTTAACTTCACCTCGAATCCTTTCTGACAAAGCAAAACAGGAATTGGCATTGGTAATTCAAAAACTTACAACTTCCCAAGCAGGCCGTATAATCTTACATTTGCCTCTTCTATTTTTTGTGATTCACACGAAATTCCAGCCTTATGGGCTATTTGCTCAATTGACAGAATCACAGCAATTAGTTACCCTGGAATGGATTTTCTTATCACACACCTTTACAAAAACAATTGCGACCCCTTTGGAGATGGTCATTATGGTGATTCAGAAAGGACGGTTCAGGATACAGCAGCTGACAGGTCGAGACCCTGACATTATTTACCTACCCTTTCATAAGGAAACGCACATTACTCTGATGAGGGACAGCCTTGAATTTCAGGCTGCTCTGGCTGATTATTTGAATGATAACCATTTTACTTTGCCACAGAATAAAATCTTGCAAGCCTTACCTTCCCTCTGTTTACAACCACAGAGAGTGATGGTGCCTCACCCTATACCAAATGCAAAAACGGTTTTTACAGACGGCTCAGGTAAAACAAAGAAGGCCGTAGTAGCCTGGAAAGAAAAGGCACAATGGCAACACACATCAATTACTGTGGAAGCGTCCACTCAGATTGTTGAATTGTCTGCAATACATTTAGCTTTGACATTGTTTGCAAGCGAACCTATTAATATTGCATCAGATTCACTATATGCTGTTGGCGCTATTAACCGCTTAGAAGCTGCATTTATCAAAGAAATTAGCAATAAAGAGCTGTATAAACTTTTCCTTGCTATTGCAACTCTGCTTCAGCAACGACAGCATCCTTGCTTTATTGTTCATATTAGGTCTCACACTCGCTTGCCAGGACCTCTGGTAGAAGGGAATGCAGTAGCTGATAAGTACACTGTTTTGCCCATAACATCATCCTCCCTTACTCAACGATTTCAACATGCACAATTATCTCACTCCTTTTTCCATCAAAATGCTCGCAGTTTACAGAAAGAATTTGCTCTCACAAAAACGCAGGCTCGTGATATTATTCGGGCATGTAACGATTGTCAACTATATAATACTGCAACTTATCATGATGGTGTAAATGTCAGGGGACTGAAGGCTAATGAAATTTGGCAAACAGATGTTACACATTATCCACCTTTTGGCAGGCAAAAGTATGTTCATGTTACTGTGGATACCTTTTCTGGTTATGTTGTTGCTTCTGCAGCTACAGGGGAACGGACTCAGGATGTTAAGAAACATTGGACAAGGTGCTTTGCACTTATGGGCCTCCCTAAACAAATAAAAACAGACAATGGACCTGCCTATGTATCTCAAGCAGCAGCCTTATTCCTATAACAGTGGGGTGTGTCTCACGTTACAGGTATCCCGCACACCCCCACCGGACAAGCCATAATTGAACGGACACATCAAAACTTGAAACACATGTCACAAAAACAAAAAAGGGGGAGTGTAGCCACAGCTCCTCAAGAACAATTAGATATGGCTGTGTTCATTTTAAATTTTCTAAATCGGTCATCTTCTCGATTAGATACCACGGCAGTGGAACGACATTTTCAGGCTAAAGTTCCCTTTACACAAAATCCTAAGGTTTGGTATAAAGATCTGCCAGGCCCAACTGATTGGCGTGGACCAGTAGAATTGTTGACATGGGGGAGGGGATATGCTTGTGTTTTACTCCCAACAGGTCCTCTTTGGCTACCTGCGAGATGCGTGAAGCCATACCATGAGCTGGAGAGACCACAACCAGAACCCGGTACCAGAAATGCAGACGCTGAAAGCACAGGGACCACGCAAGTGACGTAGAACAGTCAACCCGACACCAGGCATTACTTGGGGAATGCTGAAATGACTGGATGAGCATGCAAGTAGCATGCTGCGAGGGGTCTTGGGTGGTCTCTGGTGGTTGTGGTCCCCCCATAGTTGTGCTGTCTGCTATGTGACCTCGCTTCCACGCAAGCGTGATTAAGGTCTTTCTGTTGACACATGCAGGTGGCTCTGAGGAGAAGATACTGTTTTGGTTCTCACAGCACTTATCTCTTCTAGACCATGTGAATCAAGTAAATTTGGACACTACAAGGATGTTGTTCACAGTCTTGTTTATTTTTGGCCCTTCTTTGTAACTAGTGATGCTACAGCATTATTGTATAGATATCTATGTTTATTCCTTTTTCTATATGTATTTATTGCGTGCCTCTGTAGATTACTCTGCTCTACACTCCGCAAACCAAATGTGCACGTCCAGCTTTGCACTCCCCAGGAGAAGCAGTCTCATGAGCGAGGGGGTGGAATGTGGGAATATAGCGGAAGATTGGCGAGGAGGATTGTGGGCACGCTCGGGCGGCTTGCACCTGGGATGTCGAGGAACACGTATATCGTGCTACTGACTTGTTTAGTCTTGTGTGCTGGACAAGTAGAGCATCTGCATTCGGATAACATAGGCCTGTGATAAGACTCAGGGGCACCTGATGGTTTATGCCTGGGATTCCTGCCCTGCTGTGGGGGGGATCGAGGCGCAGTGGAGGGCTGCCGCCTGCCAGAGATCCCTGGTGTGCAGGCAAGGGCGGCGGGCCTGGAATCTCTCTTGCTCTCTCTCTAGCAGGAACTGAACTCCGCGGTGCCTGCGTCCCTGCTTGTGTGCCTTTACCCCGGGTGCTGCTTCAGAGATCTCTCGGTTTGCAAGTTCTTCACTTTACCTGGTCTGCAATCAGAGGACTCTGAAAAGCCGAAGCCCACATCATGACCACCCTTGTCATCAAATAAACAAAAAAGGGGGAAATGTGGAAGACCCTCAGCCTGCAAAGAGCTGTGCTTTACTTGGGGAGCATAAGATTTGCTTGGGAACACTGCACTGAGAATAGTTTTTGCTTGCTTCTGAGATAAAGGAGCCGAGACCAGTTCACAGGGCTCTTTGAGGCATGTAACAAGTAAACATGTGTTGAAGGTCAGTTCTGAACACAGAGCTGAAAACAGGAATGATTGTTGATGTTTTGAGCCCAGGACACTGTGGGCTCTTCCCAGGATGGGTGATGAGTGTTTAGCGTGTGAATGTTGATGTTATCTTGAACTGCCTAGTCTGGCTCCTGCATTGTAGCAGTTAAATAGGGTAGTAGCATAACAATAAAAAGCCTTAGGCCTTTCGGCTTCAGGCCCTTGCATCCTCGATCTCAGAGTCTGTGCCTTCCTTGCCGCCCGCCGCACCAGCCGGAACAAAATAAGACTGATAATGGCCCTGCCTATCGCTCCGAATCGTTTGCAGAGTTTATGCAGAAATGGGGTATTACACATGTACGCGGTATTCCATATAATTCTACAGGGCAGGCAATTGTGGAACGTGCGCATCGCACATTAAAAAAGCATTTAGAAATTATTCGAAAACAGGGGGAGATGGGACCACAGGATGCACTACATAAAGCATTGTTTGTATTAAATTGGCTAAACCCTAAGCAGAACTCGCAAACACCACCTGCCATAGCTCATGGGCAGGGAAATCAAAAAGACCTCAGTAATACAAACGTATCGGTAAAGGTATTCATCCCAGAATCAGGCACTTGGGAAGGGCCAAAGCAATTGATAACTTGGAGCAGAGGGTATGCTTGTGTCTCCACAGGAAATAACTGCCAATGGGTTCCGGCCAAATGGGTGAAGCCGTGGCTAGATGAACCAGCCGACGCTACAGGACCAGGCAACTCTAACACCAGAGGCCTTGAGGAGGCGTGATCACCGCCTTGCACATATCATCTGGCCGTGGCTCCAGAATCTGAATCCAGAACAGAAAATGTGGGAGCATCATGGGTTTTTGGATGACTGGTTGGGTGATCTGGGAATTGGAGGGTGGATAGCCAGCCTAGTGAAAGGCTTGGCGCAAGTATTGCTATTCATCTTTGTCTTGGTACTCTGTATCATAAAAGGTTTGCAGGGAATGATATCAAGAACCATTGCCATTGTATTAAGAAAGAAAGGGGGAGATGTTGGGGCCTGGATCGTGGAAGAACTATAGAGAGAACATACGAGTACACTGTTATGTAAGAGCATGAGTCAGCAAGAAAGCATAAGGATGTGGCCTTGTTTAGGCTCATAGCAAGTATCCAATCAGAACAGTAGAAGTGGCGCGCAGACAGAGCGTGCACAGTGCTTGCAGCAAATAGCCTAAGGCGTGACCACGAGATAAGAAAGTATGTATGTTATAAAAGAGCTGTGTTAACTACAATAAAGTGACTATTAGAGCATCATATTGGTGTGCTCTAGTCCGTTCCTCGCATGGACCCCAACACCTGCCGAATTCAGCAATGTGAGTTACATCTGTTTGACAAATGTCCAAGGCCTCCAGTCCACGAGGATTAGTTCCTTGTATCTGCATAGGTTGTGGTAGTTGTTGACAATCAGGACACATGGCCACGATATTCCAAGCATCACTGTGTGACAAATGAAATTGTTGTCGTAATGCCCGATATCCTTGATGAAAAAACTCATGTGACATACGCGCCTGCTGTTTAATGTCTGGCACCTGTACAGTCATTGCAGTAGAATTTGTAGGGTCAGAAACCAAAGAGTCCACTCGGGCATTGCCTTCTGCAATAAACCCAGGCAAATTAGTATGACTTCTTACATGTTGTGTGAGCCAACACAGGCAGGATGCAGGAACAGCCACAAGACCACGGATAAAATGCAAAGAGCAAATTTATTCCCGTTACCTCGCAAACCGGGGGATCTCTGAAGCAGCACCCAGGGCAAAGGCACACAAGCGGGGACGCAGGCACCGTGGAGCTTGGTTCCTGCTAGAGAGAGAGAGAGAGATTCTGGGCCTGCTGCTTTAGCCTGTATATTAAGGGTTTCTTGCAGGCGGTAGTTTTCCACTGCGCTTTGATCTTTCTCACAGCAGGGCAGGAATCTCAGGCATGAACAATTAGGTGCTCTGAGTCTTATCACAGGCCTATGTTATCTGAATGCAGATGTTCTACTTGTCCAGAACACAAGACTAAACAACAGTTAGTAGTATGATATATGTGTTTTTCGACACCTCAGGTGCAAGTCACTTGAGCGTGTTTACAATCCTCCTCACCAATCTTCCGTTATATTCCCACATTCCACCCCCTCGCTCAAGAGACCGCTTCTCCTGGGGAGTACAAAGCTGGACATGTACATTTGGGCTTGCTGGGTATAGAACAGAGTAATATACAGAGGCATGCAATAAACACATATAGGAAAAGGAATAGACATATATATCTATAGAATAATACTGTAAATCAAGTGTCCCAGTTATCCTGTCAGGGAATGAAACCACTCAGCCAGCCAGGCACCATCAGTAGATTGTTCCATTGGATGCTATAAGTCCTGGAGATGTTGAATGTTATCCTCTGTGCTGGCTGATTCATCAGTGATGTTGAAGTTGCATGTATGGTGTTGGAGGAGGAAATAGTCCATCGTCAATCAATGTTGCAATGTTCATTGGCATACAGTCGTTACCTACTCAGAAAAAATAGCAAATGAAAAAACATTAATATCACAATCACTCAGCATAATATAATTGTATAATACAGCTACTGGCATGCTAATGAAACACATTGTTAAAAGATCTGCAGCTGTTGATCTTCCCTTAATATAAAAAGCAGATGAGTTAGTTACACCAAATCTAAGTATTTACATGTTGGCCTTGCAGAAATGTATCCAGGGCATGTGCTTTTTTCAGATTAACTTCAATCCGATGTTGGGTTTGTGACACCAATAAAACCGTTCCAATGCTATCTCCTCTAGATAAGGTACAGGTAGTCGTCAAAGATGCCTGAAATACAAGAACTCGAGAATCCAATATTAACAAAAGATGTAAAATAAGAGGAGAAGTACATGCCAATCTATTCCCAAAAATTGTATGGTGGTACTAGGGCCCTGTATTTTCTTTGATCTTTATTGCCCAGCCTTGGTCCTTTAAATGCACTTTCAGTGATTCAGCAGCTGCTGCTGTGGAAGACCCTCGGCCTGCAAACAGCTGTGCTTTACTTGGGGAGCAGAAGATTTGCTTGGGAACACTGCACTGAGAATAGTTTTTGCTTGCTTCTAAGATAAAGCAGCCGAGACCAGTTCACAGGGCCTTTTGAGGCATGAAAGAAGTAAACATGTGTTGAAGGTCAGTTCTGAACACAGAGCTGAAAACAGGGAATGGTTGTTGTTATCTTGAACTGCATAGTCCGGCTCCTGCATTACAGCAGTTAAATAGGGCAGTAGAATAACAATTAAAAAAAAAAAAAAAACAAAAAACAAAAACATGTAGGCCTTTCGGCTTCAGGCCCTTGCATCCTTGATCTCAGAGTCTGTGCTGCCTTTTCTGCCTGCCGCAGCTGCAATTTCTTGTTGTGACTCTGCCATAATCAATAGATTATCAATATAATGATAAACAGTAACAGTACCTGACCATAGGGCAACATCAGCTGCTATCACTTGGTGGCAGATGGAGGGACTGTGTTTGTATCCCTGAGGCAAAAACTTGGAAAGTATATTGTTTTTGTTGCCAGGTAAAGGCAAACTGGTCTTGGCTTTCTGAAGCAATGGCTAGAGAAAAGAAAGCATTAGCAAGGTCTGTCACCACTCTCCAGGGTTGTAAACTTTTGCTGATTTTTTTTTTTTTAATAAGAGTAACCATGTCTGGTACAGTAACTGCATGGGGTGGGGGGGGTGGGGGACTTTATTCAATTCTCTGTAATATACAGTCATTCTCCAAGTGCCATCTGGTTTGGGTAATTTCCTCCTCCCCCCCTAGAATACGATACTGTTTTTACTGTTATCACCTTGGCAGGTACAGGCAGCACAACAGGAGCCCACTTCGGGAATGCACGCAAGACAGTTATAGATCGAATAGCAAATCCTGCTTGCGAAGTTCCAAAGCAGAAGCAACCATTTAAAGTTTCAACTGTTCGTCCTGTCAACATATCAATACTCAAGAAATATTCTTTAATTGGGGCAATTAACACGGTTGCAGTAAATGGTGTAGCATTTTCTATTGTTAAGGTCACCTTAGCTTGGAGGGCGGGGGTCAGATTTCCCCCCAATCCACAGATCTGTGATGTGGCATCTTTATTATTAACAATACTATGCAATACAGTAACTTCAGCTCCAGTATTCACCAGAGCTAATACATGTAAAACCCCCCCCGCCCCAAGACTGCCACTTTATAGTTCATTTGCCAAGTAGTGTCGTGCATTGCGGTGGCAGGAGGGGCGGAGGGTGGGCGCGGAGTTGGTGGTGGGGCTGGGGGTGGTCGGCTTTTTCGCGTAAATGCTAACTTTTGCCATTTGCGGAACATTTCTGATGTTGTGATCCCGTCTATTTCTGATCGTGGGATGCCAGCTTGTATAAGATCATTCCACATTTGTTTTCTTGTCACCCATGCTGAAACCCCCTTTGCTTTTGCCGTCTTTCCTTTATTCACCACCCGAACAGATGGCCCTGAAATTACAGCCCCAATTTCCATTAAGGTATCTGCTAGGGCGCCTATATTACTCGTAGCATTTGTCACTGATGATATAATGAGGGGCTTTAGTGAGGCAGGCGCTCCTCTCAAAAACTGCATTTTGATACTTCTCGTTACGGGTGTACTGTCTGGACTAGATCCCGCAACTAACGCATGAGCCATCCCCTTCTGCCGCACCAAATTAATACCTTCTTCCAATGTGCACCAGCTTACAAGGGACGACACTAATTCAACAGGTTCTGCATATTCTGTTAAAACTGCTGCACACAACCACTGATACAGCATAGGTGCAATAATGGCTCGCCCATCAGGGCCCCTGACACTTTGCAACTGAGCATATCCCCGCTGTATCTGATCATCATGGGCTATAGGGCTTAATAAATCTTTTTCACCTGCTAATAAATGAATAGATGCAGCCTCACTGTCCCAAGCTTGCAAAATCCATGCCAGTATGCCTTCCCCGCTCTTCTGCTGATAGACCTCTAAAAACTCCCTTAATTCTTTCAGAGTGTAAGTACGTGTGACCTGCACTCCCCCGTCCTCTTGTTCCTGCTGCCCCATCATTTGTATGAGGGGTCGTGCTTCCACCACCTCCCTGCCTTTTAAGTCTGGATCAAATTCAAACTCAATCTCAGAGTCGGAGGATTCAATCTCAATATTTCCATATTTATCCCTCCGTTTATTAGCAATACGCGCTACCAACCGCTCTACATGATCTTGCAACTCATAGCACCGCTCTGCTTGAATAGTAATTACTTCATGCGCAATCACCTTTGCATCCTGTAAAGTCCGGACTTCCTTCTCTAATTCTCTCACTCTACTCGGTAATGCAACATTTTCACGGTGAAAAGCTCTAAGACCAGTAGCTAACAACCATCCCAATCTCCCCGCTAATTTACAAGAAGAATCTGATGCCCTTTTCCATGGCAACCCGCGCACAGCCGTGTCAATTGCCTGGGGGGTCATCGCCACCCCGTCATCTATTTCAGGCCATGCTTCTGGCGGAGCCAGCATAGCCAGGAAAGTGGCCACGGGGGCCCATTCCTCAGTACTGGGCCATCCCGGAATGCAGGGAGTCACGGACACGGCCTCCCCAGTCCCTGACTTCTTTTTCAGCCATGGCATGGCTGTTCCTGGATCCTGCCGGCTACGCCAAAATGTGTGAGGCGACACAGGCAGGATGCAGGAACAGCCACAAGACCACGGATAAAATGCAAAGAGCAAATTTATTCCCGTTACCTCGCAAACCAGAGGATCTCCGAAGCAGCACCCAGGGCAAAGGCACACAAGCGGGGACGCAGGCACTGCGGAGCTCGGTTCCTGCTAGAGAGAGAGTGAGAGATTCTGGGCCTGCTGCTTTAGCTTGTATATTAAGGGTTTCTTGCAGGCGGTAGTTTTCCACTGCGCTTTGATCTTTCTCACAGCAGGGCAGGAATCTCAGGCATGAACAATTAGGTGCCCCTGAGTCTTATCACAGGCCTATGTTATCTGAATGCAGATGTTCTACTTGTCCAGCACACAAGACTAAACAACAGTTAGTAGTATGATATATGTGTTTTTTGACACCTCAAGTGCAAGTCACTTGAGCGTGTTTACAATCCTCCTCGCCAATCTTCCGTTATATTCCCACACATGTAGAACATAAAACAGTGCAGTTCGGATTTGAATTTCTTGCCACAGAGTTCGCAGCAATGCAAAAACACACTGATTACGTGTATGCTCTATAACAGATCTGTCCAATTGTTTTACAATACCAGCTACATATGCTGAATCAGTAACCAAATTAAAGGGAGTAAGGAAATTTTGAAATACTTCTAATACAGCTTGTAATTCTACCACCTGAGGTGAACCCTTTTGTTGTACTACCATAGATTCCCACTTGCTGTCAGAATACCAGACAAGGCCCACCTTGCCTGTGTTCCCAGATCCACCCGTAAAAATGGTAATTCCATCCACAGGAGTGTCTGCGCACAACACTCTTGTGGCAATTGGAAGTTCCGCACTCATTTTTACAACAGGATGGGAGGGCAAGTGGTAAACAACCTGTCCCGAGAAATCCTCCATGTCTGTTTGCAAAGCAAAGCTATTGGCCATACACCACTCAAAGTATTGAGCTGCAATAGGAATGGTTAGTGATGCAGAATCTCTGGCCACAAGCTCCCGACATCGCATCCGTCCTTTGATGATGCGATCTGTGCCAATAGCTCTGCAATCATGGGGACAGTTTTCTTTGTTTTCGAAGGTAGAAACAACCATTCCAATATGTGTAACGGATCTGACCATTCTGAACTCCATTGACCAATTATTGCATACGGAATTTGCCTATCAAACAAAGTGATAATTTGTATTTCCTGATTCAAATCAATACGATGTACAAATTTGGAATGTAGCCTGCTTTCTACTTCTGTAATCAGTTGTGGGACCTCTGCAGTAGTCTGTCGCAGCCATAACTTGAGCCTTATGTTCCACAGTACCCACTTTTGCATATGCCTTTATCATAGCATTCAAATCTGGCTCTCCAGGTAAAGTTTCAATGATTTTTTGACAATCAGCATTAGCATTATCCCTAGCTAATTGCTTAACTAGAGTATCTCGTAAACCAACATCAAAAACTTGCTTTTCAACTGCTTCTTGTAGCCTCTCAACAAAGGATAAATAGGGCTCCTTGGGTCCTTGTCTTACGGTAGTATATCTGCGTATTGGGGACGCCAATTGTGCAGTTTTTACAATTTCATGCATACCCAGCATTTTTATTTGTTCCAGGATAAGAAGGTCCCATTGAGCCCAATGGCTAGGATTAGCAAATTGACCCTCTCCCATTAAAACATCCACCCCATTACCATACCTAGGGTCATTCTGATTGAGCTGAAAATTTACTACAGCTTGCGCTTCACATGCACTTCTCCAATTTGACATAAACACTGTAAATTGCACGGGTTGAAAAATTATCCTCCCTAGTTGCTTAAAATCCCAAGGAGTCAAAGTTTCCATTGTCAAAAGCCTTAACATTTGCATACGTGGGGGAGAATTCACCCCATATCGAGCTACATTTCTTTGTAGATCTTGTACCACCTTCCATGAAAAAGGAACATGTGAATGAGGCTGTCCTGCTGCAGGGTCATTGAAAATCACAGGATAAGCAGAAGGACCAGTATTCAAAGACCCAGATTCACCCGCTGCACCTCCCATGCCTCCCAGTTTCTCTACCACCTCCCACTCCCCCTCCTGAGCTGCCGATGATTTTACAGCCTCCCAAAATTTCCCAGGATCCCGAGGGAACACAGTAACCCCAGGTAAACTAAGTAATTTAGCTGGTGTGGGCTGAGGGGTTTTAATACTTAGCCGACTAAGCGCCTGAGACAGTTCTTCATCGTCAGCAGGTGGCGCAGAAGGAGAAGGATGTGCAGCTCCTTCAGTTATCTTCGGGGTTGCTCCACTGAAGGGTGGCAATCTCGGGTTCGCAGAGGGTGGTCGCTTTATGTGCTGGGGCTTCTGTACCACCCCTTCGTCATCCGATTCTGGGGTGCCCGTGATCAATAAGTCTTTATAATACTCGGCCACCGCATGAGGAGTGGTAGGTATCAGCAACTTCACCTTAACTGACGGTGCACTTGTAGATTCTTCTGTCATTACCTTCTTTGATTTTTCTTCTCCTGGAACATTTGTCCCTTCATTCTTTGATGCAGGAGGAGGCACAGAAGTGCTGTGTACTAGTACAGGAGGCTCCAAATCCTCCTTCTTTTCCTCTTTGTCTTGCTGTTGCTTTACTTTTTGTACAGTCTCTTTTATTACATGCCATGTCGTTAACAGTTCCACGGCAGATTTATCTCCCTTTGTCGCTGCCTCAAAAAGGGCAGATCCTAATCCTTCCCATACTGTTAAACTGAAGGCAGTAGTAGCAGATGTATCACATCCATGCTTTTTCCCCCACAACAACATTTTTCGCAATGATGGGTCTGGGAGACTTACCCCCAGTTGTTTCAAGACAAGCTGCCACATAGACAAGACCGTACTTTCTTCTTTAGTTATAGTACCCCCCATCGTGCCCCTGGTGGCTCACCGAATCCACGGTGTCCTCTAAGTCCCGGGTAAAGCAGCTCTGCCCGCCGCTGTTCCACCAGTAAAACCTTCTTCCGAACATGTCTCGCCAGCCGGACGTTCACATCGGGGTCGCCAGTTGTGGAGAAAAGGACTCAGCACACGATCCAATGTGAATCAAGCATAAGCCGTTTATTACAAAAAAAAGCCCCTTTTTATAACATATTTGCTTCCGTACATGCAGCCAGGCACTGTCCATGCAAAACCCGATTGGTCGCCCCGCTTCTGCCACACGCTGTCCATGTGCCTCCCCCCCGCAACTTCCCATTGGTCTGTTTTTTCGCCATCCCCCTGTGCTGTAACATGATCCTGCAGGTTCCAAGTCCGGCACTGTTCACAGTGATGTTTACTGTCAAGTATGCAGAGGCTCTGTGGGAAGCACACAGGAGATAGGCCTGTGGCCTTGACTGGAGAGCTTGTTGACTTCAGCTCTTGATTCTTTCCATTAGCTGCAACAATATCCCCCAACATGCTTACTTGAAAAAAACTCCCACTGCGTGTGTATTGACAACAAAAATCAGACCATTAGTCTGAAAGAAACAAGCTACATTTTACCTCCTTATCTCTGAGAATAAAAGGGTATATAGATTTTGGTAAACACAGACAGATATTTTTTAGTGTCTCTTTAAATCCACTTGGCGGCCGGTCACAAGTAGTGTTCCCCAGGGCTCAGTGTTGGGGCCAGTTCTCTTTAATATCTTTGTCGATGATCTGGACAAGAGGATCGAGTGCACATTCAGTAAGTTCGCAGACGACACCAAGTTGGGCGGGAGTGTTGATCTGCTTGAGGGTAGGAAGGCTCTGCAGAGGGGTCTGGACAGGCTGGATCGATGGGCTGAGGCCAACTGTATGAGGTTCAACAAGGCTAAGTGTCAGGTCCTGCACTTGGGGCACAACAACCCCCTGCAATGCTACAGGCTTGGGGAAGAGTGGCTGGAAAGCTGCCTAGCACAAAAGGACCTGGGGGTGTTGATTGACAGCCAGCTGAATATGAGCCAGCAGTGTGCCCAGGTGGCCAAGAAGGCCAACAGCATCCTGGCTTGTATCAGATATAGTGTGGCCAGCAGGGCTAGGGAAGTGATTGTCCTCCTGTACTCGGCACTGGTGAGGTCGCACCTTGAATACTGTGTTCACTTTTGGGCCCCTCACTACAAGAAAGACATTGAGGTGCCTGTGCAAGTCCAAAGAAGGGCAAAAAAGCTGGTGAAGGGTCTAGAGCACAAGTCTTATGAGGAGCAGCTGAGGGAACGGGGGTTGTTTAGTCTGCAGAAAAGGAGGCTGAGGGGAGACCTTATCACTCTCTACAACTACCTGAAAGGAGGTTGTAGTGAGGCAGGTGTTGGTCTCTCCTCCCATGTAACAAGCAATAGGACGAGAGGAAATGGCCTCAAGTTGTGCCAGGGGAGGTTTAGATTGGATATTAGGAAAAATTTCTTCACCGAAAGGGTTATCAAGCATTGGAACAGGCTGCCCATGGAAGTGGTTGAGTCACCATCCCTGGAGGTATTTAAAAGACATGTAGATGTGGTGCTTAGGGACATGGTTTAGTGGTGGACTTGCAGTGCTAGGTTAATGATTGGACTTGATGATCTTAAAGGTCCTTTCCAAGCAAAACAATTCTATGATTGCATGATCTACAATACATCAATGACATCATCGTGTGGGGCAACAAAGCAGAAGTAGTGTTTGATAAGGGAAAAAGAGTAATTCAGATTCTTCTGAAAGCTTGTTTCGCCATAAAAAGAAGCAAGGTCAAGGGACCTGTTGTTATATTTGTCACGGCGGTCAAATAAAAACAGGAGACAGAAGGATAGTTCCAAGCAGGCAGCAAAGCAAGAGCAAAAGCAAAAAGAGCACCTGCATTTATTTTGCTCCATTTTTTTATATCTTCCCCCCTCTAGCTGGCTAGCTTTATGATTGGTTGCACTCGCTGTTCACGCACCCGACCACAACCGCTGATTGGCCACCACGCGGCGGCCATGAGTCCATGGTTGGCAGCTGGAATGTCACACTGTATCTTGTTTTTCTCACATCCTGTTTTCTTGCTAAATTCCTCTTCACTCTCAGGTTTAACCGTTTCAAGGACATAGCTCCATTCCTTCAAGGTCAGGGCCGCCAGCAGCCCAGTCCAATCCCACAATTCCCCCTTTTTGTTTTTCAACCAAAAAGGCTGTGTTTATCATCCGTTGCAGGGCCCTTTGCAAACAAGAAAACAAACACGATAACACGAGCATGATGATACAAACTACAAACAATCCCATAAGTCCCATCTTTATCAATCCTGTCAGCCATCCCCCAAATCCTAGGTGACCCAGCCAGTCATCAAAGAACCCATGACCATGCGCTAATAATAAAAAGTCTATAGCAGCTCAATTTTGCAAGGTAGCATGTTGAATACTATCTACATCGTTGGCCAATGCTTCTAAAACTCTAGGAGTTTGGTTAGCTCTTTTTTCAACCTAGCAAGCTAAATTTCGCAGTTGCATCAACCCTTGGGCAGCATCATTACATTCTATCCCTATGGTAGTGACATTTCTTTTTTGCCTGGCCTTATGTAGGTTAGTATGGTTAGTATGACTTTTCACGTAGGCATTAGTAGACTTAATTTGCCTATGGTACACGGACCTCCCACCTTCTTACTGGGCAGCCTTGGCCAAGCCCTATCCCCACAAATTAGGAATAAACCCTTTGGTAATTTTTGCTTTCAGATCCATTTAAGGGGACCCCCCACTAGACATGTATGAAAGGGTTGTTCAGACTGAGCTAAGGAGGCCCAAAACTGCGTCTGGTTCAGGCTCCGCATCAGAGTCACACAAACATTGTGACTCCCCTCCCAAGGTGTCAGCGGAAGGACTATCAGCTGGTGTCCTCTTGTCAGCTCCAGGATTCGAAGCAGGCTTAACATACCTGGTGGGAAACCACCGTGGCCCTGCATCTGTGGAGACACAAGCATACCCACGTCCCCAGGTAATTAAATCCCACGGGCCTGTCCACTTTCCCGTTTGCAGGTCTCGTGCTACAACCTTTGCCCTGACAAGAGGATCACCTCCCTGCAAAGACAAAAAAATGAGAGATAGTTACAGGACACTCTTTCCCGGTTGGCACAGTTAAATGATTCAATGTGTACACAGCCTTCCATAGGCGAGAATGTGGGGTCTCAGAGCTCATTCCCCCTTTTTGTTTTTCGAGAAGTTGCTTTAGAGTGTGGTGCACTCGTTCCACAATGGCCTGGCCGGTCGGGGAATGAGGAATGCCAGTAACATGTTCCACCCACCAGGAGGTGAGAAATCGGGCCATGTGTGCAGATACATACGCCGACCCGTTGTCCATCTTAATACGTTTTGGAATCCCAAGGGCAGCCCAGGCTTGCTGAAGATGTGAGA
The DNA here is from genome assembly GCF_013368605.1 of Nyctibius grandis. Lineage (NCBI taxonomy): Eukaryota > Metazoa > Chordata > Aves > Nyctibiiformes > Nyctibiidae > Nyctibius > Nyctibius grandis. Next base: position 19,393,347 of record NC_090694.1, on the reverse strand, counting down.
TGGCATTGATTGCTTTCTCGCCGGCATGGGCCGATGCCCACACGACCTTAGAAAAAGAATCCACAGAGACATGAACATATTGTAGGCGAGCAAAAGAGGGAATGTGTGTTACGTCTCTTTGCCACAGGTCCAAGGCTTGGCACCCACGCGGGTTAACCCCACGTGGAAACACCAGTTCGGATCCTAGGTGTTGACACTCCGGACAAGCGGCAGTGATAGATTTCGCATCTGCAAAAGAGATCTTCAATTGACGGACTAACGCCCGAGCCCCTTGGTGAAAAAACTGGTGAGACAGAAACGCTTGACGAACTAGGTCTGGCACTGGAGAGGTCCAAGCGGGGGCTGCGAGGGCGTCGGCACGCGCGTTCCCTTCACATATGAATCCTGGCAGACCGGTGTGGCTGCGAATATGCAAGATATAATACCTATGCATACGTTGGTTCACTACAGTCCATAGCATTTTCAGCAACGAAAATAATTGTTCTGAGTTTACCTCTTTGAGTAGCGCACGATCAACACGCTGCGCAATATCTGCTACATAAGCAGAGTCCGTAACAATGTTTACAGCACAATGCGAAAATGTTTTAAAAGCAACAATGGCAGCACTAAGTTCAACCAATTGAGGTGATCCCTGTACTAAATGCACCAATTCCTGCCATTGCCTTCCGTCATTCCAGGTAACTACTGCTTTTCCCGATTTTCCAGAGCTGTCAGTAAAGACCGTGGGGCCTTGTACTGGGCTATCTGCTGCCAGAGGCTTTTGAATCACTTGTAACTCTGAATGAGCTTGTAATAATTTGTGACTGGGAAGATGATAAGATACCTGCCCTTCAAATCCTTCCAGGGCCAATTGAAATGGTAAACTGTTTGCCATACACCAGCTTACATAATCGTGTTCAATGGGAATTATCAGTCAGCCGGGGTCTCGGCCCATGAGTTGAACGCATCGTGTGCGTCCTTTCGTGATTATTTTCGATATCAGCTCAATCTGAGTGCTCACTGTTTTTCGTGGTTGAACAGATAGAAACAGCCACTCTAGAACGTGTAGCAGATCCTGCCAGCGCTCGTTCCACTGGCCCAGTAATCCCATGGGATGATAGTTGGCAATGGCTACATATAAACTTACTGGCGTCTCTAAATCCTCACCATGTACCTTTTTCTGTCGCATACCATTGGCCACTTCCTCTAAAGCCAAGGTGGCTTCCACTGTCAGTGACCGGGGAGACATCAAATCAGTGTCTCCCTTCAATAGGTCAAAAAGCGGCTTCAATTGAGCAGTCGGGAGGCACAAGTACGGCCTTACCCAATTGATGGTCCCTAATAATTTCTGCACATCATTCAGGGTTTTGATGTTTACTCGGAATTGGATGGATTGTGGCTCAATTGTCTGATCCAAGACCTTAACTCCCAAGTACTTCCAGGGGGCCTGCTGCTGAACTTTTTCCAGTGCTATACACAGCCCGAAAGTGGCCAATGATTGCCACAGAACTGGATATACTTGTTGAAGTTCTGCTTTATCTGCAGCTGACACAAGAATATCGTCCATGTAATGATAACAGTATACCTGTGGAAATTGCTCCTGTACTGGTGTCAACGCCTTTGCTACATACCATTGACATACTGTGGGACTGTTTTTCATGCCTTGCGGTAATACCATCCACTGATATCGTTGACAAGGCGCCATGTTGTTCCTACTAGGTATTGAAAAAGCAAATTTGCATTTGTCAGTTTCACATAAAGGGATGGTGAAAAAACAATCCTTCAGATCAATAACCAAAATGTCCCAGTTTCGTGGGATCATAGTCGGAGAGGGCACGCCTGGTTGTAAGGCTCCCATCCCCTCCATCATGTCATTTACTTTTTGCAGATCCTGCAGTAGTCACCATTTACCTGACTTTTTCTTAATTACAAACACAGGGGTGTTCCAGGTGCTATGGGAAGGTTCTAAGTGACCTTGTGCTACTTGTTCTTCCACTAATTGTCGGAGGCCTACACACTTTTCTTCAGGAAGGGGCCACTGCTCCACCAAAATGGGGGTGTTTGTTAGCCAAGTTAGAGGCAGAGTTGGTCTCTGTGCACCCTCCACAACAGTGGCCCCTATTAAAAATCCTTTTGTGTACCAATGACCACTCCCCATTGTCCCAGAACATCCCGTCCCCACAAATTCAAGGGGACACCAATCACGTAGGGTCGCACTGTTGCCATCTGACCCTCAGGGCTCTGAACTTGCACCATAAATTGGCTCTGGACACTCTGTGTCGCACCACCTACTCCTGCCAGCAGGGAGCCAGCTGAGCAGGTGGGCCAGGATCGAGGCCATATACGTGCAGATATGATAGTCACATCTGCTCCCAGAATCACAGAATCAACCAGGTTGGAATTCTGTATGCTCTGAGCCCACCTGGGCACAATGCTGGCTCATGTTTAGCCGGCTGTCGATCAGCACCCCCAAGTCTCTTTCTGCCAGGCCGCTTTCAAACCACTCTTCCCCCAGCCTGTAGCGCTGCATGGGGTTGTTGTGGCCGAAGTGTAAGACCCGGCACTTGTTCTTGTTGAACCTCATGCCGTTGGTCTCGGCCCATCTATCTAACCTGTCCAGATCCCTCTGTAGGGCCTTCCTACCCTCCAGCAGAGCGACACTCCCACACAGCTTGGTGTCATCTGCAAATTTACTGAGGGTGCACTCAATCCCTACGTCTAGATCATCTATAAAGATATTGAACAGCACCGGCCCCAGAACTGAGCCCTGGGGAACACCGCTAGTGACCGGCCGCCAGTTGGACTTTGCCCCATTCACCACCACTCTCTGGGCTCAGCCATCCAGCCAGTTTTTAACCCATTGAAGAGTCTACCCATCCAAGCCCCGGGCAGCTAGTTTGTCTAGGAGGATGCTGTGGGAGACAGTGTCGAATGCCTTACTGAAGTCTAGATAGACTACATCCACAGCCCTGCCCTCATCTACTAAGCAGGTCACTTGGTCATAGAAGGAGACCAGGTTGGTCAAGCAGGACCTGCCTTTCATGAATCCATGTTGGCTGGCCCCAATGCCCTGATTGTCCTGCATGTGCCGTGTAATGGCACTCAGGATGATCTGTTCCATCACCTTGCCTGGCACCGAGGTCAGGCTGACAGGACGTATCAATCATCCCCGTCACCTGTATTGTCAAGGGGGTTCCTCTGGCGAAGGTGAGTATACAAGTTAAAGTTGGGCGGGTATTCTGTATGCTCTGAGCCCAAAAGATCTGCGGCGTTCCCGTCGAACCGAACCCCCCCTCCCCTCTGATCTTATCCCGTTTACAAGTGACTTGCGCTCAGAAAGGAGTCAACTGCGCGATCCGGCTACCTTCGGAAATTGACACGGGGCGGGTAGGAGTCCATACCATCGCACAAATTTGACCCATATAGTCTGCATCAATAACTCCTGGTAAAACAAATAGACCTTGCAAGGTTACACCAGAACGTCCGAGTAATAGTGCACTTAACCCGTTTCCAATGGGTCCCACGGCATTCAATGGAACCTTATGCACTCTGCTATTCTCTATTGTGATTGCGGTTGCTGTGGTAACATCCAGTCCGGCGCTCCCTGCGGTTCGGGCTGTGAGGTGACTGCATAAGCCTGGAACTGGTTGGGAAGATTCATTTGTGTCAGCACGCAGTTCCCCCCTCTTGTTCTTTCTCCAGTTTCCCTGCACTCTGCCGCTGCTTGTTATCACAGAATCACAGAATCAACCAAGTTGGAAGAGACCACTGGGATCATCGAGTCCAACCATTGCCCTGACACCACCATGTCAACTAGACCATGGCACTAAGTGCCATGTCCAGTCTTTTCTTAAACACATCCAGAGATGGTGACTCCACCACCTCCCTGGGCAGCCCATTCCAATGTCTAATGACCCTTTCTGAAAAGAAATTCTTCCTAATGTCCAACCTGAACCTCCCCTGGTGAAGCTTGAGTCTGTGTCCTCTTGTCCTATCACTAGTTGCCTGGGAGAAGAGGCCAACTCCCACTTCACTACAACCTCCCTTCAGGTAGTTGTAGACTGCAATAAGGTCATCCCTGAGCCTCCTCTTCTCCAGGCTAAACAACCCCAGCTCCCTCAGCTGTTCCTCATAGGTCAGACCCTCCAGACCCTTCACCAGCTTGGTCGCCCTCCTCTGGACTCGCTCCAACACCTCAAGGTCTTTCTTGAAGTGCGGGGCTCAGAAATGGACACAGTATTCAAGGTGCGGCCTCACCAGTGCCGAGTACAGAGGGACGATCACTTCCCTAGACCGGCTGGCTACACTATTCCTAATAGAGGCCAGGATGTCATTGGCCTTCTTGGCCACCTGGGCACACTGCTGGCTCATGTTTAGCCTGCTGTCGATCAGCACCCCCAAGTCTCTTTCCGCCAGGCCGCTTTCTAACCACTCTTCTCCCAGCCTGTAGCGCTGCATGGGGTTGTTGTGGCCAAAGTGTAAGACCCAGCACTTGTTCTTGTTGAACCTCATGCCGTTGGTCTCAGCCCATCTATCTAACCTGTCCAGATCCCTCTGTAGGGCCTTCCTACCCTCCAGCAGAGCGACACTCCCACCTAGCTTGGTGTCATCTGCAAATTTACTGAGGGTGCACTCAATCCCTACGTCTAGATCATCTATAAAGATAGTGAACAGCACCGGCCCCAGAACTGAGCCCTGGGGAACACCGCTAGTGACCGGCCACCAGTCGGACTTTGCCCCATTCACCACCACTCTCTGGGCTCAGCCATCCAGCCAGTTTTCAAGCCATCGAAGAGTCCACCCATCCAAGCCCCGGGAAGCTAGTTTGTCTAGGACGATGCTGTGGGAGACAGTGTCGAATGCCTTACTGAAGTCTAGATAGACTACTGTCCTGGTTTGGCCTAAACCAGGCCAATTTTCCTTTCAGTGATTTTTACTTTCAGATAAGTCTCTTCTAAGTAACTGCACTTTCTGAAACTAACTGCATGTTTTCAGCTGACAGTGGCGGCAGCAGCGAAAGCGGCGGCAGCGACTTGAGGTTAGTGCGGGGGCGAGGGCGACATCAGGCTTAACCGGGCGGTTTTTCATACTCTGGGCCCCCCCTGAGCCCTCCGCGAGCATCAGCCCCGAGCTGCTTCCCCCTGACCCCGGACCCGGACACGGAGGTTCCCGGCAACGAATCAGGAGAGGAGGGGGCGTAGCCGGAGACACCGCGGAGGCACCGCGGGCGATTTAAGCGATTTAAACGCTCCACCCCCTGTTATCGGGTGATAAAAAGTCTCCTGGAGGGCAGGGACTAGTCCCTGGCCAGAGGGGAGAGGGAGACTCAGCAGCGCCTGTGTGAGTCAGCAGTGACTGGGTGTGTCCCAGGGCAGGAGAGGCTCCTCCAGGGCAGGAGAGGCTGCAGTCGTTTGCAGCTCGTTGGGGAGGGCGCTGACTCCCTCCCAGTGCACAAGGCGAGGAAGGTGCCAAGGAGCTGTGAACCAGGGGTGGCACCAACAGGTATTTCCCAGTTCAGTGAAAGAACAATGGTATCTACCCGGTGGAAGAAGACCAAAATGGATGTGGGAACCCAGACAGAGCTCCCACGGAAGGAGGCGATGGTGCAGGTCGCAGGCTGCAGGGAATGCTACACCGTCTCTGTGGTGTCAGGGGGCTGTGTGCGCTGTGAGCAAGTAGATGATCTGCTCGGCTGAGCGGCACAGCTGCAAAGCCAGGTTGAAAGGCTTCAAGCAGAAGTAGAAAGGCTTAGGAGCATTAGGGAGGCTGAAATGGAGATAGACTGGTGGAGCCAGGCTCTGCCCTCCCTGCAACAAAAATGGGAGCACCTGCCAGAGAGCTCCCAGGATCGAGGGGCCCCTGTACTCTGCCCCTCTCAGGTGGAAAACAATAACCTAGAGGAGAGGAGTGAGTGGAGGCAAGTCTATGGCCATGGCAAAAGGCGAGTGCCCTCCTTGCCTACCTTGCCTCCACAGGTGCCTCTGAGCAATAGATATGAAGCCCTAATGGAATACAGCTGGTCCAATGGGGATGTGGTGGAGAGGCAACCTATATCAGAGGTCCCACCACAGTCAGAAAAACCTGACAGGCGTATAGCTACCTCCTCCTCAAGGAAGAAGAGAAGAGTTTTAATGGTTGGAGACTCCTTCCTAAAGGGATCTGAGGGCCCAATATGCAGAGCTGACCCCCATCACAGGGAGGTCTGCAGCTTGCCTGGAGCCCGAATCAGGGATATCACCAGGCAACTCCCCAACCTGGTGAAGGCCACAGACTACTACCCCCTGCTGATCTTCCAGACAGGTGGGGAAGAAGCTGCATCCCGTAGTCTGAGGGGGATGAAGAAAGACTACAAGGCCCTAGGACGGTTGGGGAAAGAGTCTGGGGCACAAGTTGTTTTCTCCTCCCTCCTTCCATTTTCAGGTGATGACGTGGGATGGAATAGTAGGATTCTCTCTATTAATGCCTGGCTACGAGACTGGTGCTACAGGCAGGGCTTTGGGTTCTTTGATAATGGCTGGTTTTATAAGACAACAGGCGTGACAGTGATACATGGGAAAGGTTTATGTCGTAGGGGCAAAAGGGTTCTGGGACAGGAATTAGCAGGGCTCATTTGGAGAGCTTTAAACTAGATTCGAAGGGGGATGGGGTAGTAGCTGGGCTTGCACCACTGGGGCAACGCTCTAGTGTTGAGGTAGACCAGGAGGCCTCCCATCCCCCTGGGGTGAAATCGGTGTGCCCAGCTCGCTCCCTGAAATGCCTGTACACCAATGCACGCAGCATGGGGAATAAACAGGAGGAGTTGGAAATCCGTGTTCGGTCGGGGGGCTATGATCTAGTGGCAATTACAGAGACTTGGTGGGATGCCTCGCATGACTGGAATGTGGTCATGGATGGCTATGTCCTGTTCAGGAAAGACAGGCCACTAAGGAGAGGTGGTGGAGTTGCTCTTTATGTGAGTGAGCAGCTAGAATGTATTGAGTTCTGTCCAGGGGCGGATCAGGAGCGAGTTGAGAGTTTGTGGGTGCGAATTAAGGGGCAGGCTGGCAGGGGTGATACTGTTGTGGGTGTCTATTACAGGCCACCGGATCAGGATGAGGAGGGTGATGATTCTACAGGCAGCTGAGAGCAGTCTCGCAATTACAGGGCCTGGTTGTCATGGGGGATTTCAACTACCCTGATATTTGCTGGGAGGCCTACTCAGCCAGCCATCCCCAGTCCAGGAGGTTCCTCCAGTGCATTGATGATAAGTTTCTGATGCAAATGGTGGATGAGCCAACTAGGAGAGGAGCGCTGCTGGATCTTATCCTCACTAACAAGGAGGGTCTGGTTGAAGAGGTGAAGGTTGAGGGCAGCCTTGGTTGTAGTGACCATGAGATGGTAGAGTTCAGGATCTCATGTGGCAGGAACAGAATAGCTAGCAGAATCACAACCCTGGACTTCAGGAGGGCCAACTTTGGCCTTTTCAAGCAATTGCTAGGGGAAATCCCATGGGACAGGGTACTAGAAGGTAAGGGGGCCCAAGATAGTTGGTTAGCATTCAAGGACTGCTTCTTCCGAGCTCAAGATCAGAGCATCCCAACAGGTAGGAAGTCAAGGAAGGGTACCAGGAGACCTGCATGGTTAAACAGGGAACTGCTGGGCAAACTCAAGTGGAAGAAGAGGGTGTACAGATCATGGAAGGAGGGGCTGGCCACTTGGGAGGAATATAAGTCTGTTGTCAGAGGATGTAGGGAGGCAACTAGGAAAGCTAAGGCCTCCTTGGAATTAAACCTTGCAAGAGAGGTCAAGGACAACAGAAAGGGCTTCTTCAAATACATTGCAGGTAAAGCCAACACTAGAGGCAATGTAGGCCCACTGATGAATGAGGTGGGGGTCCTGGAGACAGAGGATAAAAAGAAGGCGGAGTTACTGAATGCCTTCTTTGCCTCTGTCTATACTGCTGGAGGCTGTCCTGAGGAGCCCTGGACCCCTGAGGCCTCAGAAGAAGTCAGGATAGAGGAGGAATCTGTCTTGGTTGATGAGGGCTGGGTCAGGGACCAATTAAACAATCTGGACGTCCATAAATCCATGGGCCCTGCTGGGATGCACCCGCGGGTGCTGAGGGAGCTGGCGGAAGTCATTGCTAGGCCACTCTCCATCATCTTTGCTAAGTCATGGGCAACGGGAGAGGTGCCTGGGGACTGGAGGAAAGCGAATGTCACTCCAGTCTTCAAAAAGGGCAAGAAGGAGGACCCGGGTAACTATAGACCAGTCAGCCTCACCTCCATCCCCGGAAAGGTGATGGAACAACTTGTTCTTGGTGCTGTCTCTAGACACATCAAGGATAGGGGGATCATTAGGGGCACTCAGCATGGCTTCACCAAGGGGAAGTCATGCTCAACCAACTTGATAGCCTTTTATGAGGATGTTACCCGGTGGATAGATGATGGTAAAGCTGTGGATGTGGTCTATCTCGATTTCAGTAAAGCGTTTGACACGGTCTCCCACAGCATCCTCGCAGCTAAACTGAGGAAGTGTGGTCTGGATGATCGGGTAGTGAGGTGGATTGTGAACTGGCTGAAGGAAAGAAGCCAGAGAGTGGTGGTCAATGGGACAGAGTCCAGTTGGAGGCCTGTGTCTAGCGGAGTCCCGCAAGGGTCGGTTCTGGGACCAGTTCTATTCAATATATTCATTAATGACTTGGATGAGGGATTAGAGTGCGCTGTCAGCAAGTTCGCTGATGACACAAAACTGGGAGGAGTGGCTGACGCGCCGGAAGGCTGCGCAGCCATTCAGAGGGACCTGGACAGGCTGGAGAGTTGGGCGGGGAGAAATTTAATGAAATATAACAAGGGCAAGTGTAGAGTCCTGCATCTGGGCAAGAACAACCCCATGTACCAGTACAAGTTGGGGGCAGAGCTGTTGGAGACCAGCGTAGGGGAAAGGGACCTGGGGGTCCTAGTGGACAACAGGATGACCATGAGCCAGCAGTGTGCCCTTGTGGCCAAGAAGGCCAATGGCATCCTGGGGTGTATTAGAAGGGGTGTGGTCAGCAGGTCAAGAGAGGTTCTCCTCCCCCTCTACTCTGCCCTGGTGAGGCCGCATCTGGAATATTGTGTCCAGTTCTGGGCCCCTCAGTTCAAGAAGGACAGGGAACTGCTAGAGAGAGTCCAGCGCAGAGCCACGAAGATGATTAAGGGAGTGGAACATCTCCCTTATGAGGAGAGGCTGAGGGAGCTGGGTCTCTTTAGCTTGGAGAAGAGGAGACTGAGGGGTGACCTCATTAATGTTTATAAATATGTAAAGGGCAAGTGTCAAGAGGATGGAGCCAGGCTCTTCTCAGTGACATCCCTTGACAGGACAAGGGGCAATGGGTGCAAGCTGGAACACAGGAGGTTCCACTTAAATATGAGGAAAAACTTCTTTACGGTGAGGGTGACTGAACACTGGAACAGGCTGCCCAGAGAGGTTGTGGAGTCTCCTTCTCTGGAGACATTCAAAACCCGCCTGGACACGTTCCTGTGTGATATGGTCTAGGCAATCCTGCCCCGGCAGGGGGATTGGACTAGATGATCTTTCGAGGTCCCTTCCAATCCCTAACATTCTGTAATTTTGCAGACAGCGTCTACTTCCAGGACTGATAATGCTCGAAGTTTGTAGTTATCGCTGAGGCACCGGTAGGGATGCTATGCAGAAAGGCTAGTCTTAGAGAAACCAAGGTCACTGCTGAATTCCTCACTGCTTACGAGTGAAGAGACGAAGGGGGGGTCGCAGCTGCAGGGGGGAGCAGACAGGGCAGGTGACCCAAAATTGACCAATGAGGTATTCCATTCCATACACGTCATTCTCAGTATAAAGCGGGGGGTCACGAGGGTCTCGCTCTCTTTCTGCTATGGCCGGTGTCCAAAGAGGACTCTGTCTGTTTTCCTGCTGCCCCCGATCCCGATACGTGCATTCCTGAATCCAGCTCTCAACCATCGCTAGGCCCAGCCTGGGCCTTCCCGGAGCCTGCCCTGCAGAGCCGGTGGTGACGTGGCTGACTTCAGGGAAGCTCGATCTTGTTTTTTTATATATATTTGTATATATTCGTATATTTTTGATTATTTCTAGTATTATTATTATACTCTTTTTCATTATTATAGTTTATTAAAACTCTTTTAACTTTCCAACCCGAAAGTCTCTCTCAGTTTTCCCTTTCCCTTCGGGGGTGGGGGGGAGGGTTAACAGAGAGCATCTGCCACAGGTTTAATAGCCGGCCCAGCTTTAAGCCATGACAACTACATCCAAAGCCCTGCCCTCATCTACTAAGCGGGTCACTTCAGCTGACCTTGAGCATTATACTTAGACCTGCATTGCTTCACAAAATGCCGCAGCTTCCCACAGCGATGACACATCAAAACAGAGTTACCTCTCCCACTCAGCTTCGACTTCTTAGGGCAATTTTTCTTAAAGTGACCTTCTTGCCCGCATGTATAACAACGATGAGCTACCTTAACTGCTGCCACAAATGTTTTTGATAAATGCTCCATCTGAAACGTGGTGGGTTTGGTTTTGGTTTGTGTTTTTTTTTTTATAGTTCCAAATTCAGCAATGCCTGTTCGTTAGCAAATCGCCTCTAGTTTGCCTCAAAAAGCAACATTTGCATAGGGGTCAGTGCCACTTGAGCAATCGCGCAGCAGTCGTGGGCTGTCAAATCTCCCGTAAAAATACTACGCAATAATGATTGAGCATAGGGCGAGCCCAGACCATGTTGCATACATGTAGCTCTTAACTCCTTAATCACTCCCCAACTGAATGGCTCCCATTCGGGCGGGCCGTTTCCATCCCCTTGATATACCGGGCAAGCCAATAGCCCGCCACCCATAGCAGCCACGGCCCCAAAATCACCGTCCGCAAGTGCATGTTCTCTTAATTTTCTCCAGAACCTGTCCGGGTCCGGGCCAGACACAGTAACCTGGACTGGCTGCAGCGTGAATAACTCCTCCATGCTACCGCCTGACTTTCCCGACCCTCGGGCTCTGCAGCAACTATGTCCTGCTTTCATCTCTTCAGAAAGGTCTATTAAGGGTGGCTCAGCCTCACATTCGGGTAACAGGACGGTAGAAGGATCAATGTTCTGCTGCTGTTCTATGGGCGGTGGGGGGGGCTCTGGCAGCGCGGAGGGCAAAGTCACTGTGAAAGGAGCTGTAGCCGCCTCAGCCGCCGCCTTTGCCTCTCTGTCCGCCTTCACTTGCTCCAGTGAGTCTATAACTAATCTCCACGTCGTCAACGACGCAGTGGCGATCTTGTCCCCCCTTGAGACAGCCTCAAAGAGAGACATTCCAGTGCTTTGCCACGTACTAACTTCGAAAGCAGTCTGCGCCGTAGCTGGCAAATTATTCTTTTTACACCATACCAGCAATGTTCTCAGGGCATTCTCCTCATATTTGATGCCCCTCCTTTCAAGTATGCTCATCAATATCGTTAGTATGGAATTTTCCTCGGCTGAAATTTTAGCACCCATGTTAATTAGTCCCCAACGCCTCACCTCTCTCGGTGTCTATTACAGTGGTCCGGACCCCAGGCTCACTCCGCCTGTCTCAGCTACGTTGGGCACGGCGTCACCGCTCATCGTCCGCGGTCTCTCAGCACTTCTAAATGCTCCGGTCGTTCCTCACACAGGGCACCATTTGTCATTATATTTGTCACGGCAGTCAAATAAAGACAGGAGACAGAAGGATAGTTCCAAGCAGGCAGCAAAGCAAGAGCAAAAGCAAAAAGAGCACCTGCATTTATTTTGCTCCATTTTTTATATCTTCCCCCCTCTAGCTGGCTAGCTTTATGATTGGTTGCACTCGCTGTTCACGCGCCCGACCACAACCGCTGACTGGCCGTCACGCGCCAGCCACGAGTCCATGGTTGGCAGCTGGAATGTCACTCCGTATCTTGTTTTTCTCACATCCTGTTTTCTTGCTAAATTCCTCTTCACTCTCAGGTTTAACCGTTTCAAGGACATAGCTCCATTCCTTCAAGGTCAGGGCTGCCAGCAGCCCAGTCCAATCCCTCAAACTATGTCTTGGAAGAAAGATTATTTGTAAGTTTATTTCCCCTATGGGCAGCCTTGTCTGTACTCTGTCAAGCTTATGCTATATGTGATATTGTGATGAAAGGTCATATACTGTATGTTCAATAACATATACATCTGAAAGAGAAGAATTGACTGTGCCATTTCCACAGTAAGTCTGTATTTCCCCAAAAAACAGTAAGCATTTTTAAAGATGTCACAAGGCCTCATCACTTTTATTAATGCAATTACTTATTCCTGAATCAGAAATCATGTAAAATATATTATTTCCTTCTAACCACATAATTATTCTTTGCCTTCCTTTCAGCTTGGACAGGCTTGCAGTTAGTGTTAGTTTCTGGTGCCAGGAAATACCCAACCTAGATAAGCCTATTGACCTCTAATTCAACATCTTGTCTCAAATACCAGCTGCTTCAAGCACCTCTTTGATAGAGGCAATACAGGACACCTAACTCCAAGGAAAGCTGCCTCCTAACTGCTATCCATTACATATTGGCCTATGCCCTGCAGAATTATGACTTTGCTGTTGGGCTCGGATACAAAACACCATGAGAACATTTCATTACAGTCATTACATTTTAAAATATAACTATCTCTAGATATATTCAATTTTATTAAACACATTTGCCATAAGACCAAACGATTTTGTCAAAAATAACTGACTGCATATCCTTGTGATGGAGCTTCTCCTATCCCAAGCATACTTAGCTTTTGCTCCACAAGGGGAAGCTGCCCTTTCTCTCCTTTTTCTTCTTACAACCCCTCCATCATTGCCTTACAGAAAAGCTTGCTGCCAATTAACATTGACTGTAAACCACCAAGTCAGAGAGCATCCTTGTCCCACAGATTTTAAGGCCAATGAAAGTCATACTTACAAAGCCTGGAAGAGAGCTGTGACTCTCTGAATTTCACACAAGCGATCCCCCAGTACTGGGTGCGTTTGGGGTGAGCAGCAGGCGCATGCTGGATACGCCCTGAGGTCTGCCCCCCTGGGATGCCCACATGAGCTTTCCCTCCCCCAGAAGCAGTGGGGTTTGGGCACTGCCCTACAGCAGCTTTGCTCCATCTCTAGGCCATGACTGGGAAACATTTCTGCATTCACCATCTTCCATGCAGCAAGAAATATGGGGACTTTTATGATAAACGTGAAAGCACAGAATAGATGAAGTTACCCCAAGAGGCCATGGCAATTTCCCACCCATTATACCCCAAAAGGAATTCCCTTCCCTCACCAGAAAATAACTTTTTCTTCTTTGTTTTTCTAGCTATGTCAGCAAATTGCACTAACAGCAATGTAAATGTAGTCTGTAGGATTACAAGCTGCACCACAAAAATCATAACAGGTTAGAGACAACTTTATCCCTGCCTGTTACTGTGGCGCTTGAGAACCCAGGTTATTTAATTAGGTACCTTATGTAACTGAAGAGGGGAGGTAATTGCTCTATACTCAATATTAAAAATGGACAGAAAAGATTCACATGGATCAGATTATTACACGGCTAATAAACTTATTGAGAAAACATCTAAGAAAAATCACACAAATTAGCAGTGATCAAATTCCACTGGATCTGTGGATCAGCTCTGCACAGGAAGGAGACTGAAAAGAGTCAAAGACACGCTCGGTCAAATGAAAAGATATTTAACCTGAAACTGGCTTTAAGCAAAGCCACAGAAAGGCAAATATACACCTGAACATTATTCCATCTATGTGTTTAGGATAGATTTTGATGCTTGTTTGATAATATTTTTTTAAGAATGAACTAAGACATTGCTCTCTAGCTATAGCAGGTTTCTATGCAGTCTGCAATATGTTGCTTAAGTTGCAGATCTTCCAAAAATAAGGAAAATATTATTAAAAGCTGAAAGAAAATATTTTAGAATTATATTTAAATAAGCTAAGAAAAGATACCCAGGGCCAAATTAATCTCTGTTGCCATCACACTGATCACAACAGAATTACATTTGATAAGTTTTGCATCAGCTTTGCCAGCCATGTAACTACATCTTACAAAACTGGGTAACTGAACACTGGAACAGGCTGCCCAGAGAGGTTGTGGAGTCTCCTTCTCTGAAGACATTCAAAACCCGCCTGGACGTGTTCCTGTGTGATATGATCTAGGTAATCCTGCTCCAGCAGGGGGATTGGACTAGATGATCTTTCGAGGTCCCTTCCAATCCCTAACATTCTGTGATTCTGTGAAAACTAGAAATTAATGCAATGAGCCAAATTTCTGGTGCTATCATCTACTGTCCTGCAGGTTCATTTGCTTTCACAGCCACTTAAAGGGAAACTTTGCACTTCGGTTCTGTCACTGCATTAGGTCCGACCCACCAGTTCTTACACACGAGGACCTCGTCTCTCTCTGCTCAGTGAAGATATGAGACAAGATCTGTAACAATCCTGATTTTGTTATAAAACTGTCCTGTTGAGTCAGACCAATGGTCCATTTAGTTCAGTATTATATATCTAGCAGTGGTAAATGGGACACTGTTTAGGGCATGGTCTCATAAGCGCACCACTTTCTGCTGTCCATTCTCCCATCCTTCCCCAACATCCAGAACCAGGGATGTTAGTGAGTACATCCCTCCCTTTTTTTTTCAGTATCCCTTTATGCACATGCCTTTGTCACATCCTTTTGAACCTGCCTCCACCACCCCCTGCGGCAGTAGGCTCCAGAAGTGCTTTCCTTTTTCTATCTTAAAACTCTCTCCAACTAACTTCACCCAGTGCCACCTAGTTCTTTAGTTGTGGGACTTAGAGAACAGCAGTCCTCCATTTCATTTATTCACCACCACCTAAATTTCCTAAATTTAATCATAAACCACCTCATCCATCTCCCCAGTCTTTGCTGGGGTCTCACACAGGTGCAACACCATAGATTTGTCTAGATGTCCAAGAGCATCTGCCTTTGAATTAAACTAGTAAACTCCTTGTTTTGTGATAGAGAGTAGATAGACATAAGGTTTGAAAGGTAAGATCTCATTACATCTTTGCAATATTTTTTCTAATAGGATAAAAAAAAATTAATCACTCCTAATTATGGACTTGCACTAAATGTACCAATATTGAAAGAAGTTTTATGCTCTTAGTCACAGATGAGATGGATTTTAGCTAAGACGGGAGGTTGGAGCATCTTCCACAGAAAGATGTGGAAGCTTTCTCTGGGAAAGCTGTGATCACAAAACAGCCAGCGGGAACAGCTGCCCCATGCAAAAACAAACAACTTGTTTGCACTAAGCTCTGTAAAAAGCATTTCTAAAGAAAAACTACTTGCAGTGTAACCAGCAAAACTGTCCTTTTCAGCCTGGCATAATAGCCTTCACTTTGAACATTTTGTTTCAAGGCCAAACTTGCAAAACAACTGACACCATGACACTGAGGATCCTTGATTCTCCATGGTTTCTGAGCCTGGTTTTTACTCCCTTTGTTGCTGTGATAAGAGTCAGGCTGGTTTGTTGTCCTGATTCACAAAACTGTTGCTGGAAACTAAATATTTAATAAAAATTTAGATTTGTTAAATCTTCCATAAGAGGCTTGTCTGGCCCCAGCTCTGTGATCTACTTCTCAACGAGTCAATGTTTCACAGAAAGGATGCAGTTGGAAGGGACCTCTGGAGATCATCTAGTCCAATCCCTGTCCTCAAAGGGGGCTACTTAGAGCAGGTTGCCCAGGCTCATGCCCAGCTTGGTTTTGAATATCTCCAAGGATGAAGACTCCACAAACTCTCTGGAGAATCTATTCCAGTGTTGGATCACCCTTGGAACAAAAAAGTTTTCTTATGTTTAAATAAAATTTCCAGTATTTAAAGATTGTGTCATTGCCTCTTGTCCTTTCACTAAGAGGAGTTTGGCTCTGTCATCTTTACTCCCCACCATCAGGGATTATACACATTGATAACCCCATCCCAAACCTTCTCTGCTCCAAGCTGAGCAGTCCCAGCCCTCTTAGTCTCTCCTCCCAAGACAGATGCTCCAGTCCCTCCATCATCTTTGTGGCCTTTCATTGGAACTCACTTCAGTAAGTCCATCTCTCTCTCGTACTGGGGGGCTGAGCACTGGACCCAGCACTCCAGCTGTGCCTCACCTGTACCAAGCAGAGGGGAAGGACCACCTCCCTTGACCATTTGTCATCACAAATAAAGCCTCTTGTCATCAGGAGCAAAGCTACATAACTGACTCTCCCTTCTGATCTCAGTTCCTCTCCACTTCTCATTGAGTCCGTGAAAACTCAGGTGACTGGTCCTGCTGTACAGAGCTATATGCCAGTGTATTTACTGGACTGAGGCACTCGTGAGATACTTGCCATTTATCAGTTAATCCCAGATCTTGCTTCAATCCAAATAAACTACCTTGGCATAACAAATTACCCAAGTGTGCACAGCAAATCTAGAACTCCACAGGGGGAAGGCAGGCACGTTTCCACACTGGTTTCTCCAGGTCCATCCACTATTACTTGCATTCCTGAACCTGCAGCTTTTTGTTTCACAGACATAGTCTGATTTTCCTTCAGGATAAGGCTTAACTTCGGCATTACTTTTGATAGGGCATTATTCAGATTGGCAATTTTAGAAGATATTCTTTTTGCACTTCCTTATGTTTAGAAAACTGGAAAGAAAGACCTAATATTGTTTGATGCCTCACACTGGATGCAAGGTCTCCCTTTATCTCCCCAAATTCTGTACAAACTGGAAAGCATAAAACACTATAATCATTGGGTTTTAAATGTGAGGAGAGCCTGCTTTATTTTTTCCACATTTCACTGTAACAAGATAGCCATCTTTTTTCATCCTAAACTTTGTTGGTCAGTAAAGGTATTTGCCCCATTATCTTCAGCAATTACTACTGCTGAAATTCCTAACTACACAGAATACTTGCTTGCTGAAATGCAGTAAGTGCATCTTTGACATAATCCTGATTAACTTAATCGGCAGTTAAAGTTTGCTCCTAGATTCCCCTCTCACAGTAAAAAATAACTTTAGCAGTAGATTTATTAGAGAACCATGTCTTCCCACTTCTATTATAGGAAATATTCACCTGGCTTCCCCATAATATTTTATAACCAGCCTTTTTCCTGAAGCTTTCTGTAAGCATACATGGCAAGAGGTACATTGATTTAGCTGGACTGTTGCAGGGCTTTTTCAACAAATCCAAACAAAACAATCCTTTTGTTCTTTCACTTGTCTTCCATCCTACAAAACCCAAGAATCATTGGAACTTCAGTAAACCAGTTATCACTAACAAAATAGATGTACTTTGAAGCCCTACAAACAGTATCTCCTGACTACAATCCACCCAGAGAGGGGCCACACCTGGGGCACCCCAACTCCCTTCTGTCCATCTGCTCCTCCCAGGCAGCCAGTCCACGTACACCTACCACAAAAAATGGAGTTGCTTAGTTACACCCTACCTTAGTTCTATATAATGTCTTCGTGCACCCCAGGAAAAGGTACATCCATTATAACTTGTGAGACACATAAGAGGTGTAATAAATTCAGAATGCTGAGGCACTTTCAAATTGATGGGATTTAAAGTTCAGAGTATGGCTGGGGATTCTCAATGTGTCCAATCCTACCAGCTTTTGAAAAATGCTGAAGGGATTCTACCTGCAGATGCATAGGGGTAGGAATTAGATGCATCATCTTACATATTCAGATCTATTTCTCTCCATCTTTCCACCTAACAAATGTATAAAACTAAAAAAGATATTGCAATTTACTACAATTGAACAAGATTGACAAATTCTGAAATTTTCCATCATTTAATTGGTCAAAGTAGAACAAATTATAATGCACACACTGCCATTTTTCAGTGCTATTTTTTTTCTTCTCCCTTCCCCTCCCAAAACAACGACGTAAATTACATGGAAAAATCTGTATTTATTTTTTGTAATTACTTCTGGGCTGAGACCAAGTTTCCAAGTGGAAGCAAATTTTTATGTCCAAGTTATAACCTCTGAAAAACAGCTTATAATGAGAATGCTGACATAATTTTGAGTGACATGAATGGTACCGATATAATGTAGTCAAAATATGTGGGAAATAAAGTATTTTGTTCCAGAAGGATATGAAATTCCCAACTCAAAGTATATGATGTCTGGCATTTACTGGATTCTACCAAACATAACAATTTTGCAAAACATACAAGGGCTTCGGGGAGTTTAAGATTAAATCACAGTTCAAAATCTCTTTATCTTGTATACACTTGAGACAAATGGATTCAAGAGCCATGGGGGCTAACTTCTTTCCTTCCTCCAGAAACCCAAACGGGATTCACTCTGAGTGAATAATGGTAATAGATAAAATAGGAATTCAGCAAAAGATCTGCCTAGCAGAAGTGTTCAAAAGCCCACATAAAATACAAAATGTTATAAACCACTTAAAATTATGAACTGTGTAGTAACCATGCAGCATGGTAACCATAACAATATACCAAAATGGAAGAGAATGGAGTTCATACATCCTTTGCAAGTCAGCAGAGGTAGTTTTAATGCTGACATGAAGCAGAGCCCAAGATGAGCTATTATCATGTTATTCTTTATTAGTTGTTAAGCACTGATGTTGCATTCAGCTCTTTGCCAGAGAGCCCTTGTCCTAATGGATTTACAGTTGCAGGCCCTCTGCCATTTGTTCCAGCCAACTTTTAAGTCCTCTCAAACTCCTAACGTGAAGATGGATAAAGAGAGCTGCCAACACAAACCCAATGACTGCATGAAAAAACACAACGAAGAAATTATACGAGGCTAGAAATACAGGAAGAGTTAATTGCACTTTTACAAATCACTGTGGGAAATACAGAAAAAAAAAAACTTTTAAGTGATTTGAATGGGAAGAGATGGATTAGTGAAACAATGGATTAGTCCTCTCCTGAGGACAAGAAAACTGGCACAGAGTAGAGAACTGCAGAAGACACTTGTAGAGCTCTACTCAGCATCTTTGATAAGGCAGAAAAGGGAAGGAATAGCCATGAAAAGCAAAAGGAGAAAGAGGGTGTGAAAACTGAGTCTCGTACAGGAAAGGTAGATATTGTGCCTCTTGAGCAAAGAGAACAAACAGAAATTAGGAAAAACCTAATGACTCGCATTTGTCAAAAAAGAGTTGCCCCTCTGCCTTTCTCTGCCCTCAGCTGCACAGTCTCACCCTTGGTGCTGACACATCTGATCAGAGAGGAGTTGTCTTCTCCCCGAAAGAAAACTACTTGCTTGTTCCTGCAGGCTTATTTTTCTGTCAAATTAGCCACTTGAAGAGCAATGGAGAGAGGAATAGGACTGTATCTTTTCTGCATCAGTGAGCCATTAAATTGGTGTAGCAAAATCTCCCCCTAGATGCAGCCCTAATCTGCACACAAAAGCTCTTCAGCTTCGCTGAGTGGCTCCGTGATGCAAAATCATTTTTGCTGGCAGGGAGCTGCTCAGGAGGTGGCTGCAGCCTCCCTCACCTCTCTGATGGATCCATGCTTGAATACAAGTACTACTGAACTTCAAAAGTCTTATTAAATCTCTCTTTGTTCTTAGCCATTTTAAGCAGGTAGTGATGTCTTTCTCATGAGGACTAAAATGTGGGGAATTATTAGGAAAATTCACCCTGGTATGCTGCTAGCAACATGGGTTTCACTGAGCATTTCATAAATTCAAAAGCCTGTAGCCTCTTGCTACTAGTTACCAAGTCTCATGTTGTCAGAAATCAACTTCACTTCAACACATTTTAAGCCAAGTGGTATATCTCAGTTGTTAATATTTAAAATAATACTGACATCTAGTGGCTGGCTGCACTCATACATGTCTATGCAGATATTAAAGCTATGTCTGCATCCAGCATCATTTCTTACCCTTTGGAGACAAGAGGCTCCAGCTGGAAGTGTCACACGCCTCCCAGTCATGCACTATTCAAACAAAGAAAATGCATCCTACTTCTGCAGAGATCATAAATTAAATAAAAAAGGATGGGTAAAAAAAAGGAGAGGAAGAAAATATTATTCTTCCCTTTTTGTAGATGGAAATTACCACGGAATAAAAGAAATTAGAAGCCAGGTGATTAAAAGCTGATGCGGTCAAGACTGCAGCCAACTGGAGCTGAAGAAAACTAAAGAAGAGCCCAGACTTTCCCAGAAATATCAGGTGCTTGAAAACTGTCAGACTTGATGAGCTAAAGTGAGGCACATCAAATACTAACCCTACCCCAATTACTCCTCAGTGCCAGCTAACAGGCTCCCTCGCAGCATATGGCTGTTGGCTGGCTCTGCACTAGAGCATTGCTGCTCCTGGTTTGAGTGGGGAGGAGACTTTCTGGATTGAAATGTCTTAAGTGACACATATACTAAGAGAACACACCCTGAAGAAGCCAGGACCTTGAGAGATCCCAAAGACAGCCAAAGAGGAGCCTGAAACCTAGCCAGGGAAATAAAGATTAACAATGCCTTGTCCTGTCTTATCTGGATAACGAGATTTTTGTTGAGACACCTATAAGCTACAAATCAAATAAAGCTTTACGAGGATGACCCTATTTATAAGTTCTGCAAAGACATTTTCAGGGATCTCATTTTGGCCCAGGACTGCAGCTCTGCTCACTTTAACTGCCAGAAAACTGGAAAAAACTAAATAGATACATCTCCAATAAATTAACATAATTGCCTGTACACCACTCCCACACTGCATTTGCCTCCTGATGTATTAAAAAGCAAGAATAGACCCCTTACTTATTCAGTGCACTTAAATTTTCCAGTGTAACCTAAATGTGAGGCCCTTGAAGACGAGAGTGGAAAGCTACATATATATTCACACGCTGACTAAACTGTGAGATGGTTCCCTCTCTTCAGAGTTATGCAAAGCCAATCTGAAATTTTCTCAAAATGTTGGTTGTTAGAAGAGCATTGGGCGATAGAAGAGCATAAGCTGACCCTGCATCTTACCTGGTAGAGGAGTAAAACAGATAATCCAGAGACAAGCAAGTCAGCCTTCCTGCTGGAAATTGAGTTGTGCCATTTTCTAGTGACATGAGAATCACAGAATGGTTTGGGTTGGAAGGGACCTTTAAAGGTCATCTAGTCCAACCCCCTGCCATGGGCAGGGACACCTTTCCCCTAGACCAGATTGCTCAAAACCCCATCCAACCTGGCTTTAAACACTTCCAGGGAGGGGGCATCCACAACCTCTCTGGGCAACCTGTTCCAGTGTTTCACCAACTTCATAGTAAAAAATTTCTTCCTTATATCTAGTCTGATTATACTCTCTTTTAGTTTAAAACCATTACCGCTTGTCCTATCACTACAGGCCTTATTAAAAAGCCCATCCCCATCTTTTTTATAAGCCCCCTTTAAGTATGAAAAGGCCGCAATAAGGTCTCCCCGGAGCCTTCTGTTCTCCAGGCTGAACAGCCCCAAATCTCTCAGCCTGTCTTCATAGGAGAGGTGCTCCAGCCCTCTGATCACCTTCGTGGCCCTCCTCTGGACCCACTCCAACAGGTCCACGTCTTTCCTGTACTGAGGACTCCAGAGCTGGACACAGTACTCCAGGTGGGGTCTCACGAGAGCAGAGTAGAGGGGCAGAATCACCTCCCTCAACCTGCTGGCCATGCTGCTTTTGATGCAGCCCAGGATACGGTTGGCTTTCTGGGCTGCGAGTACACATTGTTGGCTCATGTCCAGCTTTTCATCCATCTGCGGCGGGCGGAAAGGAAGGCACAGGCTCTGAGATCGAGGATGCAAGGGCCTGAAGCCGAAAGGCCTAAGGCTTTTTTACTGGTATTCTACTACCCTATTTAACTGCTGTAATGCAGGAGCCGGACTAGGCAGTTCAAGATAACATCAACATTCACTCGCTAAGCACTCATCACCCATTCTGGGAAGAGCCCACAGTGTCCTGGGCTCAAAACATCAACAACCATTCCTTGTTTTCAGCTCTGTGTTCAGAACTGACCTTCAACACATGTTTACTTCTTTCATGCCTCAAAAAGCCCTGTGAACTGGACTCGGATTCCTTTATCTTAGAAGCAAGCAAAAACTATTCTCAATGCAGTGTTCCCAAGCAAATCTTCTGCTCCCCAAGTAAAGCACAGCTGTTTGCAGGCCGAGGGTCTTCCACATTTCCCCTTTTTTGTTTATTCGATGACAAGGGTGGCCATGATGTGGGCTTCAGCTTTTCAGAGTCCTCTGATTGCAGACCAGGTAAAGTGAAGGACTCGCAAACCGAGGGATCTCTGAAGCAGCACTCGGGGCAAAGGCACGCAAGCGGGGATGCAGGCATCGCGGAGCTCGGTTCCTGCTAGAGAGAGAGTGAGAGAGATTCTGGGCCTGCTGCCTTCGCCTGTATATTAGGGGTTTCTTGCAGGCGGCAGTTTTCCACTGTGCTTTGATCTTTCTCACAGCAGGGCAGGAATCTCAGGCATAAACAATTAGGTGCCCCTGAGTCTTATCACAGGCCTATGTTATCTGAATGCAGATGCTCTACTTGTCCAGCACACAAGACTAAATAACAGTTAGTAGTATGATATACGTGTTCCTCGACATCCCAGGTGCAAGCCGCCCGAGCGTGCCCACAATCCTCCTCGTCAATCTTCTGTTATATTCCCACATTCCACCCCCTCGCTCAAGAGACTGCTTCTCCTGTGGAGTGCAAAGCTGGATGTGCACATTTGGCTTGTGGGGTGTAGAGCAGAGTAATCTACAGAGGCACGCAATAAATACATATAGAAAAGGAATAAACATAGATATCTATACAATAATGCTGTAGCATCACTAATTACAAAGAAGGGCCAAAGATAAACAAGACTGTGAACAACATCCTTGTAGTGTCCAAATTTACTTGATTCACACGGTCTAGAAGAGATAAGTGCTGTGAGAACCAAAACAGTATCTTCTCCTCAGAGCCACCTGCATGTGTCAACAGAAAGGCCTTAACCACGCTTGCGCGGAAGCGAGGTCACATAGCAGACAGCACAACTATGGGGGGACCACGACCACCAGAGACCACCCAAGACCCCTCGCAGCATGCTACTTGCATGCTCATCCAGTCATTTCAGCATTCCCCAAGTAATGCCTGGTGTCGGGTTGACTGTTCTACGTCACTTGCGTGGTCCCTGTGCTTTCAGCGTCTGCATTTCTGGTACCGGGTTCTGGTTGTGGTTTCTCCAACTCATGGTATGGCTTCACGTATCTCGCAGGTAGCCAACGAGGACCTGTTGGGAGTAAAACACAAGCATATCCCCTCCCCCATGTCAACAATTCTACTGGTCCACGCCAATCAGTTGGGCCTGGCAGATCTTTATGCCAAACCTTAGGATTTTGTGTAAAGGGTACTTTACCCCAAAAATGTCGTTCCACTGCCGTGGTACCTAATCGAGAAGATGACCGATTTAGAAAATTTAAAGTGAACACAGCCATATCTAATTGTTCTTGAGGAGTTGTACTTATCAGCTACTGCATTCCCTTCTACCAGAGGTCCTGGCAAGCGAGTGTGAGACCGAATATGAACAATAAAGCAAGGATGCTGTCGTTGCTGAAGCAGAGTTGCAATAGCAAGGAAAAGTTTATACAGCTCCTGATTGCTAATTTCTTTGATAAATGCAGCTTCTAAGCGGTTAATAGCGCCAACAGCATATAGTGAATCTGATGATACAATATTAATAGGTTCACTTGCAAACAATGTCAGAGCTAAATGTATTGCAGACAATTCAACAATCTGAGTGGATGCTTCCACAGTAATTGATGTGTGTTGCCATTGTGCCTCTTCCTTCCAGGCCACTACGGCTGCCTTTGTTTTACCTGAGCCGCCTGTAAAAACCGTTTTTGCGTTTGGTATAGGGTGAGGCACCATCACTCTCTGTGGTTGTAAACAGAAGGAAGGTAAGGCTTGCAAGATTTTATTCTGTGGCAAAGTAAAATGGATATCATTCAAATAATCAGTCAGAGCAGCCTGAAATTCAAGGCTGTCCCTCATCAGAGTAATGTGCGTTTCCTTATGAAAGGGTAGGTAAATAATGTCAGGGTCTCGACCTGTCAGCTGCTGTATTCTGAACAGTCCTTTCTGAATCACCATAATGATCATCTCCAAAGGGGTCATAATTGTTTTTGTAAAGGTGTGTGATAAGAAAATCCATTCCAGGGTAACTAATTGCTGTGATTTTATCAATTGAGCAAATAGCCCATAAGGCTGGAATTTCGTGTGAATCACAAAAAATAAAAGAGGCAAATGTAAGATTATACGGCCTGCTTGGGAAGTTGTAAGTTTTTGAATTACCAATGCCAATTCCTGTTTTGCTTTGTCAGAAAGGATTCGAGGCGAAGTTAAATCTGAATCCCCCTTCAAGGTGTTAAACAGGGTACTTAACTGTTCAGTAGAAATACCCAGCACAGGATGATTCCAATTAATTGTCCCTAGTAGTTGCTGCAAATCATTTAATGTAGAGATATTGTTTACCAAACGAAGTTGTTGTGGTCGTAAGGTTCTGGTAAACAGTACCCATCCCAAATACTTCCAGGGTGGTTCTGTCTGTATTTTTTCTGGGGAAATATGAAGCCCAAATTGTTGTAAAGAGTCTTTTAGATGATTTACAGTTTTCATCAGTTCTGTCTGTGTCAAAGCTGCAATGAGAATGTCATCCATATAATGGTAAATAAGAGACTGTTTAGAAACACTTCGAGTCGGCTCTATTGCAGCAGAGACCACTAACTGACAAATCGTGGGACTGTTCATCATGCCCTGTGGGAGAACCGTCCATTGGTACCTTTTCATAGGTGCCTGATTATTAATGGAAGGTACAGAGAAAGCAAAATGTGGCTGATCGTCAGGATGGAGAGGTATAGTAAAAAAGCAGTCCTTCAAATCAATTATATATAACTGCCAATCAGAAGGGATCATTGCTGGACTGGGTGTACCTGGCTGTAAAGCTCCCATAGGCTGCATTACCGCATTGACAGGTCTAAGATCCTGCAATAATCGCCATTTGCCAGATTTCTTTGGTATCACAAATATAGGTGTATTCCAAGGGCTAGTTGAGGGTACGATATGTCCAGCCCTTAATTGTTCATTTACTAATTCCTCTGCCTGTTTTTGTTTCTCCCCGGTAAGGGGCCACTGATTTACCCAAACCGGTTTTGTTGTTAGCCAAGTCAGTTTGAGCCGGGGTAAGAGATCAGTGACCCTTGGGTTAAATGTGCCATCATAGCTGACAATACAATTCCCCACTGAGCTAAAAGATCACGTCCCCACAATGTAAAAGGAACTGAAAGAACAAAAGGAACTAAGGTTGCCGTTTTTCCTTCAGGGCCCACCACACACAGAGTACGTGCACTTTGCAATGGAATTTGCAACCCTCCTACTCCATTCACAGCAGCAGCTACTTGTTTAAGAGGCCAATCTGACGGCCAGTCATTTTTGCTGATGATGGACACGTCAGCTCCAGTATCTAACAGACCTGTGAATAACCGTCCATCAATTTTTATTGTGAGCATAGGCCGATCATTAGTTACCTTTTGATTCCACAACACCTGTGGCATATTAGTACTGCCAAATCCTCCTGTGCCGCGTGGATGTGGATTAGCTGGCGGCACAGTATATGGTATCAATAGCAACTGTTCCACACACTGGCCTTTAGGTATAAAACAAGGTGGTTCTGATGTCCATAACATGATTTTAATTTGGCCCATATAATCTGAATCAATAACTCCTGGTATGACAAATATATTTTGCTTTTCCACAGAAGAACGCCCAAAAATCAATCCTACCAGTCCAGAAGGGAGAGGCCCATATGCATTGGTATCTATGATCTTAGTCCTTTTATCATTCAATTCTGTATCGGTGGCTGAGGCCAGATCCAACCCGGCGCTGCCGGCTGTGCTGGCAACGAGTTCTGAGACTGTCCGTTTATCGGATTCTCGGACTGTGCATGTGCACAACAGACCCTGTTGAATTGAGGGGCACCGGGCCTCGCGCCCCTCCTCCAGTTTCCCTGCATGGGGTTTCCATCCTTATCAAACCTTGATCGACACTGATTGCTCCAATGATAGCCCTTTTCACACTTAGGACATAATCCTCGGGGTGTTCTAGGTCTTTTTGATCATTTCTGCTCATCTTTTTTCTTTACTGTCACATTTGGGCAGTTCTTTCTAATATGTCCCATTTGATTACACTCAAAACATTTCATTTCTGCTTGTCCCACAACGAGTTGCTGAGCCAAGGCACTTGCAAGTAAAGTAGCTTTATGCTCTTCGGAACCCACATTCTGACAGGCTTTAATAAATTCTGCTATACTTTTGTAAGAGTTTTTTAGGGAGCCCAAAATTCTCTGACAATCTGCATTTGCATTTTCATAAGCCAATTGTAGTAACAGCGTTTCTACTGTATTTTCATCATCAATCTGCCTGCTCAGTGCTGTTTGTAAACGATCAATAAATGTAACACAGGGTTCTTGAGCTCCTTGCCTGACTGCCGCAAAAGAGGACTGGCGTTTCCCTGCCTCCGGAACGCATTTCAGACACTTTAAAGCCAATGCAGGGATCTGTTGTAAACGCTGCCGAGGTAGCCATGCCTGTACCTCTGGTGACGCATACTGATTAACTCCCAAATATTCTTGCCTATTTTCCAAAGTGTCTGCAGAAGCAGCCTCCTGGTACTCTGCCAGCCACACTGAATATTGTGCAGGTGTTAAAATCATCCGTAAAAGTGACTTCCAATCATGTGGAGTCATAGTATAGGATTCCCCAATGACTGTTACTAAATTTGAAGTATAGTTACTGTGCAAACCATAGTCTCTCACCGTGGCCCGTACTTCCTTAATCATTTCATAACTAAGGTAGTGATACTCAGGAGAATGATTTGGGCGATAGATTACCGGCATCGCCGTCAGCATGGTAAAATCTCCTTTACGAGCAGCTTCCTCTCTACAATTTTCTGCCAGCGTTTTGTATTTCGTTACATGAGACTCTGGTACCTTTTCAGAAAAGCCAATAGGTGGCTTGGCAGACGCAGGATACGGAGGAGCTGTTGGTGTTAACTGTGCTCTCGCCATAGCCGTTGCCGCTGCTGCTGCCGGCTGCGAGACCCCCTGTGGGAATATAACAGAAGATTGGTGAGGAGGATTGTAAACACGCTCAAGTGACTTGCACCTGGGCTGTCAAAAAACACATATATCATACTAGTAACTGTTGTTTAGTCTTGTGTGCTGGACAAGTAGAACATCTGCATTCAGATAACATAGGCCTGTGATAAGACTCAGAGCACCTAATTGTTCATGCCTGAGATTCCTGCCCTGCTGTGAGAAAGATCAAAGCGCAGTGGAAAACTGCCGCCTGCAAGAAACCCTTAATATACAGGCGAAGGCAGCAGGCCCGGAATCTCTCACTCTCTCTCTAGCAGGAACCGAGCTCCGCGGTGCCCACGTCCCCGCTTGCGTGCCTTTGCCCCGGGTGCTGCTTCGGAGATCCCCCGGTTTGCGAGGTAACGGGAATAAATTTGCTCTTTGCATTTTATCCGTGGTTTTGAGGCTGTTCCTGCGTCCTGCCTGTGTCGGCTCACGCACCCCCCGTACCGAAGGGACGGACGCAGCCGTTTCTTTTACCGATGTTAATGGTGGGTATAAATTGGACTGTATGTCTGGATCTGTGAAATCAAGATCGTAAGGATCGTCTGATTCTCCAGAGACTGTTTCATATACAGGCTCCTGTTGCTCCTTCACATCCACCAAGGTGTTAATAGGAGTGGATGCCAGAGATTGCAAATACTCCTCTGCAGGCTGGAGTGCAGAGAGTGCTGTAAAAACAACCCTCCACGTTGCTTCTAAATCCTCTAGAATATCAGACTGCAATGTGTTCCGGTTTTGTATTTCTACTCCCACTTTCGCCCAGATCTTTGCATCATAAGTCCCTGATACAGGGAACCAGGCACAGTTGTCTTTGATCCATACTAATAACTGCACCAATTTCGCTCATTGGACCTTATAGCCCTGTTCACGTAATATACGCTGTAATGCCTCAGTGTAGAGCTTATGCTCTTGGGAACTAGCCTGTCCCATGTTTATTGCGATCGCGGAACTCACTGATCCTGGGGACTCGCTCTCTGGTCCTGGGGACTCGCTCTCCAGTCCTGGGGATTCTCCGGTCCTGGCGCGCGCTAGCCCCTGACAATCGTTTGATCAGAGTCGCCGCCGCTTCATTAATCTTCAACCTTGTTTGGGCGCCATTTGCAGCGGGCGGAAAGGAAGGCACAGACTCTGCGATCGAGGAGGCAAGGGCCTGAAGCCGAAAGGCCTAAGGCTTTTTTATTGGTATTCTACTACCCTATTTAACTGCTGTAATGCAGGAGCCGGACTAGGCAGTTCAAGATAACATCAACATTCACACGCTAAGCACTCATCACCCATTCTGGGAAGAGACACAGTGTTCTGGGCTCAAAACATCAACAACCATTCCCTGTCTTCAGCTCTGTGTTCAGAACTGACCTTCAACACATGTTTACTTCTTTCATGCCTCAAAAGGCCCTGTGAACTGGTCTCGGCTCCTTTATCTTAGAAGCAAGCAAAAACTATTCTCAATGCAGTGTTCCCAAGCAAATCTTCTGCTCCCCAAGTAAAGCACAGCTGTTTGCAGGCCAAGGGTCTTCCACAAGTACCCCCAAGTCCTTGTCTGCAGGGCTGCTCTCAATCCCTTCATCCCCCTGTCTTTATTGATACTGGGGGTTGCCCTGACCCAGGTGCAGGACCTTGCACCTGGCCTTGTTGAACCTCATGAGGTTCACATGGGCCTACTTCTCAAGCTTGTCCAGGTCCCTCTGGATGGCATCCCATCCCTCAGGCACGTCAACTGCACCACTCATCTTGGTGTCATCTGCAAATTTGCTGAGGGTGCACTTGATGCCACTATGTCGTTGATGAAGATATTAAACAATACTGATCCCAATATGGACCCTTGAGGGACACCACTGATCTCCATCTGAACATTGAGCTGTTGACTGCTACTCTCTAGATGCGACTATCCAACCAATTCCTTATCCACTGAACAGTCCATCCATCAAATCCATCTCTCTCCAATTTAGAGAGAAGGATGTTGTGGGGGACTGTGTCAAAGGCCATACAGAAGTCCAGATAGACAACATCTGTAGCTCTTCCCTTGTCCACTGATGTAGTCACTTCATCATAGAAGGCCACTAGGTTGGTCAGGCAAGACTTGCCCTTGGTTAAGTCATGCTGGCTGTCCCGAATCACCTCCCTGTCCTCCACGTGCCTTAGCATAGCTTCTAGGAGGATCTGTTCCATGATATTCCCAGGCACAGAGGTGAGGCTGACAGGTCAGTAGTTCCCAGGGTCCTCCTTTCTACCCTTTTTAAAAATGGGTGCAATGTTTCCCTTTTTCCAGTCACCAGCGACTTCACCTGACTGCCATGACTTTTCAAATATCATGGAGAGTGGCTTGGCAACTACATCAGCCAATTCCCTCAGGACTCTGGGATGCATCTCGTCAGGTCCCATAGACTTATGTATGTTCAGGTTCCTCAGGAGGTCATGAACCTGATCTTCTCTTACAGTGGGAAGGACTTTGCTCCCCCAGTCCCTGCCTTGAGGTCCATCCACTCAAGAGGTGTGGGAAGAGAGGTTGCCAATGAAGACTGAGGCAAAAATGTCATTGAGTACCTCAGCCTTCTCCTTGTCCGTTCTTACCAGTTTGCCAGTCGTGTTCATCAGTGGGTGGTACACTTCCTTTGACCTTCCTTTTCTGGCTGACACACCTATAGAAGCCCTTCTTATTATTCTTTGTGTCCCTTGCCAAGTGCAGCTCCAGCTGTGCCTTGGCTTTCCTGACCCCATCCCTACATAACTGGGCAGCATCTCTATACTCTTCCCAGGATACCTGTCCCTGCTTCCACTGCCTGTGTATTTCCTTCTTGCCCTTTAGTTTGACCAGCAGGTCTTGACTCAGCCATGCTGGTCTCTTGCCTTCCTTGCCCGATTTCTTACACCTGGGGATCGAGAACTCTTGCACTCTATGGAAAGAGTGCGGGTGCAAGCTGGAACACAGGAGGTTCCACATAAATATGAGGAAAAACTTCTTTACGGTGAGGGTAACCGAACACTGGAACAGGCTGCCCAGAGAGGTTGTGGAGTCTCCTTCTCTGGAGACATTCAAAACCCACCTGGACGCATTCCTGTGTGATATGATCTAGGTAATCCTTCTCCGGCAGGGGGATGGGACCAGATGATCTTTCGAGGTCCCTTCCAATCCCTAACATTCTGTGATTCTGTGAAAGCATCCTTAAAGATCTGCCAGCTCTGTTCTGCTCCCTTGTCCCTGAGGGCAGTTTCCCATGGGCTCCCGTTGACTAACTCCTTGAACAGCTGGAAGTTTGCTTTCCTAAAATTCAGGGTCCTGACTTTACTCTTTGTCTAGTCCCATATCCCTCAGGACTGCAAACTCCACCAGTGCATGATCACTGCAGCCCAGGCTGCCTCCAATCTTGATGTCTCTGATTAGCTGACTTGTGTTGGTGACCATCAGGTCCAGTATCGCAGCCCCTCTGGTAGGGATGTCTATTACCTGGCTTAAGAAGTTATCCTCAATGCACTCCAGGAGTCTCCTGGATTGCCTGCAGCTCGCCGTGCTACTTTTGCAGCAGATGTCAGGGTGGTTGAAGTCTCCCAGCAGGACGAGAGCCTGTGAGCGTGATGACTCCTGTAGCTGGAGTAAGAAGGCTTCATCAGCAGGCTCCCCTTGATCGAGTGGCCTGTAGTAAACACCAACCACAAGGTTCCCTTTGTTGACTTGGTCTCTAATTCTTACCCATAAGCTTTCAACCTGCTTGTGGCTATTCTTCAGAGACAGCTCTTCATAATCCATCCATTTCTTGACAAAGGGGGCAACCCCTCCTTCCTCCCCTGTCCCTTCTGAACAGCCTGTAGCTGTCGACAGCTGCACTCCAGTCATGGGATTCATCCAAGTTTCAGTAATGGCATAGCTTTCTAGCAGCACAGTGGCTTCCAACTCCTCCTGTTTGTTGCCCATGCTGCGTGCATTGGTGTAGAGGCACTTCAGCTGGGCTGTCAGCCATGTCACCTTTTTAGAGGAACACCCCTTAATTCCTTTGAGGTATTTCACTGGTGTTTCCCTGTTGGCTATTACCTCAGGGGCCCCAGCTCATCTCTGTAAGATGTGTTCTCTAGAAACAAATTATTGGACTAGAGACACACTTCATACAGCTGTTCTTGCATTTTTTTTCCTACTAAGAAGAGTCCAAAGAGACCGTTGCTGTACTTTGCAACAGTACCTTGCTTCATTTCAGAGCAGACTTTGGTGGAGGAAGGCTACTTTTTTTTTCCCAAGTGCCAAGAAGTGCTGGAGAAAACAGGTACCAAAGCAGACAGCAAGATCTCATAGGTGCCATTGCTGCTGCTATCAGTATCCCAGGAGGTATGTCCATTGGCACTGAGAAGCTGATAGGGTGAAAGATACTTTAGGGAGAATTACAAAAGGCAGGGCCGTAGTAAGATTGCTGATCATTCAGGAAAACCTGTATGTAGTAGAGAGATGAATTCACACTTCATGTCACAAAAAATACCATATGTCAGTACCAGAAGAACAGATATGAGTGGAGCCCACCTCATCAGAGGACAAGCCAAGAAGCCCACATGAAGTAATCCATCTTCATAAATTTTGCAAAGGACTCCTCAAATTTTCATATATTTTACAGCAGTAAATGCTTAGTGCTGTCTGAAATAGCAAAGTCCCAAGGCAATAGAGGCACTATGTGGCCAGTGTGATCTGTGCTGGTTTTTATCTCATTGCTCCCGTGTCTCCATTTAGTCTGCACCCAGGGCTAAACAATAACCACTTGTTCTATCACCCAATCTCCCCTCCCCAACCAAGAAAGGGATTGGGAAAAGGAGGGAGACTTGTGGGTTGAAATTTAAACAAATTTAATAAAATAAGAAAACCAATATTGATACTAATACAAAAGACACAAAATTATAGTTAGCCCACAGATTTGCAGCTAGTTTATCCAGGAATAGCAATCACTGAGAATAAGAAACAGGGAGGAGAGTAGAGCAAAAAGAGCACCCCCCCCAAGCAAGCTTTCCCTTTTATAGTGAACTTGATGTTAGTAATATAGAATACACCTGTGGGCCAGCCTGGGTCAGCTGCCCTGAGTTTAACTGCTAATGGCCTTGATCACCATGGCTGGCCACAAACTGAAACAAAATCTAACAGAAATTTGATTCTATAAATTTTATCCCCAGGAAACCAGGACATCTGGCAACTTTCCTACAGGCTGAAACAAAATTCTTAGCAACAAGTAAACACATATGTTATTCTAAATATCTTGAACAATGAACACTGTCTTGTTTGAACATATTGCTCAATGTAGTCACACCAAGACAAAAATGTATCTGCAAAATTGAGTCATCAAATGGAATTGACACAGGAATGGTTTTCCTGAGGGCTGAAGACAACTGTTTTCTAACATCCCCAGTCCCATCATTAACACAATAAAAGTGTTATTTAAGACAATGCTTTTAATTTCAACTCTCATTACTTTGAAAACAATTACTCCAATCCTTGTCCCACCGAAGTCAAAGTATTGACCAAAGGTTCATGTGTCAAGAGGTAGAGGAAAGCACTCCAACAGATGTTTCATTTCTAAATGCTGTAAGTGCCTTGGCACTATTGGCAGCCAGCAGTACAGAACACTTAAACAAGCTTTATTCAAAACTATTTACTATCATAACCTATCACTCCCTCTGAGATAGCTTCAGACTTTACTCTCTTCACAACAGTGTCCTCCATAAAACATGGAGGAGGTCGACCCCTAAAGATCAAGCAAACTACAGAAAGTATCTAGAAGGTTTAGAAATACTTTCAGACTGAAGGATTCCAATCCAATAACAGAGTGTTATTATGGACTGCACACATGTAGATTTTCAGTTCTTCTACAACAAATACTTGCAATGACCTTTCTACTCTATAACATCCAAGAAATCCAAGTGTATAGATTGAGACTTAGTACCACTTACAAATTTATAGTTGCAGTACACACATACACTGCACTAACCTATACTGAATTATTACTTAAGCTTTTTTGTCAGCACAGAACTTGCATTTAGCAGCCACTTATATAGAGATTTGTATATTTGATAGAGAAAATTAAGAGTTATTAAAATCTCACCTCTCTGAAATATCACGTACACTGTTGAAGATTTACCAACAGGTTGTCACTTTTATACAAATATTTTCAATTCAGATCTTGTATACTTTTAATGTGAAAAGCAGTGATTTGAGTTCTTCTATTCCACTTTTTATACCTTCCATACATGTTGCATTTGAAAGATCCATAATGAAAAAAGATCTGCTTAGCAACAGAACAGTATTACCTTACCTTGCACCATGACTCCCATCCTTAATGCTGTACCAATGATGCCTATGGAAGTACATCAGCAATGCCTCAAGCAGAAATGTAGCCAGATGCAAAATAGAACTGGAAAATTATCTAAACTATGAATCAGTTAGCAGAATTATAAATTTCTTGATTATGTGCTCATCTCAATCCTCTTGAAGACAAAACCCACACAAAATAGAATGTTTAATTAAAAAAGCTAAATATCCATCCAAAGTTGAATTCAACAAAATAAATACACCAAAAACTAAAAATGCCAGTTGTACCCTTCATTAACATAGCAGACTGCTAATACCAAGGCTTTGAGGCAATACTGACCTAAAGCAGATCAAACTCATTGCCCAAAGCACACAGCAGCCTCTTTGTCCAAGAACTTTCATACAAGAAGTTAACAGGTCTCTTCCTTCATCCAAGGATGCGACCTCCATCTGTGGAAGGCTCCAAAGTTCTCACAAAGCTTCACAGAAATTTACCTACTCAGTCAAGATGAATGCTTCAAAGTATCAAAAGCACAAATAAAACACTTAAAAACTATATATTGTTATAGACTCAATTAGCTTTAAAAATGTTGTGGTGCTAAACATAGTGTTATCTAGGCAGATTTTTTAAGAAATTCATTGCTATAACTTTTTCAAAAACATTGCATTAAAAAATGGCATGTTTGATAAACTCACGTTTGAGTAGAAGCAGTTCCAAATTTAAGCTTAGCATTTTTTAACAGTTTTGGGTTTAGTTTTTGCCTTCAAAAATGAGAAAAATATTGTTTCTGGAACACGTCCTGAAAAAGTTCAGAAGATAACTCATTTCTTTAGCTGCACATTTCCCTCTCCTCACCTTTTCACAAGGCATATCACAAGTTTGCAATTTTATAGTCCTGACAGACACTTCTATCTCTTTTCAACAAGTGCTCAAGACTACAGAGCAAACAGTCTCAGCCAGATAATCTAGGAATCTAACAAAATCTACTAAGAAATGCATCCAAGCATGACCTTTGCAAGTCCATTTTCAAAAGCTGCAACTGGAGCCTGTTAAAAAATAAGGAGTTACAAAACTCCTTAGTGATCACAGAAAAAAAAAATCATTTCAGTTTCCTGTAAAACAGTGCCACAAAATTAAAATACCAATGCATGAACAAATTTCTAGGAGAAGCAGGGAAAAGAGCTAGATAACTTATTTAATGTCTGTCCCTAAACACCCCAAACATTTTCCACAGGTTACTACAAATTGTTTTGACAGATGAAAGGCACATTACTGTGGAATAGTAACATAACAGATGCTGTGTGAAAATGAGAAAAAGATATGCACTTTCCCTACAGCAATCTCAGAGTGACTCAGAATAAATCGGGATGACTAGTTCTCCTACTACTGAAACAGGACTACATAACATATGCTGACAAATCTCTAAAAATTAAATAAAAACAAACCATGGATTAAAAAAGTAGGGTAGATGTAGGGACAAGCATGCTGCAAATTAACATTGATCAAAGGTTTCTCTGAACAGACAGGAGGGCAGTCTTTACATCATAAATGCTACTCATGTTCTACATGGCACTTTAGGAACTTCTATCAGGCTACCCAAGCAACTGAGGTTTTTTTCCATTAACCAAACCACTGCAATTACAAATACCCTTGCTTATGGCAAACAGATGTCCAGGTGAAACTCTATTCATTTTTACCCCAGGAACTGTCTCCTTGTAGCATTTTCCGAGTTGTTAATAATCACTTCAGGGGAAAACACATTTGTCCAGTACTTTCACTGCAGACAATAATCCAAGCTAGTATGAAGAAAATTATTTTCTTTGGGAAGTATGCATGTTGGCAAAAGTAATCCAACCGTTTCAGTTCTTTAGCAGGTGTCTTCACATTTTTACATAACAATATTGAGTGCAGGGGACAATAAGCTTGATTCACAACAGGAAAGACATTGCCTATCAGATTGCTCTTCCATAGTCACCAGAGCTAGTCAAAGATGAATCCTACCAATAAGTGGATGGCAGTAAACGGGAAATAGGTAGGACACGATGACCCTCTATCAACCCCAAACTGCATTTCTTCCCTTTGAGCCGAGGTCCTTTCTGCTTCTGTGGCTATAAATTACTAAACTAATTTAAATTACTTGAAGAAAAATCTGGTTCAAGGCTATAATCAGTTAATCAACTCCCTACAGATCAGTCACAGCAAGCATGTGAAAAACAAATATCCTTCCTAAAGAAGCCTACACTAATCTAACTATGACCAATGATAAATAAATGGGTGAGAAGCTTTTTTCTATCTAATCTATGGTTATATTTATTGTTAGATCAAAAAGAAACTCCACTCAAAAGATAATCAGCCATTTTCTTAACAGTAGCAACTTATCAGGCACTTTCCTTCTGTTTGGTGTTTGAAAGAGCGTTTATATCTGCTGCTTCCATATCCACATGATACTTGTTCTTCTACCATAATGAAAAACTACTATCCCTCTTGGCTAACACAAGCAACCACCCACCTGCAAACATGGACCAAGTATAAGATGATTAAGTTTTCAAATTTCCAAATTACAACAGTTGCAATAAACAAATTGTTATGAAAACGGCTATTTAAGAAAAAATAAGTTTTAGTGCAGCTAAATTTCTATTAAAAATAACACTATGTCAACAGAAGTCTTCATTTATTTCCAAGTGTTCAAATTGTTATTACACATATGCCATTTAACTACTTTTTATTTGAACATTAAGCTAATTACAGTTGGAGGGCACATATTTCCAGTGGGCTCTCTGCAGTAGATACCACCAGAACTAAACATGAAACATTCCACATGGTTAACAATATGACATTTGAGTTACCAGCATTACAATCATCAGGTTTTTTGCTAACAGATCACATAAGTAGTACATAACTGGGGCATTTTCTTTAACAGAAATATCAAACTTAGTACCGCATTTGTTTAACTTCAATATGAACATCTCTACATAAGAGCAACATTGTACATGACATTTTGATTTAGCACACATATGGTACTTTTGCAGCTCTGTGATGTATTTTTCCTCCTAAGCTCCACAGTAGGTTTAATTTATAAAACATATTGCTAATATGCCCAGCATAAATATCAAGAACCAAATGCATCTTTCTTTTGCCACTTCAATGGGAAAATGAGCAGTATTTTTATCTCATATTACACAGTCTTTTCATACATGCACAATTTTCTTCCATGGATACTTCTACATGTACCCTACGATTTTGTCTGCAAGAAAATAACCTTTATTCAAAAAAACCCTGAATTTTCTTCTCAAATTAGAAAGACTACAGCCATAGACAACTACATGACAAATCACTACCAACTATTTATTTCAAAATAACATTGTGTCAAATTTTTATCAAGTAACCAGCACATCAGTCATCTGAGGTGCAATGAATTCCCTCACAATTAAACATATCCCATTTTGAGTTAATTTGTGAAACTGACTAGTTTATTAGTTACCTTTTTTGTAGGACAGTCATGCAGACATTAAGACTGGCTCAGGTAAAATATGTTATTTAATCATTATTACAGGCAGAAATATAACTGGCAGATGGAAAACTATTTTTAAATACACAAGCTAAGTAAAATCAAACTGCCCCAAGTTTTCTCAAGTAAAATGGGATAAACATCTCCAGTAATTATCACCACAAATTCAGAAAGGGTGTTATCTATAAGAGGAACTAATAGCTCTTGGTTAACAAATACTAATTTCTTTGAACATCTCTACCATCAGTTTCCGCAATAGAACTAATCACTATATTAAAACTTTTTCCACTTACTCCCCCAAAATGAATGAATTTAATTCTCCACCTTCCTTAACACAATTATATTGTACTCTGATACACAACTGCCATCCAATGACCTACTACCACAGTAGTCTAAGTGAGGACAATGGTCTCTCTATTATGATAATCATACACTTTAAAGTAGCCACATGAAAGTTTTGAGCTAAAATGGGTAAAATCTGGTTGAAAAATTTCAGATTTAAAGGAAAAACAAATATATATATATACCGCAAATAAAAAAAAAAACCCACTAGAATCTGTTGATAGTCATCTGAAGCAATTTCATTCACTCGTCTGTGAAATTTTAGCAGATATTTCATATTTATTCTATTTGGTCCAAATACCCCTACATGCCATTAAGAGTCACTCAAAAAAGAATGTTGTGCCCAAAAATGCAGCTGCTACCACAAAACATCTTTTCACCCTTTTATTCACCCTCAAGCAGTTCTTAAAAACTCAGATTTCCTGAGCTATACAAAAACAGATCTTGACTTTATTTGAAATATGTCAATGATGGATAAGTTAAAAAGCAGGTGGAGGTATCTGACATAATATTTAAATTAAATAATAATTTAAATAATATATAATTAATTTGATGAAGTCATCCTTCAATACCCATTTGTATTGAATTATAAACTCTGCAGCACAGGAACAGTCTGTGTATGGCACTTAGCAGAACAGGACTTCCATGCGTGTCTGCAATATAAACAATTATACAAAGATATTCCAAAATTAAACAAATAGTAAATCCTGTTTATGTATACAAAATTTAAAAAATACATTAAATTTAAAATCAAATGGGAAAATTACAGGTGAACCAATAAGTTGTACATTCAGTATATAGTCTTGAAATGTCAATTTTCATGAAGTTGTTTCATCTTCTTCCTTCGATTAACTGAATTAAGTCAGAAAATAAACTCTTCTCCAATTCCGCTAACATACTTTTCTTCACTGTTGTTATTATGTGTCAGCTAACTTTGATCTTTCACTGTTAACTTCTGTACCAGCGTGCCCCTTATCTCTCCAAGTTCTACTCAAACATCATATTTTCCCTTCTTCATCCCATAGTTTGTGACATCTACCAAAAAGCCCTTCAACTGGGGCAGCATCGAGTATAATAGAGCTTCCACTAGACAGAAGCTTCTCTTACCAGAATAGTAAACTGGTAGACAAGCGAATTTCGCTAGAGTCATGATCCACTATGTACCAGCATTCTACTGTAAGTGCTAAGTATCTTCTGTACAAAAGATAAAACAGTTGCGCACATGTAAGCCACACAAGGCAAGCCAAGTCAAATGGTTTGGGTAGGCAGTGTGGACAGGGCAGAAGCATGATAGCCAGACATTTTGGCTGAAGCAATTTTAACCCTGTTTGACTGTTTAACCTGTGTTACAGCCTAGTTCAAGCATTGTTGTTTACACAATACTCTCAAATGAACAAAAGCCCTACAAAGACAGGTCAACTGTTCTTTTTTATAGAATAACTAGTCAGTATGTGTTCAAGAATGAATTTAATGCAAAGCTTAAAAAGGGTACCTAACGACCACATTTGGAGCTTTTAAATACTATCTTACTCTGAGGTATATGTCTATTACTGTAAAAGTTTATGTATCACATTCTAAAATCTAGGGTCTAAGAATAAAGGCTAATTGTATTTTCTAAGTCAAGCAAACTACAGAAAAACATGAAGAAATAGTGTGTGGCTTTGTGTTCAAATGTTATTGTTTAGCATAACATTTCATGCAAGTAATGCAAAAAAGTCAATATACTCCGGACTGTTTACACCTGAATAAATATGGTAAATTAGTAAATATAGTATTTAAAATTATCTACAAAAATGTGTTTTACCAGGTATTCACTGTTTGTATCAAGTCTTAAAAGCAGAAAGCTGTCAGGGCAATACCAAAGAGCATGAAATAAAAGAAAAAAATTAAATGGAGACATTTTAAGAAATTTCCTCAGAAAACAAATTCATATTAACGGTTAACTAAACTGAAACTAAAACAAAGACTAAAGCTATTAGGTGGCCTTATCAGCAAACACCTTCAATGAAAAGGCCATAAACAACTATGCTTTACATGTTACTTGATTTGTTTATTTTATACCATGAGGTGAAAGCAACACATTTTCTTTCAGTAAAGTATACACAAGTAGCCTCACTCAGAATACACTTTTAATGCACATAAAAAAAGTATTCATCTTACAAATTGTTTTGCAATTCAAATATACAACAGCTTGAAAAACAATATTTTAGAAAACAAAAGCCAATGTAAAAAGACCACTTAACTAAAATGATAAAGGTTTCTGTATGGCTCTGTATTTACAGTTTTCTTACGGCATCATCAATATCAGAAATCTGTTCCTTCAGCTGGTTCCACTGTTCTGGATTTAAGGAAATACCTGAAATGCATTAAAAATAAATACTTAGGACAAAAAGAAAATTGTAGTGCAGGATCTTGCAAAATTACTGGTTTACATACACAAAGTCTATGTCACAACTATTAATGCTTAAGCTACCTCAAGTGTAACAACCATCTCAGTTACAAAGTTAAACTACTCATTTGGAACACTTCAGTTTAACTTTAGACCTTAGCTTATCTCTGGACAAGTTTAACTTACGAAGAAAATGAGTTCAGTATAACAAATTCATTCACAAGTGTTAGGCTAAACACAGGAAATGAAATACAGCTCTGGCCTTGATAGAAGGCAGCACAAAAGAAATGTAGGAAATCAATTGTATTCCTGTTGACTCCTAGAAGCCATACCTCTGTGGACTGAACTTCTATGCACTTTTAAAGTACCATAATTCTGGGGTTTTTTTTCCTCCTGTTTCTTAAAGCACTGTGAATAACACATACTATAAGTAACATTTTGGAGAGACTCTATTCCACTCTCTAGCACTCACAAACCAACATGGAAGTTATTTTTTCACTTCAAGTTCCCTATAGCTTCTAGTGACATTCAATCAATAATTATTCAGTGCCCCACAACCCATCTCCTCAGTTCTAAATTTGTACTTCCTCAAGTTCAAGTCCAGGCACATGTTTCCTTTGTGCTTTAGTCTCCTCATTCTTCCCCCAAAATCTCTATGCCAACTCTATGCAAGTACAGACTCACAGGCCTACCTCTCATACTCCCTCCAGCAAGGCTCTTCTACTATTTACCCCCACTCTCCCCCCTCAGTGATCAGGCTTCCTTCATTGCCTTCTCCCTGTAGATGGAACAGGACCTGAAAGCAGGTGAAATTTTGAATTCCATTTTTGGGGCTCATCACCTCTTTTTTTTTCCTTCTACCATCACTGTCTTATCAGAGCACCACTTAGAGCAGTGAGCAGTCTGCACAGAGCTATTCTAAGCAGTTTTCCACCAGTCTTTAGAAGGCAGGTTTCTTTTGAAAACAGGTAGGCCAGGTGTGCTAACCATTATTAGGGGACCAAATGTCATCAAGATGCCCCTGAACAACATATCAGTAAACTGCATGCAGTTCAGACCTGCTGCTGGAAACAATCTGACACAACAATTCTAAACTGTTGGATTATTATTTTTTTCTGTATTTTATTACACCATTTCAACTGTTCATATTGTTTTTAGGATAGCTAGATAAGGGGCTCATAAGTGCATCAATGGAACATTAGATTCACATACTGTATCAGATTATTAATTTTATTCTAATAAAATTCAGATCCTTTTGCCACATTGATAAACATTTCTATCTATATCATGTAATTTTTGTCACTTGGCATACCCATCAAGTTTCATTGTAATTTACCACTCAAACTGCATATACTTTTGATTTCCACCTCAAAACACAGGAGTTCAAAGTCCTTAGAAGTTGGAGTAATCTTTTTTGTTAAGTAGCAGCAACACATCCAAACCAAGAAATTTTCCTGTACAGTACTGATACACCTGTTCGTACAAACCTATTCACAGTGGTTATTTAAGAGCTGTTGAAAACATTTCTCGAGTTTTCCAAACATCTATTTGCTCCTGGACACACTAGGAGAATGTAACAAACCTTATGCTGATTCTACATTAAATGTCTTCAATCTCCAGAACAGGATGTTTCATACCTACCTCTTTCCTTGGCACAATATGAAAAATGATTAAAAGTAAGCTTTTCTAACAGAAGCAACTTGACATTAAGGAAAGCACTACTACTGCAACTATCCTCATATCCCAATCTGCAGGTGGCAAAGTTCTGAAAATGGTTCAGTGAAGGTATGCCATAAAAAGTAGGTATGGGAGTAGCAATTAAAGGTACAATGGCTTATACTGTGTTGCAGATTAGAAGCATAGTAACAAAACTTGAACACTTCAGGTATTTTCACCTGAACTAAAATCTTGAAATATTTTTTACGAAATTAGTCACATTAAATATTTTAATTATTTTAATCTAAAATTTGATAGAAATTGAAGATCATAATTGTTTTAAAGAAATTAACATCTTATTACAAATGAATAACTTAAATCTTCAGTGACTTTTGAAATAAGAAATCCAATTGTAATAAAAGCAAGAAATCGAGTTGATTAAGTTAATCAATGGGAAAACGTATGGCTATGTATATAACTCCCATACCAAATTTGCTTGTATTTGATGCCTTGTTTTCCATAAATCATGGGAGATCCATTTAGAAAAACAGACTCAGGCCAACAAAACCACTTTGCTTTTGTTTATAATCTACAGATAAAACTAATCATTTGTTAAAATATAAATTATAAAAAAGTAAAAATATTACTATAAAAATACCATGTAGTAACAAAGTATAAAAATCTGATACATAAAGTTCTCCAGCAAACTGCAGACAATGTTTTAATACAAAATATCATGAAGCAGAACGATACCTTTTCTGCCAGGCTTCATTTCACCTTCTTGATCCATCCAATATTCTCTAATATCAATTAAGACTTTCCCTTTAAAGTCACGAACACTAACATATCTCATTTTGCCAATCTGTCAAAACACATATAAGGATATCTTTTAGATATTTTACATATTACAGCATTCACTTTTCCAGCAGTATCAGACTTGGACATGTGACATTGCACACTGCAGCTTAGACACCAGAGAAACAACTAGATTGAAACGGTTGGGGGCCCCAAGAACAAGGAGGATGTTGTAAATACCTTAGACATTCGACTAACCTAGTTATATAAATAAAGGGGAGCCTTTTTTAATTTAGATGGGTATATCTCACTTCGGACAACTGGGCCTTGAAAAGATAGTTTCTAATTAGGATGGCTGTATTTCACTTCAGACAACTTGGCCTTGGGAAAACAGAGGCACAGAAACCTAAAGATAAGAGAGTTGCAACAGCTGCCTTGAAGGACATAGCCTACATGACCTACGTGATCCATGGACTGAGTTTGCGCAGAAGCAGGGGTCAGTCAGCGAACACAGTGAGAAAGACTACCAGCCTTCATCTGAAGACCCCTGACGACCACCAGAGAAAACGACTGCGCATGCGGAACAGACATTTACATATATTAATGAGTTCCGGGAAATCTCATGACTATGCAAATGAGTTATTGGGAATCTTATGACTATGTATAACTTTATGGTATATATTCTCTGAAAATTTGCCAAACCGGTGGAGCACTCACGGTGGATAATCCCCAGTGCTGCAATAAAGAACGCCTGCTTAATAACACACTCTGGTGTTATTGAGTTTTCTTTCAGACTCCTTACCCAGCCACACCTAGCTTCCCACTTCGGTGAGGAAAGTTAGAAAGCAAGGGGGTTTGGAGATCTCCGATTTTTGTATCAGTTTTGGCAAGTCAGGCAGGAGCCTCTCTGTCTGGCTGCAGGACCCCTGGGTCGGAGACTCCCTTGGCCGGCCCCGGAGACTTCTCTGGAGGGACTCCCCGATTCAGCAGATCCGTGTGGGGACAGACAAGGACCACTGGTAAGAAAAGGCATTCTTTCTGTGTTTGGTTTGTTTTGTTTTTGTTTCTGTTTTTGGGACCAGTCATTTGGAGCTACTCATAAGTCACGGTTCATGAGAACCCCGCCGGGTGGCATACATTTGCATGTACGATTTGTATTAATCATCTGGTTAGTGCAATCGTTTGTTTGTGCATTTGTATCTGATTTTGACATTTGCATGTACGATTCGTATTGATCTTCTGGTTAGTGCGATTGTTTGTTTGTGCATTTGTATTTGGAGCTGCTCATAAGTTACGGTTCATAAGAACCCCGCCGGGTGGCATTTGGTTTACGTATGCGTAGTAATACGTATATGTCTGGTATACGCGTATTTGAAAATCTTTGAATAACCTATGTCAACATTTGTCATCTGGGGAGTAGCAGCTGCTGTTGTTAACTTTGTAATCTCTGTACCTTTGTTTGTCTCCCCGAGGTTTTGGAGGGGGGGTGAGTGAATGTTCAGAGGAAAAATTTGTTTATTGTAACTTGACTTTGTATCTGAATTTGTATGATTGTGTGAGACGTACAAATACGTACAAAGCGAGTGTGGAGTCCGGATCCGTGGTTCTGTTATCCCACGAGGGAAACAGATGGAGAAGGACAAAGTGATTGATAAATGTGGGAACCTGAAATACTGTCTATAGTAATTGTTAATTGTTGTCTGTGTGTGTGTGTGTGTAAGTGTTCGGGCCCCAGTCCCTGTCTTTGTGTGTTATAAATTTTTGCATGGGAAACCAACAGGGTGGAGTTATGAAAAAAGAGCCCTTTGGGCTGTATTCTGACTCACTGGAAAGTTATTGGGGGACCACCTGGAGGAAATGTGAGCCATAAGACTTTGATAAAATATTGCAATTGGTGGCCTTTATACAAGTTATATGATGGAGAAAAATGGCCTGTTAACAGAACTTTAGATTACAATACTTTGTTACAACTTATGTTATTTTTAAGAAGGGAAAGAAAATGGGATGAAGTGGGTTATACAGATATGTTCTTTACTCTGTGGAATCACCCAGAGTGGCAAAAGGAATGTGGAATTAATTTAGCACCCCAGGACCCTATGGTCCTGGCGATAGGAAAAAAAAACTAAAAAAAAAATAAAAAAAAAAAAAGCAAAATGGGAGGTTAAAAGGATGGGAGGATGTGGATGCAATGTTGGATGTGGTGTTTGTGAAAGCGGTCAGAACCCAGGTGCAGGCTCTGATTCTGGCTGGAATTCTACCGGGAACAGCGGATCTCTGTTTTTTTGGGACAATCGGCAGATGATATTAGGAGAAAGCTGCAGAAAGTGCAAGGAATGGATGCGAGAGATTTAGAGAGGTTGCTGGAGACTGCATGGCAGGCGTATTGGAATGGGGAGACTCGGAGGGGGAGAGTGAGGGCGGAGCGGCTGCCGGTGCTGCAGCGGCTGCTCTGTGCACCACAGGGGGCCAGAGACCCTCTCTGAACTTACCGGTAAATAACACTAACGCTGTGATACGAAGTGCAAGTGCCCCACCAAGGGGAAGTGAACCCCTCCTGAAAGATCAGTGTGTGTATTGCAAGCAGATGGGGCATTGGAAAAAGGATTCTCTGAAACTGAAATTGGTAATGGTTACTGACACAGGAGATGACTGACTGGAACCAGGGGAATCTTCCCTAGCAGAACCCTTGGTAAAAATGTAGCTTGGGAAAGGAGAGAAAACTGTAGAATTTCTAGTAGATACAGGTGCCACATTTTCAGTATTGAATCAGACCTTATTGCCAATAAGCAAACAAAATG
Organism: Nyctibius grandis; assembly: GCF_013368605.1. NCBI lineage: Eukaryota > Metazoa > Chordata > Aves > Nyctibiiformes > Nyctibiidae > Nyctibius > Nyctibius grandis. The sequence continues at coordinate 19,348,491 of NC_090694.1, read as the reverse complement.
TTAATATTGTGGAAGCAACTGGACAGGTTGAGAAAGCTTTCTTTTTGAAACCATTAGAATTCAAAATTGGGTAAAGTGTAGTAATTCATAAATTTCTCTACCTGCCTGATGCTCCTAGACCACTTTTGGGAAGAGAGTTATTAGAACAATTGAATGCTGAGATAAAATTTAAAAATGGAGAAATTGAGTTAAAATACCAGAAAAGAATCACATTGAAATTTTAAGTTTGGCTCTCACTGAACCCCAAATTAGGGAAGAAGAAATCATACACGAAATAAAGGACCAGGTATATCCAGGAGTGTGGGCCTCAGGAATGCCTGGAAAAGCTAAAAATGCAGAATGGGTTGTTGTTAAACTTAAAGAGAGAACACAGCCTGTTAGGATAAAACAATATCCCCTGAAACTGGAAGATAGGCGAGGAGTGAAAGGTATTATAGAGGACTTGCGTACTCGGCAGGATCCCTTAAAGCGACAGTGTCGCCCTCCAGCCTGCTTTAAACTTCAGTTTGCGCCCTTTGCCTGCTTTAACTTTGGCTTGTGCTTCTAATCTGCTTTAACTTTGCCTCGTTTCTCCTGTGTACCCCGGATAGGTCTGATCTGTATCACGTGTCTGTATTATGTGTTCACCTCTCAAGGACGTAAGGGATGGGAGTTCTTGTGTGTGGAGTTCGGTTTTCTGTGTGTGCCTCTCAGGGACGATTGGGGTGGGGGTTGTGTGACGAAAATTCCTGTTTAACCAGAGCCTTGTGAAGATTTATGTGCAGCCTCCCTGAGACGATTACCTCCCCCCCTGCTTGTTGTGTTTGTAGACCAGAACTTCATCAGAACTTTGTGGCTTGTGTGCCCGGATTGTGTAACTTGTGCATCCGAATTCTGTGTGGAAAATTGCTTGATAACTAGGATCTTGTGTGAAACCTGTTTGTGCATTAGGATTTCTGTGGAAGCTTGCTTAAGGACTGGGGTTTTGTAGTGAAACCGTTTGTGTATTGGAAAACCTATTGCCGATTTTTTTCTTTCTTCAGAGTGCACGGGTGACAGCTGCTTTAACCGGAGCTCTAACCCCGGATCGCCATACCCAGGGGAAAAGGTGTGGATGTGGGGGAAGTAGTTCAGGAATTGATTAACTGTGGGCAAAAATATGGCCCAGTTAACACCTCGTCGGCGAGATCGGAATCAAAGGGCTTGTGGCATACTGAGATAAAATCCCCGGCAGCTGCACAGGGTTCCCTCCCCCTAGATCTCCTGGTGGGAGAAACATACCAAATAGGCGAAACACCTTATGGTCTCTGGGGCGTCAGAAAGGTGTCCCTAGGGACCTCATGGACGGGTTACCCACATACAGGCTAGAGAAATTGGTCTCAGGGTGGCCCAAAAAGCTGACAACCAAAGCAGGCTATAACTGCATCTTACGTAAACAGTTATTTGAAAGAAAAGAGGATCTTTGTAACCATTGGCAGAATCATCATAATTGTGAAGACCCTTCTGCTTTATGGACAATTTTTAGTTTGTCATCAAAACAAGGAATTATTGAACTTTCTAGTAATGGTGAATATTGAAGCTTAAGTCTCCAATACTATGAAAAACATCAACTACCTTACCAAATTGGGGTTTTTTTTGTTTTGTCTGTTGTGTTGCTAAACCAACCAAGAAATGCACTACAAGTTGATAGCTTTGAGTGAAATGAATACATAAGCTGAAAGAAATCAGAATGTGTGAAAGTGAATAAATGATGTGGATCTATATAAGTTGGTAAAAGGTCAGCAGAGTATTACATTCGTAAAATACAGATCCTCCTGATTGTCAGGGTCCTATACTTACTTGCAAGTATCCTTGGTGATCAAAGTAACATTGCTAGACATAAAAGACATATCTAAAGAATATATCTGTTAGATTTCATTGCACAGATTTTTCCCCCAAACCACACATGCGCCTTCCAGCCCTTCTGGGAGAAGGTGCTGGAACATTCCTTATTGGGCTGGGGGTGTGGAAATCCATTTTCCTACTGCGTATGCAGACCCCAACTCCAGCAGACCAGGGCAGCGTGGCCACCAGTCTCCCGGTCGCGACACAGGCGGCGAACTCATCTGCAAATAGCCAAACGAATCGTAAGAATTAAAAAAGGACTGAATGTGGATGGCACCAGGAGCTGCAATTATGATTTTGATCGCACTCTTCCTTTTAACTATTATTTTAATCATTATTGGAATACTTAATCTTCTGGGTTTTTTATGGTTATAATTTATCCTGTAATTGTCATTGGCCTTATGTTTGCAATTGTGGACAATCACCTCCTTCTTCTGATCCCCCAGAGCCATAAACCTCCAACATGGCCTGAGATACGTTTCTATTCTCTTTCAATTGTTGAGATATTGTTAAGTTTCTGTTTTCTTTAAATTGTCGCTCTTTAGATTGTTAAGATATTGTTAAAAAAAAAAATTGCCAAGATTGTTAAGATATTGTTAAGATAATCACTATGTACATATCAAGATGGTGGACAAAGCTGTCCACCCGCTACATAAGCCTGTCTTTTTGTATCAAGATCAAGAGCTTAATCCAGAGCAGTCAGTAGGCAAATAAGTAATAACAATATAAATGGATGAACTACTTAAAACCAGTTGAGCATTCAATGCAAAAGTGGCTCTCCGAGAATAAAAATATCTATATTCTTAACAAGCTTACCTCTTATAAAACCCACTAATTTACTGTTTTCTGAAAAAAAAATGTTGCCTCTGTTATAAACATCTTTGTTAGTAGCAGTTGTAAACAAACAGGGAAGAGGGAGCTCTACTCCCAAATCTAAATTTTAGTCCATTCCATATGTAGAGAAATCAAATTATTCACATGAAATAAGCACAATTTCTAGAGGGTGGGGGTTTTTCCTTTTGTTTTTCTTTTTTTTTTTTCTCCTCCTTTTTCTTTTTTTTAAACACAGTAAATACAGATGGAAACAAAAGTAAGCCACCAACTGTCCCATGCCTGCTCCCAAGTCCTCATGGCACTTCATTGGAACTGTAGTTAAAAGATTATCGCACTGTACCAGACGTTTCAAAAAAAAAAAAAAATCCAAATCCTTTAAGTTTACCAGCATGTAGCACAGTACAAAATGACTTTGGAATTTCATAATTTCACACCACAGTGGCTTAAATGAATTATGAGGGCTTCTTTTTTCTTAGGACGAGAAAAAAAAAAAGAGGGGAGGAAGGGAAGAGAGACAACAGACACACTGACAACTACGCATTACACTACATATTTAGGCTTTATCAAATTTTTCCAGATTTGATAAAAAACTATTCATTCACATAAAGTATAATGTGAATTTGAGACAGAAATTAGATAATAAAAACACAATCAAATACAATTCATGTAAGAAATTCTTAGTATTCTGTATGCACCTTCTGGATACGCTTTATGAAGAAAGAACACATTCTGAAGTAAGCATTTTTAAAAATAGAATATTCCTCCCTGATAAAACATAAGGTTTAGTTTTCAACTTCCTTAATTTATGCATCTTGCACTTTGACATAATTTAATCACAGAATCACAGAATGTTAGGGATTGGAAGGGACCTCGAAAGATAATCTAGTCCAATCCCCCTGCCGGAGCAGGATTACCTAGACCATATCACACAGGAACGCGTCCAGGCGGGTTTTGAATGTCTCCAGAGAAGGAGACTCCACAACCTCTCTGGGCAGCCTGTTCCAGTGTTCGGTCACCCTCACCATAAAGTTTTTCCTCATATTTAAGTGGAACCTCCTGTGTTCCAGCTTGCACCCATTGCCCCTTGTCCTGTCAAGGGATGTCACTGAGAAGAGCCTGGCTCCATCCTCATGACACTTGCCCTTGACATATTTATAAACATTAATGAGGTCACCCCTCAGTCTCCTCTTCTCTAAGCTAAAGAGACCCAGCTCCCTCAGCCTCTCCTCATAAGGGAGATGTTCCACTCCCTTAATCATCTTCGTGGCTCTGCGCTGGACTCTCTCTAGCAGTTCCCTGTCCTTCTTGAACTGAGGGGCCCAGAACTGGACACAATATTCCAGATGCAGCCTCATCAGGGCAGAGTAGAGGGGGAGGAGAACCTCTCTCGACCTGCTAACCGCACCCCTTCTAATACACCCCAGGATGCCATTGGCCTTCTTGGCCACAAGGGCACACTGCTGGCTCATGGTCATCCTGCTGTCCACTAGGACCCCCAGGTCCCTTTCCCCTACGCTGCTCTCCAACAGGTCTGTCCCCAACTTGTACTCATACATGGGGTTGTTCTTGCCCAGATGCAGGACTCTACACTTGCCCTTGTTATATTTCATTAAGTTTCTCCCCGCCCAACTCTCCAGCCTGTCCAGGTCTCTCTGAATGGCTGCGCAGCCTTCCGGCACGTCAGCCACTCCTCCCAGTTTTGTGTCATCAGCGAACTTGCTGACAGTGCACTCTATTCCCTCATCCAAGTCATTAATGAATATATTGAATAGTACTGGTCCCAGTACCGACCCTTGAGGGACTCCGCTAGACACAGGCCTCCAACTGGACTCTGTCCCATTGACCACCACTCTCTGGCTTCTTTCCTTCAGCCAGTTCACAATCCACCTCACTACCCGATCATCCAGACCACACTTCCCCAGTTTAGCTGCGAGGATGCTGTGGGAGACCGTGTCAAACGCTTTACTGAAATCGAGATAGACCACATCCACTGCTTTGCCATCATCTATCCACCGGGTTACGTCCTCATAAAAGACTATCAAGTTGGTTAAGCATGACTTCCCCTTGGTGAAGCCATGCTGAGTGCCCCTAATGATCCCCCTATCCTTGATGTGCCTAGAGACAGCACCAAGGACAAGTTGTTCCATCACCTTTCCAGGGATGGAGGTGAGGCTGACCGGTCTATAGTTACCCGGGTCCTCCTTCTTGCCCTTTTTGAAGACTGGAGTGACATTCGCTTTCCTCCAGTCCTCAGGCACCTCTCCCGTTGCCCACGACTTAACAAAGATGATGGAGAGTGGCCTAGCAATGACTTCCGCCAGCTCCCTCAGCACCCGCGGATGCATCCCATCAGGGCCCATGGATTTATGGATGTCCAGATTGCTTAATTGGTCCCTGACCCAGTCCTCATCAACCAAGACAGATTCCTCCTCTATCCTGACTTCTTCTGGGGCCTCAGGGGTCCGGGGCTCCTCAGGACAGCCTCCAGCAGTATAGACAGAGGTAAAGAAGGCATTCAGTAGCTCCGCCTTCTTTTTATCCTCTGTCTCCTCTGTCTCCAGGGCCCCCACCTCATTCATTAGTGGGCCTACATTGCCCCTAGTGTTGGTTTTACCTGCAATGTATTTGAAGAAGCCCTTTCTGTTGTCCTTGACCTCTCTTGCAAGGTTTAATTCCAAGGAGGCCTTAGCTTTCCTAGTTGCCTCCCTACATCCTCTGACAACAGACTTATATTCCTCCCAAGTGGCCAGCCCCTCCTTCCATGATCTGTACACCCTCTTCTTCCACTTGAATGGGGGAGCCAAAAACATCTTACTAGCATTAAGTCTGACCAGAAAGCATGAACAACTCTCCAATCAACTAAAATCATCCACAGATGTTTAAGTCATAAAAGCTGTTATTTCACAAAATATATATAAACAAGTATGCTTTATGTTTGCTTAAACTAATTTTTCTTCTTATGCAGACCATGCTAAATTAACTTAAATTTATTTAAAAGAATTGGAACATCTTTAGATACTATAAGCCTGAAGCAGTTGCTTTCCTACTTCAAAGCATCCTTTAAAATAAACAAGTTTATAAGATAGTATTTTGTGATCGGTTTATTAAATACTTTCACAGTACTACAAATTTAACATTCAAAAATAAGGTATGATGTCATGGTAGCTGAGTTCTTTCAGATCGAACTTGGTACCATGTCCAAGTCCGTCAGCACTGCTAGCAAAGGATATCCTAAATAGCCTATGTGAACATTTCTTGGTTTTACCCTATAAAGATTCAGTGACTTTTAAGGTCACCTCTAAAACCAGCTTCAAGTAGTAGTACTCCATAACATCTTTTTTTCCCAGGTCTATCAAAGAATATTAGTGTATTGTCAAGTAATTCCAGGTTAGCTCTAAGAAATAAAATCTGATACAATATAGCAGATTATAGCTGCAAATACAGTAAAATGGTTTATGATTTGACTATTAAAGACTACATGTCTTAATTCCACTACAGTAAGGCGAGGGGCAATAATACAAAGTACACATCATTTACTCAGTAAGTCTACCTTAAATGTAAACAGTTCCATATGAAAATGCTGAAATTAAGTTAGGTTTTTGTCCTGGTTTGGCCTAAACCAGGCCGATTTTTCCTTTCAGTGATTTTTACTTTCAGCTAAGTCTCCTCTAAGTAACTGCACTTTCTGAAACTAACTGCATGTTTTGCAGACAGTGTCTGCTTCCAGGACTGATAACGCTCGAAGTTTGTAGTTATCACTGAGGCACCGGTAGGGATGTTGTGCAGTAAGGCTCTTGCTGTACTTAGTCTTAGAGAAACCAAGGTCACTGCTGAATTCCTCACTGCTTATGAGTGAAGAGCCGAAGCGGGGTCGCAGCTGCAGGGGGGAGCAGACAGGGCAGGTGACCCAAAATTGACCAACGAGGGTATTCCATCCCATACACGTCATTCTCGGTATAAAGCAGGGGGATCACGAGGGTCTCGCTCTCTTTCTGCTATGGCCGGTGTCCAAGGAGGACTCCGTCTGTTTTCCTGCTGCCCCCGATCCCGATCCGTGCGTTCCTGAATCCAGCTCTCGACCATCGCTAGGCCCAGCCTGGGCCTTCCCGGAGCCTGCCCTGCAGTGCCGGTGGTGACGTGGCTGACTTCAGGGGAGCTCAATCTTGGTTTTGTATATATATTTGTATATATTTGATTATTTCTATTATTATTATACTCTTTTCCATTATTATAGTTTATTAAAACTGTTTTAACTTTCCAACCCGGAAGTCTCTCTCCCTTTTCCCTTTCCCTTTGGGGGGAGGGGGGGGGATAACAGAGAGCATCTGCCACAGGTTTAATAGCCAGCCCAGCTTTAAACCGTGACAGTTTTACACCACTGTCTAGATTTCAGCTGAATGTTCACATTAAATTTCAAATGTTTAGTTGAATGCTATGCAAAAGAGTTGCCACTGCTAAAAGCTTTACATAGGCTTCTAAAGTACAGTTAAATAAATAAATCTAGATTTTGGTTGAGGTTTTTAAAGTAAATTGATGTTTCTTGAAGTTCAGTTACCTACAATTCTGGCACTGAGTCACTTCTGAACAATTCTTTGTTCACGCAGCAGCTGATAGTCCCAGAATAATTTCACTGATCTAAGACACCTTTGTATCTCTGTAACCACATCAGTGTTTCAAGAGCTGTATTGATTTATAGCAGGGTAGTTACTGCAGTTCAGCCTTCATAGACAAGTTCATATGCTTTTTATTAAATATCACAGCTCCTTAGATATACTGTTCTATTGAATTAAATAAATCAGAAGACATTAAAAACACTATTTCCAGGTTTCCATTTCTTAGAATGAAATGCACTGAACTGTGTCTAGGTTTCTCTCAAAGCTATGCAACTGACTTCCTGTATGAATTTCAGCAACCACCACCTTCACTGTTTTTCCTATTTCCAGTTTGCCTTGATTAAACTGTATAAACAGCAAAAAAAGCATCCCTCTTTCTTAGCTGATAACTATATGTATAGCATTAGAATCAGCACAATAAGCTAATATAAACTCCTAGAATAGAGTCCTGTAAACAGCTGAGATCTGCAACACAGCAAATGGGTTTAGCACATTAATTCTGAAACTTAGGTGGTCACTGATGCATTTCACAATCACCTTCCAGAGCATCACAAACTGATATATTTATCTACTTTCAGGAGCCTACGATAGGTAAAGACATTACACTGGAAAACTGAAGAACTTATTTCTCACAAGTCAAAAAGCAAATTTGACCCAAACTTAAAAAAAGAAAAAAATATATATATATATATATAAAAAAAATACGGGGGGGGGGACGGACAACAGGCAAACTACTTTTGAAGTAACAATTTCTGTTAAATGCCTGATCACATCATGTGGTTCCACTCTGAAGAGTCATTAATACTGTATCCTGACAGCATTAACAAACCTTATCCAAATCAGGCATAGGTAGATGACAGGATTTGTCAAACTAACCAAAGCACATGATGCAGAACTCACATTGGCTCAAAGCCACAGACAGGAATCTAATGTATCAACACTAAACCCTTCCACATTAACATGAATAATGCTTGTCCTTAGGGCCTCTAGTAATACATCACAAATGGGAGTAAGATAAATTTCCACACCCCAACTGCACCCAAATCCTTTAACAAATTCCAAAGTATACTAGGCTACCTAGAAAACCTAAAAAGGCCAAGATATGTAAATAAAATACACTTGGTCTCTTACACTGAATTAATTCCCTTCTACTTACAATTATTCTATTCTTCATAATTAGTTACAAGAATACCATTACACCAACATTAGTTTCAAACAAAAATAATAAAACTTAGATCTTTATGAAAATGTTGAATGTTCTGAATACAGCAGTCACAATGAGCTCAATATTAAGGGAAGCTGCATACTTTAAGAACACAGCCTGAAGGTGTAGAACAGCAAACCACTAAGTTTCACATCATTTGCTCCCACTCCCACACACAATATGGACACCACAGAACTTCTGACTATCCTATGAATGCTTTACAGCCTGATTTCCATCAATTGAAGCCACACTTATAAGTTATACTGCAAAGTCACTTGCACAGAGATCATTTTACTACCATGGGGAAGCAGAAAGAAGAGTTTCTAGTATTAATAATAGTCTTAGAACAAACAAAACCATACCTAAAAATTAACACACAACTAGATCTTCTGGGTAGTGGGGAGAGAGGGTAAGTATCCTCAGACCTACAGTGCTATTTCTACACAGAAACAGTTGTATCTTGGTTAATGCACATAAGCTGATGTAGCATGAAAAAAAAAAAACAATGCTTCATATAACACAATAAGCAATCTAAAAAACTTTTGTTGTTGAGTAACTAAAAGGCAGGCAGGTACTAAGGAACACTGATGGTTTAGGTCAAGGTGATAATGAAATATTTTTTCTATATTTTACTCAACACTGTAATAATCCTGCTCTTATCAGACTAATATGAGTCCTCTGTTGTCTTTTTTTTTAGTAACTTCGTATTATCTCAGGTCAAAAAGGTTGAAAGAAATCAGAGCACACAAATACTTTCACTTTTATTTGAAAGTGTGGGGTTTTTTGGGGGTGGTGGTTTGGTTTTTTTTTGGCACATCAGGAGACCATTAAAAATTTTAACTGTTTTCCCCAAGGTTGGAATTTCTGAAACTTTTACAAACATAGCATATTTTTTTTGAGTTCTAAGTGCAGTTCACCTCATTAGGTGTAGAAGATACTATCTCATTTTTCCTACATGCCCCAACAGAACTAAAAATATTATATTCTTTCTTCAATGAGTAAGTCCAGGCATTGATGCTCAGTGTCTTAAACTGAAGCTCTCCCTCCAATTATACATGAAGAGGAAAGTGAGAACTGATACATTAAAAATAACTGCCCTGTATTACAGTATCAGTTAAGCAGGTCTTCTATCTAGAAAAGATTTTTTTTTTGCCATATTACTTTGCACAGCTACAGCCCAAAACCATTTCTTTTGCCTTATTCAGTGTTGGGACCATCTTATTAGGCACCTCTCCCATACCCTTTCACAAATTTAAGAATCAAAGTCTCTAAGAATTTAAGTTCCTTTCTTATCCCCTGCCCCTTTCAAGCCAGCTAGTCATAGACATTTAATAAGTCTTAATCCACACTCCTAAAAGAGGTAATTCTGAGCTACATATATTCTTGCACAGCTTTCAGCACACATTGCTACTGCCTCGGCTAACCCCAGAAACTGCAATACCCTGAATCACAAATGCTTCTTGCTACTGAAAAATGTACATTCATCCCATCTTAAAAATAAGGACAATGTCAAAAATTACAATCTTTTTGGATGTTCAGTGAGAAAAACCTGCATCATAAAGGAACAAGCAAAACTTATTCCAAGACGCTGTCTTATAAGACAGAAGCCAAATTGCCCTTGACCTAGTTAAATAGGAATGAAGAGTCCATACTTCGGTTTCTAACAACCTTTCTTTCAAGAGCCCAGATTAAAAAACATCTCCATGTAGAGACTGTCCTGATCTAATATTTACAGTATACTCATGGTAAGTGCTGTATTTACAGACAAAATGACTACCCAGAAAGTTACCATGGACAAAGACATGAAGGTTAGAATCAATTGTCACAACTCAGATTCTTTTACTCTGCTGAAACCTGACAACGCTTTTTCTGAGCATCTCATCTGCATGCTAGCATCGTAATCCCCTTTGGCCAAGGCTCCAGGAGACCAAGCACTATGCTATCAAGATATTCAGATCGCCTCATAAAATTTATATTCAATATGATGTAAATGGTTACCTTAACCAGGCTCTAAGAGAGTCATCAATTTTACCTGAAACATATTCTCATCTCTGTTACTGCTTTGCTTTGAAGAAGCTGCACCTTTTGAACTTTCACCGGTCTTTTGTTTCTTTACAGGCTTTTCTGGAGCTGCTTGCTTTTTCCGCTTTGCCTTGGAGCAAGAATAAAAAAAAAAGAAATGCATGAACCACAACTCATTTTATAAGTTACAAAAAAGCTTACGTTAGAGGTCACAAACTACTACTACGCAATACACATTATCACCTTCCTTCTGTGAAGGCAGGAATCCAATACTGTACATTTAGACTGGAATTTTAAAAAAAAAATAATCTTCAAATGAGCCTAATTCTGTTCCCAGTGAAGTTTACCATAATATTTTGGCTTTAAAGAGAACTGAATTAGATCAAAATACATTTCAAAAAGTCTACTCTTTTTGTGCAGTAATATTGTCGGTTCAGTAGCTTTAATTAAAGTTTTAAAGTCCGATAGAAGTTTCACCTTCCTTTCCACTGAATGCAATGAAAAATGCAGGACAGCTAACAACTCTTCTAAAAAAGAAAAAATAATAGATGAGATAATGAAAAAAGGATCTGGAAATCAAATCCAAAGGAGATTTTTGTGTTTGTTTTTTTTTGTTGTTTTTTTGGTTTTTTTTTTAAAAATCAGAGTCCAATCTCTGTCCATAGCATGATAAATTAAACATGTTTTAAAAACATTCAGATGATATCACCTGTAAATCAGATTACTTTGCTAGCAGATGCTACAAAGCTACTATTTCTACTAATGGTTATATAGTAATCATGCCTGCCCCAAGGAAAGAGTAATACAAAGATACCAAAAATTAGTCTCACCTGCTAGAATTATATTATAGATAACCTCTTTTAAAGACAAACAATTCCAACAAATATGGGAGGTTGTCACAGAAAAAAAAACAACCTTACTGCCCACTGAAGCAGACTGTTAGACTATGTCTTTTCAGGAATAGATTTCCCTAACAACAACAAAAAATCACCTGACCATTTTCTCTTATATTAAGATTTGACAAAAGACCTAATTTGCTAAGTGCAATCAAGTCACATTTGAACCAACTCAGTAAAGCAGACCAAGTCTCTTTGCATACTGCACTAAAAGACCTGATGTCTGCATTACCACCTAGCATTTCTTAAAAAGATAAATTCACTGTTCTATTCAGTTTTTGTTCATAATGACTGGTACATCTATACAAACTTATAAATTAAATAACTATTAAAAATAAATGAGAACACTAAATTTATACATTTAAAACAGTTAATGTTAAAATTATCAACTCAAAGACATTCAGGTTGGCTCAGCTTTTAAGTAAGAAACTAGCAGATGGTATTACAGTAAACATAAGAATCTGAAACAAAAGAAAAAGAACATATGAACAAGACAAGCAAGCAGCACATGGATGACAGGGCAAGTGGAGGTTTTTGTTTTGGACTTGCAAGTAATCCAGATACCAAAATGAAGGGGGGCAGGGGGAGTGTCCTCAAAATTAGTCCAAATTCTTGCCACCAGGGGCAGCTTATATAGAAGCCTTCTATCACTTGCCACAAAGCAGCAAAGAATTCCAAGAAGCTTGTGGCTAGATATAGCATATGGAAAATACTGAAGAAAGCAAAATGCAACTTAAGAAAAGTTTACTGCAAAGCAAAAAGCATCCACCCAAACCCTAATCTTAGGGGGTTTGAGGGGTGGGTTTTGTTTTGTTGTTGTTGGGAGGGGTGTTTTGTTTTGTTTTTTTTAAGTGTCTGATAAATCATATGTAATGACATGCATTTTGTGACATAATGCTCACCTAATTCTTTAACCCCAGCCTGAAATATAAGAGTTAATACAGTAGTTATAAACTGCATATAATGTTCACCTTTTTGTCAACTTCACTATCTGAATCACTGGCAGATGAGCTTGAAGACACAAGTTCCTTTGACTTAGGCATTCTAGGAAGAGAAAGATAACATGAGAACACTATACAATGAATACATCCCATTATGGCTAGAAAGCCATCTTCAAATCTGTTCTTAAAGGCTCATCTTATTCAAAACCCTCCTGAAGACTTTCCTGCCTTTTCATATAAGCTTTAATACACGTTATTAATATGATCTCAAACACCCTTCCCTCTTATATCTCTTCGCCTTTTTGCTGCAACTGCCTTAAATGCAGTGTTTTAGATTCTGAACTGTTTACAAAGGGACAATTTTTCACCAGTTTCATGTACCCCCGGGTATGGTAGAAACCATAATGTAAAAAATACAATACAATACTGTCCTCCAGTTGAATTCTCAATATTACATTCATAAATATAAACGATTAAGGCCCCAGCATTATGTATATTCTTACATAGGCATTTCGCCTAGTTGAATTTGCAAGCAACAGCTGCATAATCGTCATACACAAATCTAAAGTTCCCATCGATAACACAAAAGTCTGAAAAAAACATCCTAGTTACAGTGAACTACAGTACTGCAATTAACATTTTCACTACAGCTTTACCACATCAGTCACTAGAGTCTATTCATTTGCCAGACAAGCGGACATTCAACTTTCCTTGAATGCATTCTGCCAGGTGTGCTTCTACATCTCTCTAGTATGCAAACATGTGGTTAGATAGAGCAGTTGAACATCTTGCCTACTACTAGAAACTCTTTGTAACAAATAAATAGCTCATTTGTTCTTTCAGAATAAAAATAAGCAGCACAGGGAGAAACTGTATAAAATAAACTACAGCTAAGAAAGGCTAATAAAAGATTAAAGAAGCATACGTCAGGAAAGAAAAAGGAATAGCAGTTTTTAAACTGGCAATGAAATAAACCATCTGCAAAGGAAAAAACGGAGTCTGAATAATGCTAATGGATCAAGGTAGTTCTAAAGTAGGGCAAATTCTGTTATAATAGTTTAGAGCACCAACGATGGAAGCTGTAGCACTGAAAATGAAACAGAGTATGGGAAGCATACATAAGCCACGCTGCAGGATAGAGGCAGAGGAGAGCTGGAATGGAACAATGCAAAAATAAGCACAGTGATGACATGAAATCGGGAAGCCGAACAAGAAAAGTCTGATACGGGGGGGGGGGGGGGGGGGCGGGTGCACCAGCAGAAGATAACCCCAGAGACCGCATCAGGATGGGGGAGTAACAATATGGAGGAAGGTGGGGGCAGAAACTGGAGGAAAAAGAAATGGGGGGTGGTGGGTGCCCCTCGGAAGAAGCTGGCAGGCAGAGCGTGAGGAGACACCAAAGCACCGGGGAGAGCGAGGGTGAAATGAGACGGGCCAAGCGAGGACGAGGGAAAGAAAGATGAGAAAGACAAGCGAGTACGAGCTAGGAACACCAGGTAGGCAGATCCCAGCCGCCATTTTTCTCTCCTCTTCATCTTTTCTACGGCTCGTGTTCCCCTCCCCCAGGTGAAAGGAACCAAGGCCCAATAGGGGGGGTGCGGGCAAGGTCACCCAGGTCCTCCCAGGGCAGGTTGGCAACAAGAGGGGGTGCGGGTTACCAACGGCAAAGGAGAGAAAAGGCAACACAAAAAAAAAAAAAAAAGTCGGGGCTCGTCAGCGGGCAGGGCCACATCCTGGCGTGGGGGGAACGGAGCCAGGCGGTTCCCCACCACCATTTTCTCCCTCACTCAAATCCTCTTTGCTTCTTTGCTCCCCGAACATGGCAGCGGCTCCTCCTCCCACCCCATGCCCGCTCCACGGCGGGGCATTCCTCCCGCGGGACACAGCGGGCACTCGAGTAAAAGGGGAAGCCTCGCCACACAGTTGCCCAGCGCGCCTCTCCTGCGCCAGCTGGGACGTGCCGAACCCCCGACAGCCAGGGGTGGGAAGTGGAGAAAATGGCGGCGGCCTTGACTGGGCACGAGGAGGAACCCCAACACTCACGTCCTACTCCACGCGCGGCTCCTCTACACTACGAGAGAAACAAAAGTGACGCATCGCGGAATCCCCGCCCTTGCCCTGCACCACGTGATGGGGGCGGGGGGAGGTGGTTAAAGGGGACATGTTCCTTTGGTACTCGTCCCCCCTCCCCGCTGGGACAGCAGCAAAAAAACAAAACAAAACAAAAGTCTCCCGTGGGGCTAGTCCTTGCATCTGCCGCTTCACGCTAACCGAGGGAGGCCTGTGGGGCTGACGGCAGGGCCCTGCCCGCAGCCCAGCCTGGAGCCAGGCCCCGTCGGGGCTGCGGCCCCGCTGAGGGGAGGGGAGGTGAGGCGAGGCCGGGGCCTTCACCAGCTGCCTGCCTTCCTCTGAGGGATTATGAGAGGGGGTCGGGAGGAGGGTCCTTAATACCTAAAAGGAACCCTTAAAAAATAAATCTGTAAATTGTTGCTTTCTTTTGCATGCTGCAGCGGTTCCTCGATCTCGTTTAGTGCTGCCCCGCCAGCAGCCATGCCCGAGGGAAGGGGAGGAAACGCTGTAAGGTGGTGTAGCTGCGTTGACTTTGCATACTGAAATCGTGGCACCTTGAGGCGCTGTTCAGGAAAGTGCTGGTTCCCCTTTCTTTCGCCGGGTGACTTGCGTTTTGTTTTCTTCCTGACGGGCTTTGCAGTTGGGGGGCGGGTGAGCTTTATGGCTCCTATCTTGGCAGCAAAAAGCAAAAAACCCTTGAAAATATAATCTGACAATCTTGCCTATTTCTGTAGCATGTTTGCATCAGAACACTGCATCATAAGTGCCCTGCTGATGCTGTTTCCCTGTGTCAGGATTTGAAGGAGGGCAGTAAGTTTAGTTCATCTAAACAAGTATGCAACAGCTTCTGGGATAAACCAAAATAACACCTCTTTGGAGGAGAGGTGGGGAAAGGGTCCCCTGCCCCTATCTTTGTGAAAGGAGACGACGTTTAGCAGCCTTCACAAACTGCAATAGGCCAAGCATGCTGTTGGAGCATGAGTGGTTTCATGTTCTGTCTTCCTGTGTTACATATTTGAGCCTGTACTTTCTTTCAGTTTATGATTAGATTTATTAACATTAAATTATTATCGTAGTCAATATAACTTCACACAAAACTAATGTAGCCTGTCATTGTTTGCTTATCACTGCACCAATAGGTCATGTAGTTGTGCTGTAAGCATGGCAGGATGCAAGTGCTTCAGATACCCATTATCAGTTTAGTTTAGTCCTTTTCTCACTGTTATTACCTCTAGACCTGTGCTTTTGCTACCACGACAATGCAAGCTTTTTTTAAAAAGTGTAAACAAACTATCAGAAATAGGAAGTGGACTCTAGTCCCAATCCTAGCTTCTAGGTAAAGTTATTGTTGGTACAGATGGTGGTGGGTGATCGGCCTCTGTAGTTCCAAGAACAAACACCTCTCAATAAAGTGTTTAAAACCAAAAGTCTTATGCTTTCTAAATTCCAAAGATCCCTATTCATTAACATGGGCCAGGAAGATAAACATCATGTGGGGATAATCCCCAAAAGTCAGCATGAGCAATCCTAAGCAGTTTCTGAAAAAATACTTATGGGAGGTGGGAGAAGAGGTTTTTAGAAGGGATCCATGAGGTCTGCACAGCCCTCATTATGAATTGAGGTAAACTGGCTCTCAGTATGACCCTTTTTCACTTTAGTAGCAGGAAAATAGGAAGTTAAGACCAGAAATTAAAAGTGCACTCTTTTAACTAATTCTTGGAAATTGGCTGTTTCATAATGTTGTTATATATCTTGCAAAACAAAAAGAAAAATAGCAAAAATATACAGTTCTTACTACATGCCTGGCCTTTGGAAAATAAAGCTATGGTTGTTTACACAGAATCAAAGCACAGTAAATCATATGTATGTAAATATAGTAATTATCACTGTGCAAATATCAAGCTTGTCAAGCCACATAATTGTGGAAGATGAACAGATGATCTTTTAATACTTAATGCTTAACTCAAAAAAAAACAAAAACCAAACAAACCTATTCCACACAAGATAGTCTCCACATATGGAATATTAATTTGAAAAAACATAGCTATTCTTTTAAAGGCTTTTACTAACTTTTCATATTAGAATAGTAATGGCAGTTCCAGTCTTTGTAATCCCTGTCTGCTTTGCTTTCTTATAGGTCAATACCTGGTACACAAAGAATGCTAAGGTTTTAGGAGCATCACATTTAAATCAACAATTCTTTATGCATTTTTAATCAAGTCCTTCAGCCTTGAAATAAATCAAAATTACTAAAAGAAAGAGATTTTTCTGCTGGATCTTAATGAGTTAACCTCTCCCATCTGCAGTGTTTCCTCCAAAGCAAGCACCAAGTTTATTTTTACAGCTGAATTCCCCAAAAAAACAGGTCAGTGAGGGAAAAGAGTGTTTGCTAGTGTGAGAAGTGAAATATGACTCGTGTCAGAATAAAGAGGAAAAAGTAGAGACTTCTTGGCAATGTATAAGTAAGTGACCACAAAATACTAAGCCACTATGATGAGGAGAAACTAACACTTAAGGGTTAATAACAGAACCATCAGGACCATTGTTTAGCTTAAGCTATATATCTATAATCTTAGCCCCTAAATAGGAACTAACTACTAACCACAGGAAAAACATAAGATAGAGTAGAATGTATACAAGGAAGGGACTTGTCAAGGAAATCACATAACTGCTGTCAAAAGAAAGCTGGTCTCAGCAGGTTTTGCAGTTGGGGTAAAAAGTGCACAGCGAGGAAGACATACGGCCTTCATCCCTGAGACCCCGGCTCACGACCACCAGGAGAAACCGCGTGTGCGCAACCAGGAGCAATTAAAGGCGGAGACTATGGAAATGATTTCTCGGGGCTCATTATAATAAAGACCACCTTTTCGGGGACAGTCATGAATATGTATAGGCATCCTTAAAATGATGATGAATATGTAACACTTTACCACATAAATACAAAATGAATTACTGTGAAAGGCGCGCACGATTTTGGTGGGATTACCCCCCGTGCTGCCCAGTGCTGTTTTGCCTTTGCTTTGCAATAAACCGAAATTATGATTGGCGTTTCAGACTGAGGCTCGTTTCTCACACTAGGACTGGGGATTTCATGTTATGTTTTTCTGTAATGATGGGTTTCTTTTAAGAATTATTCTGGTAGTTGAGTTTAGTGGCTGTTTGAGCTTTTTGGTAAATTACCCTTACTATATTTTATTCTGTTTAAAAAGAAGAAAGAAGATATTAAGAAAAGATGCTGGCTTTAGAAAAGTGAGGAAGGAGCCTTAATTTTCCAATGTAAATTTCTTCTGTTACCTTCTGAGTGAGTCATCTATCCACCCAAGGGTTATAGTTCACTTTCTGAGCTCTTAAAATAGTTTTTTGTAATGGGTTTGTTCCCTCATCAGACACTTTCCTTCTGTAGCTGCCTTAAAAGGACTTAAATTCTTCTAGTTACAGCCTGATTGCCTCATTTCATATCACACATGTCTTTGGCTAAGAAGAATGTTGAATAACAGTAGAGCTGGTAAGAAACACATTTTGGGGCAGGCAGAATGAGGGACAGCTCTTTAAGATAAAGTGTTGGGGTCCGCGCGAGGAAGGAACTACAGCACACCAATATGGTGCTCTAGTAGCTTCTTTATTTTGGTTAACACACACTTTTATAACCTACATACTCTCTTATGTAACGGTTACACACTAAGCTATTGGCTACAAGTATTGTCCATAATCTGGCTGCGTGCCACCTCTACTGTTCTAATTGGATACTTACTATAAACTTAAGCAAGCCACATCCCTATGCTTTCTTGCTATCTCATGCTGTTACATAACAGTGTACTGGTATGTTCTCTCTATAACTTTCCCACGGTCCAGGCCCCTACATCAAAGTTTTAGTATTCAGTGCTTACCTGTTTAAAAGGTGGGTGAAGAAATTGGCTGAGCAAGGGAAGGTTAGCCTATAATACAGACACTAATTTTATTAAAGTGTTAGGAAAGAAAGTGTAAGGGATATTGCTAGGCAGTATTTTTGCTTGTGTACTGTAACTGGTTCATTTACCATGTGCATATGTGTAATTTGATTTTGCATTAACACTTGCAGAATTTTCTATTGTGCTCGAGTGTTGTGACATTGGGTTTTGGGGTTTTGCTGGGTTTTGTTTTTTTTTTCTATTGCAATTTGGTATTATAAACACTGATAACTTCCATGTATGATTTAATAAATTATTTTATTTTATTAACACTTCTGTTGATATGGTCACTGCTCAACATCTAAACCCTGTTGTTAAAAGGTAACACTTTTTTGCTTTAATCACTTAAAACCTTGGTGAAAACATCTGGTCTTTGTCTTCACTGCTTAAAAAATGTAATTTCACTTTAAAATAAAAGGGTTGATAAGCTGATGAATGTCTTGTTTCTGTGTAGCTATGTGAAATAATTTCCAGGTGAGAAGATAGCATTGGACTCCTTATACTGATTTAAAAAACTCCTCCTATCTAGAGCTTTTACAAAGAGAGCACTAAGTATTAAATTACCTTTTCAGGAAATAAAACTGCAGCTTCTGTTAACATGTTCTGTACTTACTGTGTAGGAAAGCTTTAGTCTTCCGCTGCATCTGCCCTGCCCTCTGGTGGTCACACAAAGGCCAGCTGAGAGTCTATTTTTTAAATCAACTGGAAGGTTGCCTCTAAGAAATCTTACCTACATCTGCTACCAAAAAAAAAAAAAAAGTCTGTTTGCTCAGTTTTAGTGGTTTACATAGAAGGTACAAAATACTTAGAGTTTTCCTCGTGTTTCAACTACAGTCTTGCAGTCCTGTGGTAGCAACTGGGACGTGCATCTTGGACATTAAAGTAAACTAGTAGGATTGATGACACTGCATGTTATTTGGTGCTTTCTTCTTCTCACCATATTTTGGAGATCTCCTTTCATACAGATGAAATGAAGGTCAAAGACTTGTTTTTCTGAATGCTAGCTTGCCACTTTTGTCTGTGATAATTTTTAGATGCATTGAACTTTGGACAAATAGAGTAGCTGTACTATTTAATCCCAAATTAAAGTTTTGTGTTCCAGTATGTTTTCATTCTGGAAATTCTTGGCTATTCTTCTGTAATCTTAATAGGAACAGAGATGAGGAAGTTTTTTTTCTATTTAAAAAAAAAAATCTTTTGAACATTTCACTAAAGCTTTTCTGCCTTTCTCTCTGCCACATGATTTGCACTTTATCACTCCATTTATTTTCATTCCAGTTATGGGTACAGAAATAGGTAAAGTTCAAAATGCCCTAAAGGATCCAATCTGAATTTATTATGGTTTCATTTTGAAGCAAATATGATACACGTCTTACAGAGATGCAATCTTGTTTTATAACCCACTGAGGTTTTTTAAGTATAGACTATGAATCTGATCCTGCAAGCTAGTAGTAACATAAATAGATGTTATGCAATGGTTCACAAAGTCACCAGGAAGCATCAGGTTCTTATTAGGAAACTGCTGAGGGAAAGATTTGCATAATACCACTGGGGTTTTTTTTTCCAAGAAAATGGAAAACCTTTTTTTTTTTTTGTTGCACTTAGTAAGTGTGACTTCTCATAAAGTATGTTGTAATCGTTTTAAAGTGATATATGCACTGAAGATTTGACGTGCAAAATTCAACTGGAAAAGTAATCTGAAACTTCTGCTGAAATTGCAGCTGAATCAGGCTCCCAAACAGGAACTTACATGCAGACATATGCAGGGCTGAAATCACAAGATATAGGGTGGAATATTTGAATTAGAATGACTAGAAATTACTTGGATGAAAGAAGTTATGAAACCTAAGACAGAAATCTGTACTGTGAAAAAGAAAGCTTTTTTTTTCCCCCTCAGCTTTTGGAGTCAAAAATTGAAAAGAAGGTAAATATTCCAAATTCACCTCATCAATCCAGAAGGAATAAGCAAATGAAGGCCTACCTACTTTGCAAAATATAACTTTAGTGGTACAGTGTTAAAAGGTGCATGAATGTCTGTGTGTTATATTTTTAATGGAATGTGTATTGAATATGTATATTTATCAGTATATTGGAAGGTTTATAACTGAAAAAACTTGAAAGAGTGGAATAAAAAACCTTTCATTTCCTTTTTGTCCAAGTACTATGATTCAGTGGTCCAATTGTGAACAATTTTTCATAAAAACAAGGAGAGGAGAGTATAAATATCTCTCATTTATGTATCCTGAGTCCACTGAGATTCTCGTGGCAGAGGTCATGCCCTGTAAGTTCTTCTATAGAAGATTTGTGTAGAGCCCTGTCCTGAAGTACTCCTGTATATAGCTTCAGGATAAGGGCTTTTGTTTTTCTAAGCAATAGCAATTAAATGTCTTCACCCAGTAGCTGCTTTCTTCACAGAAAAGCACTTTGACTGAAAGTGCGCTACAGAAGTTGGAAACTTATTCCTTTTCCCATGCATGATCCTTTTCCTATTGTGCTTGATTAGGATAAGAATGAACAAGAGGTACAGTACTATTTAGTTCCTATGCAAAGCCAATAATAATGACCAGTAAATTATGTTCAGTGAATTGGCAAGGATGTTTGGCATCTTAAGTTGCTATACTTCATATGCAGCTGTGTGGTGGGTTTGACCTTGGCTGGCCACCAGGTGCCCACCAAGCTGCTCTATCACTTCCCTCCTCAACTGGACAAGGGAGAGAAAATATGACTTGAGATAAGGACAGGGAGATCACTCAGCAATTACCATCACGGGCAAAACAGACTCAACTCAGGGAAATTAATTTAATTTATTACCAATTAACAACAGACTAGGGTAATGAGAAATAAGAACAAATCTAAAAATACCTTCCCCCCACCCCTCCCTTCTTCCCAGGTTCAACTTCACTCCCAATTTCTCTACTTCCTCCCCCTGAGCAGTGCAGGGGGATGGGGAATGGGGGTTGCAGTCAGTTCATCACATGTTGTCTTTGCTGCTCCTTCCTCCTCACACTCTTCCCCTGCTCCAGCATGGGGTCCCTCCCACAGGAGACAGTTCTTCATGAACTGCTCCACTGTGGGCTCTCCATGGGGTCACAGCCTCCTTCAGGCCCATCCACCTGCTCCAGTGTGGGGTCCTCCACAGGCTGCAGGTTGATATCTGCTCCACCGTGGACCTCTATGGGCTGTAGGGGGACAACCTGCTTCACCATGGTCTTCACCACAGGCTGCAGGGGAATCTCTGCTCCGGTGCCTGGAGCACCACCTCCTCCTCCTTCTTTACTGACCTTGGTGTCTGCAGAGTTGTTTCTCTCACATATTCTCACTCTTCTCTCCCAGCTGCTGTTGTGCAGCAGTTTTTCCCCCTTCTTAAATATGTTATCACAGAGGCGCTACCACCGTCGCTGATTGGCTCAGCCTTGGCCAGCAGCAGGTCTGTCTTGGAGCTGGCTGGCACTGGCTCTATTGGACATGGGGGAAGCTTCTGGCATCTTCTCACAGAAGCCACCTCTGCAGCCCTGCCCCCTACCAAAACCTTGCCATGTAAACCCAATACAAGCTGCAATAATGTAAGCTTAAGATGATAAATGACTTTCCTCTTCTCGTTTGTTTTATGAACAAAAATATCTTTGTTGAAGTCTTACTGCCTAAGATGATTGCTGGTACTGTGGGATAAGGGAAACCTGTGCTTTTGTGAGGACTGTGGGAGATCCCAAGCAGGGATGTTTTGAATAGGTGTAGCTTATGGAAAACAAATACTTCTAAAATGATCACTTTTGAATTAATCCAGAAGTGAGTGTTTTATGATTCTTGATTAGTTTAGACAATTCGAAAAGTGAGGACAAAGTACACAAATGAGGCGCAAGTATTTAAGGATTTAAGTTTTGCATTGTTCAGAGCTTTGAGAAGCATCTGCTGCTCAGAGGGAAAGTGGAACAGGGTAATGGGGAACAGATGCAAATTCAGTCACTTTGAACAGGTTACTGCACTGAGTGTAATATACTGCCCAACAGTTTTTAGGAGCAATCTGATGTACTGCTGGTTCCTAGAAACTTCAGGTAAATGGGCCCTGTATGGGTGAGACTTTACCTTACATGTACAATAAGTACATGGGAACTATTGCACAATTAATTTGTGGATGTGCATCAGCTGTGACGCCTTGGGGACAGGTCAGATGATGTGTACATGGCTTTAGCTGGACGACAGCTATGTTGCTCTTCATGTGTGTGATTGTGGTGGTGCACCCTGGGGCCCAGGTGAACCTAAAACTTGTTGCAAGGTTAGACAAGTCCTAGGTCTTGCTGTGAACTCTGCACATGTGCACTAGCTGCAGGTGCTGCCTTTAGCTCTGTGGCCTTGCAAGAGTGCTAACTAGGTACCTGCTGTGTATATCAGTCTTCATCACAGAATCACAGAATCACAGAATGTTAGGGATTGGAAGGGACCTCGAAAGATCATCTAGTCCAATCCCCCTGCCGGAGCAGGATTACCTAGACCATATCACACAGGAACGCGTCCAGGCGGGTTTTGAATGTCTCCAGAGAAGGAGACTCCACAACCTCTCTGGGCAGCCTGTTCCAGTGTTCGGTCACCCTCACCGTAAAGAAGTTTTTCCTCATATTTAAGTGGAACCTCCTGTGTTCCAGCTTGCACCCATTGCCCCTTGTCCTGTCAAGGGATGTCACTGAGAAGAGCCTGGCTCCATCCTCATGACACTTGCCCTTGACATATTTATAAACATTAATGAGGTCACCCCTCAGTCTCCTCTTCTCTAAGCTAAAGAGACCCAGCTCCCTCAGCCTCTCCTCATAAGGGAGATGTTCCACCCCCTTAATCATCTTCGTGGCTCTGCGCTGGACTCTCTCTAGCAGTTCCCTGTCCTTCTTGAACTGAGGGGCCCAGAACTGGACACAATATTCCAGATGCAGCCTCATCAGGGCAGAGTAGAGGGGGAGGAGAACCTCTCTTGACCTGCTGACCACACCCCTTCTAATACACCCCAGGATGCCATTGGCCTTCTTGGCCACAAGAGCACATTGCTGGCTCATGGTCATCCTGCTGTCCATCCTGTTCATCTGACAACGTGCTTGTGTGGGAAAGCTGGTAAATACTGACATGTGCAGTACATGCGTGGGGACAAACACCAGTATGTGGCAAGGGCAGTGGTGACCCGTTTCACCTAGATTTCTGTTCCTTGAGCTACCTACTGCATTGTGTTGTGCCTTTGCAGGCAAGAATGAAAAACCGACCCTATCTTTACAATGTGAGTCCACAGGTACAAGTGCGGTGTGACTGTGTGTCACGGTTTAAAGCTGGGCTGGCTATTAACCAGGTGGCAGATGCTCTCTGTTAACCCTCTCCCCCCCCCAAGGGAAAGGGAAAGGGAAAAGGGAGAGAGACTTATGGGTTGGAAAGTTAAAACAGTTTTAATAAACTATAATAATGAAAAAGAGTATAATAACAATAATAATAGAAATAATCAAATATATACAAATATATACAAAGCCAAGACTGAGAGCTTGGAAATCCTCCTCAGGCAGAGTTGCTCCCCCCAGCACAGGCAGAGGGGAAAATGCAGTAGCTCCTCTGCCATCACACCTGCAGGCTTTTAACTGGAGAATTGGCAAAGCTGGTACCAATCAGTGGGAGACAGGAGGGCCCCTCCCTCCTGGGCCCCACCTCCAGGAGGCAGTGGGTTAGTGATAAATAGGAAAGTGAGAATGACATGTATGGGATGGAATACCTTGCTGGTCAGTCCTGGGTCACCTGCCCTGTCTGCTCCTCCCTGCAGGTATGACCCCCCCTTCAGCTCTTCACTCATAAGCAGTGAGGAATTTAGCAGTGACCTAGGTTTCTCTAAGACTAATTGGCCTGGTTTGGGCCAAACCAGGACATTCCACCCCTTATTCCATACCATTCACGTCATACTCAGATCACCACTACCTTTTCATTTTCAAATATATATACACATATCACTAGTTTATGATTCATCTTTATGCAAAAAGTTCATCAAGTTCATTTAGTTCAGGATTGTGGGTTTCCATCTGGATAGCAGTCTCTCAGGGCAGGAGACATGGTATGAGTTTTGTCACGGTTCATGCCCATGGGTTGCAGGTTCAAAATGTCAGTCTCGAGGAGGTTACTGGACGCCACTTGCAGCTAGCTCCGGTCTCATCACCACTGTCTTAACCTGAAAGACACTTATGCAGTAACAACATACAGTTCAGAATTAAGTAGTCTCACCCAGAATCAGATCACCTTCAGGGACACATCGGACTTCACCATCTTGCAACATCACCCACCAAGTACATCCAGGTCCCTGAGCAAAAGCAATCCCACGAATGGGTTTACCTTTGCCCGTTGCAGGAAGAATCCAGACAGTTTTTCCCAATAGATTCCTTTCATGCACCACAGGGACTTTATCTCCTTCTACTGTATGTAGAAGGTCTGACTGAGCAGGGCCAGCTCGATTGATAGATCCCCTGCTGTTAACTAACCAGGTAGCTTGTGCCAGATGCTTATCCCAGTTTTTAAAGGTTCCACCCCCCATTGCTTTCAGGGTAGTTTTTAACAGCCCATTATACTGTTCAATTTTCCCAGAGGCTGGTGCATGATAGGAGATGTGATATACCCATTCGATGCCATGCTCTTTGGCCCAGTTATCTATGAGACTGTTTTTGAAATGAGTCCCATTGTCCGACTCAATTCTCTCTGGTGTGCCGTGTCGCCACAAGATTTGTTTTTCGAGGCCCAGAACAGTGTTCCGGGCAGTGGCATGGGGCACAGAGTATGTTTCCAACCATCCGGTGGTCGCCTCCACCATGGTAAGCACATAGCGTTTACCCTGGCGGGTTTGAGGGAGTGTGATATAGTCAATTTGCCAGGCCTCCCCATATTTATATTTCAACCACCGCCCCCCATACCACAAAGGTTTTAACCGTTTGGCTTGCTTAATCGCGGCGCATGTTTCATAGTCATGGATAACCTGTGCAATAGAGTCCATGGTTAAGTCCACCCCTCAGTCACGAGCCCATCTGTATGTTGCGTCTCTCCCTTGATGACCTGAAGTGTCATGAGCCCACCGAGCCAAAAATAGTTCACCTTTATGTTCCCAGTCCAAATCTATTTGGAACACTTTAGCAGCCTGATCCGCTTGTTGGTTGTTTCAATGTTCCTCAGTTGCCCGACTTTTAGGTACGTGAGCATCTACATGACGTACCTTCACGACTAGTTTCTCTAGCCGAGCAGCAATATCTTGCCACAATTCAGCAGCCCAAATAGGTTTACCTTTGCGCTGCCAGTTGCTTCGCTTCCACTGCTTTAACCACCCCCACAAGGCATTTGCTACCATCCATGAGTCAGTATAAAGATACAGCCTTGGCCACTTTTCTCGTTCAGCAATGTCTAAAGCCAGCTGGATGGCTTTTACCTCTGCAAATTGACTTGATTCACCTTGTCCTTCTGTGGCTTCTGTGGCTCGTCGTATGGGACTCCATACAGCAGCTTTCCACTTCCGATGCTTTCCTACAAGACGGCAGGATCCATCGGTGAACAGGGCATACTGCTTCTCATCCTCTGGTAGTTCATTATACGGTGGGGCTTCTTCAGCACGTGTCACCTCCTCTTCTGGTGGCATTCCAAAGTCTTTGCCTTCTGGCCAGTCCATGATCACTTCTAAGATTCCTGGGCGATTAGGGTTTCCTATTCGAGCCCTCTGTGTAATTAATGCAATCCATTTACTCCATGTAGCATCAGTTGCATGATGGGTAGTGGGAACCTTACCCTTGAACATCCAGCCTAGTACTGGTAATCGGGGTGCCAGGAGAAGTTGTGCTTCAGTACCAATTACCTCTGAAGCAGCTCTAACTCCTTCATATGCTGCCAGTATCTCTTTTTCAGTTGGGGTGTAATTGGCCTCGGAGCCCTTGTATCCTCGACTCCAAAATCCTAGGGGTCGACCTCGAGTCTCCCCTGGTACTTTCTGCCAGAGGCTCCAGGTAGGACCATTGTCCCCAGCTGCGGTGTAGAGCACATTTTTAACATCTTGTCCCATACGGACTGGTCCAAGGGCTACTGCATGCACAATCTCTTGTTTAATCTGTTCAAAAGCCTGTCGTTGTTCAGGGCCCCACTGAAAATCATTCTTCTTTCTGGTCACTTGATAAAGAGGGCGTACAATCTGGCTGTAATCTGGAATATGCATTCTCCAGAAACCCACAACGCCTAAGAAGGCTTGTGTTTCCTTTTTGTTAGTTGGTGGGGACATAACTGTTATTTTGTTGATCACCTCTATCGGGATCTGGCGACGCCCATCTTGCCATTTAATGCCTAAAAACTGGATCTCCCGGGCAGGTCCCTTGACCTTGCTTCTTTTTATGGCAAAACCAGCTTTCAGAAGAATTTGGATTATTTTCTCCCCTTTGTCAAAAACTTCTGCTGCTGTATCACCCCACACAATGATGTCATCAATGTATTGCAAATGTTCTGGAGCTCCACCCTTTTCTAGTGCAGTCTGGATCAGTCCATGGCAAATAGTAGGACTGTGTTTCCACCCCTGGGGCAGTCGATTCCAGGTGTACTGGATACCTCTCCAGGTAAAAGCAAACTGCGGCCTGCACTTTGGTGCCAAGGGAATAGAGAAAAATGCATTAGCAATGTCTATGGTGGCGTACCACTTGGCTGCCTTTGACTCCAGTTCGTATTGAAGTTCTAGCATGTCTGGCACGGCAGCACTCAGCGGTGGCGTAACTTCATTTAGGCCACGATAGTCCACAGTTAATCTCCATTCTCCATCAGACTTTCGCACTGGCCATATAGGACTATTAAAGGGTGAGCGAGTCTTGCCAATCACTCCTTGATTTTCTAATTGTCTAATCAGTTTATGAATGGGGATCAGGGAGTCTCGATTGGTATGATATTGTCGTCGGTGCACCGTGGTAGTAGCAATTGGCACCTGTTGTTCTTCAACCTTCAGCAACCCCACAACAGAAGGATCCTCTGAGAGGCCAGGCAAGGTAGACAGCTGTTTAATGTCCTCAGTCTCTACAGCTGCTATACCAAAGGCCCATCTATACCCTTTTGGGTCCTTAAAATACCCTCTCTTGAGGTAGTCTATGCCAAGGATGCACGGAGCATCTGGGCCAGTCACAATGGGGTGCTTTTTCCATTCATTCCTAGTTAGGCTCACTTCGGCCTCCAATACAGATAACACTTGAGATCCTCCTGTTACTCCTGAAATACTGATAGGTTCTGCCCCTTTATGATCCGATGGCATTAGGGTGCACTGTGCACCAGTGTCTACCAGGGCTCGATACCTTTGTGGTTTTAATGTGCCAGGCCATCGAATCCACACAGTCCAATAAACTCGGTTGTCCCTCTCCTCCACCTGGCTGGAGGCAGGGCCCCCCTAATTAAGAAATGGATTCATGGTGCTCACAGGGACTGGACCTTCATTTCTCCTATTCACACTTGGGAAAAAGGAATTTGAGGCCCATCTACCCTGGCTGCGGTCCTGCTCACTGGTAACTGGAGCAGCCATCCTTCTAGAAAAATTCTCTCTGGTATTTCTTTTAGCTTGCAACTCACGTACTCGTGCCTGTAGGGTTCTGGTAGGTTGTCCATGCCATCTGCTCATGTCCTCCCCATAACCACGCAGGGTAAACCACAGGATACCTCGTGACGTGTTCCGTTTCCTTTGAGCTGGTCCTGTAGGAGAACGTTTTCTCCTAACAGCTGCAACGCGCGCCTGTGTAGGTAGAGAGTCAAGTTTAATCTCGATCCTGGACAGTTTGTCTGACAGTTGTTTAAATGAGTCCTTGTTTTCCTTAGTCAGTTTTTCCACAGCTGAGATGCGTGCCTGCAGTGGGGAAGAAATACTATCTTCATACTGTCGCATACAGTTAGCCATTTCGCCCACACTAGGTCGTGCCATAGCATCTTCTCCCCATACTAATATTGACAATGTATGGGTATATGTCAGTGGAGCACTCTTCACAACCTTCCGGAACATGGATCGGTTGCATTCCACTTCATCAGGATCTACAGGATCTACAATGTCCCGTGGGTGTCTATAAATGATCTCTTGCACAGACAGTTCTCTAAGGTAGTTAATACCTTTTTCTATAGTGGTCCATTTGCTTAGGTGACTCATAACATCATCTTTATAGGGATACCTGCTCTTTACAGCTGACAAGAGTCGCCTCCAGAGACTGACAGTGTTTGACTTTCTTGCGAGCGCCTTATCAATACCACCATCTCTGGACAGGGATCCCAACTGTCTGGCTTCTCTGCCATCTAATTGCATGCTATCTGCCCCATTATCCCAGCATCGGAGCAACCAGCTAATAATAGGTTCACCGTCATAACGGCTGAAGTCTTTCCTTATATTTCTCAGGTCCTTCAGGGATAAGGAGTGGTAGGTTATCTCTACGTCCAAGTCCTCCTCTTGTGATAGTTCTGCTTTAGAAGGACCTTTCTTCTGTGATGGGTCTGCTTTAAAAGGACAATGGAGGAAACCCCCATCTGTGTCAGGCCCTAACTCTGCCTGAGAAGGGCCCTCACCTGGGTCATATGATGGCTCTGCCTTAGAAGGCTCTGAGTCATCATCCTTCTCTTCATGAGATGATTTCTTTTGGTATTTCTTCCTGGTTACAGGAGCAATTGGTACAGATTCGATAGATGCTGGGGTCTGAGTAGATGCAGTGGCTGTCATGGGAGTGCTGAGAGTCTGAGTAGCTGCAGTGGCCATCTTGGGGGGTGTAGCAGCTGTGGTACAGGCTGCCAAGGTTTCAGTGGGTTTAGTGGCTGTAGCAGCAGCACACACTGTAGGATCTGAGGTGGCAGCATAACACCTACACCTGTCCCTGCACTGATATTTAATCTTATCCCACATCAGAGACACATTCAGGACAACCAAAAATAAAAACATGCCACCTAGACAGCACCATCCTAATTTCGCAAAATCTAGTGCAATCAGCTTGGTAGAAAAGGAGAAGGTACTATTTCCCAAAGTAAAACTGGAAGTGTAATCATTAACAGAATCAGCTAAAGGACGCCTGGAGCGTGCAGATGAAGTCGCTACTACTGATTCGCAATTAAAGCTGCCCATCATTGTGTCATAGAGATAAGAGATCGGAATATTAACTGCCCAGTTTATCACAGCATAAATCAGTATCAAACCCCATACCAAAACAATACATTTCGACCAGCGCCCACTGCTAAACTGCATGTAAACATTCATAAGAAGCAAGCAATAACACAGTGCCCACGGCAGGTAAGGCATCATTGCAATACTCAACTGTGAAAGAAACTCCATAAAAAGATGAGATAACACAGCATTCAAAAATGACATAACTATCTTCACTATCTGTTTTAACTTTCCAACCCCTTGTAAATCTCAAAGGAAGAAATCTGATACTCTCTCAGCTGAGCTCTCCAGGTCTCCTCCCACCAGAGCCAGGATTCAACTTATCAGAGCAACCTGTTGGAACTTCTCTCGAGCCCCAGGTTGGGTGCCAATAAATCTGTCACAGTTTAAAGCTGGGCTGGTTATTAACCAGGTGGCAGATGCTCTCTGTTAACCCTCTCCCCCCCCCAAGGGAAAGGGAAAAGGGAGAGAGACTTATGGGTTGGAAAGTTAAAACAGTTTTAATAAACTATGATAATGAAAAAGAGTATAATAACAATAATAATAGAAATAATCAAATATATACAAATATATACAAATATATACAAATATATACAAATATATACAAATATATACAAATATATACAAAGCCAAGATTGAGAGCTTGGAAATCCTTCTCAGGCAGAGTTGCTCCCCCCAGTACAGGCAGAGGGGAAAATGCAATAGCTCTCCCCAGCACGGGCAGAGGGGAATAATGCAGTAGCTCCTCTGCCATCACACCTGCAGGCTTTTAACTGGAGAATTGGCAAAGCTGGTACCAATCAGTGGGAGACAGGAGGGCCCCTCCCTCCTGGGCCCCACCTCCAGGAGGCAGTGGGTTAGTGATAAATAGGAAAGTGAGAATGACATGTATGGGATGGAATACTTTGCTGGTCATTCTTGGGTCACCTGCCCTGTCCACTCCTCCCTGCAGGTACGACCCCCCTTCGGCTCTTCACTCATAAGCAGTGAGGAATTTAGCAGTGACCTTGGTTTCTCCAAGACTAATTGGCCTGGTTTGGGCCAAACCAGGACAGTGTGGGTGCAGAACATGGGATAATGGAAGGAGGAAGGAGGCAGGCGGGCGGTACGTGTAGCGCTCCTCTGAGAGCAGCTCGCTCTCGTGCCTGGGCCTCAGGGAGGGGAATACAGCTCCCAAGAGCCTTTGCACATCCCGCGCATGCGCACATGAGGATTCGCGCCTCAAGCGTGGTGACGGCTCCCGCGGCACCATGCGCGCTCTTCTGCGGGCGGGGGGAGGGAGGGGGCGTAGTCATGGTCTGGACTACAACTCCTAGCGGCCCCTCACACATCTCGCGCGTGCGCGCCTTCCCGGCCCGGCCGCACTCCGCCGTTGTCGTCGTAGGGGTGTGGGAGGAAGGGAGCAAGCACGGCGGTGAGAGTTTAGCCGCGGTTGTTGTTGCCAGTTTGGACTCATGATTCCTATATGCCCGGTAGTTTCGTTCACCTATGGTAAGTAACGGCGTTCGGTGTTTATTTGTGTCCGTGCGCGCGGTGGGGCGGCGGTGAGGGGGAGGGGATGCGGCCCGCGCGCGGGGCGGGGGAACGGGGTCCTGAGGCGCCCTGTCTGACCTGGCGCTCGCGCGCTTTTTCTGTCTCTTGTCTTCCTTTCCCCTTCTCTTCTTTCCTTCCCTTCTCCTGCCGGG
Source organism: Nyctibius grandis (assembly GCF_013368605.1). Classification (NCBI taxonomy): domain Eukaryota; kingdom Metazoa; phylum Chordata; class Aves; order Nyctibiiformes; family Nyctibiidae; genus Nyctibius; species Nyctibius grandis. The sequence goes on along the minus strand of NC_090694.1, from coordinate 19,317,276 downwards.
CCTCCTGTCATGGTCCCGACCGCCGCCGCCGCCTCTTGGTTATCGTCGCCACAGTGCCCAGCCGGCTGGGAGAAGATGCCAAAATGGCCACCGGCAACTACTTTGGTTTCACCCATAGCGGGGCTGCTGCCCAGTATAGGTAACCGCCGCGACCCCTCCCTGCCCCTCCCTCTGTCCGGGCCCGGAGCCACCTCTTCCCTCTTCGCCTTCGGTCCCATGTCCCTGACTGAGATCTCCCCGCCCCCTCGGGGGTGAGTGCTCGGGACTGCTCCCATCCCTCGCCCCGTACGGGGGCCTCTTCTGCACTACGCTTTTCCGGGATGGTTGTGCTTGGGACCCTTCTGCTTGTCTGCCCCGCCCGCTGGTGTGTTTTCTTACCTTCCTGGTAAGGGCCACCCTGTATCCCCAGTGGTGTGAGGGTGGGGAGGTGGAGCCGGGCACCATGGAGGAGGAGGAGAATCAGCGGCAGCATCAGGTCCCAAGGCCCTTAAATTAAAATGGCCAACAACACCAGTGAGTTACTGTCTGCTGCCCCCGGGCCCTTCAGCTTCAGGGAAGATGGGGCTTGCTCCCCAAGTCTTTGCCTCCCTCTGTGTCAGTGTGGGAGGACGGAATCCTTTTTAACGTAGGTTAAAATTACACCAACCCAACCTATGGGAGACTGGATGGATAAGGGAAGAGCTGAAGCACCAGAAAATACAGGGGACTGTCTCATTTCACTGAAGCAATGTTATAATTAATGTCTCTCAGAAAGTAGAGAAGGTACTTTTGGGGCCAGGCACCTTTTAAAAAGATCTCCTACTTGGATATCTAAGACCAGGAGCAGGTCTTATAGTGGAGCTCAGGGACCTGTAACTGTACATCTTGTATAGATATGCTGCCTTAAATCTTTGTATCTTTGTACATCCAAATTGTGTATCAGTGTTAAAAAATAATTGGTAGCATCTATTATCTCACTTCTTCTGAAACCAAATTACTTAATTTGGTAAAAGCCAGATACAATCAGGAACATCTTCACATTTTTGGCTTGTATTGGAGTAGCACCTTGAAGTCCACATTTGAATCTATATTATTTGTTTGATAAATTTGTAATAAAGACCTTTCTTGACTTCCAAGTCTTGATTAATGGGAAAAACAGAAGAATAAAGCAAATATATGAGAGATTATTAACAAACGAATGCAGATGTGTGCTACTGTTAACTAGCTAAACAAAGTTGCATACCTGACATAGTTTCAGGCATATACAGTTTTATGGGGGTCTTGGAATGACTCCCAATCTATTCTTTCTATTCTTTCCTGGAAAGGGACATAAAGTTCATTAATTTTCATTTATTCCAATGTATAATAGTTACAGGAGAGAATTAAACTTAGCTTGTCTTCTAGTTTTTTTAAGATTAGGTGCTCACAGTATGTTTATGTTTTACTTGACAGTTATAGTGAAATTTGAAACTGGGTTATCATGGGGTATGAAGGAGTTTCTAAATAGCATAGAGGAATTTTTTTTTGTAAGTAAATAAACAATCTTTAAGTGAATAATAAACTGAGATCCATATATCTGCAGTTTTGACGTGGAGATTAATTTTTTAAAGTTATTATTCCTTTTATTATGCAGCTGAGGTGGTCTATAGACTTAAGAACCTGAACAACTCATTTGAAATTTCCTTTTGAATTGCAATATAAAAACATATAATTGGAATAAAGTTCAAGTTCAAAACTGTTTCATAGTTAATTCTAAATGTGTTCTTGAGAAAATGGAAAAACTGATTGAAAGAAGCTTTTTCCTTCGCTATCACAAGCACAAGATACTATTCCATTTGTCTCGGTAAAAGACTGCATCCTATAAATGGTTTGTATATTTACCACATGTGAAAGTGAAGAGACACAGCAATCAGTGTTAAAGCAGTCCTTTCATAAGAATGAATTTAATATTTTGAGCAGAAAACACAGGAATCACTTAAGATGTCTAAAAGGGAGCTTACCTTCATGAAGCAGATTTGGCAGGTCCTTAATGGCTTGTTTAAGAAGTGCTACAAAATGTATATTCCACTCTAGTGTATTTGAGACAGAGATGGTGGTGGCAGGGAAAGATAATAAAAGATTTAATATTGCAACAAGTCCTCTAAAATTGTTACCAGTATTCAAAGTAACAGTTTATAGAATAACAAAATTCCTGTGTCATTAGAAACAAGGATAATAGAGAATACAAATGGATCTTTATCTATGTAGTTAATACATAGGTGAGTTTCATAAATCTACAAAAAAAAAAAAAAAAAAAAGTCTGGCCACAGGACTAATCCACGGGTTTTAAAAAAAGTTGCTCAAAATAGCAAGTTGTTTTAGGAGGGCAAATCAGACACTTGAAACTGAAGACCTTAGTTTTTTGATATATGCCATTTAGAAGTCCTAGTGCTGTAGTTTTTATAGCAAGTAACAGAAACTTTCATAATAAACACATTATTAGTCACATTTTTTTGGGTTCTCTCTTGACAAAATGGCTGTCATATTCTGATGCTCTAGGGGAATTTTATGCTGCAACTTTAAAGGAACCTCAGTCAGTGCTCCCTAATGGTAATATATTGAATCCTGTTGATTTTGGCACTTACTTCGGCTAAGTGCAAAAAATCTGTGCAATTCTTTTTAGGATGCAAGTCTGTCTTGGAATATCTAAAAGTATGAAACTTAAATCTCCAGCTGGAGACATGCAGAAGAAAAAAACAAAACCAACTTTGCATCAGAAGGAAGAGAGTCTAAATAGTTTCTGATAAATAATTTCAAAGGAGAAAAATCTGCTATACTAACTAAATGATATTTAAAAGGTGCTTGTAGTAAAGGTTTTCCGTATTTAATTCTAGACTTTTAGACCAGTATAAACCCTGTTGGAATTCCAGTTTCTCAAAATGACAATATTCTAATTTGCATTAATAGTAGTGAAGAGACAACATATTAGAACTATTGGGTTCGAGGGAATAGCTTCTTAAAATCAACAATTGAAAAGATGGTGAAGCTATTATTAGCATAGAAATCACTGTGTCTTCATGTGATTCTAGTTTATGTGTGGCCATGGTGGATCATTTAAATACTCCCTCACCCTTCACATGAAGGATAAATTTAAATTTATTCAAGGAATTTACTCTTAACATTAAATACTGATATTTGAAGCAGTTATAAAGGCCAGATTGGTAGCTACTCAGATGTTAGATCTTGGAAATTCATGAGTAGTGTGTGCAGGAGTTGATAATGTATTTACTGTTGTAACAGTGTGAGCAGTATAGTTCCCTGAATTGACTAGAAGAAAGGGAATAGGTGTCTATTTTTATTAGTTCATAAATACTAGTTTTCATAAAACACATTTGAAATCTTAACTTGTTTCATATTTAATCAAAGGCAGCAAAAGAGCTAAGTGCCCTTTAAACCTGTAAATAATGGAATAGAAGCATTCTTGTTCCTTTCAGTGTTGTCACTGCATACAATTTCCTGCTGCCTTACTCATTCAAAATTTTTTGTGTGCACTACCCAGTAATAACATCATGACTTAATGAGAGAAGCATTAGATTATGCAAATACCAATACAGGAAATTTCTCTGAATATTGCAATACCTTTGTACTTTCTGCTAGTGGTGGTTTTGGGGCCTAAGGTTATAAACCTGTGTGCAATGCAAAACTAATCTGTTACTTATTTAAGTAACTGTATTAATCCATCTATTTATGAGCCTGAAATAAATGTGGAATTTGGTGATACTAGTCCTCTTTGTGTATGTGTGCGTTCTGTAGGCCACATGAACCACTGTGTCTATTCAGTTTGAAATTAACAACCTAATATTGGCTTGTCTTTCATGTGTAAAAAATATTAGCGTTCTTGATTCAGTGCCTCATCAAGTTTGCTGATGACACAAAACTGGGAGCAGTGGCTGATGTGCCAGAGGCTTGCGCTGCCATCCAGAGAGAGAGATCTCAACAGGCTGGAGAAATGGGCTGACAGGAACCTTGTGAAGTTCAACAGGGGGAAGGGCAAAGTCCAGCACCTGGGGAGGAACAACCCCATGCACCAATATGTGCTGGGGGCCACCCAGATGGAAAGCAGCTTGGCAGAAAAGGACCTGGGGGGGGGTCCTGGTGAACACCAAGTTGAACTTGAGCCAGCAATGTGCCCTTGCAGCAACGAAGGCGAATGTCATCCTGGGCTGCATTAGACAAAGTATTACCAGCAGGTCGAGGGAGCTGATCCTTCCTCTCTAACTCAGCACTGGTGAGGCCACACCTGGAGTCCTGTGTCCAGTTCTGGGCTCCCCAGTGCAAGAGAGAGATGGACATACTGGAGAGAGTCCAATGAAAGGCCACAAAGACGATTAAAGGACTGGAGCCTCTCTCCTATGAGGAAAGGCTGAGAGAGCTGGGACTGTTTAGCCTAGAGATGAAAAGGCTCAAGGGGGGGGATCTTAATATATATAAATACCTGAAGGAAGGGTGCAAAGAGGACAGAGCCAGGCTCTTTTCAGGGGTGCCCAGTGACAGGACCAGAGGCAATGGGCACAAACCAAAACACAGGAGGTTCCCTCTGAACATCAGGAAACTTTTTTTTTTTTTTGGGTACTGTGAGGGTGACTGAGCACTGGCATAGGTTGCCCAGGGAACTTGTGGAGTCTCTCTCCTTGGAGACATTCAAAAGCTGTCTGGACATGGTCCTGGGCGACTGACTCTAGGTGGCCCTGCTTGAGCAGGCAGGTTGGATCAGATGACCTCCAGAGGTCCCTTCCAACCTCAGCAATTCTGTGATTCTGTGATTTTGACAGGGAAAATGTTAGTAGTTGGTACTTTTTCAGGCAGATGTAACATCTCAAGCTCAGTTCTTTTTGTATTGCATTATCATTGTGAACATGGCTTTTAACTAGACTTGAATAAAATCAATGTTTTGATAATGAAGGAAGTGGTACAGGCATTGAGCTGTCCATTGTGTGCAACTGAGTAAAAGAGGTAGATACAGAGCATATATTTGCATCGCTGTTACAGACACTTGCAGTTATGTTGTGATATACAGTGAGGAAAACTATGCAGAATGTGATTGGATTTCAATCAGGTAATGAGACTACGTGTGAAGATGAACAAAACAGTAAGGGTATAATGAAAACATGAGGATATTCATCTTTGAGATGAGTTATTGATAGTATATGGTTACCTATCTATTAGCAATTGGTATCTTTTGTTTGTAATGGAATGATGCAAGGCTGTTTTTAGAAACAAGGAAGAGGAAGGGAAACTCAAAATTACTAGAGAACTCTCTTCTTTTAGGCTGTGTGTAAACCATAGAATACGTTACCAGGAACTGCTAAAATTTAACAGAATTCGAGAGAGGATTGCATGTGTGCATGCCTTTAGGCCTAGTGAATTGTGTTATAAACAATATTCTGTTCACAGAGTTGTAATAATAGGAAATAATAATTTTCAATAAAGTTCTAAAAAGATAAATTCAGTCTTCAAAATTTTATGCCTATAGTGAGTGACAGGCTCTAGAAAAACAGAAGTCTCTTCTAAAATACAACTTACTGTAGTGCGCTATTTCATTTCACCATTTTATGCTGTTTATTGTCAAGTGTGTTTAGGAGAAAAAAGCTAATTTGATTTTTTTTTTTTTTTTTTAAATTATTATTTTGTTCTTTACTTTACTCTGCCCAGGTTCCATTAACACACCTGAAACTTCACCTGACCAGTTACTCAGTAGTGCCTCTTCCTAGGTTAGAAACTGAAGAAGCAGCAGATTGTAGTGCTGCTTTTAGTTTTTGGACAGTTAGGGCATACTTGTTTCAGTCTTCATATCCCTGAAAGAAAAATGGCAAAACTGTATTTTTTGCTCTTCTAATGCTAATAGTCTATGAAACTTTGAGAAATCTGGCAGTTAGGTCTCAACAAATATGGTTTCCTTAATGCTAAAATGTTCAAATAATCCTAAAAATTAGAATTTGAGAAATAAGGCTTAACTAATGTGGATTTTTTTGGGGGGGTGGGTGGGTGTTGGTGGTTGTTTGGTGTGTGTGTTTTTTGGGGTTTTTTTGGGTGTTTTTTTTAGGGTTTTTTGGGGTGTGTTTTTGTGTGTGTTGTGGTTTTTTTTTTTTTTTTTAGTTCAAGATATTTGTATTTTAAAGATTATTTTTAAGAGTAGCTTAAGTGTTGTGCTACTAGCTGGAAATGAAAAAGGACAAGAGCAAAGTGTTCTCCAGAAGATAATTTAGTATTTGTTTCTTAAATTTAAATGCTCTTAATTCTCTGTCATTCTTAAGTCTGGATTTCCTGTGATTTATCAGCTCATCAGTGTTGCTATATAAAAGTAACTAACAAGTGAGGATTCTGCTATTTTAGATCTAATTATAGTACAAGTTCTCATCTAAGCTTTTTATTTTGTGGAAGAATGTTGCTCATTTGCAAACCTATATTAAATAGCTATTTAATCTATAATTAAAGATTAATTTAGCTATAGCTGGCAACCGGTCACTTGGGGCCAGTGCTCTTCAATATCTTCATTAATGATTTGGACGCAGGACTTGAAGGACTACTATCCAAGTTCATTGATGATACAAAATTGGGAGGAGCTGTTGACACTCCTGAGGGCAGAGAGGCCCTGCAGAGAGACCTAGATAAATTAGAAAGGTGGGCAATCGCCAACCGCATCAAGTTTAACAAGGGAAAGTGCCGGATTTTGCACTTGGGACATGGCAACCCTAGATGTACATACAGACTGGGGAATGAGAGGCTGGAGAGGAGCCCTGTGGAAAGGGATCTGGGGGTTCTGGTTGACGGCAAGTTGAACATGAGCCAACAGTGTGCCCTGGCAGCCACAAGGGCCAACCGTGTCCTGGGGTGCATCAAGCATAGTATTGCTAGCCAGTCGGGGGAGGTGATTGTCCCGCTCTATTCTGCACTTGTGCAGCCTCACCTTGAGTATTGTGTGCAGTTTTGGGCGCCATAGTATAAAAGGGATATGAAGATACTAGAGAGTGTCCAGAAGAGAGCCATAAAGATGGTGAAGGGTTTAGAGGGGAAGCCGTACGAGGAGCAGCTGAAGTCACTAGGTCTGTTCAGCTTGGAGAAGAGAAGACTGAGGGGAGACCTCATTGCGGTCTACAACTTCCTCACAAGGGGAAGTGGAGGAGTAGGCATTGACCTCTTCACCCTGGCAACCAGTGACAGAACTTGAGGGAATGGCAGGAAGATATGCCAGGGGAGGTTTAGGTTGGGTATTAGGAAAAGGTTCTTCACCCAGAGGGTGGTGGAGCACTGGAACAGGCTCCCCAGGGAAGCAGTCATGGTGCCAAGCCTGACAGCATTCAAGAAGCATTTGGACAATGCCCTCAGACACGTGGTGTGAATTCTGGGGTTGTCCTATGCTGGGACAGGAGTTGGAGTCAGTCCTTGTGGGTCCCTTCCAACTCGGGACATTCTATGATTCTATTTAAATTAGACAAACCTGTGTGTTTTTGGAACTGGAGAACAATGTTTTGCGAAGTGGACACCAATACTTCATTAATTGCTGTTGATCAGCACTTTCTGCCTCCTAGCCAGCTTCTGACTTAAAATCATTTTAGGTGTGCTGCCATCTTTTTTCACTTTGGAAGCCAATATTTCTTTTTCTATATAAAAAACACTGCTACAGTTTCCTTGTTGAAGATCTTTGTGCAGTTCAGAAAAGATTTTTAATTGCTTCTTGAATGTTTGGGTTTTTGAAAAGGGGAATAAAAATTACTAACATAAATATGAAATAATTAAGCTAGTTATTTTAATAACTAATATGGAGTAGTGATGGCTAACACCACCTTTTTGAGAGCTTGTTCTCAGGGTGTGGACTTTTTGTTGCTGGTGTTTTAATACAACTTAGCCAAATGTAAGTGTTCAGGCTGGACTTTTCCAGGCTAAATATCTACCTAGAATTATACTTTTTTTAAAGCTATACTATAGTTCAATTGATTTTATAAGCTATACTATAGCTTAGTTTGTGGTGTAGAATTGGGCAGGGAGATCTTAATAACTCTGATGCCTTAGTGTTTTGGTAATGGGGACTTAGAATTTGCAAATGGGAAAAAGATTTTTATATGTTATACTGTTTCAGAATCACAGTTCTGAGTGTACACAGCAACATTAAATGTTGATACCGTGAAAGTAGCTGCAGTGTTAGTCTTATGTCCAGCTTGCAAAGTATCAAAGCAAAACATGCACCTGTCTTGGGAAAACTTCATTTCACTTGGTGAAAGCAATTTTGTACACCAGACAGCAACATGGACAAGGCTATTTTTTGCTGTGGCCTTTGCTCTGGGATGAATTCTGCAAGATTGTGAGCCAGTGTTGGCCCTTCACTCCCCAGAAAATCAGATTGACATGGAATTGGAAATTAGTGTGGAGATTAGAGAAAGATACATGCTCACAACTCACTGCCGTCAGTCTTATCTAGGAGGCTTAATATCATAGTGGTATTTCATAATATGTGACACTTTTTCTGATACTAATGCATCAGAAAGATTAGTGTTTTCCAGCATTAATGTCAGTAGAAATTAGTATAGTTGTTGTTCAAAGATTTGAGTCAAAGGTGTTTTACAAAAAATACTTTTCTCATGCACTGTAGTATAATTGTGTGTAAAGAATTAATTCTCTCTATCTTGAGGTTCCTTAGGTAAGATGTGGAAGATGAGAGCAAGCTAGGTATACACTGGGGTGTAAAACTTTTGAATAGAAGCAAGCTTATTTGGGAGGAGGAAGCAAAGAGTATGGGGAAATAGGGATATGTATGTAGCAGTTTAGGGCAGGTAGAGAGAGACAAAAAACATTAGGTAAGGTGCTGGAAATGACCTTCTGTAGTTGACTGAAACATACATCTCCAGAACCTGAAGCAGAATAGTTGAGTGCAACATGTAGACTATAAACTGGCTGTGGCTGGGATAGTGAAAACACAGTGAAATAGAAATCCAAGCCAGAAGATGAGTACTGAAGAATGTGTGTTGTTCCTAGAAAATAGAAATTAAAGTGAGCTTGGTGGGGAAGCACTGTTACTATTATGATCAGCTAAAGAAATAGGTGTGGTATGAATAAAATATATTCTTTTTGAATGAAAATCTCTGGCAGAAGAGTTATTATTAGAGCAATACAGCAGAGTAAGATTTGAAGCTGCCAAGTCCTTTGCCTGTAACTTCTTAAATCAAAGAATGGTGTTTATTTTGATAGTAAGTTAAAACACTGTAAGAATTGTAATATGAAGTTACCTTGAATTAAATGTTCACAAACTGGATTTGCTTTAAGTAAATGTTAGTCTAGAACTCATTTGCTTTTGAAACTGAATCTTTTATAAACTAAGGAAAAAATTCTTGACAGTGAGGGTGCTCAGACACTGGAACAAGTTGTCTAGAGCAGTCTTGCAATCTCCGTTTTTGGAGATGATTTGAACTTGACTGGACATAAAGCCCTGAGAAACCTAATGTAACTTTGAAATTAGCTGTGCTTTGAGCACAGGGTTAGAACAGATGACCTCCAAATCTTTGTTTCAGCCTGAATTATTCTGTGATTTTTAAGCTTCACCTAGTTAGTAAAGCCAGTTGGACTACATATCTTCTCATATGAAGAGTGCTAGAATTCCTTGAACTCAAAGATGCTAATAAGGATATTAGAATTTATTTTGGGGAAGAGAAGAATTGACCTACAAAGAAAACTCACTAAGTTACCAGGTCAATCAGTTAGCTTCTCTGTCCACTTGTAATTTGGTTCAACTTTTTCCCACTGTGTTGGGGGATTAAGCTAAATTGAATTAATTACTTTGTTGTAGTGAAGAACACGCATGTGGTTTGTTACCATAGCTCAGCTGACATACTGTATTTCATTTTTGCTCTGAAAACTTGATCAGGTGCCTAAGTCTTTTGGAGTCTTATTTATTGGGACTAAGTTGAAATACTTGATGTGGTGCAGCATGGAAAATTATTACTTAAGGTAGAGATTAGTAAAAGAATTGTAGAGAAGGAGCTGGTAGAGGTTGTTAGTAGAATTAGAAGAGTGATTATCAAATAGGAATAATTGCAGTGGAGTACCCTAGGGATTGGTCTTGAGTCTTACTTAGTATTTATACTAGTATGGTGTGTCGTGATATTTGATTCAAGGGAAATATTGTCAACACACAGGTAAGTTTACAAGAAGCTGCTCTGAGGAAGCTAGACTGTTTGGAAAGCAAGCAGTCAGGAGCAGAGTGAGTAGCACAGCTGAAACTTCATCTGAAATGATGCATACAGTTCTTGCCATCTGTAGTCAAGAAAGAAGAGTAGATAATACTAGGATAGGTGCAAAGAACAACTGCAAGAAAGATCAGTGGAATAGGGAGTCTGGAAGGAGGTAAGTTCATCTCAACAAATGTGATGAGGCACTAATCACCAAACAAGGATTAAAAACTCTTGTAAGTTAAATTAAGTTGGCACAAAAATATTTTTTTATATAAATTAATTGCATGAAAGTGTCTGGTCATCTTAATGTTAAAAGGTTCTCAGTAAGACCATGGGGAGAAAAAGAAACATCATAAATTTAGAAAAGATGTCACTGTGAATTTCTGTAACATAGTATAACATAACTTTTAAAAAGGAAGAAGCAGTCAATTCTAGAATATTTTTCTTGTAGTCTTGCAAACTTGATCACTAGCTCTGCATGATGTTGCAGAAGCAAGGGGAACAGGTTTGCTTAAGTAAACATGGTCATAGAACTATATTAGCCTTAGAAATCAAATGATTGGGGCTGTTAATTCTATACCATGATAAGCAAGTTTGATACAAAAATAGCACAGAAGAAATGAAACTGTATGTAGTGGAATCTTGTTAATAGTCCTGCTCATAATGATCACAATCTCTTTACAATATTAAATATTGAAAACTGTCAGGCAGCTTTAATCATATATATTCTGAGAACAAAAGCATTTTCTTTGATAAACTGACTGATACTGTTACCTCATAGTGTGTTGTGAACACTATATTGTATTTTGTAATAGTAACTTAAGCATGGTTTCATGAAACTTGAAGAGCCAAATTAATGCTTCCTGGACAGGTCCCTGTTCTTCCCCTCCCATTTTTTTCCCCCTGCTTCCATACGTATAACTTATGTGGGTTCTGGCACTCAGCAGACTGTTTTGTGAGCTCCAATGTTTCTAACATTTCTACCATGTTAGAAAATGAGCCCAGCAAAAAAAAATTCTCATAGTTTTCTACTAGATTAATGAATTAAATCAGTGCACTGAATAGCTTGACAAGTAGCAGAACTAGCACTAGGGATGGAATAGGATGGCATAACCAGAAGTGGTATATGGGAGGAGGGAAGAATAAAAGTGAGGATAGGATGGAGCAAGACTTTTCCTTGTTGGCAGTATTACACTGTTGATGTGTTCAAGTGCAGTCCGAGTTAAATAGTCTGCTGCCTGTTTTCTCAATTTAATGTATATTTAGTAGATACATATGATAATGTGAATTACCTCAGAACTTTTGAATATTTTACAATTCTGTACTGTTAGATATGTAGATGACACAGCCTAATTTTATAGATTGTCATTCACTTTTACCATCATAAAATAGTCTTCCTGAATTTTCTGGTGGAGTCTGATTTCTTACCTTAAACTGACAAAACCGAGAAACTGCCTATATACATCAAGTAGGAGAAATTGTTTCAAGCAGTGGTGGGAGCTACACGAGAGTGGTTCAGGTCTTTTTCTTTCACTGTTATGTTAAGCAGCTGAAAATAAAAAGAAACATAATTGTGAGTATGACTCACAACAATTAAATTTGGATGGAATGCAAGTGGTCTCTTAAGCAATCAAGGGCCTAAGATGGGAAGAAGGTGGAGTCCAGGCATGTAAGTTGAATAATAATAACATTTTCTCTGTGTGTTTCTGCTGTAAGAATTTTTTTTTTTAATATATTGAAGTTAATGGGTTCTGCTGTAATTAAAATGACAAAATCAGGGTTTTTTTTAAACATAAGCGAGTTATGGAAATGTCTTTTACAAAAATAATAGTATCTATAGTTAGAAGGTGCTTTGTTTCTGGTAGTTATGTCAGAGAGAATATTGTAGTCTTTAGGAAAAAAATGCTGTAACTTCTTGTTCCTTTTGGTTTTGAGCATAACCATGCTGCAATTTCACTTTGCCATGGAGTATGTTTGCTTCAAGTGAGATTTCATTTTTCTATTTTCTTCTAAAAATAGGGGATACTACCTCCTTGATAGGCATGAAATTGGTTTTGAATTATCTTTTAATAGTGCTATGGAGATGTGAAACCCTATAGAGATTCTTAAATATTATTGAAAAGCAGTGCAGGAAGTGTACTAAAAATTTCAGAATAATCACTCAATCTCCACTTCATATCATTGTTCCAGATAGTGATATTTTGCCCAGTTCACTTTGTTTAAAATTAAAAATAACTGTTCTAGGCTTTTAATCATAATGCAGTTATAGATCAATATAAGACAATAATATTAGTTTCAGTTCAAATAATTAAGCCTTTGAAGCCATCACTTTTATTTTTGCTGTTAATATTTACTCATTCTTAGTAAATAGCCACATATTAATGTCCTACCTGCAAATTTAAGAGAAGCAGATTAGTCTTAGCATGTGCCTGGAACATTGCCAGAGCTCTGGTAGCAGTCGTCTTGCTCGATATGACTGTTCTTTTGATGCTTCATGTTGTGAGGCAGTGGACTTCTGTACGAATGAGTGGGGCCAGCTTTTATAATTCTAAACTTTTGTGAGAAAAGTCCGTTATCAGAGATGTGTATTTAAAGTCTCTGCCTTTTAAATTTGAGTTCTGAGCTAATTTTCACAGAAGTCTTTAAAATCTCATTACTTTAATGTGGTTTACTGAAAAACATCATGCAAGTGCAGGTCAGTAATGAGTTCTCACAGAAAAGTAGTATTTTTCTTAATTTGACAGGTATGCTAGTTTTATTGAAGAACTACTAAAACACTTAAAAACTTATTGGTCATGAAAAGATAACAGTGTAAGACTTCTGTATTATTTTGAATGAAAGACTTCGGTTCTTTTCAAGCAGTGGAACACAACCACCCCCCCTTGCTAAGAAGAAAGTCATCACCTGCATGATATATCTGCACCCACAGAAACTTCAAAATGATACAGCCTTTTTAATGGGAACGGAAGAGAGAGATTAAAAGCCATTAAAGTCTATGCATAGATAGATAGCTGCTCCAGGTCTGTTTGTAGAACAGACAAGTATTAATCAAATCTGGGATTCTGAAATGTTTACGCATTAGCTTAGTATGTTGAATTAGTCTAATTATTTACTTACTGTCTTTTTCCAATATAGCCAGCAGCCAGCTTCGGGTGTAGCCTATTCTCATCCAACTACAGTTGCTAGCTACACTGTCCACCAGGCACCAGTTGCTGCACACACCGTTACTGCGGCCTATGCTCCAGCAGCAGCTACAGTTGCAGTAGCCAGGCCTGCTCCAGTAGCTGTTGCAGCTGCTGCAACAGCTGCTGCGTACGGAGGCTATCCTACAGCGCACACAGCTACAGATTATGGTTATACACAGAGGCAACAAGAAGCTCCACCACCACCACCACCTGTCACTACGCAGAATTACCAGGTGTGTTAAAAAAAAAAAAAATTACTTGTGTGATTTTTAAATGATATGTTAAAAGGAAGAGGCCTGTTTGGATAAGAGAATGTGATGATATTTATATTTTTTTCTTCCATGAACCACAGCTTGAATGCAACTCGAACTACTTAGTAGCTAAAACTGATAGAATGTGAAGTGACTGCAGTCTCATATGGCGCATATAGAGGATTATCAGCAGTAGTACTGCAGGAGCTAAGTTTTAGACATTCACACAATAAGCAATGAATTGACATTTATTTCCAAATGATTTTGTGAACTACTGCTGAAATACTTGTCTCAGCTAGCCTAAATGTTCAAGTGGCATGTGGTAAACTGGGTCATGGGACTGATTTAGATGAAAAAGCTGTTCCAATAAAAATTTTCAGTGGGAGATAGAAATAGTTCCCTTGTCAGATTCCTGGGTGCCACAGGAGCTCTAGTACCAAATGTAAGAGGATAGAAAATTACCCTAGGAGAGAAACTACCCTTTGGGTAGGTTTTGGGTGCCCTTTGTGAGACCACTGCCTAACCTTGTGTGGCTACAGGCTTCTACAAAAGGGAACCGTTGTCTGTTTTCATCTTGCCCTGACCTTTGCTGACACTTCCTTGCATTGAATCTAGCAGTTGTCAGCATTTGGGTGAGTCAGTTCAGGATAAGGATCCCACAGAAAACTACCCAACCAAAAAAGGAGTAGCAGCTTTCCACGGGATTGAGAGACTTCTGCAGAATTTCCTTGGTTCTGCACAGTTGTGATGCCAATGCAAGAGAGAGAGAGGTGGGATCATGTAGGGCTGTGAAGAGAGATGTGATGGTACCTCAGACAACTTCCCATTCTTACGCTGACTTAAATGTCGTATGAAACAACATCCTGTCAGTGACTTGTATTCCTCTTCAGTACAGGAATAAAGAAACTTAGCAGTACAAATCAGAGTGCTGCATCAGTTTTGCAGTTGGAAGATTTCAGTCTGTAGAGGTTATCTTGGGACTTACCTAAGTGTTTACTCCTGTTCATTTTTTTAAGAGTGAGAAGTTGCAGGTTTTCCTGTCTGTCTAGATTCACACAATGCAAGTGTATATGCACATCAGTAACCCTAGCCCATTGTTTTCAATCAGACAGCTTAGATGCAGAAAGAGGGGTTTTACGTGGCCAGGTAGTTTCCCATTGGAAATGTGAGCTTTATTTGTATTTTTATCAGCCTTTTTGCTACATTAGTATTTGTTAGTCAGTCTTCAGTGGATATTTCTAGGCTGGTGTGTTTATGCACAAGAGTTATCAAACTCTTATGACATGGCTCACAGTTAAAATGTGCATTTACTATGAGACAGAGGATATTGAAATAGTATGTCCCTTGTAACAATTCTTTAACTTTTTAGTCCTAAATTTATCAAGGCATTATCTAGGTTCTAATTAGTATTTTTGTTTGTTTAAAAGGACTATACTGTTGCTGTATGTTATGAATTCCTTTGTATGGCTTTTATAATTTGTTACATATGGTAATGAATCAAAACGTAGGAGTCTTTCTGGTAGCATGTTTACTATAATTACGAGGTCATTAAACTAGTCAGTTATTAGATGCATTCAGACAGAAGAGAATCCCCTAAACTAAAGAAAAATAATTCTACTTTACACAGGTTGGATAGAAAAGAGATTTTATTCTTATATTTTTTTGAAATAAAAATAAATTTAATACATTAGTACATTTTCACTAATGTAGTTCATGCCTTGCTACCCCTCAGTTGATCGACTCTTTATGCTTTACCATAAATATGGTGAGGAAGGGAGAATATATGTACATGCATATAGTGTCTTCCAAGCTCTCCCCTTCCAAGCTTACTAACCATCTCCTGAGTTCTAGAGGTGTCGAATGGGCTACTTGCCTTGCTCTTATAAACTACATATGGTTCCCCAATGGAATAGTTGATACACCAAGAAGTAAAGAAGGCTTTAAAAGTATAACTTTTGTACTCTAAAAAATATAACCAAGAAAAGTGTTGTTGATGATGAGATTTTTAAAGCAAATAAAGGGTCATGTCTGTAAACTTGTGAATTTATTGTGGTTTGTGGAGATCTGTGGTGTTTTTTTCCTTCATATTTTACAGAAATGTAATCTGATACAGTCATTATGAAAAACTAGTGAGAATATTTGCTTTTTTGGTAACAAAAATAATTTGGAAGGGGAAGTGATTTAATAGCATGAGGTTAATTCCTATATTAAATCTGAAAAAAAACATCAGGGTTGTCTTCAGGCCTGAAGTATCTGTAAACATAAATTTAATTTCTTTAATGCATATATTAGTATATACTGTATCTGTAAATATTTTTTAAAATCTATTTTAGTAGAATAGAAGAAAATTCTTTGACTTTGCTAATGATTTTTATTACTCCAGATATATACTTAAGGAGAAATTTGCTGTTTTTTCTTTTTTGAATTTTTAGGATTCCTTTTCTTATGTTCGATCTACCGCCCCAGCTGTAGCTTATGAGAGCAAACAGTATTATCAACAACCAACAGCGACTGCTGCGGTTGTGGCTGCTGCTGCCCAGCCTCAACCTTCAGTAGCTGAATCGTACTACCAGACAGGTGAGTGGCATGATTCAAACTCCTGTCATTATACACAGTCTGTGTGCTACTTCAATACCTTAAAAATATGTCTTTGAATATTTCACATTATCCAGATTCTTTCTTTTTTTTTTTTTTTTTAGTTTTGACATGTAATCCCTGTCAATGTGTCGAAAAATTTGCTGCACCTACAACTTGAACATTATTGTGACATTGCCATAAGTAACTATCTTTGAGGTTTGGATTGTTATTAAATACACTCAAAATGTACTTCTAGGCAAACTTTTTTGCTGAAGTAGGTTCAAAAAGTCAATGGTGGTTTCAGATGATAACTTGGTTAGAAAGACTTTTTTTTAAATTCTTTAGTTACTTAATGTATGTAGTTCTTTAATTATTGGTATCATGAATGCTACAAAGCATAAATCCTATTTACTTTTTTACTTTAATTAGGAATAATAGGAAAGTTTAGATGTACTTTGATTTAGTGTACTCTAGTAAAACCATTGAACGAGAAGGTTGTTTAAAAACATGGCAGCACAGTTAAAAATGCTTAAATAAATCTGAGGCTTACTAGTGTGAGCTGTGATACAATTGAACAGTTGTGTGATATATGGTAGGCGATGCATAATCATTACTGTAAAAAACCAACCAAACTAAAACAATAACCACTTGTTATGTGTTTATTCTCCAGCATATCATTAAGTATCACTTAATATGGTTTGCATTTCATTGAACTAAAACATATCAATGTTTGTACACTTCTATCCTAATTAGCTCCAAAAACAGGATATAGCCAAGGGGCAACTCAGTATACCCAAGCCCAGCAAACACGACAAGTGACAGCTATAAAACCTGCAACCCCAAGTCCAGCAACAACAACATTTTCTATATATCCCGTATCCTCTACTGTGCAGCCAGTAGCAGCTGCAGCTACTGTTGTTCCATCCTATACTCAAAGTGCAACGTACAGTACAACAGCGGTTACTTACTCTGGTAAGAATTTTGCATATTATGCTGCTGGGATCTTTGCAATTGTTACAGGAGAGGTTTTAAATACTCAGAATCTTAGCAGTTTGTGTTCAATTACATCATAGTCTACTGGGAAGTATCAACCAGTTACAAAATATTTTGCCATTATTATGATTTATCTTTAAAAGAGGTTTGATGTTTGTATGTGCCTATTTTGTTATGTGTGAGAATATTACAAAGCGTTGGCGTTGCTACGTGCATGGTGTTTTGTGACTTACTGTAAGGTTTGGAGAGAAAAGATGGGGGATAGAAAAAATAAGGAAACACATCCACACAAATATAACCCAGGGGAATTGGGAGCATGCTGCCATCAAACAGCAGTTACAGAGACAGGGAGGAGCAGTCCAATATAAAACTTGTAAGTTTGGGTTGTCTTGACCCAAAATGAGAGGAGAATGGGTGCTAAAAAAAAAGACTTTCCTTCAAACATTAGAAATCTAAAAAGTAGTTAAAGATGAAAAGATGTTAACTTTATGGCCAGATGGTAATCAACGGGCATATTATAGCTACCTTGAACTTTTTGTTTTGTTTTGTTTTCTGTTTAAAAAGGGATTTTAAGACTTACTTGAAACAGATCAGAAGATTAAAATAGTTGAACCAGTAGATGTAGAAAGTTTATGGGAAAACTGGCTCAAAGGTATGAAAGCCCAATTTCCTTGATTTATTCAACTTTGATACTAGAAATCAAGGAGTGTGTAGACAGGGTGTGTTGCAGAGGTTTTAGTGGGCAAGCACCTTCTCTGCACTAAAACAATTTAAATCGGTGAAATAGAATGTAATAGCACTAGCCATTCTGTCTTTTATCTTCACGGGTTTTTTTTTTTCCCCTTCCTCTACATAATATCTGTCCTCCTTTTCATTTTGTAACTTGAACAGTAAATCTGGTTCTGGAAGACTGCTTACTTCAAGTGGCCTTTGATAAATCTTTTAATAAAATTCTTGTTACATCATACTCAGTCTTACCAGATGTACCAGGAAATTTCACATATTCTTTAGGGATGCTTTGATATATCTAGCATAACTGCGTGTCTGAAAAGATTTGTCTAAAATCAAATATATTCCTGATACAAGTGGTATGCTATGTATTTGTGTACTGTGAAACATCTCAAGAAAAATTAAGATTGCCTAACAAGATCTCAATAAGTTGTTTATATCCTGCCCTGCCCCCCTCAACTCTATTATGCAACATGCTTGGAATTAGTGTATTATGTAATTGATACATGATGTACAGTGATGTAACATTTATTTTATTTTGATCTTTGAGGTACCTCTTATTCCGGCTATGAAGCCGCAGTGTATTCAGCTGCATCGTCCTATTATCAGCAGCAGCAGCAGCAGCAACAGAAACAGGCAGCAGCAGCAGCTGCTGCTGCTGCTGCAACAGCTGCTTGGACAGGGACCACCTTTACTAAAAAGGCACCATTCCAAAATAAGCAACTGAAACCAAAACAACCTCCCAAACCGCCCCAGATCCACTACTGTGATGTTTGTAAGATCAGCTGTGCTGGACCACAGGTACCTGTATTATGTAATTGTCACGGGGGAGAGTGGTTAAAGTTTAGATTGCAAAAGTGATTTTTTAATATGAATTTGTTAAAAGCGTGACTTAACAAAGTTCAAATGGCAGAGTTCACTCTGTTACTTACTACAAAAGGAGAAATTGGGGCAGAATTGGGCTAGGATGATTTATACAGAGATTGGGAGCGTGCAGGAGTAGAGGGGAAAAGGGTAAAGGGAAAAGAGTAAGGAAGACCCTCCCATTGAGTCACGAGGTTCAGAAAGGACCCCCTTGCTTTCTAAACTCCTTCTCAGAGAGGAGTCTAGGTGTGGCTGGATCCAGTCCTAGTCCCAGACTTGGTCAATGGTTTGTGTCTAAGGGAATTGGATACAGGGATTTCAATGGTAGTGATTCAATGTGGTGTTATGTGCTTTGTGCAACTTTGGGATAGCAGCAATTAAGGTTTAACGCTATTATGGTATATCACAAGATTAGATTATTTTCTGACAATACTTAATCATTTAATAATTAACAATCCTATAATTGATACAGTGATTCAGTTAAAGATTCACAAAGTTACTTAAATTATATATATACACACACAGAAACAGATAGAGATAGAAATAGAGATAGAGGTTAACCTATATTTAAGATATTTCCTTTTTCTGCAGATCATAAATTTTGGAATCCAGTAATCTTTAAAAGTCTCGTGAAAACAAAATATAGTGAATTACTCACTATATTTAAAAACCCAATAATAGTGAATTACTCATTCTTCCCCTTTGTCGGCATCTATCAGCAGACGGTCTAAATTATCTCACGAGTCAAGCTTGGATGTTGCGGAAGCGGCCCTGAGAGGCATCCCAACTCCAGGGGAGATGCAGGGTCACAGCCTGCTGCGATCCCAGAGAGCTCAAAGGGCCTCACTTAGGATCAGTATTTATAGGATCGCAAGATGATTGACTTTGGTCAGTACTTTTTTTTCGAGATGGCCATAATTCTTGTCAGGCAGTCTTGGCACCGTTCAGAACGGGTAACAGTCTAGTGCAGGAGGACTTTCGGGTGCGTTTCCCAGGTAACAGGAGTTAGGTACAGTTGGGGAGCGCCCAATCGTCCCCATTCATTGTTCTTGTCCGTTTCCTAGGCAGCAGGAGTTGCAGATGCGGTTAGGGGGATGCCTAATCGTACTAACTCACTGTACTTGTGCCTAGAGTGGGGAGGTACCAGGTAGTCTCAACTCACTGCACTGGCAGACAGGATCAGAGAGTGCCTAATTGTTTCAGACCACTCACTGTTCCCTGATTAATGTTGGTTGGTCCTGACATTATAATGCAGCCCAGTAGTGTGTGTGGGGGGAGTCTGCACCACCACATTAATATTCTGCTATGCGCTTTAGTCATAATTTTTTCAACTAAAAAAATGACCCCTTTAAGAATATTTGTTAATTTTTAAAGACCTGATTCTATACTTTTACTAAAGGAATAATTAAATGAAAATGTGTGCTATTATAGAAAGAGGTCCTATGAGAAGACAAAAAGATGCATCCCCTTAGCTTGTACAGAGAGGCTTCAGCTGTGCTTTGGACTCCAGACGTATTCTAAACTTGGAATTTGATTTGCTTTTTTAGCATAGCAAACTTCTTAGAAAATACTTTTTTCAAAACTTTGTGAATGGTAAGCCCAAAAATTTATTCTTCATTGTATTCCAGCATCCCAGTTTAGTTTCACAGTGGGTACAAGTGCATAAAAAGTAGATATCAATTCATGCAGAGTGTTTGTGTGTGTGTTTGGCAAAACAGTTCTTACTCTTTAGGTAAATTTGTCATTATTTCCTACCCTGTCTGCTCTATAGATTGCCAGTGTTGGTATAGGAACAAATATCAACTTCTGCATTTCATTTTCAGCACAGCTTTATTTATGCACTACCTTCTTTTGAATATTTTTTTTTTTTTTTTTAGTTCTCTGGATACATTTAATAACTGTGGTCTTGCAGTTTGAGGAAAATTCAAAATCAAGAATAATTCAATGCAATGCAGGAAACTGTAACTGAGATGCAGTTTTCTGATCTTATCAAGCTTTCAATGGTAATATCTGTTGACCAGTACTTGACTGAGGAAGTGAGAAGGTAGAGGAGAAAAGACCATATTTTGTATTACCTAAAAGTGGAATCCTGGTGGTGAAGAAAATTTCTTGGTCTTAGAAGTGACCTGCTTATGCCTTAGAGCACGTCATATGGAAGAAATGTTCAGTGTAGGAAGTATTTCTCATACAAAGCATGTGTTTTATGCTATGTTCTATATTACATGTATTCACATGAATGATGAACGAGCAGTACAAAGACAGCTTATTGTGCGTGTATTGTTTATTTAAACAGACTTATAAAGAACACTTAGAAGGCCAGAAACACAAAAAGAAAGAAGCAGCATTAAAAGCTTCCCAGAACACCAATAGCAGCAGCACTTCTGCTCGTGGAACTCAGAATCAGTTGCGCTGTGAGCTTTGTGACGTGTCTTGTACAGGAGCAGATGCTTATGCTGCCCATATCCGTGGAGCCAAGCATCAGAAAGTAAGAACTTTCTCTTGTCCTTATTATACAAGTCAGTTGTATATTTCTTCCCATTATTTTTTCTCATCTTAGAGAGGAGAAAATATGCAGAAACAATATAATTAGAATTATTTTGTTTAAAGACGTTTAGTTCTGCTTTTTGTTTCAAACGTATCTTTAAGCTCACTATTAGAAGGGCCTTGTTGGGAGAAAGGGGGAAAAATATTGCTGCAGCATCAATGAGAAGAGGATGTTTTGGGGAAAGTATGTAAATCGTAGGAAGAAGGTGTAGAGTAAGATGGGGAAAAGCGTCAGTGAGGACATGCAGTATCATGCTTGTACCCCCTAACTCTTTTCAAGACTTCTCTTGACATTCTTATTTGTCTGGCGCTGTGAAGCTCTCTGCACTTTAAAACACTGTAAGCTGAGTCAGTGCCAAGGGACGGGACTATTATGCATCACTTTTTGGTATTTTTTGCAAAGAAAATTGGCATAAGGGAGCAAGGAACAATGTCCTGTAGTAGACTTTATAATGGGTATGTTTGGAAGAGTTTTGGTAAGCATGCTTTTCCTACTGTCTGGGTGCAGTTAGGTGGGCATTGTGGAATAAAGACTGCAGGCTGCACTGTGAACCCCTGTGACCTGTGTTTTAAATTTGGCCATACAGTAGTAAATAGAATGGCAGTGTAGAATGTGTGTTTAGATATTACAGTTTTTCCTCATAACTCTGAAAAGATTAATGTCAGTAACAGATACAGTATTAATATTCAGCTTTTATAGCTCTTTGTATCTCAGAACACTGTACAAAGTTGCATCAGTAACATCATTCCTATTAAAATAAATAAATCTCAGCAAATTTAAAACCATTTTACCAATATTATTTTTTATTAGAACAAGAACAAAAATTATAATTTAGACAGACTTGCCTAGTGTTCTTTCTTTCATTAATAAGTTGAGCCATTAAATTTTTGGGTTGTGCCCAGTAACTCCATAGGTATATGGAGTATGGTAGATATTATCTTTATATATTTGGATGTTGCTTTCTCTTCCTCATAGATAACTGCTAACTAATGCTAATTTAGGTTGTCATCAGTGTAAAAATGAAATCTCAAAGGACTCTATTTCTTTGGTACACTGAAGAATCTTGTGCATTCTAGTGGAAAAAAGTAATTTTGAAGAGTTGCTTGAACTTAAATTTATAGTATTATGTGACATTAATATGTCTGTATTCTGATGGGAAACGTGCTTAAAAAAAAAAAAAACAAACTAAGTAGTGTATGTATACAGCTGTGTTCATATCATGATTGTGTACATGTGTTTGCATTAAAGGCATGTCTAGCAGATTTGTGTAGGTGTTTTTTTGTCCTCCCCCCATGCTACTTTCAAACCCAGTCTTTAGTTTTCATTTTGCATGTTTTGTTCTTACGGACTACATGCATTGCTTTTTCAGGTGATGGTCACCAAAAAGAATAGAATCATAGAATCGTTTTGGTTGAAAAGGACCTTTAAGATCATCAAGACCAACCATTAACCTAACACTACCAAGTCCACCACTAAACCATATCCCTAAGCACCACATCTACTCGTCTTTTAAATACCTCCAGGGATGGTGACTCTACCAGTTCCCTGGACAGCCTGTTCTAATGCTTGATAACTCTTTCAGTGAAGAAATTTTTCTTAATATCCAATCTAAACCTTCCCTGGTGCAACTTGAGACCTTTTCCTCTTGTTCTATTGCTTGTTACCTGGGAGAAGAGACTAACACCCTCCTCGCTACAACCTCCTTTTGGGTAGTTGTAGAGAGCAATAAGGTCTCCCCTGAGCCTTCTTTTCTCCAGACTAAACAACCCCAGTTCCCTCAGCCATTCCTCATAAGTCTTGTTCTCCAGACCCTTCACCAGCTTCATTGCCCTTCTTTGGACTATCTCCAGCACCTCAATGTCTTTCTTGTAGTGAGGGGCCCAAAAGTGAACACAGTATTCAAGGTGCGGCCTCACCAGTGCCGAGTATAGAGGGACAATCACTTCCCCAGTCCTGCTGGCCACACTATGTCTGATACAAGCCAGGATACTGTTGGCTGCCTTGGTCACCTGGGCACATTGCTGGCTCATATTCATCTGGCTATCGATCAACACCCCCAGGTCCTTTTCTGCCAGGCAGCTTTCCAGCCACTCTTCTGAAGTATTATTCGATCTCAAGCATGTTGTGAAAAGGCCTCTGCTTATTACTTCTAAGAATAAGCACCTACCTTTTCACTTTCTGAGAGATACTAAAGAGCTCTGAAATATGCCTCTTGCATCCTCCTTAACTGTCTCTGTAGATGTGCTTTAAAAAGAAAAAAGAAAAGAAAACCTTTGTCTAAGGAATATCTTCAGTTTTGCTAGGTAACCTGGAAAGTCTTTCAATATAAATACTCTTAAAATATAGTGATCAAAAGAGACAGTGTTGTTGAATCTGAATTAAATAACTCTTATTTACAAATATTATTTGGAACCAAAATAGTTCAATGTAGTACAATTTTTGGAGGGAGAATAAAAAGCAACCAGGTAATAAAACAGTCACATTGAAACAGTTTGAGCAAAATGTTTCCTTGAGTTTTAATGGCTTGTGAGTTTATTGGCTTTCTGTTCTTGTCTACACAGCTTTTGGAGTAAATGTCTGAATTTCTAATGGAAATAAGCAATCTGAGAGAACTATTAACTATTTCCTTGTTACAGATGAGAAGAACTTTTACATGTCTTCCCCCCCACCCCCGAGGTTGCTTTTTGTAAAGAAGCAATAACTTTTTAGTTATATTCATTTATTTTAATTTTTTTTTAGTGATATTGATGTTTCTGTTAAAGCTTCTATAACCTATAACAAGTTTGTTTTTTATAGTTATTTCAGGGAGATCATATTATGAATTTCTCTTTATTCTTATAGGTAGTAAAGTTGCACACAAAACTTGGCAAACCCATTCCTTCAACTGAACCAAATATGGTTACCCAAGCTACTTCCTCAACATCCACATCTGCTTCCAAACCAACTGCCTCTTCTTCAAATATAGCAACTAGCAGCAGTACTGTGAACTCCTCTGTTGCATCCTCTGCGGTGAAAATTCTTACTCACACGGCAAACACACCACTTAACACTGCATCCAACAGCAAAATATCTTCAACCACTGCTAATATAGCTGTAAAGAAAATATCTACACCGAAAATAAACTTTGTTGGCAAGTACAGAAGTCAGTCTTTATTTTGAAACCTAACCTGTTCTATATTTTTTTAAAGATCTTAGTGCAACAAATACAAATGTATTTAGTTAACTTTATGCATGAGTAACTGTTGTGTTTAAGAGAATTATTGATAGGTGAAAATAAGAATGTATATAAAAGTTTTGCTTCACAATTTTTGGTGTTTTCTGCCCTGTTGTCTCCAACTGACCTCTCTGGAGGCTTCTCCTACCTTCATAAGAAACCTCCCACCTTTGGTTTCTTATGTAGTAGCTGTTGGAGTATTGCAATTTATAGTCCAGTTGGTCTTAATTTCAGTTTACAGCGTGGGCTGTTAAGGCAACCTGCAGTAGGTTGGCAGTTTGATAACTGGGCAACTGAAACATCCTTGTAACAGTGGAAATCTAACAGTGGAAACTTTTGAAATAAACATGACAGACATTTAGAGATAGGAAGCAGTTGTTCAACAATAAGCTATCCTGCTCTTGAAGGAAAGACCTATACAGTTGCAACACTGAGAGTATACTACCTTTGGTAGTACAAACGTTATAAGATTTTGAAGTACTTTTTTGGATCCATTTACAAAAAAAAAAAATCCAATGACAAAAAAAAATGATTAAAATATACTTGCTGAGTTTTTCCCATTCGGTTCTGTCTCTTTTGAAAAAGCATTAAAATGAATGATGAAAATTGGAACTATATAAAGCAAAAGTTTTTCTTGCTAAAATAAAAAAAAAACTAAGTGTTTAAATAACTTGTTGTTAAACATTTTTAAAAAAACCTTTAATTGTATTTAAAATATGTTTAAGTTTTAACTAACTTTAAAAGATGGATAATGCTTTGGCCGGAACATTGATACTTGCAAATAAAGTCTTCAGTTTGCACATCATGTGTAATCATGTTCTCATTTTATGAAAGTTAACAATTTAATTTTTTTGATTTGTAGGTGGTAATAAGCTTCAGACAACAGGAAGTAAACTGGAAGAAATGAAATCAGCTGAAAGTGTTAAAACAACAACTGCTGCTACAGTACAAACACAGGAAGTAAAACCAGACACAGCAGCTGAACAAGTGACTCCTATGACTCTTGCTGCCTTGCAAAGTGATGTCCAGCCAGTGGGCCATGACTATGTGGAAGAGGTATTGATATGAAAATGTGGATTATTTTTTAACTATTTTAGTGAAAAT
Source organism: Nyctibius grandis (assembly GCF_013368605.1). Classification (NCBI taxonomy): domain Eukaryota; kingdom Metazoa; phylum Chordata; class Aves; order Nyctibiiformes; family Nyctibiidae; genus Nyctibius; species Nyctibius grandis. The sequence continues at coordinate 19,291,633 of NC_090694.1, read as the reverse complement.
TTGTTCAACATGAAACAATCACAGAATGGCTGAGGTTGGAAGGGACCTCTGGAGGTCATCTGATCCAACCTGCCTGCTCAAGCAGGGCCACCTAGAGTCAGTCGCCCAGGACCATGTCCAGACAGCTTTTGAATGTCTCCAAGGAGAGAGACTCCACAAGTTCCCTGGGCAACCTATGCCAGTGCTCAGTCACCCTCACAGTACCCAAAAAAAAAAAAAAAGTTTCCTGATGTTCAGAGGGAACCTCCTGTGTTTTGGTTTGTGCCCATTGCCTCTGGTCCTGTCACTGGGCACCCCTGAAAAGAGCCTGGCTCTGTCCTCTTTGCACCCTTCCTTCAGGTATTTATATATATTAAGATCCCCCCCCTTGAGCCTTTTCATCTCTAGGCTAAACAGTCCCAGCTCTCTCAGCCTTTCCTCATAGGAGAGAGGCTCCAGTCCTTTAATCGTCTTTGTGGCCTTTCATTGGACTCTCTCCAGTATGTCCATCTCTCTCTTGCACTGGGGAGCCCAGAACTGGACACAGGACTCCAGGTGTGGCCTCACCAGTGCTGAGTTAGAGAGGAAGGATCAGCTCCCTCGACCTGCTGGTAATACTTTGTCTAATGCAGCCCAGGATGACATTCGCCTTCGTTGCTGCAAGGGCACATTGCTGGCTCAAGTTCAACTTGGTGTTCACCAGGACCCCCCCCTCCAGGTCCTTTTCTGCCAAGCTGCTTTCCATCTGGGTGGCCCCCAGCACATATTGGTGCATGGGGTTGTTCCTCCCCAGGTGCTGGACTTTGCCCTTCCCCCTGTTGAACTTCACAAGGTTCCTGTCAGCCCATTTCTCCAGCCCGTTGAGATCTCTCTCTCTGGATGGCAGCGCAAGCCTCTGGCACATCAGCCACTGCTCCTAGTTTTGTGTCATCAGCAAACTTGATGAGGGTATGCTCTGCCCCATCATCCAGATCATTAATGAAGACGTTAAACAGGACTGGACCTAGTATTGACCCCTGGGGTACGCTGCTAGTTACTAGCCTTCAACTAGGTTTTGTTCTACTGGTCACCACCCTCTGGGACTTGCCATTCATCCAGCTTTCAATCCACCTCACTGTATGCTTATCCAGCCCATACATCAGCAGCTTGTCTATGAAGATATGTGATACTGTGTCAAAGACCTTACTGAAGTCCAGGTAGACAATATCAGCTGCTCTCCCCTCATCTACCAGGCTGTCACTTCATCGCAGAAGTTTATCAAGTTGATCAAGCACGACTTCCTCTTGGTGAAGACATGCTGACTACTGATGATGATTTTCTTGTCCTTAATGTGCCTGGAAATGATTTCCAGGATTAGCTGCTCCATCACCTTCCCAGGGATTGCGGTGACACTGACTGGCCTGTAATTCCCTGGGTCCTCCTCGAAGATAAGAGTGACAAGGCATTGAACCTGCAAAGGCTTGTGCATATGTTTACATTTTTGTATTGTGCATGTTTCTTTTATGCTTAGTGGGACATTCTTCATATGGGTGGCATGAGATATGTGGATGAAGTCTGATGTAAATTTTTCATCATTTGCAGGTTTGTAATTATTCAGCTCAATATGTTCAGGCTCAAGTTTAAAGCTATGTACTCTTTGGAATGGAAGAACTTTGTTTGTTACCAAACACAATGATGTGTCTGTCAGAATTGAAAGTTGTATTTTGCCTTCTTTCAGTTACTGTGTGAACTTTTTAGCATGTTTTGAGATGGGTAGACATTATCCAGTGTCACTGAATTAGATTAATTTTTACATCAGCTTTGGTTTTTTTTTGTTGTTGTTTTGTTTTTTTTAAAAAAAAAGCTAAATGTGTTATAACTTTATTTTCCAGGTAAGAAATGATGAAGGAAAGGTGATCCGCTTTCACTGTAAACTTTGTGAATGCAGTTTTAATGATCCTAATGCCAAGGAGATGCACTTAAAAGGGAGGCGGCACAGACTTCAGTATAAGGTTAGTGGAAATGCTAATGCTTCTATCTGAAAAACCACCAGATGTCAGCTGACTGATTACACATTCTTACATTTAAAGACTAGTCAAAAGTAGGTACTCTGAGTAAACAGCATATAAAAAGCTAGAGAAATATATTTCTTAGGGAGTATAGTCTTTAAAGTAGTAATGCAGACTATGAAACTGCATTTTGGTTTGGGTTTTTTTTAAACATTTTGAATATTGCTTTCAGGCAACCTTTGCAACATTAAAATGTTGTGCAACATTAAAATGTTTTACAACATATGCAAGCAACAGTAGGTGCTTTATGTCATTTACCCTTAATTTCAAATAGTGTAAAATAGTAGCGCTCAATGTTTTTGGCAGGATAAACCACATAAACCCTTTGTGGAGACATTTGAGAAACAAGTGTTGCAGACTTTTAGTCATGAATGGAGAGACAGCTATACTGACATATGGTGTGCGTTTTGATTATTATAAGATTATATAGGAAGAATCTACTGTGGTCACAGGAGATACAATGGGCCTGCATAATCATGAAAGAAGAGAAAAAATTGCCAGAAAAATGTATTCAGTAACTCATGATTACGCCCATGTATGAGGGACCCTTCAGGAACAGGGCATCAGGAAGCACGCTGTAGTTAAGACGAAATGTTTTTTTTCAGGCTATAGAGTAGTCATCCTGCTACAGAATGAACAGCAAATTACTTAGTATTTCATGTAACATTTTAATCTTAAATTGCTTTGTTCTCATATAGTTGAAGAGGGAATTTATGGTATTTGTAATATGTTGCTATTTCTTTTCTTTAAAATACTGGCCACAGATTTTTTTCTTCTTCAACTATTCATTCAGTGCAGTTCTGAAACTGCATTTTACTCCCCTTGATTTTATTGTAGACCAGTAGTGTGTGTTAAACATGTCAGAAGAATTCCGTAACCTTGAGATGACAAGAGGCAAACCAACATTTCATTCATTATTTTTCTGAACTAGAAAAAAGTAAACCCAGACTTACAAGTAGAAGTAAAGCCCAGTATTCGAGCAAGAAAAATTCAAGAAGAGAAGATGAGGAAACAGATGCAGAAAGAAGAATACTGGAGAAGGCGAGAAGAGGAAGAACGCTGGAGGATGGAAATGAGGTAATGCATTCTGTTTTATCAATGAATGAGACAAAGCTGCAGTCAGATTATCTAAAACTAACTCTGCTTCTGTAGTTACTGATTTTGAATACTTGTTTTGGGAACTCTGTACTGTCTTGTTTTAAATTAAGTTGTCGTTATCCCTCTGTGTTTTTTATTTGGCTTTGTTTGTTAGTGTTCAGTCTCTCTGAGGAATGTAGACTTACTAGAATTATTTGCTATAAATTCAGGCCCACTTTCAAAATAATAATTCATTTTAGTTACCCTCTGGAATTCACTGGTATTTGCTCATGACTACTAGAAATGAGTTAGTGAGGACATCCAAGAATTGATTTAGAATGGTTGGAAGTATTAACTGCTATATAAAGAGAACACTTTGATTGCACTTCAGGCGATATGAAGAGGACATGTACTGGAGGAGAATGGAGGAAGAGCAGCATCACTGGGATGACCGTCGCAGAATACCAGATGGAGGATATCCTCATGGTCCTCCAGGACCTCTAGGCCTGCTGGGAGTTAGACCAGGAATGCCTCCTCAGCCCCAAGGACCAGCTGTGAGTTTCTTAACTTGAGGAAAAAAAAGAAAAAAAGAAATCATACTTACCAGGAGGCACGGTTAAGAACTATAAATTATTCAGTGCTACTTCAGTTGTCTTCAGTGTTTCTTAATAATGAATTTGGAAAAGTGAAGAAAAAATTATATACTAATGAAACTGTGTAGATGGACCTGTCTTCCAAAATAAGTCTAGTTATATGACAAAAGGATGCCTTGAAGACAAATATAATTTCTTCTGAAATACAAGTCACTCTGGATTTGTGTACTACTTTTTATTTTATTTAATTGCATTATACTTTATCTAATTGTGGACAAATGTGTGGATAAAAAGTGGTTGGATCATCAGTCCCAGAGGATAATGGTTAGTGGTGGGTTGTACTCTACCTGGAGGTCAGTAACAAGTGCAGTACCATATGGGTTTATCCTGGGATTTGTCTCATTAGCACCTCATCAATGATCTGAAAGGTGATGGAGTGAGTGCACACTCATCAGGTTTGCAGCTGACACAAAACTGAATTGGTTTGGGGTGGGGAGAACAGTTGATACCTTTGAGGGCAGGGCTGCCATCCAGAGGGACCTAGGCAGACTGAGGAATGGACCAACAGGAACTTTATGGAATTCTGCAAGGACAAATGACTAATGCTGCACTTGGGAAGGTATAACCCCTTGCACTGAGGGGCTGGGGAGTGACAGGCTAGGTAGCAGCCCTGCTGAAAGGGACCTGGGGTTCTTGGCAGATAGCAAGCTGAACATGAGCCAACCGTGTGCCCTGGCAGCAAGGAAGGCCAACAGCATCCTGGGTGATATTAACAGGAACATAATCAGTAGATAAAGGGAAGTGATCAGCTTTCATTAGACCCAAACTACAATACCACATTCAGTTTGGGGCTTTCCAGTGCAAGAAAGATACTAATAAACCATAGCAGGTTCAGTCTGGGGCTACTGGGATGGTCTGGAGTGCGTGCCCTGTGAGGAGAGATTTTGAGGAATCTGGGCTTGTTCAGCCTGGAGAAGAGAGAGCTTCAGTGGGACGTAATAGCCTTCTAATACCTGTGCATTATAAAGACAATGGAGTCAAGCTACAGTCATGAGGGGGTGAGACAGAACCAGCTTAGGCTGAGACAAAAGAGGTTCAGACTGAATATGGGAAATTTTTTTTTTTCACACAGATGTTGTGCAGCTTCCATCTTTGGCGGTTTTCAAGAACTGACTGGATAAAGCCCTGAGCAACGTGATATGGTCTTATAGTTCATAGAATCATAGAATGGTTTGGGTTGGAAGGGACCTTAAAGAGCATCTAGTTCCAACCCCCCTGCCATGGGCAGGGACACCTTCCACTAGACCAGGTTGCTCAAAGCCCCATCCAAGCTGGCCTTGAACACTTCCAGGGAGGGGGCATCCACAACTTCTCTGGGCAACCTGTTCCAGTGTCTCACCACCCTCACGGTAAAGAATTTCTTCCTAATATCTAATCTAAATCTTAGGATATTAGGATATCCTAAGATATTAGGAATTTCTTCCTAATATCTAATCTAAATCTAAATCTACACATCATTGCTCCTCATCCTATCACTACATGCCCTTGTAAAAAGCCCCTCTCCCGCTTTCCTGTAGGCCCCCTTCAGGTACTGAAAGGCTGCTATAAGGTCTCCCCGGAGTCTTCTTCAGGCTGAACAACCCCAACTCTCAGCCTGTCTTCATAGGAGAGGTGCTCCAGCCCTCTGATCATCTTTGTGGCCTCCTCTGGACTCGTTCCAACATATAGTTGACCATGGTTTGCATAGTTGACTATGGTTTGCACAGGAGGTTGGACTAGAGGACCTCCTGAGGTCCCTTCCTATTTGAATAATTCTGTGATTCTATGAAAGCAATCATGGATACTTTATTTTGCAGCAGTATGCAAGTATTTCCCAGTTAACAGAAAGATAAGATATTTATGTTGGGAAGGTACTTTTGATCCTGCGATTTCATAATTTGTTTATTTTTGATACATTTCATGTTTTTTTCAGACATGATTGATTGTGACCAGTGTAAGTTGTTAAGGACACTTCAGTTCATGTTTGGTTACATTTCAGTGATTTGAGGTTTGAATATTCTGTTGTTTAGTCACATGTTTGGTTTTTGGTCACATATCATCTGTGAACTTGGAAGTGTACCCAAATTTCAGAAATGTGCTTTTTCGTCTGTTTAGCCTCTACGCCGCCCTGACTCCTCTGATGACCGCTATGTGATGACCAAACATGCAGCTATATATCCAACAGAGGAGGAACTTCAAGCAGTCCAAAAAATTGTTTCTATTACTGAGCGTGCTTTGAAACTTGTTTCTGATAATATGACTGACCATGAAAAAAGCAAGAGCAAAGAGGGAGATGACAAAAAAGATGGCAGTAAAGACAGGTATTTTTTTATTATTATTTTTTAAGAATTTCATCACTTGTTTCTGAAGTCATTTTATGTTTTTCCTTGCACTGTTATCAGTGCTTCCAGGGATTCTGTTTTCTTTGGGTTTTGATATGGCATATGTCACTATGGCCTCAAGAGTATATGGACTACTGCTATTTTATTTCACTTTTCTATCTTCAGGATTATTTTTATGTTTTTTATACTATTTTAAATGCAACTTTTAACTATAATTCACAGAGCTTTGAAAGGAGTCTTACGGGTAGGCGTTTTGGCTAAAGGTTTGCTACTCCGTGGAGACCGAAACGTCAGTCTTGTTTTGTTATGTGCTGAGAAGCCTTCAAAGATGTTACTCAGTCGTATTGCTGAAAGTCTTCCCAAACAACTTGCAGTAAGTAGAATTTAGATTTTTGGATTTGAATTTTTGTAAAGATACTGTAAAAATCTGTCCTCAAGTCAAATGTCTGCAGGGATGACCGTGCTGCATTTCGTAGCTCAGGTTCAGTTTCTTTTCGTTTTCTGAGTGTTTCTGTCTGAATTCAGGGACTGTGCTGCATGTTTTGCTTTCTGTATATTGTGTCCATACAAGTGTCTAGGTGTTTATGCTGACAGTGTAGTATCATCAGTCATCATTTAATACATTTCATTTAACTGGGAAATAGAAATGAGCAGAAGAAAAACTATTATCCAGTTACCAGCAGCAATAGAGGTAATTTGTGCAGTGTTACAGGAAGCTTGCGCTGCCTGAAGGTCAAAGTTCTCCATTAATGCAGGTCTATTTGTACTTATGTCATTTCCAATTTGTGCTTTGTAGTCTCACAATTAGTTAACTCAGTCTTGTGTTTTGTTGTTTTTTTTTAATTTGTCACTTTAAAAAAAAAAAAAAAAACAAAAAAAACCCAACAAAACACCACACCCCAAAAGTACATGCAGTCTTAGACCATTCAGCAGAATTCATATAAACCATTTGCTATATTGCTACAAGAAAAGAAAGTACAGAATAAAGTCTAGCTCTGGTGCTCTCTGCTGAACAAAGCCTGTCCACCATCATTATAGAATGCTTGTAACAGCATTAGTATTTCAATGCAGTCTGGTAGAATGCTAGGCAGAATCAGTGGCATGGTAGAAGCGTTAGCAGGATCAGATTAATTAGAAAATAATCTTGGATATGCTCTTGTTTGAAATAACAGAACAGAAAATTTTAAAACTGCACATCTTGGTCAGGCTTTGTGGAGAAGTCACTTGTCCCTCTAGTTTGTGGAAGAAGGTGATAGAGGTGCCTACAGCTTCCTTTTGGGGGTATTTAAAATTATTAAATCTAGTTTCAAGAAGCAATTCTAAATAACCACCTTGTTACTCTTACTTTTTTTTTCCCTGGAGTTTATCTTGCCCTTTGCTTTCATCAGAGGATGTTGTGACAGCCAAGTATAGAATGTGCCTAGTAGTACCCATCCTGTAACTGCAAGCTCGAAGAACCACTGCATCTTTGTGCTTTTTAAAGGCTCCTATGTTCCAATGAGAAACATATCCAACTGGCATTTTAAGTGACATCGAGGCTTTTCTTTATCATCTCAGACACTGTCAAGATTCTTGTTATGTAATTTACTTAGTATATGAATTTCCTTTATGGGTAGTGTTTTTTTTTTCTTTTGCATGCTTGGTGATTGCTGTGTATTTTCATTAATGATTTGGAAACAGTATGCAAGTCCATATATATTTTTCTTAATTGTGTATACTGTTGTCTCTTTGAATACAGAGGTATCTGCTTCATATAATTGTGTTTCTGTCTTTCTATTAAAAAGACTATGTTGAAATCAATTTTCTTCCCCATACTTTTCTTGGCCACATGCTAATAAAAATTTCTGTTTCTCGATATTTAGGTAATAAGTCCTGAGAAATACGATATCAAGTGTGCAGTCCCAGAAGCAGCAATAATTTTAAATTCATGTGTGGAACCCAAAATGCAAGTTACTATCACGCTGACATCTCCAGTCATTCGGGAGGAGAACATGAGGGATGGAGGTTGGGAAGTTGTTAAAGATGTTACTTCTTTCTCACCTGTTTTTATATGTTTATCTATTCTGCTTAAGATGGCTTTAAGGTCCTAGAAGGCAACATGCTGGCACAACTAATGTATTTGATCAAAACCTTATTTTTCAACAACCAATCTTGGTAGAGAATAGTTGGTTAAAATAAATGTTTATATGATGTGTTTATTTAATTTTTTAAAAGTCTGACTTTATGTCCAACCTCAGCTTTCTGGAAAAGGTACAAACTTGTCTTCCCCCCCCCCCCCCCCCCCCCCCATAAAATTATGTGAAAAACTAAGTATTTTATAGCAAGTGGATATAAACTGGCTTTCTAGAGCAATCTTGCCCTAAGAGAAAGATCGTATGGTTTTACAAAAATCACGGGGTTTTGGGTTTAAACTGGATCAGTATTACCATCACTTACACATTCCAAATAGCAGCGCCACTTAAAATGCACTTTTATAATACTTTTGATTGTAACAGTGCTTCCAACTTCAAAAGACGATGTGGTTTTTTTTCCAGCTCTCTGAGGTTGCTTTTTGGTCTGGAGTGCTTTTTGAGTATATTTAGGCTCCTGGTATTACAATTAGTCTTCTATCCAACTGGCAAACCCAGACTCGTACGATAAGAAATGGCTTTGTTGTTGAGCTGAAGCAGAAGGTGGAGCTCGTAAATCAAATTAAGTTTCTGAAGTTCACAGTTTCTTGGGTGCCAGCAGTGTTGCTTTAGGGTCTGTTCTGTAACACTTTGAAAGGTCCAAAAGCTTTTAAGCCAACAAGCATGATTAATGTCTGCAATACATTGGTTCTTGTTGTTTATGGGTCAGATAAAATTAACTTTTGTTTCCTTTTAATCCTGTATTTTCATAGTTGAAAGAGATCATGGCAAACAGGGTTCTGGTGTTTGACAGTGAACTTACAGATAGGAAATCTGAGGCTATCTTAACACTTCTCACATGCAGGTTGAAAAAAATTGTATGTGTGTATGTATACATGTGCTTGTGTATATATGTATTTATATAAACCATAGAGGCTTTTTATTTCATCTCATCATTACACGTTCTCTAAAATACTTGAGGTTTTTATATTGCATTAGTAAATGTTCTGTAGCTATGACTAGTGCATTGTAAGCAAGCTGTGTTATCAAAGTCGTCCTACATAATCAGAAAGAAAAATTTCAATATACATTCTCTAGTTTGGATGACTTCTGAAGAGTCTTTAAGAGTGCTTTGTACATGATTTTTAAACTGTGCATATTATTCCTAGCTATAAAGGCTTTGTACATGTACTGTCACACCCAACCATTTCTACTTGTTTTTTTACAGTCTGCGTAACATGACTCTTGGTTTGTCTGTGCTGAATCAGACTTCACGTATTAAAGTTCATAAAGAATACTTTAACTTAAAAGATTTGATTATTAAATTATGCTAATCATTAAATTAAGTTAACCTTAAACACCATGTTTATTTCTTAATGTACTGTGCAAAAGTGCAATATTGATTCCTGCCACAATACTCAATTACAATTTTCTGGCCTAAAATTCTATGATGTAGACTAAAAAGAAAATAAATTTCAAATTACTATGATCGATCCCTTAATTTATGCCACCTAAAGGAAACAAATCTGTATTTTTGTCTGACCCACACCTGAGTTAAAATGATCATTGTGAGTTTATGCACTGCTGAATGCAGTACTGCCTCTAGGCAAGCAAAATCAAGTTGATTTCTCTTCAAGACACTGAGCAGCATAAAATGCATGTGCAGAAAAGTTCACTTTTGAAACTAGAGCAAATAGAAGACTGAATTGCAAATTATTGTGGCAAAGAAGGCCTTATTATGAAGACTGCTGCTTATTTGCTGCAGAGTAATAGTATGTGTTTGTGTTTTTTCTTACTGCAGCTTCTCATGCTCTGTGTCTTACAATGGTTTAAAGTTTTGATTTTGTTTTGTGGTGGTTTTTTTTTTTTTAAAGCCTCTTTGGGGAGCTAGTTCAGGTGATAAGGAAGGCTTTACCGGAAGAACCAGTTTGAGTAAAGATGAGACTGAGACTTCCACATGGAGTAGAATCATGTTTGATGTGTAATAATCCCATTACACGATAAAAGGCTAAAAAAATACAGTGTTAACGGTTAAAATTGTTAACTGCATAGTTACTGTTCCTTACAGTATTGTGCGTTTGACATTTTACCAAATCTGATATATTCAAAGTGCTCTAACCCCTGCTGTGGAATCTTTCCTTCAGCAAACAAAGTGTACATACTTATAAACTCATATATGTGTGAGCATGTGTCTTTTTTTTTTTTTTTTTTTATCCTTAGCTAACAGCCCCAGTCCAAAGCCTTCTAGCAGAGGGACTTGATTCCTGTCAGGGGTTGCTGCCAAGACATCGGAAGGATTTTTGACCAAGGTTTTCTAAAGCTCAATGTCACACCTGCCATGCTTTACAAAGGAGGGGGTTTGGATGCATAGTCCTAGCATCTACTTTACTTTGTGTGGGTTTTTTCTTTTTGTCTTTGTCTCCTAGAATTAAGCAGTGTTCACACTAGTCTTGAAATAGTTGACTGGGTAAAATGTATTTCACATAATAAAACTTACCAAAATTGATATACCTCTTAACTTTTAGCGAAGAGGTAGTGTGGACACAGCATGTCTAACTGAAGATTAACCCCTTATATTTAGGCTAGTTATAAATGAAGTTGTATATGGTAAGAATTTGTGCTTGTGTTTTGTAAATTAATTCATTTTTTGTCTTAGCTTAACAGGGTGGTAGGCTAGGCATCTGAATTTAGTTAAATAGTCTTTAAGGGGTTAATCCTGAAATGTGAAACAGATGCAAAAATCCACAGATTAAGTATTACAAGAATTTCCTTGATAAATTTTTTCAGTCAATGTATTCTCAGTGCCTTGCAACTTCTGACTCAGTCTTTTTAAGTTTCAAGGGTATTCATATGATATCTGTTAGTAGCACATTTTAGATCGACATTTCCAGCACTAAGATTCTCTTCTGTGCAATTAAACTGTAATTCTTTTTAGTAAAAATATTTTCCAAATTGACATTTTTCAAAGCTAAAAGTAATTGGAGTTTCAAATTATGTAGTGAATTATTGTGATAAAAGTTTGCACAAGAGAGAGGGTACTAGAAAGTAATGGATCTCTGTAATACTGAAGAGCATTTCACATTACTTTAGTCAGGTTTTTTAAAGCAAAATAATTTCCATTTTAAATTTAAGGTATGATAAAAATAACTTCATTACTAAACATCTAGTGCTTTTAAGATTTTTTTTTTTTATACTTAGTTTTTCTTTTAAAGAGTAGGTCCCAAATAACACATGACCATTAAAATTTACAAGAAACTAAGTTTGAATGTTTCTACTTGGTTAAAGTGGATTTTTGTGTTCCTTCTGTCTTGTGTTCTCTGTGCTGGTGCACTGTGTCCAACCATCCTTCCTTCAGTATTTAATTTTAGAGGATATGTGTTTTTCCAGTGTTAGCTTAAATAAGTACTACACATTGCATAATCTGCAATGCATTTGAAAATAACCTGAGAGCTAAAGTATAATATGCTCTTGATCTTCATACTGGGTTGATGTCCTAATCCTAATTGAATGGCTTTTATTGAACATTTACATTTATTGTTCAAGTGTTTAAACTTTAAATGGCATGTGTGACATTGAAGCTACTTTAAGGAAGTGTCTTGCTCACCTGGTCAAACACCCATTCCTCACTGCATTTTGCCAATTCAATCCATTTTAGATGTAACCTCGGGTATGGTGAAAGACCCACCGGACGTCTTGGACAGGCAAAAATGCCTTGACGCTCTGGCTGCTCTACGACACGCTAAGTGGTTCCAGGTTCGGAACATCATTTTACTTTCTTCTTGTAGCCTTATGAGAGATTAGTTCAGTTGCAATATAAATGTTTAACTGTGTGAAAACACTCAGCATTGTTCATGCTTATAATACTTAATATTTTTCTGGTCCCTAAATTTAAATGTAGAAGGTTGAGTATGGAGGAACTGCTTTATGCAGTTATTACTCATTTGACATGATTATTTTTTTTCTGGTCATTGAGAAGGCGATGTTGAAAGTTTGACTCGCTTGGGGTGATCGTATGTTGTATATTTGTTAGATATTCCATAAGGCTGCAGAGTAACTTTGGATTATGTGTTTAAAGTTTTGTGTTTAGATTTAAGACATTTTTTCCTATTTCTTTAAGTGTATTAAGTGTAGGGAATGAAAGGTGAGAAGCAACTGTTTGGTTTAGTGACTTTGCATTCTGGCAAAGGCACAATAAAGAAACCAAACATTCCCTTGACCTTTCAGTCTCTATAACTATTTTCTAGACCTTTATCCTTTTTATTTCTAATATAGAAAGATACTGTATTTATTGTTACAAGTGAACGTAGGTCAAAGTGTACAGGGGATCAAGAAATATTATTCTTGTATAACCTGTGCACTTTGACTTCTACCACCTTAAATTACTAACCCTGTATAAAATACTGCTGTAAATGGCAGCTCATAGAATAAAGTTGTAGAATGATTTGTTTCAATCTTGTATCTGAGCTTCCATTGAACAGGGGTGTTTTAGTCTTTCAACAAGTCCTATTTGCTGTAGGTGCTGGGATTAATTAATTTGATTTTGTATTGCTCTCAAGGCTAGAGCTAATGGTCTGCAGTCCTGTGTGGTTATCATACGTATACTTCGTGACCTCTGTCAACGGGTTCCAACTTGGTCTGATTTTCCAAGCTGGGTGAGTAATGTTCTTCTGAATGAGTCTTTTTAACGGACATGGTACTGCAAGTAAAGCATAGGAAGGCATTACTACAGTTCTAAAATGTAGATTTTTTCAAGGAGTAATGTAGGGTTTTGGTTTTGTGGGGTATTTTGGTGGTGGTGGTGGGGTTTTTTTGTTGGTGTGGTTTTTTTTTTTTTCCCAACAAATGATCCAGATTCCCTCTAAAAATTTAATTTTCTGAGGTTTTGTCATTTGGAGCTGGAATTTATTTTCAAAATAAATTTTCTGGTTCTTTTGAATACTTTGTGGGTAGCATTCTTATTCTAGATTTTAGCATTTTTTTCCTTTATATAAAAGAATCTATTTTTTTATAACCACCTACTCTGAATTGCTTGGACTTTACTGAAACTTGATTGAAAATAATGTCAGCTGTGCCCAGATAGCTCTGTGATAACAGAAAGGCTACTTGAAAGAATAAATCACAGTAATTCCTGCAATCATTAATATATCATAGAATCATAGAATGGTTTGGGTTGAAAGGGACCTTAAAGATCATCTAGTTCCAACCCCCCTGCCATTGGCAGGGACACCTTTCCACTAGACCAGGTTGCTCAAAGCCCCATCCAAGCTGTCCTTGAACACTTCCAGGGAGGAGGCATCCACAACGTCTCTGGGCAACCTGATCCAGTGTCTCACCACCCTCACAGTAAAGAATTTCTTCCTAATATCTAATGTAAATCTACCCTCTTTCAGTTTAAAACTGTTACCCCTTGTCTTATCACTACATGCCCTTGTAAAAAGTCCCTCTCCAGCTTTCCTGTAGGCCCCCTTCAGGTACTGGAAGGCTGCTAGAAGGTCTCCCCAGAGCCTTCTCTTCTCCAGGCTGAACAGCCCCAACTCTCTCAGCCTGTCTTCATAGGAGAGGTGCTCCAGCCCTCTGATCATCTTCGTGGCCCTCCTATGGACCTGTTGGAGCGAGTCCAGGTCCTTCTTATGCTGGGGGCCCCAGAGCTGGACACAGTACTCCAGGTGGGGTCTCACGAGAGCAGAGTAGAGGGGCAGAATTACCTCCCTCGATGTGCTGGCCACGCTTCTTTTGACGCGCTCCAGGATGCAGTTGGCTTTCTGGGCTGCAAGCACACATTGCCGGCTCATGTTGAGCTTCTTGTCAACTATCACCCCCAATTCCTTCTCCTCAGGGCTCCTCTCCATCCATCCTCCCCCCAGCCTGTAATTGTGCTTGGGATTGCTCCGACCCACATGCAGGACCTTGCACTTGGCCTTGTTGAACTTCATGTGGTTCACACAGGCCCAGCTCTCAAGCCTGTCAAGGTCCCTCTGGATAGCATCCCTTCCCTCCAGCATGTCGACCGCACCACAGAGCTTTGTGTCATCAGCAAAGTTGCTGAGGGCGCGCTTAATCCCACTGTCCATGTCGCTGACAAGGATGTTAAACAGCACCAGTCCCAATACTGACCCCTCAGGAACGCCTCTCGTCACTGGTCTCCACTTGGACATTGAGCCGTTGACCACAACTCTCTGAGTGCAGCTATCCAGAGGAGAGACTGACTGGTCTGTAGTTCCCTGGGTCTTCTTTTCTTCCCTTTTTGAAAATGGGGGTTATGTTTCCCCTTTTCCATTCAGTGGGAACTGCACCAGACTGCCAGGACTTCTCAAAAATGATGGATAGCGGCTTAGCAACTTCATCTGCCAGTTCCCTCAGGACCCACGGATGCACCTCATCAGGTCCCATGGACTTGTGCACCTTCAGGTTCCTTAGATGGTCTCGAACCTGATCTTCTCCTACAGTGGTGGTTCTTCATCCTTCCAGTCCCTGCCTTTGCTTTCTGTGACTTGGGCAGTGTGGCTTGAGCACTTGCCGGTGAAGAGTGAGGCAAAAAAGTCGTTGAGTACCTCAGCCTTCTCCATGTCTTGGGTAACCATGTCTCCCGTTTCCTTCTGGAGAGGGCCCACATTTTCCTTAGTCTTCCTTTTATCACTGACGTACCTGTAGAAGCTTTTCTTGTTGCCCTTGACATCCCTGGCCAGATTTAATCCTATCAGGGCTTTAGCTTTCCTAACCTGGTCCCTGGCTGCTTGGACAATTTCTCTGTATTCCTCCCAGGCTACCTGCCCTTGCTTCTACCCTCTGTAGGCTTCCTTTTCATGCCTGAGTTTGTCCAGGAGCTCCTTGTTCATCCATGCAGGCCTCCTGGCGTTTTTGCCTGCCTTCTTCTTTGTTGGGATGCATTGCTCCTGAGCTTGGAGGAGGTGATCCTTGAATATCAACCAGCTTTCTTGGGCCTCTCTCCCCTACAGGGCTTTATCCAATGGTACTCCACCAAGGAGGTCCCTGAGGAGGTCAAAGTCTGCTCTCCTGAAGTCCAGGGTGGTGAGCTTGCTGCGCACCCTCCTTGCTGCCCTATGGATCTTGAACTCCCCTGTTTCATGGTCACTGCAGCCAAGGCTGCCCTTGAGCCTCACATTCCCCACCAGCCCCTCCTTGTTGGTGAGAACAAGGTCCAGCATGGCACCTCTCCTTGTTGGCTCCTCTATCACTTGGAGAAGGAAATTATCATCCACATATTCCAGGAACCTCCTGGATTGATTATGCCCTGCTGTGTTGAGAACAAAGGCTGCAGCTCCGGCTGGGCGTTCTGTACAATCTACCCCAGCAGTGACCAATGCTTCCACCCAGACGGAGCTGCTGAAGGGAGAAGCTGCAGTGCAGACCTCAGGCTGCAGGAAGTGCCTAGACCTTTCTCCTGGGGCAGGGACAGGCACCAGACTTGCCTGCAAAAGGCAAGGAGGAGGACCTCCTGTAGCAGGTGGCCGAGCTGCAGGAGGCGGTGAGAAGGCTGCGTAACATCAGGGAGGCTGAGAAGGAGTTGGATAGATGGGTCCAAGCGCAGTCTGCAGTGGCCCCACAGCCAAACAGCTGAAAACTCCCCTAGCGGAACACACAGAAGGGAGGGGGGGCAATACTGCAGAAGAATGGATGGTTGCAACAGCAAGGACCAGCAGGAGGAGGAGAATTTCCCCGAAGCCTCAGGTGCCCCTGCAGAACTGCTTTACTTCTGCAGACTGAAGAGAAGAAAGACCCATCACATCAGGAGAGATGCTGGAGCTGAGTAAGGCAGCCTGATGTGCTCCCCATATAATACTGCAAATCAGGCTGGCTCTGGAGCAGCTCCCCTCAGTGACTGACTATTAGTTTCTGTTATACGGTGTTTAAATCTCCTGCCATTGCTCTGGTGACACCCACGCCTCGTCAGAGTCTCCTGTGAGAGCTGCTGATCTTGGTGGGTGTCTCTGCTCCCCTGGCGTTTCCCTGCCTTAGGAAAACCCCCTGTGTACCAAGATCTGCTGCTCTGCTGTGGATCGGACCAGCTCCGGAGCAGCTCCCTCAGCGACTGACATATCCTTTCTGCAAGATGAAATACCACAGTACTAGTCTGTGGACGTGTCACAATTAGCATTTTAATTAGTGTCACTTAGAAACAGATCTCTAGGTTATACCCAGTTACCTCTCAATTCTTGCAGTGTTCTTGGAGCATTCCTTTTACATTGACTATCTTAAATTATGCTCTCCAGGAGTGCAGCTTGTGCTCCAAATATTAACAGATGTTCAATCTGTGGACTGGACAAAGTTAGTCCTGAAACAAAATCTCTGAAATGTGTACATGTGGAGGTAAACTCAGTTCTGACTGTTTTGTTTCATAGACCAAATCCTGTTGCACTGTGCTGCTTCCTAATGTAGACTTTTCAGTTTTGGCAGGAAGAGTGCTGACATTATCAAGACAGTTACAGTAGTTGGCATTATTTCAATGAGAAATGTTTTACAACTGTACTAAGCTTGCAGAAAATTTTATTAAATTACTTCTGATTAAATATTTGTTGCTTCTGGAAAAAATGTGGAGCAGTGTCCTGGTTTCGCTGGGATGAAATAATAGAATCAATTTTCTGTTACATTTTGTTTTAGTTTGTGGCCAGCCATGGTATGGTGATCAAGGCCATTAGCAGTTTTGAGTTGGCCAGGTGCTGGAGCTGTGGGGAGCAAGGGCCAGAGCAGCTGACCCAGGCTGGCCCACAGGTGTATTCTATACCATAAATGTCATGTTCACTATAAATTGGAAAGTTTGCTGGGGATGGCTGGGGCTTTTTCCTCTCTTTGCTCTGGTCTTCTCTTCTCTCTCTCCCCCCTCAATGGTCACCATCCCTGGAGAGTTTCACCACTACTATATGGGCGAAGTATAAATTTGTGTATTTTGTATTAGTATTGATATTAGTTTTCTTATTTTAGTAAATCTGTTTCAACTTCAACCCACGAGTCTCCCTCCTTTTTCCAATTCCCTTTCTCGGCTGGGGAGGGGACACTGGGTGATAGAACAGCTGGTTATTTTTTAGCTGTGGATGCAGGCTAAACAGAGACAAGCAGTTATTTCTGGTTTAAAAATATTTAAAGTAAAAAAAAAAAAAAACACAAACACAAAAAATAGTTCCAGTTTCTGTGCTACACTTCATGAAAGATATACTATACAAATATAGCTTAAAAGAAGCTAAGAAGTATGTAAGTGTCTTCAATATCACTATGATACTGAGCTGCCTAAGAATAAACCCTGGCATACTTTTAGAAAAGCATCCTTAGAACTATTGCAACACACAGCAGGCACATAGATGAAGAACAAGGAATGTTGTTTCTTATTTCTCATAATATCTGTTCTAAGGCACAGCCAGAAGGGAGGAGAGATATGAAGCAGTGTGTCAGGCCTAGCTGTGTCTCGGTTCTCTCCAAAAGTGCTTCCTGGCTTGCTCCTGGTACCTGATGCATTGCCAGTGACATGAATCAACATTGAAGTCTGTGTAGTCAGTTGTTCTTTTGGCCTGTTGGCAAAGTCTTCCTGACAAAAATAATGACAGAATGAAAATCGTGATTTTTAAATATATGTAATTTCTGACAATCACAGATGAAATTTCATAGATCGAAGAAATAGATTTTTCTGCATACAGAACTTCTCCTGACCTGTATGCTAGAAGCCTGTTACAAGCCAACGAGATGCCAGAGCTTTTCAAAAAGAGCCTAAGTAGTTGTAATAATAGAAAATATTAGGAAGTCTAAACACAGACATTAGTATCAGTCTCTTTATATACCTACAAATAAAAACTAAATTAGAAGAATTTTGTCAAGTTCCTACAAGTTAGAAGGAACTAGTATTCAAGGTTGATTTTTTTTCCAAACTTGAAATCCAGCCTTTTGTGCACATAAACACCAGGGCATCATAATTCACATTTTCCTAGGATTAAGTTGTGGACTTTAGTGTATTGTATGAGGATCCAAAAGAACTAGATTTGAATAAATGCAATAACATGATCTGCTTTTTTTCTTTCCTGCTGTATTTAGCTTCATACTTCAAAACAACTAAATTACTGTTGCTAAAACTCAAAAGCTTGATCCTGAGTGATACAGTGCGAGTATGGAAATACCATGCTCAAGAAATGAAATTTGTCAGTTAAATTGAGCTAAAGTAGAAAGGAATGGGCACTCTTAGTGAAGGATTGTAATCAACACTGCCTATGGTTACTTGCATGCATTAGAATAGGCATTTACTCTTGGAAAATAAAAATGAAAAGCAACATTTGAACAACTGTAAACTCAGGAGAGGAACCAAAAAAAACAAACTCAAAAAAAAACCCCCACCAAAACCCAAGAGAGACACATTGTTTTGAAAATGAAACTTGCCAAAAAGGTGGTATTGAAACATCCATTTAATGCTGAAAAAGCTAAGGAAAAGCTATTCTTTACTTTTGCAAATATCTTTTATAGGTTTTTCAGAAAAAATAGTCTAATAAAAGTAAACAATGGAAATATTCACAGAAAAAATATTTAAAATACAGCTAATCATTTAAACCATTTTAACTAATATCAAATAATGTGTAAATTTAAAAAAAACCTGTTTATCATCAAAGTTTTTTTACACTTGTTTAACATCTGAGTTAGTGTTAGCCTATATCCAGGAAAAAAAACTTGCTGTGAACTTCAGTTTTGCTAAACTGAAGAACTAGTAACCACTTAAACATTAAAAGGTCATTAAATTTTTGATGCTTTAAGTTTCCATATTCTTGTAGAGAAAAATAATTTTTCCATAGCATCCTGTTAATTTCATTAGATGAATCAAATTCATCATTTCGTACTGTGTGCTGTTTATTCGTGTGGCTAACAGATTCCGGTGACCCAGCATGTTTCATGTTCTCTCAAAAAATGGCTGGACAAATTGTCTACCTGCATATGTAGGCTACTACTGTATAAATTTCTACAAAACTTTTGGACAACTTGTGATGAGAAGCAGCATATCAGTATCAGTACTCAATGTTAATCTTGCAGCAGCTTTCTTTTTATTCATCTTTATAAAATATCTGATTTTTTCCATTGTAACTGAAAGTGTTCTGTGATGTGCAATATTCTTCAAAATTTCAGTATCAAAAGTTCTGTACTGAACAACAGTAGTAGCTTTTTTCTGTTTTAATCAATCTTCTAAATTGGCTGGATTTTCTTATTGTTGGTCTAGGCTATGGAGTTGCTCGTGGAAAAAGCAATTAGCAGTGCTACTGGACCACAGAGCCCTGGGGATGCACTGAGAAGAGTTTTTGAGTGTATATCTTCAGGAATCATCCTTAAAGGCAAGTTGCGTTTGATCAGTGTCTGTATACTTATGTTTTATTAATGTAAAATCTGTAATCTTGATTGAAATAAGGTAGAGATGTGCTACTAATTAGCATAACCATTGTAGGTGGTCCTGGCCTTCTGGACCCTTGTGAGAGAGATCCTTTTGATACACTTGCTGTAATGACAGATCAGCAACGAGAGGATATTACTTCAAGTGCGCAGGTAAGGAAAAGTATGTGTGAAGTAACTAAATTTTATGGCTGTTTTTTTGGGTGTGTTTTTTTTTTTTTGTTTCATTTTGTTTTTTTTAAATGGAGCTATATGCTGGACATGAATTTTCCTTTCTTAGAATAAGAAAGATTGGGATTGCTCTGACGTGGGTTGGGGCAATCCCGAGCACAAATACAGGCTGGGTGGAGGATGGATGGAGAGGAGCCCTGAGGAGAAGGACTTGGGGGTGATGGTTGATGAGAAGCTCAACATGAGCCAGCAATGTTCGCTTGCAGCCCAGAAAGCCAACCATATCCTGGGCTGCATCAAAAGCAGCATGGCCAGCAGGTCGAGGGAAGTGATTCTGCCCCTCTACTCTGCTCTCGTGAGACCCCACCTGGAGCGTCCAGCTCTGGGGCCCCCAGCATAAGAAGGATATGAAGCTGTTGGAGCAAGTCCAGAGGAGGGCCACGAAGATGATCAGAGGGCTGGAGCACTTCTCCTATGAAGACAGGCTGTGAGAGAGTTGGGGCTGTTCAGCCTGGAGAAGAGAAGGCTCTGGGGAGACCTTCTAGCAGCCTTCCAGTACCTGAAGGGGGCCTACAGGAAAGCTGGAGAGGGACTTTTTACAAGGGCATGTAGTGATAGGACAAGGGGTCTAGTGAAAAGGTGTCCGTGCCCATGGCAGGGGGGTTGGAACTAGATGATCTTTAAAGTCCCTTCCAACCCAAGCCATTCTGTGATTTAAAATTATATTGGCATTTAATATTTTATAAATAAATCTGTGTAAGTTTAATTTTTAATATTTATTGTATCCACTTACAGTATTGACCATTCACACTTGCAGCTTAAGAGGTTACTGCCCCTACCTCTTCATTTGATCCTTTTGCTAAAGATTACTAATGTGTAATGGGACATGTGACAAGCCTTGGCTCCTTCAGTGCAAGTCCAGCAGCTAAAATACATGTATAGTATTTTTAAGCTAAGGTGGTGTACTTTGTACAGAAGTGGCAAATGTGACATACACATTTTATTGTGTTGACTTTGATGGGGGAAGGAAGAGGAGATAAGAGCTAAGGATAATATCATACACCACTAATGTTCTTCATTAATTGTTTGACAAAGTACTCGAAATTGACATTTGTTTCTAACAGAAATATCTTCTTTCTACCCTTTTTCTAGTTTGCACTGAGACTACTTGCATTCCGTCAAATACACAAAGTTTTAGGAATGGATCCGTTACCACAAATGAATCAACGCTTCAACATCCATAATAATCGTAAAAGGAGAAGGGACAGTGATGGGGTTGATGGATTTGAAGCAGAGGGGAAAAAAGACAAAAAAGATTATGATAACTTTTAAAAATGTTTGTCATCAGTGCTAAGATTGAAGGTGATAAAAAGTCCATTTGTTGCCTTGCTTTTAAATGGACATAATAATGTCTGTTTAAAACATCCAGAACGAACTTGGTAATTAGATTTGGAAGAGAATAACCTAACTCTTCTATGAGATTCTGAATATTTTAATGGATGTACTGTATCAGACAAATTATGGATGGAAAGACTGCAAATGGAAACTGTTGTCATTGGAAAAAATAGTTTGAGGTTTTTTTCCTCATTGCATTTTCTTTAAATGTGTTGCTAAATCTATAACTTTTCTTCTTTTTTTGTCTGTTTTATTAACAAGTGCATTGTTTTCTTATCTTGACTGTATTTAATGCAGCATTTGTGCTTCTGTTGCTATGTGTATTTTGACTTTTTATTTAGAAGTTTTTTTGTTTGCCTTTGACACTAGTTGTATAAGTTACTTTGCGTTAGATAGTATAAACTGTTCCCCTCCCAATTAATATTTTACAGAACTTTATTTTGTAAAGTGAGACTGCAGGATTGTGTTGATTGTTTTTTTTTTTCCTAAGTGTGAAGGGGTTACAACACATAATTATCCTGCCATTTGAGTGCTCAGAATTAAATGTTTTTGCCAGTCTTGTGGCCTTAGTGTGATATAATGGTGTAATTAAGACAAATTTGTGTTAATCTAATCAAGTTTGCTGTTAGTTGTGCATTAGCAGTATAAAAGCTAATATATACAGTATGGTCTTGCAACAGTTTTAAAGCAGCTGCATAATTGATCAGAGTTTTGCATGATGTTTTTGGTTTTAATAGAAGGGCTTTTAAAACTGTCATTTTAGGTTAAATGCGTAAGTCTTTGTATGATTGACTTTGTGACATAGCAAGGCTAAAAAATAACTTTCTGAATTTCTTTTCTCAACATACAAGCAGAAGCAGGCATTTCCCATTTAGACAAAGTTAGTAATTCTTTTCAGTCAACTTTGTCAATGATATTAATGCCTCTCAGCCCTTAAAATAAATGTTTGTCATATCAGTGCCTGTGAGGTCATTCCTTATAGCTATTCCTGTATAAACTTTGTGATTTTTTTTAATAATTCAAATTTTTAAAAGTGAAGTATTACTGAAAAAGTGAAGGTTATCAAAGGAAAAAAAAAAACAGAAAATTATTTGATGTGGCCATAGTGTATGCTTATGTCTCTTTCAAAAAGCTAAATATAGCAGTGGTGTAGTAAAGTTACATCATACTGTTGATGGATGCTCTGGTACATAGGTGTGATTTGTTGTCACAGCACTACAGTGGAATATACAAATAAAAACTAAAATGTATTAAATGACTAAAATTCATTATATGCTGGAAACTGAAGTTTCACTCATTCTGTTCAATGTGTATTATGATTTGTTGCAAACCCATAAAACGCACAGATTAACATAGACTAACATTCTGGTAACTACTTTATCAATGGCTGTAGGGGAGTATCACACATTACAAAGATCATTTGTTATTTCTGGTACAATTTATTAAAAAACCCTTTTGTTCCATTTTGAGGTCGAATTTATCTTTGACCTTTTTAATAAATAGCTCTTGGAGTAGGGGGATGTTTTTCTTTGCAACACCTACTGCTAACAGCATGGGCCTGTGGAATAAAAATACAATATTTTAGAAAAATAGAGGGAGTCTTAAAGAAAAATTTTAATACAGTGTTCTTTAAGTATCAGAGTGTGATTTTTAAAAGGAGTGGTTATTAGTGGTTAGCAAATAAAAGGAAAGCCTTCTCACCAATTTCAGCATCAGAAATACAATAATTAACATGTGCTTTAAAATTACTTTAAAAAAAGATTACACTAGTTTCTGTTGTCCAGCCTTGTTGCATAGCTACAGGCATGTGCTTGTTCTTAGTCTTTTTTTAAGAGGATATATTGCTGCCATAGTGTCTAGCCATTACTATTTATTTTGAAAGCTACAGGTGCTATTCATGTGGCTAGTTCATACCAAAGTTTTTTTCCTCATAAAGCAAACTTGTCTATTCAGGCATGTGACCCTAAAATTTAGGTTTAAAAAGGTCAAAGATGTATTTTGGATTTCCTGTATTTTTGTTCTACTGGCTTTTAACTCTTAACCAATTTCTGGATATTTTGAACTATTGTATACTTAAAGGGATTCCACATTAAATATTGTCTCTGTTTAGCCTGCATCCAGGGCTAAAAAATAACCAGCTGTTCTATCACCCAGTGTCCCCTCCCCAGCCAAGAAAGGGAATTGGGAAAAGAAAGGAGACTTGTGGGTTGAAATGGAAACAGATTTAATAAAATAGTATTGGTTTTCTTAATACTAAGGCTAATATAAAATACACAGAGTTATACTCAGCCCAGATAGTGGTCATGAGCTGCGTGGTCGCAAGCTGCACACTCGCAGCAGTGAATGCCAGATGTCAAACACTGCGAGCACCACAGCTCGAGTGAAAGTCCGATGGTCACAACAACTGGGAGAGCAGGCTGCAGGAGCAGAATGACGGGCGAGACCCTCCAGGGATGGCAACCATTAAAGAGAGAGAGAGGCTGTCCCTAGCAAACTTTCCAATTTATAGTGAACATGATCTTTATGGTATAGAATACACCTGTGGGCCAGCCTAGGTCAGCTGCCCTGGCTTTGGCTCCTCCTAGCTTAAGCACCTGGCTAACTCAAAACTGCTAATAGCCTTGATCACCATGGAAGCCTGCATACCATGGCTGGCCACAAAATAAAACAAAGTGTCTTATCAACTTTGTTCCTGACATATTAGGTGCTGCAGTCTTCTCAAAAGTGCAGCTTTTCTGAACAGAAAACTGATTCTATGATGCTATCCCAACGAAACAAGGACAGGTTTCCACCCCTTATTCTATATCATCTATGCCACGTCCAAGTCACTATTATTTTCCCCATCTCTCTCTCTCTCTATCTATATATATACATATATGCACACAGATTATCATTCCCTTAGTCTCTGGGTCATCTCTCTAAAAAGTTCATTGAATTCATTTAGTCCAAAACTGTGGTTTCCATCTGTCATAATAGTCTTTCAGGGCAGGAGAAAATGATAAGGGATTCACTCAGTTGTCAGATCAGGACCAGGCCCCAATACAGTGTGATGGACGGGTAAAGTCGGGCACAACAGAATGATGTGTCATGCATCTGGTGTATCTGACATGGCCCATGTTCACTGTCTGGGGCGATTCTTACTGTAATAAATAACTAGAGAAATGATGACAAGCATTATCATATAACAATTAGCAACATACAGTTCAAGTTATTGGCTATTCTCACCCAAAATCAAATCTCCTTGAGCTACACATTGAACTTCCCCATCCTCCTGCATCATCTACCAGGTGCACCCAGGTCCTTGAGCAAAAGCAATCCCACAAATGGGTTTGCCTTTGCTTGAGGCAGGAGGAATCCAAACTGTTTTCCCCAACATATTCCTTGCGTGAACCACAGGGACTTTATCCCCCTCTGCAGTACATAACAATTCTGATTGAGCAGGGCCGGCCTGATTGACAGATCCCCTGGTGTTAACTAACCAGGTGGCTTTTGCTAAATGTACATCCCAGTTTTTGAATGTCCCATCACCCATTGCTTTCAATGTAGTCTTCAACAGTCCGTTACATCATTCCACATTCCTGGCGGCTGGTGCATGGTAGGGGATGTGATATATCCATTCAATACCATGCTCTTTAGCCCAGGTGTCTATGAGGCTATTTCAGAAATGAGTCCCATTGTCTGACTCGATTCTTTCCAGAGTGCCATGTCACCACAAAATCTGCTTTTCAAGGCCCACAATAGTGGTGGCATGAGGCACAGAGTATGTTTCCAACCAGCCGGTACTTGCTTCCACCATTGTGAGCACACAGCGCTTGCCTTGCCGGGTTCGGGGAAGTAAGATATAATTTGCCAGGCCTCCCCATACTTATATTTCAGCCATCATCCTCTATAGCAAAGTGGTTTTAGTCTTTTGGCTTGTTTAATTGCAGCGCATGTTTCACATTCGTGGATGACCTGTGTAATAGTGTCCATGGTCAAATCCACCCCTCAGTCACAAGCCCATCTATATGTTGCATCTCTTCCTTGGTGGCCTGAAGTGTCATGGGCCCACCAAGCTAAAAATAATTCACCTTTATGCTGCCTGTCCAGGTCTACCTGAGACACTTTAATCTTAGCAGCTTGATCCACCTGCTGGTTGTTTTGATGTTCCTCAGTGGCCTGACTCTTGGGTATGTGGGCATCTACGTGACGTACCTTCACAACCAGCTTCTCTAAATGGGCAGCAATATCTTACCACAATAGGGCAGCCCATATGGGTTTGCCTCTGCGCTGCCAGTTCTTTTTCTTCCAGTGCTTTAACCACCCACACAGGGCATTTGCTACCATCCACGAGTCAGTGTACAGGTAGAGTACTGGCCATTTTTCTTGGTCAGCAATATCTAGAGACAGCTGGATGGCTTTCACTTCTGCAAACTGACTCAACTCACGTTTTCCCTCAGCCACTTCTGCGATTTGTCATGTAGTATTCCACACAGCAGCTTTCCACCTTCACTGTTTGCATATAAGAAGATCAGTGAACAAGGCATGTCGCTTCTCATTTTCTGATAGTTTATTATATGGTGGGGCTTCTTCAGCACACATCACCCCCTCCTCTAGTGACATGCCAAAATCTTTGCCTTCCGGCCAGTCCATAATCACTTCCAAAATCCCTGGGCGATTGGGGTTCCCTATTTGAGCCCTCTGAGTAATCAATGCAACCCACTTACTCCATGCAGCATCAGTTGCATGATGTCTGGAGGGGGGTCTTCCCTTTAAACATCCAGTTCAACACTGGCAATTGGGGCGCCAGGAATAGCTGTGCCTCAGTACCAATTACTTCCAAAGCAGCTCCAACTCCTTCATAGGCTGCCAGTATTGCTTTTTCAGTTGGAGTATAATGGTCCTCTGATCCTCTATATCCTCAGCTCTAAAACCCTAGGTGTCCTGGTTTGGACTAGGACAGACTTTTCAGTTAAGTTTAAGTGACTGTACTTTCTGACTACACATGCTTGTTGCCATGGAAACTACGGTCCCTGTTGGGTCTCTGTTACACAAAGGAAAGGACCATAGAATTGTTGCACCTTCAGAGAGGAGCAGACAGGACAGGTGACCCAAACCTGACCAACGGGGTATTCCATCCCACCCATGTGATACTCAGTTTAAAGCTGAGGGACCGAAGGAACATGCATTCTTCCCCTATAGCTGGCATGCAGGGAGGACTCTGCCCATGCTTATGCCTTTGCTCTTGAATCCAGTTCCCACCTGCTGCTGCATCTGATTCAGGACTCCGCAGTGCCTGCCCAGCAGTGTAGCAGCGTCAATGGTGACATGATCGCCATCGGGGGGGGGGGCTCAATAGTGGTTTTGTATATAATTCATTATCATAGAATCATAGAATGGTTTGGGTTGGAAGGGACCTTAAAGAGCATCTAGTTCCAACCCCCCTGCCATTGGCAGGAACACCTTTCCACTAGACCAGATTGCTCAAAGCCTCATCCAACCTGGCCTTGAACAATTCCAGGGAGGGGGCATCCACAACTTCTCTGGGCAACCTGATCCAGTGTCTCACCACCCTCACAGTAAAGAATTTCTTCCTAATATCTAATGTAAATCTACCCTCTTTCAGTTTAAAACTGTTACCCCTTGTCCTATCACTACATGCCTTTGTAAAAAGTCCCTCTCCAGCTTTCCTGTAGGCCCCCTTCAGGTACTGGAAGGCTGCTAGAAGGTCTCCCCGGAGCCTTCTCTTCTCCAGGCTGAACAACCCCAACTCTCTCAGCCTGTCTTCATAGGAGAGGTGCTCCAGCCCTCTGATCATCTTCGTGGCCCTCCTATGGACCTGTTGGAGCGAGTCCAGGTCCTTCTTATGCTGGGGGCCCCAGAGCTGGACACAGTACTCCAGGTGGGGTCTCACGAGAGCAGAGTAGAGGGGCAGAATTACCTCCCTCGATGTGCTGGCCACGCTTCTTTTGACGCACTCCAGGATGCAGTTGGCTTTCTGGGCTGCAAGCACACATTGCCGGCTCATGTTGAGCTTCTTGTCAACTATCACCCCCAATTCCTTCTCCTCAGGGCTCCTCTCCATCCATCCTCCCCCCAGCCTGTAATTGTGCTTGGGATTGCTCCGACCCACATGCAGGACCTTGCACTTGGCCTTGTTGAACTTCATGCGGTTCACACAGGCCCAGCTCTCAAGCCTGTGACATCCCTTCCCTCCAGTGTGTCAACCGCACCACACAGCTTGGTGTCGTCGGCAAACTTGCTGAGGGCGCACTCAATCCCACTGTCCATGTCGCCGACAAAGATGTTAAACAGCACCGGTCCCAATACTGACCCCTGAGGAACACCACTTGTCACTGGTCTCCACTTGGACATCGAGCCGTTGACCGTAACTCTTCGAGTGCGACCATCCAGTCAATTCCATATCCACCAAGTGGTCCTTCCGTCAAGTCCATGTCTCTCCAATTTAGAGACAAGGATGTTGTGCGGGACAGTGTCAAATGCTTTGCACAAGGCCAGATAGATGACATCAGTCGCTCTTCCCTTATCCACCAAAGCTGTAACCCCGTCATAGAAGGCCACCACATTTGTCAGGCACGATTTGCCCTTAGTGAAGCCATGTTGGCTGTCACCAATCACCTCCTTGTTTTCCATGTGCCTTAGCATAGTTTCCAGGAGGATCTGCTCCATGATCTTGCCAGGCACAGAGGTGAGACTGATTGGCCTGTAGTTCCCCGGGTCTTCTTTTCTTCCCTTTTTGAAAATGGGGGTTATGTTTCCCCTTTTCCATTCAGTGGGAACTTCACCAGATTGCCAGGACTTCTCAGAAATGATGGATAGCGGCTTAGCAACTTCATCTGCCAGTTCCCTCAGGACCCACGGATGCACCTCATCAGGTCCCATGGACTTGTGCACCTTCAGGTTCCTTAGATGGTCTCGAACCTGATCTTCTCCTACAGTGGTGATTCTTCATCCTTCCAGTCCCTGCCTTTGCTTTCTGTGACTTGGGCAGTGTGGCTTGAGCACTTGCCGGTGAAGAGTGAGGCAAAAAAGTTGTTGAGTACCTCAGCCTTCTCCATGTCTTGGGTAACCATGTCTCCCGTTTCCTTCTGGAGAGGGCCCACATTTTCCTTAGTCTTCCTTTTATCACTGACGTACCTGTAGAAGCTTTTCTTGTTGCCCTTGACATCCCTGGCCAGATTTAATCCTATCAGGGCTTTAGCTTTCCTAACCTGGTCCCTGGCTGCTTGGACAATTTCTCTGTATTCCTCCCAGGCTACCTGCCCTTGCTTCTACCCTCTGTTGGCTTCCTTTTCATGCCTGAGTTTTTCCAGGAGCTCCTTGTTCATCCATGTGGGCCTCCTGGCGTTTTTGCCTGACTGACGTAATCTTACGTATATCTTGCAGCTCACTCAGGGATAGAGATTGAGTGGTTACCTCTGGTTACTCCTCCTGTGATGTCCCTGGTAGGCCTTCGCAACCTGCTCTTTTTGTGTATTTCTTCTTCTGTACAGGGGCAACTGGTACTGGCACTGGCTGAATCCCTAGGTCAGCTGCATCACCCATTGCTGGGGGCTGAATAGCTGCAGTGCTTGTTGCCGAAGTCTGGGTAATCGCAGCCAGTATCACCTCGAATTCAGTAATCGCAGTAGCCATTGCAGAAATTTGATTAGCCTCTGGGGTAGCTGCAGTGCATGCCGTAGGCGCTGGCAGGGTCTGAATATCTGCAACGCCTGTCGTGGTGGCCAGGGCAGCTGTGGTGTCTGTCATAGTGCTGCTGCGGGGCCTGTTAGAGTGGTTGCAGCAGCTGCACCATACCCACCCCTATACTGATGTTTTACTCTAAGCGAGACCAAGAACTGAAGGACATTCAAAAGGCCTGACAATATGAGCATGGTGGTTGAAGCATCCCAAGGGTATTCAAAATTCCCCAGAACTGCTGAAATAAGCCTCAAGAGAGAAGGAAAGCACCAAACAAATGTCTCCCCCTCAGTCTGACCATGCGAAAAGAAACAAAAAGTATAATTAGCAACAAAGTCCACTAGCTGACTCCCGAAATATTCAGAGGAATCTGCCACTGTTGTTTTGCTTAGCACTTTGCCCACTGCCATTCCATAGGAATCAGAAATCAGCACAATTAGAAAAGACTTTATAATACCATAAATGAATGCCAAACAACATAGCAAAGTGATACCTATAACCCCACACCCAGAAGCAATTATCCGCACAAAACCAATAACAAAGGGTGGTAAAGCTGCCCACAGTTCCAAAAGCAACTCTGAAAAGAAATCACAGAGAATTCTGCCCAAAGACCATGTTGCCCACACCAACATAATGAATGCTTGTAACAAATGCAGTCAGATCTGTTAAAACTTCAACCCTCCAAGACCTTCAGATTAAAAGTCTGCTGTTTCCTGGGTAAGCTATTCATGTTGGGCGCCAAATAAACTGTCCCCATTTAGCCTGCATCCAGGGCTAAACAATAACCAGTTGTTCTATCACAGAATCACAGAATCAATCAGGTTGGAAGAGACCTCAGGGATCATCGAGTCCAACCATTGCCCTGACACCACCATGTCAACTAGACCATGGCACTAAGTGCCATGTCCAGTCTTTTTTTTAAACACATCCAGAGATGGTGATTCCACCACCTCCCTGGGCAGCCCATTCCAATGTCTAATAACCCTTTCTGAGAAGAAATTCTTCCTAATGTCCAACCTGAACCTCCCCTGGCGAAGCTTGAGGCTATGTCCTCTTGTCCTATCGCTAGTTGCCCGGGAGAAGAGGCCGACTCCCACTTCACTACAACCTCCCTTCAGGTAGTTGTAGACTGCAATAAGGTCACCTCTGAGCCTCCTCTTCTCCAGGCTAAACAACCCCAGCTCCCTCAGCCATTCCTCATAGGTCAGAAATCACTCAATGACTCCTCCCCAGCCAAGAAAGGGAATTGGGAAAAGGAAGGAGACTTGTGGGTTGAAATGGAAACAGTTTTAATAAAATAAGAAAACCAATGTTAATACTAATTCTAATATAAAATTCACAGAGTTATACTCAGCCCATATAGTGGTTGCGAGCTGCACGCTCCCAGCAGTGAATGCCAGATGTCAAACACTGCGAGCACCACAGCTCCAACGAACAGGAGAGCAGGCCTTGGGAGCAGAATGACGGGCAAAACCCTCCAGGGATGGTGACCATTGAAGAGAGAGCTGTCCCCAGCAAATTTTCCAATTTATACTGAACATGACGTTCATGGTATAGAATACTGCCATTGGCCAGCCTGGGTCAGCTGCCCTGGCTTTGGCTCCTCCTAGCTTAAGCACCTGGCTAACTCAAAACTGCTAACAACCTTGATCACCATGGAAACCCACATACCATGGCTGGCCATGAACTAAAACAGTGTCTTATCAACTTTGTTCCCACCATATTGGGTGCTGCAGTCTTCTCAAAAGTGCAACTTTTCTGAACAGAAAATTGATTGTATGATTCTATCCCAGCAAAACCAGGACAAATATGAAGCTGTGACCATGATTTTTGTACTGTGTGATGAAGAGTGAATTTGCAGATTTTTTCTGTTTTTCCTGCCCATTTTAATGGGTATTTTAGCTATGTAACTTCTGACTCTTGTTAAGCTAAGAAGAATGAAAAAACAAGGTTTTAAAAAGTACGGAGCTAGCTTTGATTTTAAATATTACATTGTGCACTTAGGAAGACAAAAATAAGACCAAGTAATCAATTTACAAACAAGTAATCATTTTAATATCCTATGTTTTGATAATGCTAGCAGTTTACTAATAAGCAGTGTTTGCCTTTTTTATTCAGCAATGCTGTGTGTTAAACCTCAAAGTGCCAGACACTATAGTCATAACGCACAAAAGAGAAATGTATGGGGAAAATTAACTCCATCCCAGCCAGATATACCCTTATGGATAACTCCAGTTAAAAGAACTAGTCTTTGAGTGAATTATAAATTTGAGAAGAAGGGGGGGGTGAACACAAAAAAAATTATATCAGAAAGACGAACAGAACTGATTAAATGGATCAAAATGAAGAAACAAAATGAGGAAGGCTGTCGTTATATTTGTCACGGCGGTCAAATAAAAACAGGAGACAGAATGATAGTTTCAAGCAGGCAGCAAAGCAAGAGCAAAAGCAAAAGAGTGCCTCTGTTTATTTTACTCCATTTTTTAGATCTTCCCCCCTCTAGCTGGCTAGCTTTATGATTGGTTGCACTCGCTGTTCACGCGCCCGACCGCAACCGCTGATTGGCCATCACGCGCCAGCCACGAGTCCACAGTTGGCAGCTGGAATATCACTCCGTATCTTGTTTTTCTCACATCCTGTTTTCTTGCTAAATTCCTTCAAGGTCAGGGTCGCCAGCAGCCCAGTCCAATCCCACAATCATCCGTTGCAGGGCCCTTTGCAAACAAGAAAACAAACACGGTAACATGAGCATGATGATACAAACTCCAAACAATCCCATAAGTCCCATCTTTATCAATCCTGTCAGCCATCCCCTGAATCCTAGGTGACCCAGCCAGTCATCAAAGAACCCATGATCCATGACCATGCGTTAATAATAAAAAGTCTATAGCAGCTCTATTTTGCAAGGTAGCATGTCGAATACTATCTACATCATTGGCTAATGCTTCTAAAACTCTAGAAGTGTGGTTAGCTCTTTTTGCAACCCAGCAAGCTAAATTTCGCAGTTGCATCAACCCTTGGGCAGCATCGTTACATTCTATCCCTATGGTAGCGACACTTCTTTTTACCTGGCCTTATGTAGGTTAGTATGGTTAGTATGACTTTTCACGTAGGCATTAGTAGACTTAATTTGCTTATGGTACGCAGACCTCCCACCTTCTTACTGGGACACCTTGGCCAAGCCCTATCCCCACAAATTAGGAATAAACCCTTTGGTAATTTTTGCTTTCAGATCCGTTTATGGGGATCCCCACTAGACATGTATGAAAGGGTTGTTCAGGCTGAGCTAAGGAGGCACAAAACTGCATCTGGTTCAGGCTCCGCATCAGAGTCACCCAAACGTTGTGACTCCCCTCCCAAGGTGTCAGCGGAAGGACTATCAGCTGGTGTCCTCTTGTCAGCTCCAGGATCTAAAGCAGGCTTCACACACCTGGTGGGAAACCACCATGGCCCTGCATCTGTGGAGACACAAGCATACCCACGTCCCCAGGTAATTAAATCCCACGGGCCTGTCCACTTTCCCGTTTGCAGGTCTTGTGCTAAAACCTTTGCCCTGACAAGAGGATCATCTCCCTGCAAAGACAAAAAATGAGAGATAATTACAGAACACTCTTTCCCGGTTGGCACAGTTGAATGATTCAATGTGTACACAGCCTTCCATAGGCGAGCATGCGGGGTCTCAGAGCTCATTCCCCCTTTTTGTTTTTCGAGAAGTTGCTTCAGAGTGTGGTGCACTCGTTCCACAATGGCCTGGCCGGTTGGGGAATGAGGAATGCCAGTAACATGTTCCACCCCCCAGGAGGCGAGAAATCGGGTCATGCGTGCAGATATATACGCTGGCCCATTGTCCGTCTTAATATGTTTCGGAATCTCAAGGGCAGCCCAGGCTTGCTGAAGATGTGAGATGGCGTCGATTGCTTTCTCGCCAGCATGGGCCAATGCCCACACAACCTTAGAAAAAGTATCCACAGAGACATGAACATATTGTAGGCGAGCAAAAGAGGGAATGTGTGTTACGTCCGTTTGCCACAGGTCCAAGGCTTGGCAGCCGCGCGGGTTAACCCCACGTGGAAACACCAGTCCGGGTCCTAGGCGTTGACACTCCGGACAAGCGGAGGTGATAGATTTCGCATCTGCAAAAGAGATCTTGAATTGACAGACTAACGCCCAAGCCCCTTGGTGAAAAAACTGGTGAGACAGAAATGCTTGATGAACTAGGTCTGGCACTGGAGGGGTCCAAGTGGGGGCTGTGAGGGCATTGGCACACGCATTCCCTTCACATATGAATCCTGGCAGACTGGTGTGGCTGCGAATATGCAAGATATAATACCTATGCATACGTCGGTTCACTATAGTCCATAGCATTTTCAGCAACGAAAATAATTGTTCTGAGTTTACCTCTTTGAGCAGCGCACGATCAACACACTGTGCAATATCTGCTACATAAGCAGAGTCCGTAACAATGTTTACAGCACAATGCGAAAATGTTTTAAAAGCAACAATGGCAGCACTAAGTTCAACCAATTGAGGTGATCCCTGTACTAAATGCACCAATTCCTGCCATTGCCTTCCGTCATGCCAGGTAACTACTGCTTTTCCCGATTTTCCAGAGCCGCCAGTAAAGACCGTGGGGCCTTGTACTGGGCTATCCGCTGCCAGCGGCTTTTGAATCACTTGTAACTCTGAATGAATTTGTAATAATTTGTGACTGGGAAGGTGATAAGATACCTGCCCTTCAAATCCTTCCAGGGCCAATTGAAATGGTAAACTGTTTGCCATACACCAGCTTACATAATCGTGTTCAATGGGAATTATCAGTTGACTGGGGTCTCGGCCCGTGAGTTGAACGCATCGTGCGCGTCCTTTCGTGATTATTTTTGATATCAGCTCAATCTGAGTGCTCACTGTTTTTCGTGGTTGAACGGATAAAAACCGCCACTCTAGAATGTGTAGCGGATCCTGCCAGCACTCATTCCACTGGCCCAGTAATCCCATGGGATGATAGTTGGCAATGGCTACATATAAACTTACTGGTATCTCTAAATCCACACGATGTACCTTTTTCTGCCACATACCATTGGCCACTTCCTCTAAAGCCAAGGTGGCTTCCACTGTCAATGACCGGGGAGACATCAAATCAGTGTCTCCCTTCAATAGGTCAAAAAGCGGCTTCAATTGAGCAGTCGGGAGGCACAAGTACGGCCTTACCCAATTGATGGTCCCTAATAATTTTTGCACATCATTCAGGGTTTTGATGTTTATTCGGAATTGGATGGATTGTGGCTCAATTGTCTGATCCAACTACTTCCAGGGGGCCTGCTGCTGAACTTTTTCCGGTGCTATACACAGCCCGAAAGTGGCCAATGATTGCCGCAGAACTGGATATACTTGTTGAAGTTCTGCTTTATCTGCAGCTGACACAAGAATATCGTCCATGTAATGATAACAGTATACCTGTGGAAATTGCTCCTGTACTGGTGTCAACGCCTTTGCTACATACCATTGACATATTGTGGGACTGTTTTTCATGCCTTGCGTTAATACCGTCCACTGATATCGTTGACAAGGCGCCATGTTGTTCCTACTAGGTATTGAAAAAGCAAATTTGCATTTGTCAGTTTCATGTAAAGGGATGGTGAAAAAACAATCCTTCAGATCAATAACCAAAATGTCCCAGTTTTGTGGAATCATAGTCGGAGAGGGCACGCCTGGTTGTAAGGCTCCCATCCCCTCCATCACGTCATTTACTTTTCGCAGATCCTGCAGTAGTCACCATTTACCTGACTTTTTCTTAATTACAAACACAGGGGTGTTCCAGGTGCTATGGGAAGGTTCTAAGTGACCTTGTGCTACTTGTTCTTCCACTAATTGTTGGAGGGCTACACACTTTTTTTCAGGAAGGGGCCACTGCTCCACCAAAATGGGGGTGTTTGTTAGCCAAGTTAGAGGCAGAGTTGGTCTCTGTGCACCCTCCACAACAGTGGCCCCTATTAAAAATCCTTTTGTGTACCAATGACCACTCCCCATTGTCCCAGAACATCCCGTCCCCACAAATTCAAGGGAACATCAATCACGTAGGGTCGCACTGTTGCCATCTGACCCTCAGGGCTCTGAACTTGCACCATAAATCATCTCTGGACACTCTGTGTCGCACCACCTACTCCTGCCAGCAGGGAGCCAGCCGAGCAGGTGGGCCAGGATCGAGGCCATATACATGCAGATATGATAGTCACATCTGCTCCCGTATCAATCATCCCCGTCACCTGTATTGTCGAGGGGGTTCCTCTGGCGAAGGTGATTATACAAGTTAAAGTTGGGCAGTTATTCTGTATGCTCTGAGCCCAAAAGATCTGCGGCATTCCTGTCGAACCGAACCCCCCCTCCCCTCTGATCTTATCCTGTTTACAAGTGACTTGCGCTCGGAAAGGAATCAACTGCGCGATCCGGCTACCTTCGGAAATTGACACGGGGGGGTAGGGGTCCATACCATCGCACAAATTTGACCCATATAGTCTGCATCAATAACTCCTGGTAAAACAAATAGACCTTGCAAGGTTACACTAGGACATCCGAGTAATAGTGCACTTAACCCGTTTCCAATGGGTCCCATGGCATTCAATGGAACCTTATGCACTCTGCTGTTCTCTATTGTGATTGCGGTTGCTGTGGTAACATCCAGTCCGGCGCTCCCTGCGGTTCGGGCTGCGAGTTGACAGCATAGGCCTAAGCGGGTCACTTCAGCTGACCTTGAGCATTATACTTAGACCCGCACTGCTTCACAAGATGCCCCAGCTTCCCACAGTGATGACACATCAAAACAGAGTTACCTCCCCTACTCAGCTTCGACTTCTTAGGGCAGTTTTTCTTAAAGTGACCTTCTTGCCCGCATGTATAACAACGATGAACTACCTTAACTGCTGCCGCAAATGTGTTTGATAAATGCCCCATCTGAAACGTGGTGGTTCCTACTTTCCCACAAGCATCCATTAGCTCGGTTACGGTGGGGTTACGGTTTGCCATCCCTGCAATAAGTTTCCTGCAGTCCTCGTTTGCGTTGTCCTTCGCTAACTGTAACAACAATGTTTCTTTAGCAGCCCCGTTTAGTATTTGTTTTTCTAAGGCATCTCTCAACCTATCTAAAAACGACACGTATCCCTCACCTGGACCTTGTTTTATTGTGGTCCAAGATTATTGAGGAGCACCGTTATCTGGGACCTGCAACAGGGCCTGGAAGGCCAGTTCTTTTCCCTGTTGCAGGATTAAAGGATGCAAGTGAGCTTGCAATTGGGGAGAATTCATCAGAGGATCTCCCATCAACTGCGGTATCCCAGCCCCAAAACGGGGATCATCTTGTGGATATTCCAAATTCATCAATGCCTGTTCGTTAGCAAATCGCCTCCAGTTTGCCTCAAAAAGCAACATTTGCATAGGGGTCAGTATCACTCGAGCAATTGCGTGGCAGTCGTGGGCTGTCAAGTCTCCCATAAAAATACTACACAATAACAATTGAGCATAGGGCGAGCCCAGACCATGTTGCATACATGTAGCTCTTAACTCCTTAATCACGTCCCAATTAAATGGCTCCCACTCGGATGGGCCGTTCCCGTCCCCTTGATATACCGGGCAAGCCAATAGCCCGCCACCCATAGCAGCCACGGTCCCGAAATCACCGTCCGCAAGTGCGTGCTCTCTTAATTTTCTCCAGAACTTGGCCGGGTCCGGGCCAGACACAGTAACCTGGACTGGCTGCAGCGTGAATAACTCCTCCATGCTATCGCCTGACTTTCCCGACCCTCGGGCTCTGCAGCAACTATGTCCTGCTTCCATCTCTTCAGAAAGGTCTATTAAGGGTCGCTCAGTCTCAGATTCGGGTAATGGGACAGTAGAAGGATCAATGTTCCGCTGCTGTTCTCTGGGCGGTGGGGAGGGCTCTGGCGGCGTGGAGGGTGGTGGGGGGGGCTCTGATGGCGTGGAGGGCGGTGGGGGGGGCTCTGATGGCGTGGAGGGCGGTGGGGGGGGGTCTGGCGGCGTGGAGGGCGATGGGGGGGGGTGTCTCTGGCGGCGCAGAGGGCGAAGTCACTGTGAGAGGAGCTGTAGCCGCCTCAGCCGCTGCCTTTGCCTCTCTGTCCGCCTTCATTTGCTCCAGTGAGTCTATAACTAATCTCCACGTCATCAACGATGCAGTGGTGATCTTGTCCCCCCTTGAGGCAGCCTCAAAGAGAGACATTCCAGCGCTTTGCCACGTACTAACTTCGAAAGCAGTCTGCGCCGTAGCTGGCAAATTATTCTTTTTACACCACACCAGCAATGTTCTCAGGGCATTCTCCTCATATTTGATGCCCCTCCTTTCAAGGATGCTTATCGGTACTGTTAGTATGGATTTTTCCTCGGCTGAAATTTTAGCACCCATGTTAATTAGTCCCCAACGGCTCACCTCTTCAGGTGTCTGTTACAGTGGTCCAGACCTCAGGCTCAACTCCGCCTGTCTCAGCTACGTTGGACACCCGCCGTCACCACTCATCGTCCGCGGTCAATTAGCACCTCTAAATGCTCCGGTCGTTCCTCACACGGGGCACCATTTGTCGTTATATTTGTCACGGCGGTCAAATAAAAACGGGAGATAGAAGGATAGTTTCAAGCAGGCAGCAAAGCAAGAGCAAAAGCAAAAGAGCGCCTGTGTTTATTTTACTCCATTTTTTATATCTTCCCCCCTCTAGCTGGCTAGCTTTATGATTGGTTGCACTTGCTGTTCACTTGCCCGACCGCAACCGCTGATTGGCCATCACGCGCCAGCCACGAGTCCATAGTTGGCAGCTGGAATATCACTCCGTATCTTGTTTTTCTCACATCCTGTTTTCTTGCTAAATTCCTTCAAGGTCAGGGCCGCCAGCAGCCCAGTCCAATCCCACAGAAGGCTCTTTCTTCGAGAACTACAAATCAAAGCTAAATTAAAAATGGAAGAAAAGTTATGTCAAGTAGTAAAACAGTAAACTACAAATTATAAAAATAAATAGCGTGGGGAAAATTAAGAGAAAGGCTCTATTTCATGCAGAGAGAAGACCTGGTGCAGTATGTGATTTGCCATACACGCAGCAACTGCAGTCCTCCACAAAAACATAGAAGAAAAAAGAAGTGCCAGGTGATTTAGAAGGTTGAGACTGAAATGGTTTAGGCCAGCAGAGCTGTGGTGCTAATAAATGTTACGTGAAATGTCACTGCAAATGAGCTAGGAGGAAAGGTGAAGTGAGAGATGAAGAGAAGGCACTGACCTTTAATGCATCTATCCTACTTAACAGACAAACCTGTACATCTAGTGTTCATGCCTTGCTCCATTACATTTGAATGAAGAGGAGAATTTTAGAGAGCCTGTGAGCACACATCTCCAAACACCTGGAAATCAAAATGCTGCACAGCCAAAAAAAGTGCAGCTTTATGCAGCAAATCAACAGGCTCAAGTGGGCTAATATTTGAAACGAATCTGCTTACAACAGCAGAGAGCGCTGTGTCGTTAGCAGCAGCTTCCATTTGGAAAGGCAGAGTTAATTTTCACATTTCTGTGACAAGCACGAAGCGAAAATGGTAGTTTCAGCTACTCCAGCGTTCCTCTCTATTGCCAAAGGATGCACTTAAAAAAAACAAAAAAAACCCCCCAAAAACAAACGAACACCAAAAAAAAGCCCCTGATGCAGTAAATTTGCCATGGCAGCAAAATCCAATATAAAATCTCTGCTACTGCATAAGAAGAGAGCAGTGGTTAGAAACACAATTAGGATTATTTCATGAAAAAATTAGAATTAAATACTTTTAGGGGCAAAGAAATGAAACGTTTCAGAGAGTAGGTATAGGAGAAGGGAGAAAAGAGATTCAATTTGTCCAGAGTCACTGGGGGGCTGCAAAGAAGAAATGAGCTATAGAAGTTCCCCCAGGTAACGATTCCTGCTGAGGAAGGCAACCTGAGAAAGAGGTTATAAAGGAAGACCTGAGAAAATGTGTTAGAAGAGTATATCTGGCAAAACATTGGGAACAGGAGAAGAAAGACATTTCAGATATATTTCTTGTGTGAGGAGATAGTGTGCATTTTTGCTTTCTTGCATCCATTTCTTACAAAACTTCTTGCGGCTGTGTTGTCTGCCTCTCCTGCTGCCAAGGATGATTTCAGGGTAATAGATTCAGGATAAGCATTCCTCATACAGCAGTGGTAAATCATAAACCAGGATTCTGGATGCTTTAACTAATGTCCCCAGCATATTCTCCAGCATATCCAAAGGCATAAGATGTGCTAATTTACAAGCTGTGCGACCAATGCAGAGCTTGTATTACAGGAGTAGCCAGGGCTGAAGTGTTTCCCAAGGAGCAATGAAGCATAGTAAGAGAAAACAGACCTGAAAGCCAAGGGCTTGGAACAAAGTCCACACAAGAAACTTCCACCAACCCTCTGCTGTTTTACATATTCTCCCCAAGGAACAGACCCTCTACAGATGTCACCCACGCATCAGACAAGAACAGACGATTTAAAATAACTTATTTCCCTGGAAAAATGTTCTGGAAGCGCAGGTGGGTTCTGGAGTCCCCAAGACAAATGTTTCCAAATACCCATCTGACATTCAGGTGTGCCAAACTCCCATGCAGGCATCAGCATGAACATGTTTTAATTCTAGAAAGTTTTGTCAAGAAACTTTCCAAAGGCCTGGAGCCAAAAACCACAGTTCTGGAGAAAAAAATTCTAGCAAGCCCAAGACAGTTGCTAACAGGGTAGAATACATGGTTTTATGAGATTTCTTTTACAAGATTTGCTGCTTCAAAGATTCATTTATCTTAGCCAAATAAAGGTTTACCTTGCTTAAACAAAGGTCTTTTGAGGTCAGGGACAAAAATAGGAAGCTAGGTCCAGCCTCTAGACTCACATTTGTGTTTTACCATTAGTTTTTACAGTTTCTACTAAAGAGCATGTAACTTTCCTTAATGGGTGGGCTTGTGCCTGTTTCTTAAATTATCTGGGCTGGAATTTTTAGTTACAGCAACTGTATGGGAACTGGGGTTGACAACATGAGCATTTAGCTGGATGGCTCCTGTCAAAACCCCAGATAGATATGCGATTAGTGAGTGTGTGAGCTGGCACAGGCAGGACACAGGAACAGCCACAAAACCACGGATGAAGTGCAAAGAGTAAATTTATTTTCGTTACCTCACCAACCGGGGAATCCTCAAAGCAGCACCTGGGCAGAGGCATGCAAGGGGGGACGCAGGCATCACAGAGCTCGGTTCTTGCTAGAGGATCACCGAACCTGCTGTTTTCGCCTGTATATCAGGGATTTTTTGCAGGCATGGTTTTCCACTGTGCTTTGACCTTTCCCACAGCAGGGCAGAAATCTCAAGCGTGTTCGATAGGGTGCATCCAAGTCTATCACAGGCCTATGTTATCTAAACACAGATGTTTTACTTGTCCAACACACAAGTCTAAACAATAATTGGTATGATATATGTGTTTTTTTGACACCTCAGCTGCAAGTCACTTGACCGTGTTTACAATCCTCCTCATCAATCTTGTTATTTTCCCACAGTGAGTCACGCATGTGTTTTTCATTAGGAAATCAAAGCCAAGAGTATGTCAAGGGTCTGGTAGGCAAAGTAAAAAAACCCATATGTTTTAGTTCAGTCGTGCTAGATATAATTTTCACTGCTAAAGTGAAAGAACAGAAGAGACAGGACGTAGCTAGCAAAAGCTTCGAGTCTCTATATGTACTTTACAAAGAGAAGAGGCTATTGTCTAGGCCTAGTACCAAGTATTTCTCCCTACAGATACACTGGAACCTGCCTGTCCTGTACCATGTGACTCAGATGCTGGACGGTTCTCACTGGCTTCTCTCCTCCTAGAGCAGGAGTCCTCATGGCCAGTAGGAAGAGTCCTACAAGGAACAACTATTTAGCTAGATGGACCAGATTCCCAGCTGGTGATGGATAACTGGAAATCTTCCCCAAGGACTTTCCATCCTGTCACAGTTTAAAGCTGGACTGGGTATTAAACTGATGGCAAATGCTCTATATTAATCCTTTCTCCCCCCCAGAAGGGGAAGGAAAAGAGAAAAGGGAGAGAGACTTATGGGTTGGAAAGTTAAAACAGTTTTAATAAACAATAACAATGAAAAAGAGTATAATAATAATGACAAACAATTAAATATATACAAATATATATAAAACCAAGATCGAGCTCCCCCGATGACCATCATGTCACCACCGACACTGCAGGGCAGGCTCCGGGAGGTCCCGGACTGGACTCAATGACAGACGGGAACTGGATTCAGGAACGCACGGATTGGGATTGAAGGCAGGAGAAAAAACGGACAGAGTCCTCTTTGCATGCTGGCCATGGAAGAAGAACATGAGACCCTCGTGATCCCCCTGCTTTATACTGAGAATGATGTGTATGGGATGGAATACCTTCATTGGTCAATTTTGGTCACCTGTCCTGTCCACTCCTCCCTGGAGGTGCGACCCTTCTACGGCTCTTCACTTGTAGTTAGTGAGGAATTTAGCAGTGACCTTGGTTTCTCTAGGAATAAGTACAGCAAGAGCCTTTCTGCATATCAGTCCTACCGGTACCTCAGTAATAAATATAAACTTCAAGCATTATTAGTCCTGGAAGCGGATGCTGTCTGCAAAACATGCAGTTAGTTTCAGAAAGTGAAGTTACTTAGAAGAAACTTAGCTGAAAGGAAAAATCACTGAAACGAAAATTGGTTCTGTGTTAGTCCAAACCAGGACACCATCCCAAGGAGTTTAATTTGTTGCAGAAATTATTTTTTTAAAAGTCTTCCTTAGTGATGAGAACAATCCCAAATGATACAACACTGAACTGTCGTTTCCTCATGGGGAGGGGGCAATTCAGAAAAACACTACAGAGTAAAAATGCTGGAGGGAAGAGACACATGAAAATAACAGAAAAGTTAATATATAAATACATAAATGAGAGGCAGCAGATGACTGCAGGGGGGGGCATAAAGACGAGGCGGGAAAGGAGGACACGCAGAAAGGTCAACTTCAGCCTGGCCAAGCTGATTTCCCAAGGTGCCCTGAGCACCAGGCAGTCTCTTGAGGCTGTTTCTGAACAAG
Source organism: Nyctibius grandis (assembly GCF_013368605.1). Classification (NCBI taxonomy): domain Eukaryota; kingdom Metazoa; phylum Chordata; class Aves; order Nyctibiiformes; family Nyctibiidae; genus Nyctibius; species Nyctibius grandis. The sequence continues at coordinate 19,249,721 of NC_090694.1, read as the reverse complement.
GAGTTTATTTAGTTACCCTGATTACCTTCAGAAGGAGCCTATTTCCCTCCACTGTCTGTGGAGGGAATCTAAGGACATTAGGTTGCTGGGCTGAAGCTGGCTTTTGTGAATACTCACAGACACTCAAGATTTTAAAAGAGAAAGGGAGAGGACTGCACAGAGGTCTTTCTGGGGAAATGGAAAATAACAAAAGCCCTAAGTGCTCTGTAATCTGTTAGGGCACAGTGTCTTTGGGTTGCAGCTGGCCTTTTCAGATACAAATATACTTTTCTGAGGTAAGTTAACTTGCATGTGTGATAACTTTGTTTCTTCCATTCTAGAATAGATGAAAACACTGACTGATGAGGCAGGGATCTGAATCCAGCCCTCAAATTCCTGGAAAAGGGCTTCAAATCTCTTCCGCAATGGGTTCAGCCCAGCACATTTCTTAGCCTGGGGAGCAAACCCCAGGAAGGAGCACTCCTTGCTCCCTGTGCTTGTCCTCTTTTCCTAAGCATCAGCTACTGTTCATTACCAGGGACAGGACATGGGGCCGTGTGGATATTTTGCTGATGCCAAATAGCAGTTACATTCTGATTTTTTGGATGTAGGGCTTTTCTGATAAGATGTTGAAAAATGAATTCCCATGTGCTATGTGGGAATTAAAGCTCCTTTTGCACTTTCCATCAGAGTTAAGACTCTGGCTTGGTGTGAAAACAGCCATCCAGAGGGACCTTGACAGGCTTGAGAGGTGGGCCCATTCGAACTGCATGGAGTTCAACAAGTCCAAGTGCAAGGTCCTGCATGTGGGTCGGAGCAATCCCAAGCACAAATACAGGCTGAGCAGAGGATGTAATGAAAGCAGCCCTGAGGAGGAGGACTTGGGGGTAATAGTTGATGAGAAGATCAACATGAGCCATCAATGTGTGCTTGCAGCCCAGAAAGCCAACTGTATCCTGGGCTGCATCAAAAGAAGTGTGGCCAGCAGGTTAAGGGAGGTGATTCTCCCCCTCTACTCCACTCTCGTGAGACCCCACCTGGAGTACTGCGTCCAGCTCTGGGGCCCCCAACATAAGAAGGACATGGAACTGTTGGAGCAAGTACAGAGGAGGGCCATGAAGATGATCAGGGGGCTAGAGCACCTCTCCTATGAAGACAGGCTGAGAGAGTTGGGGCTGTTCAGCCTGGAGAAGAGAAGGCTCCAGGGAGACCTTCTAGCAGCCTTCCACTACTTGAAGGGGGCCTACAGGAAAGCTGGAGAGGGACTTTTTAGAAGGGCAAGTAGTGACAGGACAAGGGGGAATGGTTTTAAACTGAAAGAGGGTAGATTTAGATTAGATATTAGGAGGAAATTCTTTACTGTGAGGATAGTGAGACACAGGAGTTTTCCGTGGGGAGTTTTGAAGAGCTTCGTAGTGTGCCTTTGGGGTGGGACGGGAATTTGGCTGGATGAGTGCTAGTGCAAGTGTTGTTAGGTGTGCTGTTTCGGGATTGCATGTCTGGTGCCTCGAGGATGCTTCCCTGAGAATGAGGGGAAAGCAACTTACTTGTTGCTTCTTGAGAAAACTTTAAAAAATGTATTTGGCTAGTTAATTCTAAGCTGATTGTTTTTCTGGAACTTAACTTGAATTGCTTTTTGTAAGCAGTGAACAGATATCAGGCTGCCATGGTGACTATTCAGCTTGTAAGATGGGACTTTCCAAACCTGCTTCTTTTCTTAATGTGCCTTAACATCACTCTCAATGTGTGATCTGTCTTTGCAAGCTCCTTTTCAGTTCTGTTGCTGTAAAGCCCTGGGTCTCTTTCCTTAACAGCTCAGTGTTGAACTCATGTGTGTATCTTTCGTATTGTTCTTCCTGTTGCCCTTTTGTTTATTTATTGAAACTTCTGTTGGTAGTTTGATTGAAGTGGCTTTAGACTCAATTTACTGAGCTCATGTTAGTGGATGGTATTAGTTCAGTATTGTTATTCGGTATTCCTTCATTCTTACTCCCCTTAAACAACTCTTGATGAAAACTAGACATTTGTGCTTCTTTTTTTCCTCTCCATAGTTCTTTGTAATCTGTGTCAAACTGGTTCTTAACTGTTCAGTTCTCTTGATAGCTTCTTAAGGAAGGGATTTTTTTCTCTATGTTGTTAATTAGTACAGAGTTTGTCACTGATAGGACCTTGGAGGATCTGCTGCTTTTATTTTTCACTGAATCTGAAATACTGATGCAGAGTTACTATGGCTTAAGTCAGCTGTCCTATTTAAAACTTATGTCCTTATTTTGTGGTAGCAACTCTGTTTTTATATGTTGTTCAGCCCTGGTGACTTGTATTTTCATCAGTTTACTTTAAAAGCTTTCTATATCTTCCTTGTATTTCCCAGTGAAAATGGATGCAAATGATAGGTATGAAGATTTCTCGAGTCTACAAATAAATCTCTGTGTGAAGTCAGTCTTTCACCTTATGAGGGTATGTTGTATAAATACACAAAAAAGTGTATGCTGAAGGAACTGAATTTTGTGAAGGTAAGAACATTACTTGTTAGACTTACCGAAAGATATTTTGCCATTGTTTAAAGCATGCTGGGTGATTAACACTTACTGGGAAAAATGGCCAGTGGGAAAAGGTACAAGTCAAATATATGTAGTGCAGTAAGATAACAAATAATGCAGAGTATTTTAATTTGATTATAACTACAGTAATGTAACTTCTCAAATATGATCTTGATGGCTGAAGGAATAATAATAAAGGTATTTAATGTTACAAGATGAAGCTCTTAATGATATATCCTGGTGGACCAGAGTTTGCAGTCATTCACTCTTTATTTTTAATGCTGCTTTTAGCCATCTCCTTGATGCACTTAAATCTAAGAATTTCATGGGCTTTTGCAGCAGAAGCTTGGGTCACAACAACCCCATACAATGCTACAGGCTTGGAGAAGAGTGGCTGGAAAGCTGCCTGGCAGAAAAGGACCTGGGGGTGTTGATCGATAGCCGGCTGAATATGAGCTGGAAGTGTGCCCAGGTGGCCAAGACGACCAGCAGCATCCTGGCTTGTATCAGAAATAGTGTGGCCAGCAGGACTAGGGAAGTGATTGTCCCCCTGTACTCAGCACTGGTGAGGCCGCACCTCGAATACTGTGTTCACTTTTGGGCCCCTCACTACAAGAAAGACATTGAGGTGCTAAAGCGAGTCCAAAGAAGGTCAACGAAGTTGGTGAACGGTCTGGAGAACAATTCTTATTATTCTTATGGTCTTTAAGAGCGAGACCATAGGATGTTGATATTAATGACATACTTCCCCTCAGGATAGACTTGGCTGCCCTGCAGGAAGTGGGGTGAATACTAGGGTATAAAAGTCAATGTTTGGACATGTCTGATCATGGACTAGGAATACTTGTCTATGGAGACACAGAAACAAGAACCAGTGAATTACTTCATGATTTCTAACTCTCATATTTCAAACCTGAAAACATTTACAAGGCTAGCAAGCTGGATCATATTTTCTTCAAAATCTCAATTTGAATAAAAATTTAGGTGTTAAACTTTATATGAAACTTAGTTACTTTTTGTGTGTGCATTCTTAAAAGTTAAATCCTTCATGTTAATTCTTATAGGATATTCTTGTATTAGCCCTTAAACTTTAAAAGAGTTTAAAAGAGTTTGTTCTGCTTCATGCTGCTTGTCCCTGAAATCTGGAATGCACCTCAGGCCACTGAGTTGTGAGGGTTTGTGTCTCAAGTAGTGTATTGCTGTTAGCTTATAACTACTATGAATACTTGTTCCTTGTAAAGCTTGGTACAATATTGTGCATTCTGTAGTGATAACTTTTAAAATAGTACGACACTCATTCTAGATTGGAGTGGTGGAATTGAAGGGTGGCATGAGGAATAGAAGTTACAAAGGTGGACCTCTGGACTGACATGGGGGAAGCTGGGCATTGAAATCAGAGGAGATGGACAGAACAATGTAAGGAAGGAAAACAAGCATTTAGAGATTATTTTCAGCATTGTTATTTAATTAAAATGTGGTAAGTATCTCTTATGGACTGTATGGAATACAACATGGGATTAAGCTTGTTTGACAATGTCCTGGTTTGGCCTAAACCAGGCCGATTTTCCTTTCAGTGATTTTTACTTTCAGCTAAGTCTCCTCTAAGTAACTGCACTTTCTGAAACTAACTACATGTTTTGCAGACAGTGTCCGCTTCCAGGACTGATAACGCTCGAAGTTTGTAGTTATCACTGAGGCACTGGTAGGGATGTTGTGCAGTAAGGCTCTTGCTGTACTTAGTCTTAGAGAAACCAAGGTCACTGCTGAATTCCTCACTGCTTATGAGTGAAGAGCCGAAGGGGGGTCGCAGCTGCAGGGGGGAGCAGACAGGGCAGGTGACCCAAAATTGACCAACGAGAGTATTCCATCCCATACACGTCATTCTCGGTATAAAGCAGGGGGATCACGAGGGTCTCGCTTCTCTTTTTTCTGCTATGGCCGGTGTCCAAGGAGGACTCCGTCTGTTTTCCTGCTGCCCCCGATCCTGATCTGTGCATCCCTGAATCCAGCTCTCGACCGTCGCTGGGCCCAGCCTGGGCCTTCCCGGAGCCTGCCCTGCAGTGCCGGTGGTGACGTTGCCAACATCGGGGGAGCTCGATCTTGGTTTTGTATATATATTTGTATATATTTGATTATTCCAATATTATTATTATACTCTTTTTTCATTATTATAGGTTTATTAAAACTGTTTTAACTTTCCAACCCGTAAGTCTCTCTCCCTTTTCCCTTTCCCTTTCCCTTCGGGTGCGGGGGGAGGGTTAACAGAGAGCGTCTGCTGCAGGTTTAATAGCTGGCCCAGCTTTAAACCGTGACAGACTAAGAAATAGTCTTTCATAAAATACCAAGTATGTATTCTGGTTTGCTTCTGAATGCTAAGTATATGCTAAGCATGTGCACAGGTATTTCTTTTTCTGCATGAAATTCCAGTGGAACTGTTAGATGTAAGTTTGGTTTATTTTACTCAGGAATACTGTATTCACTTGGAGCACAACTAATTTGAAAATATTTCAGTATACAGTTTGACTTTTACAACTGATAAAGATAAATGTATAGTTAAGAAAGCTATCTCAGCCCTCTGTTAGTCTTTTAGTGAAGTATAAGTAAATAAGAAGCAAGCCTCACCATGATGTAGAGCTTTCCTGTTGAGAGATTACTTGTGAAAACTATAGAACAATATTAAAATATCCTGTGTTCTCACACTATCTGTTGTCAGCCTTTGAAAGAATGTATGTTTCAGCCAGTGCTTTTAAAACTTTGGAAGTGATAACTGGTTCCTTCATGACTTGAATCTGGTAAACATTGTTTTTCTAGTATGTTTACTAAAAATATTGGTTTCCATTTTTGGAATTACTTCTAGCACAAATGTCCATCTATGAGCAAATGGAACCATTACTGTGGGATAAGGTAGGTTCAGAGCTTACTCTGCTGAGAGTAATGAGCAATATCCAGTACCAATAGGCCTATATACATATTTTTGCAATAATGATTCAAAAAATTCCAGTTTCTCTGATAAGATCAGAATAATCTGTATGCTAGCATGCAGGGAATGTTTTTCACTTTTTACTCATTTTCTGTCCACAGTTGTTTATATTCCTGTGGAGTGGGAGGTGAGGAATTGCTGTAAATTGTGGTGAGGCTCTAGGGCAAAGAGCAGGAATCATTTGGGATCCTTCTCTTGCCCTAACTGTTGGGACCCTGTTAATATAGCATAACTGCTACTTGACCTTACTGCCTTAAACTTGATGTTGCCTCACATGTATGCTTCAGCACTTGGGAAAGACATGTCTCCCCAGACAGACTTGGAGAATATATTTTAGCCCTTTTAAATATATTTTTGTGGGAGAGCTGAATGTAGTCCCTGGGTATTGCAAACTGTGCAGTTGTTCCCTATACTGGGGTAAAAACCAAGAAAAGGAGGTGAGGCTTTCCTTAAAAACAGTATCTCAGTTGTGTTCTCCCCACTGTTGAAGCAGAGAATCTGCAAGGAGCATGATGTCTCCTTTCCTTGACACTTCAGGGTTGTCATAGTGCTATCAACTGAAGTTGATTTGGATTAATGAGAAGGGTGATGCATTATGAATTAGTATGGCATGACGTTGTCAGCCTGCAGTTTTGGTATGATTTGGTACTCTGTACTGTTATAATCAATAACTATGGAGTGTTGCTGTATTGCCTACTACTGTTTGCTCTGATAACCTGGAAAAAATGAATGTAGAACAAGGTAAGTGCACAGGTGGAAAGGATCTCTGAGTAAGAAGTTTCTAAAACCTTCAGCAAAGTGGAGGTCTTTGTTTCTATCAGTTCTGAGGCAATCCAAAGTTAATTTTCCTCATTTGCATGGTGTCCTATGGGTATCTGTTTCTAGCTATTGCTGATAGTAGGGTTTCCTGTGTTGTATCATCTTGAGTAAGAATTGCAAAGATGCTGCTTGGGGAATTCAGAATGGGGAAGCTACAGATGAAGTAGTATCTATCTAGAGGTGTGCGTGGCTTTCAGTGGTCATATATTGAAAGTGCTTGCATGCTTAACTTCAACAAATGGTCAGAGGGTGCCATTTCCTGAGTGGATTTAGTAGTTCGTTGAAAGGGAGAGACTAGCTTCTGCTGCTTCCCTTTCTTTTGTTTCTGTGCTCATCTGACCTGTTGATGAGCCAGTTCTGATAACAATAGGCAGTAACAGCAAAACCAAATGTAGCACAAGTACAGACTTTCCAGCTGATCTTATGAACCAAATTACCTCACCATGTAGTTAGACAAACCTGGGGATAAAAGGGGTGGATGAGTAAGAACTTTATGACTGATTAAAGGGGTGTTGAAGAGCATGCATTTTAGTGTCAGCAGGCTCTTAAGTTAGTCCTAAGATCTGTGTTATCCCCAAACTGAAATCCATTAGAAAAATAAAGTTGAAACAGAGTGGAGATATTAGCTAAACTTATGGGTTCCTACACAAATTGCACTGACTCACGGTGAGTTAACAACTTCTCTTCATAAAGATCTTTGCCTTCTCTCTTAAAAGAGAAAATACAAAATGTGACATCAGTAGAATTTAATGTATTTTAATATCCTTTCTTGGAAAATGAGTGTGGCAGTGTGGATTCTTCAACAATGTTCATTGCTTGCATTCTAGCTATCCCTAGTGCATATGTAGGAAAACTGTCTTTAAAATATTTATGATTTTATTATGGGAATATAAATGTTGACTTTCAAACAGAACTCTCATTTCTGGATGTTCAGCTATTGGCAGCTGTTGTACCTTATAGGAATTCTGCCTATAATAAGCGCTTCAGTTTCTGTGGGTTTTTGTCAACAAAGAGTGAAATTGGATTTCACAAGCTGATCTCAGTGTTTGACCGAGGTCTCTATTCTGCTGTGATGCTATTTAATTAAAATTCTAATTCCTTTCTGAAGATAACCAGTTTAACTTCTAACCAGAACCCAAATAACTTGTTCAAAATTATTTGCCTCTATGATACCTGTTATAAAAGCTTCATTGCATTTTAACAAATGGATGTAAGGTTAAAGAACTTCTTTGGGGTCAACTATTTTGCTCTAGTCTTATCTGCCAGCACTAGCATAAACTGGTATTCATATCCATAAGGGGAATTATTTTTATGCTCTCAGGGGCTTTTGTTTCTATGTATTTTATCCAGAAAAAATGCTATTGCTTATGTCTCCTTTTGATTGTTTGCCTTGATTTGCAATATTTGACTTTGGATGCTGGTCACAAACTAAAATTAGTTTACTTACTGCTGTGGCCCCGGGGGGAGTGTGGGGGGGTGTCCAGTTAACTAATAGCTTTCCAGAAAGATTCCAATGCATGTGAAGTGATTCTGCCTTGGGGGAGGAAGTTCTGAACTGGCTGAGCAGGAAGGATGTAGCATGTCCTCTAGTTTAATAGTCTATCAGCTGGAGATTTTAGCCCAGCTATCAGTGCCTCAAGGCTAGAATAACTGATACTGAGATTTTAATAGGTTTGTTTTGTGCAATTTGGGTCCAAACTAAAGGATGTCCTGTGACTTCTTTTGCCTCTTGGCTCTGAGATTCTGAAAACCCTTTCCTTATAGTCTTAGTAGTACTTGGTAAATAACTTGAAAACTTTAACTGCAATAATACATATAAGAAAATCAGAAACAGATAATGAAGGATACAGCTTGAAAAATTGTGAAGGGTGCATTAGAAACAAATATTAAGTCATATGTGGAAAAGCTTGTGATTGAGCTCTGGGAGATGGTAATGTAATGCTAAGTTTACACTTATCCATTTACATGTATTGAAAGAACTTAAATAATATTGGTAATGCTTTATTTCTGTCTGATACTTATGCAAATAGCACATTTCCTTTTTTGTGTTCACAATTGCATGTAACTGATGCTGTGGGTGTCAAACCACTAACTTAATTATTTAGCTAGCAGACTACTGACAAGTGGAAGGAGCACATCACAAACTTATTCTCCTTAATTTAGGAGAGGAAATATTTTCCTTAATTTTAATTTGCCTATTTGCTAGAATGTGAAGAATTTAAGAGGGGAGGGTGCTGTTATTTACAGCATGTATTGAAGGTATGATCTTTGCAAAGTAATAATTTCTCTCTCTCTAGGAAATAAACATAAAGGAACCCAAAGAAAAGAAAGTAAATCCTTGCTTATTGCCAGGTAACTTGTATATTGTATATTTAGAATTAAATAACAAAAAATTAATCATGTAAACTATATTTAAATATTCTCATGTCTGTGCAGCAGACACTCAAGTGACGTCAGTGTCCCAAGTAGTAAAACAGAGGTTTTGGTGTAATCACCCACACAGGCTGAAATGTTTTAAATATCTGTATCTGCATGGATTGTTGAAAAAATTATAAAAATTGATTTTTTTTAATAGAGTACTGTATCTTCAGGTAAGCTGCATGTGGAAAACTGTCTATACTTCAGCTTGCCCTGTTTCTTAAAAGATAAAATTGGTTGTGAAAGCCGACATTGGTTTATTGCAGCTGGGTGCATGGGGGATCTCTCCTCCTAGCATGCACACCTAGGCACAAAAGCACACTCATTATATACATTATAGAAAAATGAATATTCATACAATTCCAAGAAAAGCCCATCTATTCCAAGAAACCTTATGCATATGCTAATACATTATATAATTGTCTTTGCGCATGCATACTAAATTGGGAAGGGGTCTTGGGTGGTCTCTGGGGGTCTCTAGTGGTCGTAATCCCCCCATAATTGTGCTGTCCGCTGTATGACCCCGCTTCTGCGCAAGCGTGGTCAAGGCCTTCTTGTTGACACATGCAAGTGGCCTCAAGGAGAAGATGTTGTTCTGGTTCTCACTGGACTTATCTTTCCTCCTGCGCCAGAGTTTGTGAATCAAGTTAATTTAGACATTACAAAGTTGTTGTTCACAGTCTTGTTTGGCCCTTCTTTATAATTAGCAAGGAAATTAACAGAGACCTTGGATTTTCTAAGACTAAGCGCAAGCAAGAATCATTGACGACTATAACACTGTTATCAGTCCCATAAGCAGACCCTATCTACAAAACATGCAGTTTGCTTCAGAACATACTGTTATTCTCTGTTATTCTAGCTGAAAGGAACATTACTAACAGGAAAGTTGATTCTGTGTAAAGGTAACACAGAGTAGGCCTTTTAGAGCCTACTCTGAGGCCTACTCTTGATAAACTGTTGCTAAACCATCTGGTATCAATTCCCCCCTTTGGAAGTAGTTAGATTTATTATCTCACTACTTCCATATACTTTTCTCAATGATTCTCTTAACACAACTCACGCAGATCCCTATGATAACTATAATCACAACTACATAAACTATTCCCTCTAACAATGCAGCTAACCATCCTTTTAGAGACAATCCACCTAATTCTTGCAGGATTGTGTTGAGCCAACTATTTTCTGCTGCATCCCTGATTGCCCTGCTGTCTTCTGCTACTCTCTTCATTTTGGCCAATTGCTCTTGTAGATTATCAGTGATGTTTGGGATGTGGATGCAGCAGTGCTCTTTGTCTAACTTAAGATATCCACACACTCCTTGTTCTTTGACTAATAGCAAGTCTAAGGCCAGTCTATTTTGCAGAGTCATTTTAGTATTGGCTTGGATCTGTTTATTAACAATTTGGAATCCCTTTTGAGTGGCTCTTGATAAAGATTCTACTTGCCACGTTAGATTTTCTATTAACATCTGAATTTCTAAAGCCATCGGTCCTGGTAAAAGGAAACTTTGAAATCCCCATTCAAGTTGTGTTGCTGAGGAGGGCCCAGTCCAAGTATCAGGGTCTCTTTCTGTTTTAACATCTCTTTTAATTCGTCCCCAGTATGGGGCTTTGATTGGATTCTCTTTCCATGTAGGACATAGGGTCAATAATCCTAGAGTCACTTGCCTAGTTACTGTACTTAATCGTAGTCGAGTAGTCCAATATCCATTTGACATGACCCATGTTGTGTAACCTGGGGATGGAATTTCCTGTCTACAATTTTCATTTGAAAAATTTTGTCTTTTGCAATGTTCCATCATCATCAAGGTAGAATTTAGGCTCAATATTTTAGACTATGATTTAAGATGTTGGGGCACCTCCAATCAGCTCTGCTAATATTACGAATAGGCTTCATACCCCGGTTAAAGCACCAATCTACTTTCCCTATGTATTTCCAATGCCCTCCCAAAGGTGTGGTCCAGGTTTTGAGTTTCTTTCTAAGGTGAGTACATTCCGGAGCAGTGGTCACATTAGGTATCACATTATCAGTAACACAAAGTCTCAGTAACCCTACAGCTTGTCCACCGGAGGCTGCTAAGGCAGTTTGTAAAAACTGAGCATTTAAGGGATGTGATCCTCCGGGATACTGTTTCTCTGAACCCCTTCCAAATACTGTTTTGTTACCTCCTGATCTCCAGTGAGTAGCATCTTGCAAAACATCACTACCTTTTTGCTTACACCTATTCTCTTTGTCTAGGTAATAGGAAGCATTAGCCTGTTTAAAGGCTTCTGTGATGTTATCACAAGCTTCCAACAAGGATGAATTCATTGGTATGATACCCCAGGGGATAGGCTGACTGGCTGAATGAGGAATTGGGATGCATGCTGTCATACTAGTAAGATTGCGCATTCTACCAATCCCTTGTATCAAAGTTAGAATTAAGTTCTCATCTATGTCTGTATTGGCCTCTCCATCTGTATCAATTTCTGCATTTCCGAACATCACTGCAAGGGAGAGAACCCAGAACCTTGTGATCCCTGAGTTAATCTTAAACGTAAAGGTCCCTCTTGTTTTACAGTCCATTCTGGTGATGAGGCTGGTTTGATCCTGCTGTGATGTATCCACGGAGTGACTCCTTCGAGCTTGATAGCTGTGTAGGTGGTGAGCAAAATCTGGAAAGGTCCTTTCCACTTCTCTTTTAGCGGTTCATCTGACCACGTCCTCAGGTACACCCAGTCTCCAGGTTGGTATTGATGCACAGGCACGTCCAGGGGTAATGGTGCACTCACAGTGATGTACCTGTGGAGAGAGGACAAAACCTTTCCTAGAGAGATAACATATTCTTTCAGGTAATGTTTCCCCATGATCTCAGGATTAACTCCTGTTTCTGTCACTTGATAGGGTCTACCGTAAATGATTTCAAAAGGACTAAGCTTTTCTTTAGTCCTAGGCTGGATGCGTATTCGTAGCAAAGCTAAGGGTAAAGCACCTGGCCATTTTATCTGAGCCTCTTGGCAAATTTTACTCATCTGTCTTTTTAGGCTTTGATTGATTCTTTCTACTTTCCCACTTGATTGAGGCCTCCATGGGGTATGGAGGTCCCATTTTACCCCTAACGCTTTAGCCAAATTTTGAACAGCTTCCGCTAAAAAGTGTAGGCCCCTATCTGAAGATAGTCCTATAGGTACCCCAAATCTCGGTATTATTTCCTTAAGCGATATTTTTGCTACTTCTCTTGCCTTGTTGGTGCGACAAGGGAAAGCTTCCGGCCAGCCTGAAAAAGTATCTATCATTACTAAAAGATACCGATACCCATTTTGCCGCGGTAATTCAGAAAAATCTACTTGCCAATAGTCTCCTGGATTGTTTCCTCTTTTTGTCACCCCTAATACAGGTTTTCGGGGTAGGTGAGGATTGTTCTTCAAGCATAATTCACATTTCTTCACTATGCTTTTGACTATCCCAGTCATTCGTACACTTAGCACTTGTGTCTTCAGTGCCTCTACCATTGCTTCAATTCCCCAGTGAGTTTCTTGATGTTGTCTATTAGCCAATTCACGCATAATTTCCTGTGTAACTATTACATGTTGTGTAGGAGTCACCCACCACCCTTCTTCGTTTTTGTTTGCCTTCAGTAGATTAGCCAATTGATCATCTTCTGGTGTGTACTGCGGACTCTTAGGCCCCAACTTTCAGACTTTTTCTGGTAAAACTAGCAATATTTGACTTTCGGCTGCTTCTTTTGCATCTTTGTCTGCCATCTGGTTTCCCACATGCACTGGCCTGTCTCCAAATTGATGTGCCTTACAATGCATGATTGCCACTAGTCTGGGTAGATTAATTGCTTGTAATAATTACTGGATTGTTGGCCCATATTTGACTGGGGATCCCTGAGAAGTTAACAGTCCCCTCTTGTGGGATTGGACTGGGCTGCTGGCAGCCCTGACCTTGAAGGAATTTAGCAAGAAAACAGGATGTGAGAAAAACAAGATACGGAGTGATATTCCAGCTGCCAACTATGGACTTGTGGCCAGCGCGTGATGGCCAATCAGCGGTTGCGGTCGGGCGCGTGAACAGCGAGTGCAACCAATCATAAAGCTAGCCAGCTAGAGGAGGGAAGTTATAAAAAAATGGAGCAAAATAAACACAGGCGCTCTTTTGCTTTTGCTCTTGCTTTGCTGCCTGCTTGAAACTATCATTCTGTCTCCTGTTTTTATTTGACCGCTGTGACAAATATAACGACACCCTCTCCTTCCAAATGGCTCCATGAGCATAGGCTACTCCAAAGGCAAATTTTGAATCTGTCCATATATTAACAGTTTTGTCTTTTGACAACTCTAATACTCTCAGTAGGGCTATGAGCTCTGCCTTCTGAGCTGATGTGTTAGATGGTAGAGCTTTAGCCTCAATGATTTCCTCAGTGGTTACCACTGAGGATCCTGCTTTCTGCGTCCCATCCCGCATAAAGCTACTACCATCCATAAATAAGCCCCAATCTTCATTGTTCATTGGCATGTCTTTCAAGTCTGCTCTGCTGGAGTATGTCTGTTCCATCGTCTGCAAGCACTTATGTGTTAATTCTGTCCTACCAGGCTTCGTAGTCAGAAAGGTTGCTGGATTCGGGATGCTGGTTACTTTCAGCTCCACATCATCTTGTTCCAGAAGAATGGCTTGATATTTCAGCATCCGGCTCGGTGACAGCCAGTGTCCTCCTTTTTGTTCTAGAATAGTTGTAACTACATGGGGCACAAACACAGTTAGCTTTTGCCCGAGCGTCAATTTTCTTGCCTCTTGGATCAGTAGTACTGTAGCTGCCACTGCTCAGAGGCATGCTGGCCATCCCTTACTGACATTGTCTCATTGTTTTGAAAAGTATCTCACAGGTCTTTTCCATGATCCTAGTTTCTGGGCCAACACTCCTAGGGCAATATGCAGTCTTTCATGTACAAATAGTTCAAATGGTTTTTCTAAGTTCGGGAGGCCTAGAGCTGGAGCACTCATTAAAGTCTGTTTTAATTTTGTAAATGCATCTCTGCATTGCTGAGTCCAAACAAGGAGGTTTCCCTCTCCTTGTACAGCTTCGTATAAGGGTTTGGCAATGAGTCCAAAATCCATTATCCACAGGCAACACCATTCGTCCATCCTGAGAAATGCTCTAAGCTCCTGTTTTGATTTGGGTTCTGGGATTTGTCAGATAGCCTCTTTCCTTTCAGTTCCCAGACTACGCTGACCCTGGGAAATTGTGAATCCCAAATAGGTTACTTCCTGATGAGTGATCTGTGCCTTTTTCTGGGATACCTTGTACCCTGCCAGTCCCAAAAAGTTTAGAAGATCTATTGTTATTTGTATGGAATCCTCTTTGTTACTTGCTGCTAGCAGTATGTCATCCACATACTGCAGTAAAGTGATGTTTTCATGCATCTTTTGCAAGTTCTCTAATTCTTTGGCCAATTGATTTCCAAAGATTGTAGGGCTATTTTTAAATCCTTGCGGTAACACTGTCCAACACAATTGGGTTTTTCTACTGGTCGCGGGGCTTTCCCATTCGAAAGCAAACAGTTCCTGACTCTCAGCTGCCAGTGGGAGGCAAAAGAACGCATCTTTTAGGTCTAATACGGTAAACCATTTATCTGTTTCCTTCAGGGTGGTTAAGAGAGTGTACGGGTTTGCCACTACTGGGTGGACATCCTGCACGATTTGATTTATAGCCCTTAAGTCTTGAACCAATCTGTATTCTTCTAAATGAGGTTTCTTAACTGGCAGTATCTGAGTGTTGTATTCTGATTGACATTCTCTTAATAACCCAAAATTTACAAATTGTTCTATTAATGGTTCTAGTCCTTTTCTTGCTTCTAGCTTAATTGTATACTGCTTTCGTCTTACTGGTCTGGCGTCTGGTTTCAACTGGATGATTACCGGCTCTGCCATTCGGGATAGTCCCGGTGTTCCTGAGGCCCATACGAGCGGTGTCACAGCATTTTCAACTTCTTCTGGTATCTCCTGTAGCTCGGTTTCCTTCTGTAACATAAAAACTTGGGCATCCAGAGCTTTATTTTCAGGAATATGGACTTGGATTTTTCCTTTTGTAAAAGTAATTTGTGCATTCAATTTACTTAATATATCTCGTCCTAACAGCGGCATGGGGCAATCTGGCATGTAGAGAAATTGATGGGTTAACACCCTTTTCCCAATTTCAAATTTTAAAGGCTGGAAAAACAGTTGAGTTTCTTCCTGCCCTGTGGCACCAATAACTAACGCGCTTCGATCACTCAAATTACCCTTGCATGTATTTAACACTGAATAGGTAGCTCCTGTATCTACTAAAAATTTTATTTTCTCATTCCCCAACCTTACTATAACCGGGGGTTCTGTTGGGGAGGGTTTCAATTCTTCCCCCTGCGGAGATAAGGACTCAGCACACGATCCAATGTGAATCAAGCATAAGCCGTTTATTACAAAAAAAAACCCCTTTTTATAACATATTTGCTTATGTACATGCAGCCAAGCACTGTCCACGCAAAACCCGATTGGTCGCCCCGCTTCTGCCACACGCTGTCCACGCGCCCCCCTGCAACCTCCCATTGGTCAGTCCTTTCACCATCCCCCTGTGCTGTAACATGATCCTGCAGGTGCCAAGTCCAGCACTGTTCAAAGTGATGTTTGCGGTCAAGTATGCAGAGGCTCCGTGGGAAGCACACAGGAGATAGGCCTGTGGCCTTGCTTGGAGAGCTTGTTGACTTCAGCTCTTGATTCTTTCCCTTAGCTGCAATAATATCCCCCAACAATTCCCCCTTTTTGTTTTAAAAAGATCATGGATACATCCGTATTTCCTTCATTCCCACCATTTCCTCAGGCATCATAGGATCAGCAGATCCCATAAGTTCTTGAACCATCCATACCCTTTTCACTGCTGATTCTATCATGCCCGAGACACACCACAACAAACAACATCCAAACAACAACATCAAAAATATTACCCGTGCCCATGTGCTCATAGAAAGAAAATTAATAGCAGCCCTATTTTGCAGTGTAGCGTGTCTAACTGAGTATACATCTAACAGCAAATTACTTAAGGCCGCAGAAGTAGCATTGGTCTGTTTTGAAAGCCAGCATCCCAACTTATTCAAGGTACTTAACGCTCTAGCAGCAGCTGCTCCAGGCACTAGTAAAGAAGCTGCAAAAATTTTTAATGTGACCCAGACAATGGTTTTCGGTTGAGATGGTATCCATGCTGTAAGGCTTGCTATGAGAGCATATAGAAAAACAGCTATATACAACCCTCCCATCTTCAAGTGTCTGTCTCCTGATTCTGAGTTACTACTTTTTCCTTTCCCACAGTGGGATGCACACACCTGGCTGGCATCCAACGAGGTCCTACATCTGTGGAAACACAAGCATAACCCTGTCCCCAGGTTAACAAATCATGTGGTCCCGTCCATTGCCCTGTTTGCAAATCTCGAATAAAAACTTTTACACCAAGTTCCATCTGCGATCATCCTTTCATTGATCCAAAATGCACTACAACAGGAGGATCAGTTTTATCAGTTTGAATTTGGAGAAAGTTCAATACATATACTGCCTTGTCCAGTCTAGCTTCAGGTGTCTCACCACTCATTCCCCCTTTTTGTTTTAAAAGCATGCGTTTCAGAGTCTGATGTGCTCGCTCGATGATCGCTTGTCCCGTGGGAGAATGAGGGATTCCAGTGATATGAGTAACACCCCATGCCAGTAAAAAAGCCTGAACTTTAGTGGATCGATAAGCAGGTCCATTATCAGTCTTTATCTGTTTAGGGATGCCCGCAGTTGCAAAAGCTTTCCGCCATTGTTGAATGACGTGGCCAGCATGCTCACCTGTTTGTGCTGTAGAAATAATCAAGGAAGAAAAAGTGTCAATCGTTACATGAACATATTTTAACCTGCCGAATTCAGCAATGTGAGTTACATCTGTTTGCCAAATGTCCAAGGCCTGCAGTCCACGAGGATTAGTTCCTTGTATCTGCATAGGTTGTGGTAGTTGTTGACAATCAGGACACATGGCCACGATATTCCGAGCATCACTGTGTGACAAATGAAATTGTTGTCGTAATGCCCGATATCCTTGATGAAAAAACTCATGTGACATACGTGCCTGCTGTTTAATGTCCGGCACCTGTACAGTCATTGCAGTAGAATTTGTAGGGTCAGAAACCAAAGAGTCCACTCGGGCGTTGCCTTCTGCAATAAACCCAGGCAAATTAGTATGACTTCTTACATGTAGAACATAAAACAATGCAGTTCGGTCTTGAATTTCTTGCCACAGAGCTCGCAGCAATTCAAAAACACACTGATTATGTGTATGCTCTATGACAGATCTGTCCAATTGTTTTACAATGCCAGCTACATATGCTGAATCAGTAACCAAATTAAAGGGAGTGAGGAAATTTTGAAATATTTCTAATACAGCACGTAATTCTACCACCTGAGGTGAACCCTCTTGTTGTACTACCATAGATTCCCACTTGCCCTCAAAATACCAGACAAGGCCCGCCTTGCCTGTTTTTCCAGATCCATCTGTAAAAATGGTAATTCCCTCCACAGGAGTGTCTGCGCACAACACTCTCGTGGCAATTGGAAGTTCTGCACTCAATTTTACAACCGGATGGGAGGGCAAGTGGTAAACAACCTGTCCCAAGAAATTCTCCATGGCTGTTTGCAAAGTAAAGCTATTGGCCATACACCACTCAAAATATTGAGCTGCAATAGGAACGGTTAGTGATGCAGGATCTCTGGCCACAAGCTCCCGACATCGCATCCGTCCTTTGATGATAATCTGTGCCAATAGCTCTGCAATCATGGGGACAGTTTTCTTTGTTTTCGAAGGTAGAAACAACCATTCCAATATGTGTAACGGATCTGACCATTCTGAATTCCATTGACCAATTATTGCATACGGAATTTGCCTATCAAACAAAGTGACAATTTGTATTTCCTGATTCAAATCAATACGATGTACAAATTTGGAATGTAGCCTGCTTTCTATTTCTGTAATCAGTTGCTGTACCTCTGCAGTAGTCTGTCGTGGTGCTGTTAAATTTGTGTCCCTTTTTTCCCACATCTGTAACATTGCATCTCCTGAGTTCTAATCGCAGCCATAACTTGAGCCTTATGTTCCACAGTACCCACTTTTGCACATGCCTTTATCATAGCATTCAAATCTGGCTCTCCAGGTAAGGCTTCAATGATTTTTTTGACAATCAGCATTAGCATTATCCCTAGCTAATTGCTTAACTAGAGTATCTCGTAAACCAACATCAAAAACTTGCTTTTCAACTGCTTCTTGTAGCCTCTCAACAAAGGATAAAAAGGGCTCCTTGGGTCCTTGTCTTACGGTAGTATAGCTGCGTATTGGGGACGCCAATTGTGCAGTTTTTACAATTTCATTCATACCCAGCGCTTTTATTTGTTCCAGGATAAGAAGGTCCCATTGAGCCCGATGGCTAGGATTAGCAAATTGACCCTCTCCCATTAAAACATCCACCCCATTACCATACCTAGGGTCATTCTGATTGAGCTGAAAATTTACTACAGCTTGGGCTTCACATGCACTTCTCCAATTTGACTTAAACACCGAAAATTGCACAGGTTGAAAAATTATCCTCCCTAGTTGCTTAAAATCCCAAGGAGTCAAAGTTTCCATTGTCAAAAGCCTTAACATTTGCATACGTGGGGGAGAATTCACCCCATATCGAGCTACATTTCTTTGTAGATCTTGTACCACCTTCCATGAAAAAGGAACATGTGAATGAGGCTGTCCTGCTGCAGGGTCATTGAAAATCACAGGATAAGCAGAAGGACCAGTACTCAAAGACCCAGATTCACCCGCTGCACCTCCCATGCCTCCCAGTTTCTCTACTACCTCCCACTCCCCCTCCTGAGCTGCCGATGATTTTACAGCCTCCCAAAGTTTCCCAGGATCCCGAGGGAACACAGTAATCCCAGGTAAACTAAGTGATTTATCTGGTGTGGGCTGAGGGGTTTTAATACTAAGCGCCTGAGACAGTTCTTCATTGTCAGCAGGTGGCGCAGAAGGAGAAGGATGTGCAGCTCCTTCAGTTATCTTTGGGGTTGCTCCACTGAAGGGTGGCAATCTCGGGTTCGCAGAGGGTGGTCGCTTTATGTGCCGGGGCTTCTGTACCACCCCTTCGTCATCCGATTCTGGGGTGCCCGTGATCAATAAGTCTTTATAATACTCGGCCACCGCATGAGGAGTGGTAGGTATCAGCAACTTCACCTTAACTGACGGTGCACTTGTAGATTCTTCTGTCATTACCTTCTTTGATTTTTCTTCTCCTGGAACATTTGTCCCTTCATTCTTTGATGCAGGAGGAGGCACAGAAGTGCTGTGTACTAGTACAGGAGGCTCCAAATCCTCCTTCTTTTCCTCTTTGTCTTGCTGTTGCTTTACTTTTTGTACAGTCTCTTTCATTACATGCCATGTCGTTAACAGTTCCACGGCAGCTTTATCTCCCTTTGTCGCTGCCTCAAAAAGGGCAGATCCTAATCCTTCCCATACTGTTAAACTGAAGGCAGTAGTAGCAGATGTATCACATCCATGCTTTTTCCCCCACAACAACATTTTTTGCAACGATGGGTCCGGGAGACTTATCCCCTGTTGTTTCAAGACAAGCTGCCACATAGACAAGACTGTACTTTCTTCTTTAGTTATAGTACCCCCCATCGTGCCCCTGGTTGCGGCGGGCGGCAAGGAAGGCACAGACTCTGAGATCGAGGATGCAAGGGCCTGAAGCCGAAAGGCCTAAGGCTTTTTATTGTTATGCTACTACTCTATTTAACTGCTACAATGCAGGAGCCAGACTAGGCAGTTCAAGATAACATCAACATTCACATGCTAAGCACTCATCACTCATCCTGGGAAGAGCCCACAGTGTCCTGGGCTCAAAACATCAACAACCATTCCTGTTTTCAGCTCTGTGTTCAGAACTGACCTTCAACACATGTTTACTTGTTACATGCCTCAAAGAGCCCTGTGAACTGGTCTCGGCTCCTTTATCTCAGAAGCAAGCAAAAACTATTCTCAGTGCAGTGTTCCCAAGCAAATCTTATGCTCCCCAAGTAAAGCACAGCTCTTTGCAGGCTGAGGGTCTTCCACATTTCCCCCTTTTTTGTTTATTTGATGATAAGGGTGGTCATGATGTGGGCTTCGGCTTTTCAGAGTCCTCTGATTGCAGACCCGGTAAAGTGAAGAACTTTAAAACCGAGAGATCTCTGAAGCAGCACCCGGGGTAAAAGCACACAAGCAGGGACGCAGGCACCGCGGAGTTCAGTTCCTGCTAGAGAGAGAGCGAGAGAGATTCCGGGCCCGCCGCCCTCGCCTGCACACCAGGGATCTCTGGCAGGCGGCAGCCCTCCACTGCGCCCCGATCCCCCCCACAGCAGGGCAGGAATCCCAGGCATAAATCATCAGGTGCCCCTGAGCCTCACCACAGGCCCACGCCATCCGAATGCAGATGCTCTACTTGTCCAGCACACAAGACTAAACAAGTCAGTAGCACGATATACGTGTTCCTCGACATCCCAGGTGCAAGCCGCCCGAGCGTGCCCACTATCCTCCTCGCCAATCTTCCGCTATATTCCCACATTCCACCCCCTCGCTCATGAGACTGCTTCTCCTGGGGAGTGCAAAGCTGGACGTGCACATTTGGCTTGCGGAGTGTAGAGCAGAGTAATCTACAGAGGCATGCAATAAATACATATAGAAAAGGAATAAACATAGATATCTATACAATAATGCTGTAGCATCACTAATTACGAAGAAGGGCCAAAGATAAACAAGACTGTGAACAACATCCCTGTAGTGTCCAAATTTACTTGATTCACACGCTCTAGAAGAGATAAGTGCTGTGAGAACCAAAACAGTATCTTCTCCTCAGAGCCACCTGCATGTGTCAACAGAAAGGCCTTAACCACGCTTGCGTGGAAGCGAAGTCACACAGCAGACAGCACAACTATGGGGGGACCACGACCACCAGAGACCACCCAAGACCCCTCGCAGCATGCTACTTGCGTGCTCATCCAGTCATTTCAGCATTCCACAAGTAATGCCTGGTGTCAGGTTGACTGTTCTACGTCGCTTGCGTGGTCCCTGTGCTTTCAGCGTCTGCATTTCTGGTACCGGGTTATGGTTGTGGTTTCTCCAGCTCATGGTATGGCTTCACGCATCTCGCAGGTAGCCAAAGAGGACCTGTTGGGAGTAAAACACAAGCATATCCCCTCCCCCATGTCAACAATTCTACTGCTCCACGCCAATCAGTTGGGCCTGGCAGATCTTTATACCAAACCTTAGGATTTTGTGTAAAGGGAACTTTAGCCTGAAAATGTCATTCCACTGCCGTGGTATCTAATCGAGAAGATGACCGATTTAGAAAATTTAAAGTGAACACAGCCATATCTAATTGTTCTTGAGGAGCTGTGGCTACACTCCCCCTTTTTTGTTTTTGCAACATGTGTTTCAAGTTTTGATGTGTCCGTTCAATTATGGCTTGTCCGGTGGGGGTGTGCGGGATACCTGTAACGTGAGACACACCCCACTGTTGTAGGAATAAGGCCGCTGCTTGAGATACATAGGCAGGTCCATTGTCTGTTTTTATTTGTTTAGGGAGGCCCATAAGTGCAAAGCACCTTGTCCAATGTTTCTTAACATCCTGAGTCCGTTCCCCTGTAGCTGCAGAAGCAACAACATAACCAGAAAAGGTATCCACAGTAACATGAACATACTTTTGCCTGCCAAAAGGTGGATAATGTGTAACATCTGTTTGCCAAATTTCATTAGCCTTCAGTCCCCTGACATTTACACCATCATGATAAGTTGCAGTATTATATAGTTGACAATCGTTACATGCCCGAATAATATCACGAGCCTGCGTTTTTGTGAGAGCAAATTCTTTCTGTAAACTGCGAGCATTTTGATGGAAAAAGGAGTGAGATAATTGTGCATGTTGAAATTGTTGAGTAAGGGAGGATGATGTTATGGGCAAAACAGTGTACTTATCAGCTACTGCATTCCCTTCTACCAGAGGTCCTGGCAAGCGAGTGTGAGACCTAATATGAACAATAAAGCAAGGATGCTGTCGTTGCTGAAGCAGAGTTGCAATAGCAAGGAAAAGTTTATACAGCTCTTTATTGCTAATTTCTTTGATAAATGCAGCTTCTAAGCGGTTAATAGCGCCAACAGCATATAGTGAATCTGATACAATATTAATAGGTTCGCTTGCAAACAATGTCAGAGCTAAATGTATTGCAGACAATTCAACAATCTGAATGGACGCTTCCACAGTAACTGATGTGTGTTGCCATTGTGCCTTTTCTTTCCAGGCTACTACGGCCTTCTTTGTTTTACCTGAGCCGTCTGTAAAAATCATTTTTGCATTTGGTATAGGGTGAGGCACCATCACTCTCTGTGGCTGTAAACAGAGGGAAGGTAAGGCTTGCAAGATTTTATTCTGTGGCAAAGTAAAATGGTTATCATTCAAATAATCAGCCAGAGCAGCCTGAAATTCAAGGCTGTCCCTCATCAGAGTAATGTGCGTTTCCTTATGAAAGGGTAGGTAAATAATGTCAGGGTCTCGACCTGTCAGCTGCTGTATCCTGAACCGTCCTTTCTGAATCACCATAATGACCATCTCCAAAGGAGTCATAATTGTTTTTGTAAAGGTGTGTGATAAGAAAATCCATTCCAGGGTAACTAATTGCTGTGATTCTGTCAATTGAGCAAATAGCCCATAAGGCTGGAATTTCGTGTGAATCACAAAAAAATAGAAGAGGCAAGTGTAAGATTATACGTCCTGCTTGGGAAGTTATAAGTTTTTGAATTACCAATGCCAATTCCTGTTTTGCTTTGTCAGAAAGGATTCGAGGCGAAGTTAAATCTGAATCCCCCTTCAAGGTGTTAAACAGGGTACTTAACTGTTCAGTAGAAATACCCAGCACAGGACGAATCCAATTAATTGTCCCTAGTAGTTGCTGCAAATCATTTAATGTAGAGATATTGTTTACCAAACAAAGTTGTTGTGGCCGTAAGGTTCTGGTAAACAGTACCCATCCCAAATACTTCCAGGGCGGTTCTGTTTGCATTTTTTCTGGGGAAATATGAAGCCCAAATTGTTGTAAAGAGTCTTTTAGATGATTTACAGTTTTCATCAGTTCTGTCTGTGTCAAAGCTGCAATGAGAATGTCATCCATATAATGGTAAATAAGAGACTGTTTAAAAATACTTCGAGTCGGCTCTATTGCAGCAGAGACCACTAACTGACAAATCGTGGGACTGTTCATCATGCCCTGTGGGAGAACCTTCCTTTCTGCTCATCTTTTTTCTTTACTGTCGGCTTTGGGCAGTTCTTTTTAATATGCCCCATTTGATTACACTCAATACATTTCATTTCTGCTCGTCCCACAACGAGTTGCTGAGCCAAGGCACTTGCAAGTAAAGTAGCTTTATGCTCTTCAGAACCCACATTCTGACAAGCTTTAATAAATTCTGCTATACTTTTGTAAGAGTTTTTAGAGGGCCCAAAATTCTCTGACAATCTGCATTTGCATTTTCATAAGCCAATTGTAATAACAGCGTTTCTACTGTATTTTCATCATCAATCTGCCTGCTCAGTGCTGTTTGTAAACGATCAATAAATGTAACATAGGGTTCTTGAGCTCCTTGCCTGACTGCCACAAAAGAGGGCTGGCGTTTCCCTGCCTCCGGGACGCGTTTCAGGCACTTTAAAGCCAATGCAGAGATCTGTTGTAAACGCTGCCGAGGTAACCGTGCCTGTACCTCTGGTGTCTCATACTGATTAACTCCCAAATATTCTTGCCTATTTTCCAAAGTGTCTGCAGAAACAGCCTCCTGGTACTCTGCCAGCCACACTGAATACTGTGCAGGTGTTAAAATCATCCGTAAAAGTGACTTCCAATCATGTGGGGTCATAGTATAGGATTCCCCAATGACTGTTACTAAATTTGAAGTATAGTTACTGTGCAAACCATAGTCTCTCACCGCAGCCCGTACTTCCTTAATCATTTCATAACTAAGGTATTGATACTCAGGAGAATGATTTGGACGATAGATTACCGGCATCGCCGTCAGCATGCCAAAATCTCCTTTACGAGCAGCTTCCTCTCTACAATTTTCTGCCAGCGTTTTGTATTTCGTTACATGAGACTCTGATGCCTTTTCAGCAAAGCCAATAGGTGGCTCGGCAGACGCAGGATACGGAGGAGCTGTTGGTGTTAACTGTGCTCCGTCCGTAGCCGCTGCCGCTGCTGCTGCCGGCTGCGAGACCCCCCGTGCCGAAGGGACGGCCGCAGCCGTTTCTTTTACCGATGTTAATGGTGGGTATAAATTGGACTGTATG
Organism: Nyctibius grandis; assembly: GCF_013368605.1. Classification (NCBI taxonomy): domain Eukaryota; kingdom Metazoa; phylum Chordata; class Aves; order Nyctibiiformes; family Nyctibiidae; genus Nyctibius; species Nyctibius grandis. Next base: position 19,225,599 of record NC_090694.1, on the reverse strand, counting down.
TCTGGATCTGTGAAATCAAGATCGTAAGGATCGTCTGATTCTCCAGAGACTGTTTCATATACAGGCTCCTGTTGCTCCTTCACATCCACTAAGGTGTTAATAGGAGTGGATGCCAGAGATTGCAAATACTCCTCTGCAGGCTGGAGTGCAGAGACTGCTATAAAAACAACCCTCCACGGTGCTTCTAAATCCTTTAGAATATCAGACTGCAACGTGTTCCGTTTTTGTATTTCTACTCCCACTTTTGCCCAAATCTTTGCATCGTAAGTCCCTGATACAGGGAGCCAGGTACAGTTGTGTTTGATCCATACTAATAACTGCACCAATTTCGCTAATTGGACCTTATAGCCCTGTTCGCGTAATATACGCTGTAATACCTCAGTGTAGAGCTTATGCTCTTGGGAACTAGCCTGTCCCATGTTTATTGCGATCGCAGAACTCACTGATTCTGGGGACTCTCCGGTCCTGGGGACTCTCCGGTCCTGGGGACTCACTCTCTGGTCCTGGGGACTCTCCGGTCCTGGAGATTCTCCGATCCTGGGGACTCTCCGGTCCTGGGGACTCTCAGGTCCTGGGGATTCTGTGATCCTGGGGATTCTCCGATCCTGGGGACTCTCAGGTCCTGGGGACTCTCCGATCCTGGGGACTCTCCGGTCCTGGGGATTCTCCGATCCTGGGGACTCTCAGGTCCTGGGGACTCTCCGATCCTGGGGACTCTCAGGTCCTGGGGACTCTCAGGTCCTGGGGATTCTGTGATCCTGGGGATTCTCCGATCCTGGGGACTCTCCGGTCCTGGGGACTCTCCGGTCCTGGGGAGTCTCCGATCCTGGGGACTCTCCGGTCCTGGGGATTCTCCGATCCTGGGGACTCTCCGGTCCTGGGGACTCTCTGGTCCTGGGGATTCTCTGATCCTGGGGATTCTCCGATCCTGGGGACTCTCCGGTCCTGGCACGCGCTAGCCCCTGACAATCCTTCGATCAGAGTCGCTGCCGCTTCTTCGTTAATCTTCAACCTTGTTCGGGCGCCATTTGCGGCGGGCGGCAAGGAAGGCACAGACTCTGAGATCGAGGATGCAAGGGCCTGAAGCCGAAAGGCCTAAGGCTTTTTATTGTTATGCTACTACTCTATTTAACTGCTACAATGCAGGAGCCAGACTAGGCAGTTCAAGATAACATCAACATTCACACGCTAAGCACTCATCACTCATCCTGGGAAGAGCCCACAGTGTCCTGGGCTCAAAACATCAACAACCATTCCTGTTTTCAGCTCTGTGTTCAGAACTGACCTTCAACACATGTTTACTTGTTACATGCCTCAAAGAGCCCTGTGAACTGGTCTCGGCTCCTTTATCTCAGAAGCAAGCAAAAACTATTCTCAGTGCAGTGTTCCCAAGCAAATCTTATGCTCCCCAAGTAAAGCACAGCTCTTTGCAGGCTGAGGGTCTTCCACACCTGGTGGCTCACCGAATCCACGGTGTCCTCTAAGTCCCGGGTAAAGCAGCTCTGCCCGCCGCTGTTCCACCAGTAAAACCTTCTTCCGAACGTGTCTCGCCAGCCGGACGTTCACATCGGGGTCGCCAGTTGCGGAGAAAAGGACTCAGCACACAATCCAATGTGAATCAAGCATAAGACGTTTATTACAAAAAAAAGCCCCTTTTTATAACATATTTGCTTCCGTACATGCAGCCAGGCACTGTCCATGCAAAACCCGATTGGTCGCCCCGCTTCTGCCACACGCTGTCCACGCGCCCCCCTGCAACCTCCCATTGGTCAGTCCATCCCCCTGTGCTGTAACATGATCCTGCAGGTGCCAAGTCCAGCACTGTTCACAGTGATGTTTACTGTCAAGTATGCAGAGGCTCCGTGGGAAGCACACAGGAGATTGGCCTGTGACCTTGCAGGTGCTAAGTCTGGCAGAGGCTCCGTGGGAAGCACACAGGAGATAGGCCTGTGGCCTTGCTTGGAGAGCTTGTTGACTTCAGCTCTTGATTCTTTCCGTTAGCTGCAACATTTTCCCCCAACAATAATGACAAAAAAAAGGTATAATAATAATATTGGAATAATCAAGTATATACAAGTATATACAAATATATACAAAACCAAGATCGAGCTCCCCTGAAGTCAGCCACGTCACCACCGGCACTGCAGGGCAGGCTCCGGGAAGGCCCAGGCTGGGCCTAGTGACGGTCGAGAGCTGGATTCAGGAATGCACTGATCGGGATCGGGAGCAGCAGGAAAATGGACAGAGTCCTCTTCGGACACCAGCCATAGCAGAAAGAGAGCGAGACCCTCGTGATCCCCCCCCGCTTTATACTGAGAATGACGTGTATGGGATGGAATACCTTCGTTGGTCAATTTTGGGTCACCTGCCCTGTCTGCTCCTCCCTGCAGGTGCGACCCCCCCCTTTGGCTCTTCACTCGTAAGCAGTGAGGAATTTAGCAGTGACCTTGGTTTCTCTAAGTACAGTAAGAGCCTTTCTGCATAACATCCCTACCAGTGCCTCAGCGATAACTACAAACTTTGAGCGTTATCAGTCCTGGAAGCAGACACTGTTTGTAAAACATGCAGTTAGTTTCAGAAAGTGCAGTTACTTAGAAGAGACTTAGCTGAAAGTAAAAATCACTGAAAGGAAAATTGGCCTGGTTTAGGCCAAACGAGGACAAGAAGTTTGAGTGGCAAGGACAAGTGGCTGTCTAGACAAGTTCTCCTACACAAAAGTGTCCAGGTACACCCACATAGGCAAACTCTGAGACATCTATTTGCCCATTTGGTCCCTCACACCACCCCGTGGCTCAATGTTTGTCATTGCGGTTCGTGTAATTTCTTCAGGATCCCACAGTGGTGGAGAAGGAAGAGGACAGCAAAGTAGCAAAAGAGCATTTGAAACGGAACCAACATATTTAAACAAGTTGTATAATGGAGGGCTTTGGCTGGTAAACACCACAAACATGTTTTATGCCCTCTGGTGATGGAGCGGCTATAAAATGCATGTTACTTACAACACATGGAATTAATTGTATAAAACAGGGGATAATACAAGGTAAGAACAACATTGCAAAACCACATAACAGGTAAAATAAAACACTTTTGACCCAGGGAGCGCCTGGAAGCCACAAAAAGGGATCAATTTCCCAACCCTCCCAGGTTTGTATTGGGACATTGGTACCAGACGGTTTCACAAGAGTAGGCCTCAGAGTAGGCTCTAAAAGGCCTACTCTGTGTTACCTTTAGACAGAATCAACTTTCCTGTCAGTAATTTTCCTTTCAGCTAAAATAACAGTGTGTTCTGAAGCAAACTGCATGTTTTGTAGATAGGGTGTGCTTATGGGACTGATAACAGTGTTATAGTGTCCTGATTTCACTGGGATTTGGTTTCAGTTTGTGGCCAGCCATGGTGATCAAGGCCCTCAGCAGTTAAATCCAGGGCAGCTGACCCTGGCTGGCCCACAGGGGTATTCTATATCATTAACATCAAGCTCACTATAAAAGAGAAGGTTTGCGGGGAAGAGGTGGGGCTTTTTCTGCTCTTCTTACCTCTCTTCCCTGGTTGTTGGTGTGATTCCTGGAGTAATTTGCCAGTGATTTGTGGATGACTATATTTTTGTCTCTTTTGTGTTGTCATTTATATTGATTTTCTTCATTTCATTAAATCTGGTTAACTTCATCCCATGAGTCTCCCTCTCTTTTTCCCAATTCCCTTCCTCATTTGGGGAAGGGGCATTGGGTGAGAGAAAAAGTGCTATTGTGTAGCCCTGGGTGCAGGCTAAATGAAGACATATAGTCATCACTGACTCTTGCTTGCACTTAGTCTTAGAGAATCCAAGGTCTCTGTTAAATTCCTTGCTAATTATAAAGAAGGGCCAGAGACAAGACTGTGAACAACTTTGTAGTGTCTAAATTAACTTGATTCACAAACTCTGGCACCAGAGGAGAGATAAATCCTGTAAGAACCAGAACAGGATCTTCTTGAAGCCACCTGCATGTGTCAACAAGAAGGCCTCGACCGCACTTGCGCAGAAGCGGGGTTATACAGCGGACAGCATAACTATGGGGGGATTACGACCACTAGAGACCCCCAGAGCCCACCCAAGACCCCTTCCCCAATTTAGTACGCATGTGCAAAGACAATTACATAATGTATTAGCATATGCATAAGGTTTCTTGGAATAGATGGGCTTTTCTTGGAATTGTATGAATATTCATTTTTCTATAATGTATATAATGAGTGTGCTTTTGTTCCTAGGCATGCATGCTAGGAGGAGAGATTCCCTATGCACCCAGCTGCAATAAACCAATGTCGGCTTTCTAAACTATATAATTTGGTTTGGAGAGTTTTCTTGGTTACTATTTTTCGGTAACAACATGAGCTAATTTTTGTATTGCTAATGTTATCTGTTTAACAACTTGACCATTGCAATCATTCAGTTTACCACATACCCCTCCCTCTTCTGCCAGCAAGTAGTCAAGGACCATTCGATGTTGGAAAATTGCCGTTCTCATTTCCGTGGCCTGTTCTAATAGATCCAGGGCACGAGCACTTTCATTGGTCATGGTTTCTAAGACAGCTTGTAGCCGAATTATGCTCTTTAGATTATAGATGGATTCTCAGGCGCCACTGTTTTTTTCATTAGGATTTCAGGTGGCAGGTCCATAATAATAATTCTTTGAGGGGGCCAGGCATCTTTTCCCCACACTTGGCCACTACCACCTGCTATAGCAGCATTAATAGATCGCTTGTTTCTAGTAAGGCTGTCATATAATTTGATACTCAAGTCTTCGTCCTTGTCTCCTGGGAGCAGGAAGAATAAAGGGTGGATCACCCCAACATAACACACCCCGGTCCAATTGACGTGCGGAAAACAGACTCCACAACCGGCAGGGTGTAAAGTAGGTATGTTTATTCAGCGCTGGGCAGCACGGGGGGTAGTCCCACCAAAGTCATGCGCTCCTTCGCGGTAATTCAGCTTGTATTTATGTAGCAAAGTGTTACATATTCATCATAATTTCAAGGACACCTATACACATTCATGACTTTCCCCGAGAAGGCGGTCTTTATTACAATAAGTTCCTCCTGGTGGTCGTGGGCCGGGGTCTCAGGGATGAAGGCGGTATGTCTTCCTCGCTGTGCACTTCTCACCTTTTCTTCTTGCACAGGCGTGGTAACATCTTGGCTCTCAGTCAAACCTCAAGACCAGTTCTCGCCGGGTTTTGTATAACCTTAATGTTCTGCAACTTGTTCTATTGAGATATGCTTAGGCAGTTAATTTATGCATCAGGCTGATAAGATAAAGAATTAAAGAATTCCTCAACCCCTAGGACAGCTCACATCCAGATCAAATAGCAAGTAAAAAAAGGAAAAGGAGTTATGTCCCTTATCAATCCCCCCTTTTCTATAAAGTTAGTAAATTCTTTTACTATATCATTGAGACCTTTTCAAAATACTTATTGGATTCTAATTGTTGTCTCAGCTGGTGTTTTCTCCAGGTTGGTATCGATGCACTCACAGTGGTGTACCTGTGGGGAGAGGATAAAATCTTTCCTAGAGAGATAACATATTCTTTTAGATATTATTTCCCATGATCTCAGGATCAACTCCTGTTTCTGTCATTTGATAGGGTTTATCATAAATGATTTTAAAATGATTAACCTTTTCCTTCACCTGGTTATTTAATCTGATTTTATTCATTTGTCTTTTTAGGTTTTGATTCATTCTTTCTATTTTTCCATTTGATTGAGGTCTCCATGGGGTATGGAGATTCCATTTTATCTCTAATACTTTAGCCAAATTTTGAACAGCTTCCGATACAAAGTGTGGGTTCCTATTTGAAGATAGTTCCATAGGTACCTCAAATCTCAGTATTATTTTCTTAAGCAATATTTTGTTACTTCTCTTGTCTAGTTGGTGCGACAGGGGAAAGCTTCCGGCCAGCCTGAAAAAGTATTTATCATTATTAAAAGATACTGATACTCATTTGCCACGGTTCCAAATGGTTCCATGAGCATGGATTACTCCAAAGGTAAATTTTGAATCTGTCCATATATTAAGTTTTGTCTTTTGATAATTCTAATGCTCTCAGAAGGGTTATGAGTTCTGCCTTCTGAGCCGATGTGTTAGATGGTAGAGCCTTAGCTTCAATTATTTCCTCAGTGGTTACCACTGTGTATCCTGTTTTCCGTGTTCCATCCCACATAAAGCTACTACCATCCATAAATAAGTCCCAGTCTGCGTTGTCCATTGGCATGTCTTTCAAGTCAGCTTTGTTGGAGTATGTCTGTTCCACTGTCTGTAAGCAATTATGTGTTAATTGTGTCCTACCAGGATCCGTGGTCAGAAAGGTTGCTGGATTCAGGATGCTGGTTACTTTCAGCTCCACATCATCTTGTTCCAGAAGGATGGTTTGATATTTCAGCATCCGGCTCGGTGACAGCCAGTGTCCTCCTTTTTGTTCTAGGATAGTTGTAAATGCATGGGGCACAAACACAGTTAGCTTTTGCCCGAGCGTCAATTTTCTTGCCTCTTGGATCAGCAGTATTGTATCTGCCACTGCTCGGAGGTATGTTGGCCATCTCTTATTGACATTGTCTAGTTGTTTTAAAAGGTATCCCACAGGTCTTCTCTATGATCCTAGTTTCTGGGCCAACACTCCTAGGGCAATATGCAGTCTTTCATGTATAAACAGTTCAAATGGTTTTTTCTAAGTTTGGGAGGTCTAGAGCTGGAGCACTCATTAAAGTCTGTTTTAATTTTGTAAATGCACCTCTGAGTGCAAACAAGGAGGTTTCCTTTCCCCTGTACAGCTTCATATAAGGGTTCGGCAATGAGTCCAAAATTCATTATCCACAGGCAACACCATCCGGCCATCCTGAGAAATGCTCTGAGACTCTTGTTTCAATTGCTTTCATCTTACCGGTCCGGCATCTGGTTTTGACTGGATGGTTAACGGTCCTGCCGTTCGGGATCGTCCCGGTGTTCCTGAAGTTCATACAAGAGGTGTCACAGCATCTTCTGGTATCTCCTGTAACTCGGCTTCCTTCTGTAATATAAAAACTTGGGCATCCAGAGCTTTATTTTCAGGAATATGGTCTTGGATTTTTCCTTTTGTAAAAATCATTTGTGCATTCAATTTACTTAGCATATCTCATCCTAACAGCAGCATGGGGCAATCTGGTATGTAGAGAAATTGATGGGTTAACACCCCTTTTCCCAATTCCAAATTTTAAAAGCTGGAAAAACGGTCCAGTTTCTTCCTGCCCTGTGGCACCAACAACTGACGTACTATGACCATTGAAATTACTCCTACATGTATTTAACACTGAATAGGTAGTTCCTGTATGTACTAAAATTTTATTTTCTCATTCCCCAACTTTATTATAATAAGGGGTTCTGTTGGAGAAGGTTTCGAATCTTCCCTGGCTTTATTACCACCTTTTTACAGGTCTTACAACTTAAAAGTATCCACACCGAATGTCATCCACCTTGTCTATTAAGTATCACACAAAACAAGGTATTGCCCCGGGTATCTAGATTTGGGCAGGCGTTCTTGCGGATGTTGTTCCCAGCCCAGAGTTATTAACCATCCTGTGGGAGTTAAATAGGCTTCTTCAAGAGATTAGTCAGAACTCTGATATTAAAGAAATTGACTAAGCACCACAGCAACTTAACTCACATATACAAATTTCTGCAAACATTTCTGGCGCTACGAATCAGGACTCTCACTCAGTTCACAGCGGTGCCGTATCACCAAAACATACACGTGCAGTCAAACACTCTTAACATAAAACACGCAGTCAAATACTCTTAACATAAAATACCCGGGCACTTACAAATAAGACATACAATGATCGCTCCAGTTAGTATCCCTCCAGCAGCTGCAAATATTCATATCAGAATTGTGAGAGGCTCGCTTACCCTTCTCCTGCTTCTTATACAGACATTAGCAGGTCCGTCCTGGCTCTCGATTAGAGATGCAGCGGTAACCTCGGATTCACTCGATCTACCCTCAAGATCTCTAGCGGCCGCTCTTATCGGTCAGCGAATCCCCACATCGGGTACCCTCCTCCCATATGGGGACTACGCTGTACGCCAGACGTCTACTGCGCGGTTTACCAGCAGCCCCGGCCACGAGTGGGCGTCCCCAACGACTTACTGGCTTCCCGACCGGTCCCCTGTTAAACATACCATTTATCCGCGGCTTCAGGAGATTCTTGTCTGCTCCTGCGGTGAGCGGCTGGAATCGGAGGCCCCTTCCGAGAAAAGTGCTCGGGGCGCGCCTAGGGGCGTCCGCTTCCTCAGTCGATCCCGCAGCCGAGCAGAGTTCTCCTGGCTGGCTCGCCAAAATGACGTGCGGAAAACAGACTCCACAACCGGCAGGGTGTAAAGTAGGTATGTTTATTCAGCGCTGGGCAGCACCGGGGGGGGGGTAGTCCCACCAAAGTCGTGCGCTCCTTCGCGGTAATTCAGCTTGTATTTATGTAGCAAAGTGTTACATATTCATCATAATTTCAAGGACGCCTATACATATTCATGACTTTTCCCGAGAAGGCGGTCTTTATTACAATAAGTTCCTCCTGGTGGTCGTGGGCCGGGGTCTCAGGGATGAAGGCGGTATGTCTTCCTCGCTGTGCACTTCTCACCTTTTCTTCTTGCACGGGCGTGGTAACATCTTGGCTCAAACTGCAAGACCAGTTCTTACTGGGTTTTGTATAACCTTAATGTTCTGCAACTTGTTCTATTGACATATGCTTAGGCAGTTAATTTATGCATCAGGCTGATAAGATAAAGAATTAAAGAATTCCTCAACCTCTAGGACAGCTCACAGGCAAAGAATTTCTCAACCCCCAGGACAGCTCACACCCAGATCAAATAGCAAGTAAAAAAAGGAAAAGGAGTTATGGCCCTTATCACAATTTGCTGACAGCACCTTATGCGTGTAATGGCCTTTTAGTGCTCAAATTCCCTTTTTGAAGGGGTCTCCCCTGGTTGCAGGTTTGTAAAAATATAAATTTTTCTTATTTCCCAGGGGTCCTCCCAAACAGGGATAGATTCTCTTTTTGTTTTATTCCAATAACAATAAGTACATTCCCAAACTTTTGAATCATTTATCCAAATAATCCAAAACTAATTTGGCTGAGGATGGTATCATTTGTGCGAGACCAATATTTTTGGAACCATACCGCCTCTCCAGTCTTGTTGGTCCTGACGTGCGGAAAACAGACTCCACAACCGGTAGGGTTGTAAAGTAGGTATGTTTATTCAGCGCTGGGCAGCACAGGGGGTAGTCCCACCAAAGTCGTGCGCACCGGTTTGGCAAATTTCCAGAAAATATATACCATAAAGTTATACATAGTCATAGGATTTCTGAGAACTCATTTACATAGCCATGAGATATGCAAATGTCCGTTCGCATGCGCAGTCGTTTTTTCCTGGTGGTCGTCAGGGGTCTTCAGATGAAGGCCAGTAGTCTTCCTCACTGTGGTCGCTGACTGACCCCTGCTTCTGGGCAAACTCAGTCCGGGGATCAGGTAGGCCACGTCCTTTGAGGTAGCTGTTGCAATTCCCTTATCTCCATGTTTCCGTGCATCCGCCCCTCCCAAGGCCCAGCCATCTGAAGTGAGATTATCACTCTCCGAATTGTAAAGGCTTCCCTTTGTTTAGTTGAGCACCCAGGATAGTCGAGTAATTAAAGTATTTACAACATCCCCCTTGCCCTTGGGGTCCCAACGTTTCAGTCCAATACCACAGTTTTGATCTTTGTCTGGGGACATGATTATATATAACCCATGCCAAATGTACAAACGCAATGAATACCAGTATTATACAGGGGATCAGAATCCACATGGGAGTCTTCTGCCATCGTCCTTTGGGGGGTTCACCTGTAGAAAAGGGAAGAAAAGCCCAAAGACCTTTCCCTTGCCTAAGATGTAGGGGGGCACCCTCGAGGGGGTGCCAGTCCAGCCAGCTGCAGCACTGGCCACAGGCAGAAATACAGGTTTGACAACTTTCCCTGGTAACCGGCCAGCCTCCGGCCTCCCGGCTGAGGTCTTTTGCTCCAGTATGCCCCCTTTTCAGATGCAACCACTCTAATAATCGCTCCCATTCTTCTACCACCGGCTCACTTTGTAGAGGAGCCAGTCGGGCTAATTCATCAGCTTTGTTATTCCACTGGCTGACCTGGGTTTCGTCAAGCTGATGGGGAGTCACCCATGCTATAGCAAAGTTTCCCTGTTTGGCAATAGCTAAAATATTTTGCCATCTCTCCTTCTGCCATACAGGTATTCTGTTAACTTCCCACCCATTCTGCTCCCAGAAGAGGAGCCACTCCGTACACCCCTTACACAGAGCAAAGGAGTCAGTGTAAATATAAACAGGGGACACATGTTTGAAAACACTCCACACAGCCACTAACTCTCCCACTTGCGCGCTGCCTTCCCCTTCTGTAATCAATTTTTGATCAGTTCTTATCTGTAAAGCAACTGCCCGGTATCTCCAGATTTTACCCTCCCGTTTAGCGGAGGCATCAGTGAACCACATGTTTTGCAGAAACCAATTGGGGACAGGGGGTGCACTAGGAGTCAGGGTTTTGGATATTGCTTCTTGGGTTGCCTGCTCCTCGGGCCACCCCGAGACTAACTTCTCTAGCTTGTCTGTGGGTAACCTGTCCATGAGGTCCTGTGGGATACCTTTTCAACACCTCAGGGCAGATCTCATGGATGGCATGTTAACCGGACCATACTTTCATCCGTAATTAATTAACTCCTGGGCAACCTCCCCTCAGGTCCACACCTTCAAATTCGAGGACCTGTGTTCAGGGGTCACCCGCCCCACTAGTGCGGCGGAGACCCTCTTGCTTTGGGGAACTGCTTTAATCGCGCTCTGTAATTACAGAATCACAGAATCAATCAGGTTGGAAGAGACCTCTGGGATCATCGAGTCCAACTGATACCGGATGGTTCGGTTCAGCAATGGTTTAGCAAGAGTAGGCCTCAGAGTAGGCTCTAAAAAGCCTGCTCTGTGTTACCTTTACACAGAACAAACTTTCCTGTCAATAATTTTCCTTTTAGCTAGAATAATAACAATAGGTTCTGAAGCAAACTACATGTTTTGTAGATAGAGTTTGTTTATGGGATTGATAACAAGGTTCTAGTAAATAATGATTCATGCTGTTTACGCTTAGTCCCAGAAAAACAAAGGTCTCTGCTAATTATATAAGGCTAAAAGACAAAACAAAACTGTAGAGAACAACTTTGTGATGTCTAAATTAACTTGATTCATAAACTCTTGTGTCAGAGGAGAGATAAATCCAAAACGATATCTTCTTCTTGAGAACACATGTACTTGTAAACAAGAAGGCCTCGACCATGCTTGTGCAGAAGCACGATTTAAGGGGGATTGCGACCACCAGCGACCCCCAGAGACCACCCATGACCCCTTCCCCAATTTAGTACGCATGCGTAAAGACATTACGTAATGCATTACATAACGTATTATGCATAAGGTTTTTTTTTTTGGAATGGGTGGGCTTTGCTTGGAATTATGTATATAAGGAGCAAGCTTTTGTTCTTAGGTGTGCATGCTAGGAGGAGATATCCCCCATGCACCCAGCGCTGCAATAAACCAATGTCGGCTTTCTAAACTATCATTTGGTTTGGAGAGTTTTCTTGGTTACTATTTTCCGGTAACACAACCATTGCCCTGACACCACCCTGTCAACTAGACCATGGCACTAAGTGCCACATCCAGTCTTTCCTTAAACACATCCAGAGATGGTAACTCCACCACCTCCCTGGGCAGCCCGTTCCAATGTCTAATGACCCTTTCTGAGAAGAAATTCTTCCTAATGTCCAACCTGAACCTCCCCTGGCGAAGCTTGAGGCTATGTCCTCTTGTCCTATCGCTAGTTGCCTGGGAGAAGAGGCTGACTCCCACTCCACTACAACCTCCCTTCAGGTAGTTGTAGACTGCATTGTATTGTATGCCCATGAGTTTTAATGATTCCGGAAGACCCGGTTATCAGTCAAGGGTGTCATCTGTTCAGGGCCCACAGGCAACATCATTGGGGATTCCTGTTTAGATCTGAGCTCGTGCTCGTACATCATTTGTAAGCATGCCGCCTTCTGTATGCTTTCCAGTAATTGTTCTGTAGCCCCCACAATAGCGAGGGGTTCTCCCCGTTCTAAGGGGTTGAGACCGCCCGCCCAATAAGCCGCCCTCTGAGTTAGGGACCAGGGAGCCCGGTGATCACCCGTAGTTACTCCAGGTCCCCAGTACCGTTCCGCCTCCCTTTCGCTTAACAATATGTGGTCTCCACCGGACAGTGACACTCTCCATACATATTCGGTTTCTGACTCCCTAGAAGTGCGGCTGTACTCCTTTTTTAGTCTGGCCAGTTCTGTGGCAGAATAGGGTGTTTCTTTGGTGGTAATTTGAGGAGGGTAACTCAGATCATCATCTAGTCTAAGTTTTGCCTCCTCTAACTCCTCACAGGGGTATGCGGCTTCCCTCTCAGGGGGCGACTGGAAATCGTGACTCTCGTCCATGAGGAGTTGCTCTTTAAGAACAGACTGCAGACAGGCTGCCTGAGCCGCCTTCTGTTCTAATTGCCCCTTCAAATTCTCTACTTGTCCCTACAGGGCCCAGTCAAGAGCCTGCAGGGACTGCACCATCTGAGACTCGGCACCACGCTGCTGGTCTCGGGCTTCCACAGCTGCCACTAAACTCACACCCAAAACGGCACAGATAACTTCTTTCCCTTTTCCAGCCCAAAATCTACCATGTTTAAGTAAGGCACGAGTTCGGTTGTACAACACGCTATTCACTTCCATATCTGACACGCGGTGTTTCACACAAGTCTAGACCGCCCACGCTCAAACGTCCACAAAAGTCTCAGTTCACAAGCAATTTTTCTCTCAAAATTCTGATCCACAATCAAGTTCCTACAAACTCCTAATCAACAAGTGGGGAGGGGGCAATCATCCCAGGGAGGCCGCACACAAGCATTCAATCCACACAAAACCCACCCCTAACATCCCTGAGAGGCACACACAAACTGACCAGAATCACACGAGGCACGCCTGGAAGATAAGTCGAAAGAAAAGCAGCGATAGAAAATGCAGCACTCTCACCTCAAGGGATCCTGCCGACTACACCAATTAATGTCAGAGCCCAGGTTCGAGTGTGGGCCCTGGGAAGGTTCTTTGTGATCCCAAGAGGTGAGATTAAGGCACAAATGAGGCTAGATGCTGCCAAACAAGCCGCTTTATTGAACAAAGGCAGAGGAAACTGAGCAACAGGAAAGGTGGGAAATAAAGGGGGAAAAATAAGCAGCATTCCGAGAGAGAGGGAGGGAGGGAGGGAGGGAGAGATGTGCAGGGATAGTCACCACCATGGGTACAGCAACGTCTTCTGTCTTCCAGCAGTGAGTGATGCAGCAGAGCAAAGGCAATAGCGCACACAGATGAGGCAGAAGCAGTGGAAAAGTGGGAACTGCAGGCCTGTCTGTGCAGTTCTTTTTATGGGGAGTAAGGGTGGGCGTGCGTACCTGTCCCGTCCAATGGGCGTGTGCCCGCACTTTCTCCATCCAATGGATGTGTCCATGCGTCCCGGGCCTGAGTGTTGACAGCAGGTGATGGGGACCAGTGCTCACTTCAGTGTAAACAAGTTTGAGTGACAGGGACAAGTGTCTGTCTAGACATGTCTAGACAAGTTCTCCTACACACAAGTGTCCAGGTACACCCACATAGGCAAACTTTGAGACATCTATTTGCCAATTTGGTCCCTTACAACTTTAGAGAAATTTAAACAGCAGTAGTAAAGGTAGGCAATTTGTATCAGTAAGCCAGAATAACTTGCATACAGGTTTTTTTAAAAAGCCCCTAGTATGGGGCTATGTTTTGGATTTGTGCTGGAAACAGTGTTGATAATGCAGAGATGTTTTCGTTATTGCTGAGCAGTGCTTACACAGAGTCAAGGCCTCTTCTGCTTCTCACACTGCCCCAACAGCGAGTAGGCTGGGGGTTCACAAAAAGTTGGGAGGAGACACATCTGAGACAGCTGACCCCAACTGACCAAAGGGATATTCCATACCATATCATGTCATGCTCACCATATAAAGCTGGGGGAAGAAGAAGGAAGGGGGGGTCATTCGGAGCGATGACGTTGCCTACCTTGCCTCCACAGGTGCCTCTGAGCAATAGATATGAAGCCCTAGTGGAATACAGCCGGTCCAATGGGGATGTGGTGGAGAGGCAACCTATATCAGAGGTCCCACCACAGTCAGAAAAACCTGACAGGCGTATAGCTACCTCCTCCACAAGGAGGAAGAGAAGAGTTTTAGTGGTTGGAGACTCCTTCCTAAAGGGATCTGAGGGCCCAATATGCAGAGCTGACCCCCATCACAGGGAGGTCTGCAGCCTGCCTGGAGCCCGAATCAGGGATATCACCAGGAAACTCCCCAACCTGGTGAAGGCCACAGACTACTACCCCCTGCTGATCTTCCAGACAGGTGGGGAAGAAGCTGCATCCCGTAGTCTGAGGGGGATGAAGAAAGACTACAAGGCCCTAGGACAGTTGGTGAAAGAGTCTGGGTATCCTGGTTTGGCCTAAACCAGGCCGATTTTCCTCTCAGTGATTTTTACTTTCAGCTAAGTCTCCTCTAAGTAACTGCACTTTCTGAAACTAACTGCATGTTTTTGCAGACAGTGTCTGCTTCCAGGACTGATAACGCTCGAAGTTTGTAGTTATCACTGAGGCACCGGTAGGGATGTTGTGCAGAAAGGCTCTTGCTGTACTTATTCTTGAGAGAAACCAAGGTCACTGCTGAATTCCTCACTGCTTACGAGTGAAGAACCGAAGGGGGGTCGCAGCTGCAGGGGGGAGCAGACAGGGCAGGTGACCCAAAAATGACCAACGAGGGTATTCCATCCCATACACGTCATTCTCAGTATAAAGCGGGGGGATCACGAGGGTCTCGCTCTCTTTCTGCTATGGCCGGTGTCCAGGGAGGACTCCGTCTGTTTTCCTGCTGCCCCCGATCCCGATCCGTGCGTTCCTGAATCCAGCTCTCGACCATCGCTAGACCCAGGCTGGGCCTTCCCGGAGCCTGCCCTGCAGTGCCGGTGGTGACGTGGCTGACTTCAGGGGAGCTCAATCTTGGTTTTGTATATATATTTGTATATATTTGATTATTTCTATTATTATTATTATACTTTTTTTTTCATTATTATAGTTTATTAAAACTGTTTTAATTTTCCAACCCAGAAGTCTCTCTCCCTTTTCCCTTTCCCTTTCCCTCTGGGGGGAGGGGGGGGGATAACAGAGGGCATCTGCCGCAGGTTTAATCGCCAGCCCAGCTTTAAACCGTGACAGGCGTATAGCTACCTCCTCCACAAGGAGGAAGAGAAGAGTTTTAGTGGTTGGAGACTCCTTCCTAAAGGGATCTGAGGGCCCAATATGCAGAGCTGACCCCCATCACAGGGAGGTCTGCAGCCTGCCTGGAGCCCGAATCAGGGATATCACCAGGAAACTCCCCAACCTGGTGAAGGCCACAGACTACTACCCCCTGCTGATCTTCCAGACAGGTGGGGAAGAAGCTGCATCCCGTAGTCTGAGGGGGATGAAGAAAGACTACAAGGCCCTAGGACAGTTGGTGAAAGAGTCTGGGGCACAAGTTGTTTTCTCCTCCCTCCTTCCATTTTTAGGTGATGACGCGGGATGGAATAGTAGGATTCTCTCTATTAATGCCTGGCTACGAGACTGGTGCTACAGGCAGGGCTTTGGGTTCTTTGATAATGGCTGGTTTTATAAGACAACAGGCGTGACAGTGATAGATGGGAAAGGTTTATGTCGTAGGGGCAAAAGGGTTCTGGGACAGGAATTAGCAGGGCTCATTCGGAGAGCTTTAAACTAGATTCGAAGGGGGATGGGGTAGTAGCTGGGCTTGCACCACTGGGGCAACGCTCTAGTGTTGAGGTAGACCAGGAGGCCTCCCATCCCCCTAGGGTGAAATCGGTGTTCTCAGCTCGCTCCCTGAAATGCCTGTACACCAATGCACGCAGCATGGGGAATAAACAGGAGGAGTTGGAAATCCGTGTTCGGTCGGGGGGCTATGATCTAGTGGCAATTACAGAGACTTGGTGGGACGCCTCACATGACTGGAATGTGGTCATGGATGGCTATGTCTTGTTCAGGAAAGACAGGCCGCTAAGGAGAGGTGGTGGAGTTGCTCTTTATGTGAGTGTGCAGCTAGAATGTATTGAATTCTGTCCAGGGGCGGATCAGGAGCGAGTTGAGAGTTTGTGGGTGCGAATTAAGGGGCAGGCTGGCAGGGGTGATACTGTTGTGGGTGTCTATTACAGGCCACCGGATCAGGATGAGGAGGGTGATGAGGCCTTCTACAGGCAGCTGAGAGCAGTCTCTCAATTACAGGGCCTGGTTGTCATGGGGGATTTCAACTACCCTGATATTTGCTGGGAGGCCTACTCAGCCAGCCATCCTCAGTCCAGGAGGTTCCTCCAGTGCATTGATGATAAGTTTCTGATGCAAATGGTGGATGAGCCAACTAGGAGAGGAGCGCTGCTGGATCTTATCCTCACTAACAAGGAGGGTCTGGTTGAAGAGGTGAAGGTTGAGGGCAGCCTTGGTTGTAGTGACCATGAGATGGTAGAGTTCAGGATCTCATGTGGCAGGAACAGAATAGCTAGCAGAATCACAACCCTGGACTTCAGGAGGGCCAACTTTGGCCTTTTCAAGCAATTGCTAGGGGATATCCCATGGGACAGGGTACTAGAAGGTAAGGGGGCCCAAGATAGTTGGTTAGCATTCAAGGACTGCTTCTTCCGAGCTCAAGACCAGAGCATCCCAACAGGTAGGAAGTCAAGGAAGGGTACCAGGAGACCTGCATGGTTAAACAGGGAACTGCTGGGCAAACTCAAGTGGAAGAGGAGGGTGTACAGATCATGGAAAGAGGGGCTGGCCACTTGGGAGGAATATAAGTCTGTTGTCAGAGGATGTAGGGAGGCAACTAGGAAAGCTAAGGCCTCCTTGGAATTAAACCTTGCAAGAGAGGTCAAGGACAACAGAAAGGGCTTCTTCAAATACATTGCAGGTAAAGCCAACACTAGAGGCAATGTAGGCCCACTGATGAATGAGGTGGGGGCCCTGGAGACAGAGGATAAAAAGAAGGCGGAGTTACTGAATGCCTTCTTTGCCTCTGTCTATACTGTTGGAGGCTGTCCTGAGGAGCCCCGGACCCCTGAGGCCTCAGAAGAAGTCAGGATAGAGGAGGAATCTGTCTTGGTTGATGAGGACTGGGTCAGGGACCAATTAAGCAATCTGGACATCCATAAATCCATGGGCCCTGATGGGATGCACCCGCGGGTGCTGAGGGAGCTGGCGGAAGTCATTGCTAGGCCACTCTCCATCATCTTTGCTAAGTCGTGGGCAACGGGAGAGGTGCCTGGGGGCTGGAGGAAAGCGAATGTCACTCTAGTCTTCAAAAAGGGCAAGAAGGAGGACCCGGGTAACTATAGACCGGTCAGCCTCACATCCATCCCCGGAAAGGTGATGGAACAACTTGTCCTTGGTGCTGTCTCTAGGCACATCAAGGATAGGGGGATCATTAGGGGCACTCAGCATGGCTTCACCAAGGGGAAGTCATGCTCAACCAACTTGATAGCCTTTTATGAGGATGTTACCCGGTGGATAGATGATGGTAAAGCTGTGGATGTGGTCTATCTTGATTTCAGTAAAGCGTTTGACACGGTCTCCCACAGCATCCTTGCAGCTAAACTGGGGAAGTGTGGTCTGGATGATCGGGTAGTGAGGTGGATTGTTAACTGGCTGAAGGAAAGAAGCCAGAGAGTGGTGGTCAATGGGACAGAGTCCAGTTGGAGGCCTGTGTCTAGCGGAGTCCCTTGTGAGGGGAGTGGGCGAGCGACTGTGTGGTGCTTAGTTGCTGGCTGGGGTTAAACCACGACAGTCCTTTTTGGCACCCAACGTGGGGCTTGAAGGGTTTGAGATAATGACAGATTTGATTGGAATGTGCTAGATTGAATTTATAGCTGTTATTGCTGTTTAGCTATTAATTGACAGGCTCCTGTGCTTGCCATGGGGCTTGCTTGCCTTACTGTATATTAGAGTCTAGTGCTCGTTAGTGGCTGATTTTTGCTTTTGCTGCTTGCTGTACTGCTGATCATCTTACTCTGCTGTGCCTGGGAACATTTTGATAACAGCAATGGCAATGCACCTGGGCTGGCAGATGGCCAGGGCATCACTGCTGTTTCTGTGCTGCTGTACTGGACAGGATGGAACTACAATGTGAACATGAGTCAAAGGTACTGTGGCCGTGGATAAGCCCACACCAAAGCAGGTGTATCTCGAAGCATCTGTGGCCGTGGTTATGTCTGTGTCACAGCAGGTATCTTTCTGAAGTGATTGTGGCCCAAGGATAAGTCCACGCTGGAGAAGGTACACCTCGAAGCATCTATGGCTGTGGATAAGTCCATGTTGCAGCAGATACACCTTGAAGCATCAGTGGTTGTGCATGAGGTCATGCTGGAGCACCTCAAAGCGTGTGGCCATGGATAAGCCCATGACAGAGCAGGTACACCCCTGCTTGTGCTTGTGGCTTTTGCTTTACCTATTAAACTGTCTTTATCTGAACCCACAAGTTTTTTCACTTTTACCCTTCCAATTTTCTCACCCATCCCACCAGGGGAGAGTGAGCCAGCGGCTGTGTGGTGCTTAGTTTCTGGCTAGGGTTAAACCACGACACCAGGTTAATTACATACCTGTCATCTTGGTCGTAATCCTCAGAAAAATATCTGAGTGGCTCATATAGGACTAAATTAATAAAGATTTGAGTATAATTACTACTCAGAAAAGACATTTCCAGAAAACAGATCTTGTAATGCTATTGTTGTACCTCTTCTTCATGCAAATACTTATTTGATAAAAGTAACAGTGAGGGATTGGACTGGGCTGCTGGCGGCCCTAATCTTGAAGGAATGGAGCTATGTCCTTGAAACGGTTAAACCTGAGAGGGAAGAGGAATTTAGCAAGAAAACAGGATGTGAGAAAAACAAGATACGGAGTGACATTCCAGCTGCCAACCACAGACTCGTGGCCGGCGTGTGACGGCCAATCAGCGGTTGTGGTCGGGTGCATGAACAGCGAGTGCAACCAATCATAAAGCTAGCCAGCTAGAGGAGGGAAGATATAAAAAATGGAGCAAAATAAACGCGGGCGCTATTTGATTTTTGCTTTTGCTTTTTGCTTTTGCTTTGCTGCCTGCTTGGAGCTATCCTTCTGTCTCCTGTCTTTATTTGACCGCCGTGACAAATATAACGACATAACAGTGATGTTATATCCTTAAGTTTTGATTTGGCATTTGACCTGCAAAACATTTTAATTAAAAAAACTAGAAAGATAAAAAAATCAGAATGTCACACAGTAAGTGGACTGTGAATAATCGTCAGGCCTCAAAACACAGAAGAGGAACAATCCGCAGACACTTGTGTGAGTGATTCAGATCCTCCGGGGATCAGTTTTGTCTGTCTGCTATTCTTTTTTATCAATGATCTTGAAGAAGCTATACTGAATTATTACCAAGTCACATTAGCAGATTATGCAAGAATTGTGAGTGTGGGAAATAATGGAGTGACTTACAAAGTGACTTGGAGCTCTTGGCAAACAGGATGCACCTAAAAAAAAATATATATATTTATATAAATATTTTATGTATATCTTGAATAAATATTATATATATTATTTTTTAAAAATTTATATATATCTCAATATGGCCAAATGCAATATCCTAATTGTGGACTAAAAAGTATAGGCAATCCTTGCATCCTAAGCACCTTTATTCTGCAATAAAATATGCTACCTGGAAACATATATGGGATTTAGCCTTGATAAGTAGTTTTGAGTTTTTGGTGTGCCACACTCAAAAGGGCTAAAGGTTTGAAAAGATGCCTCATCGACAGCAGAGCCGAGGGACTCCATTTACTCGGTTTAAAGTCAAGACTGTTGAGAGCTCCATGTGCTCACCTGAGCTTAGTCGATGAGTGTGTATATATATACACACTATATATATATACAGCCTGGGGGGCTGCACTAGCAATCAGACGTGATCTTGTGGCTAAAAATTAAATCAAGCAGACTTAAGGATGTAAATAAGGCACTTTTAAAGAAAAAAATATTAAGAGAGTGTACTACCCAGCCCCTGGGTTATGCCACGGCGGGCACCGGCCGGCCGGCCGGCCACCCTCTCCTCCGCCCGGAGTGTTGGATTAACACAGCCCCGGGTAACAGTAACAGTCAACAACGGCCAGCACCGCCCGCACTCCTTGAGGTCGAGGGAGCCGCATCCCCGGGGCGCTCCATCCCCACCTCCTGCCCCGCGGGGGGCTCCTCCCGCCCACGGCCCTTTCCGGTCCCACTCCCCCCCGCCTGCTGCTGCCACATCCTCTACTGACATCAGCCCGCGCCGCCATATTGGAGGAGAAGCCACCTCCACCAGCTCGGCCGCCGCAGGAGGGGACGCCGGCCTTCACTGCCACTGTCTCCGCCTCCCCTGCTGCGGCTGAGGCCCGCTCCCCATGACTCCCTCCGGCCGGCCGCTGCCCCGGTGCGGATAGGACGGAGGCAGGAGCGGCTCCTGGCCCGTCTTCTCCCCTGCTCCCGAGCTGTCGCCAAGCCCCTCTCCCTACGGCGGGCCTTTGCCCTCCCGCCGCCTCCAGCCATGACTTCCCTGACCCAGCGCAGCTCCGGCCTGGTGCAGCGCCGGACTGAGGCCTCCCGCAGCGCCGCCGCCGACAAGGAGCTGGGGGCGGGGGGCGGCCAGGAGGATGAAGGCCGCCGGGACGAGCCCGGCGACGACGAGAAGGGCGACTCCAAGGAAACGCGGCTCACCCTCATGGAAGAGGTGCTGCTCCTGGGCCTCAAGGACCGTGAGGTGCGGCGGGGCTGGGGCGGGGCGGGCCGGGCCGAGCCGAGGTGAGGGGCGCTGTGCAGGGGGTGGCTGAGGAGTCCCAGTGGTGCTGGGGGGGCCCTGGGGAGGGGGTGCCTGAGGGGACACTGGTTATTCGGGGGCTTGTGAAGGTTATTGATGGGGAAGGGGAGCCTAAGTGGCGCTAGGGTGCGGGTGGGATGGGGGCAAGGACGCTGCTCGGTGCGTGTTGCTGTAGGTTTGGAGCAGAGGCGTTGCTGGGGACGGGGACCGTGACGTTGCTAGGGGTAGGGGCGCATGCTGGAACAGGCTCGGGATTTTGGAGGAGGTGGGGAAGGTGCTTGGATGTTGGGTGAGAGGGAACCTGGCGGAGATTTCGGATCGCCCTTTGGATGCAGGGTTCGCAGAGGGGCTCTAATGTTTGTAGTATCTCAAGGAAGGCAGCATAGGGCTTGGGGGAAGACGGGGACCTGGAGCCTCTGACAGCATTGGTGGTTGACTTGGAGGCCCTGGTTAGACCTGTGATATTTATACTCCTATACTTACCCGTAGCTCTAATGTGGGAGCCTTGTCTACTCCTATGTATTTTGTCAGTCACAGCTATATGGTACTTATGGGATCCTCAGGTGCTTTAGGATGCTTAGCAGCCCTTTTTAATAAGACTTCCCAGACTAATGCATGTTAAAAATGTCTTAAACTTTGGGGAGATATGTTTGACAAAAATGGGCCTTGAATAATGATAAGTGTGTCAAAATGAGGAAATGGCAATATTATATAATTCTGTGTTTTTACTGAATGTATAGCTTAATTGTGTGTCATGATACTGTGAATAAGTCATTGAGGAAGGTATACTACCAGTGTGCTGGATTTTTTGTTTCATTTGAAAGAGGTAATCAATACAAAAAGCACGCACATTACAGAGAGTCAGTCCTGTCAGTTTAGTTTGATGTGATGTATGGTGAAGCATAATATGCCTTTATTTTAGATATGAGTTATAATATGAATTTAATTAAGCAACTTGCTGTTTTGGTTTTTTTTTTTTTTTTTAGTGATAAGTAAACTAATGAGGCCAGTTCATTGATTTGGGTGGAAGTCTCTTAAAACTGTGTGTTCATGAGCACTGAATAATGGGGTGGGGGGAGCTGCTAAGTTATATGTTCTTTGACTGTACATTACATCTAAAATAAATTTGCTGGTTGATAATGAATAGGTTAAAGAATAGTTTTCCTAGTTAGCATTTGTTTTTTAATGTGTGCGGGTATATCTGTATATATACCTGCCACAATAACATATTTTATTTCTCAGATTGTGTATTTTGGGCCATATTCTTGTAATCCCATTTTTTTCAGATGGACCTTGCCATGGCATCCTAATAAAGTCAGTAGATATTCACAGTGTTGTGTTCTTCCACCTGTTGGATCTGAAGACTTGTGCATATGCATGTTTCTCTTTCTACACACCTGAATAGTTGCAGGAAAGTAAGTTAGGCATGATAAGACAGGTATCTGGCAGGATTGCCTAGGAGGTCTTGCCTTGAGGAAGGTGGGATAGACTGGGTGATCTTTCAGCCCTTTTTTTTTTACCCATGATTGTGTGCTAAATCTTCTGAATTTGTGGGCATTAGGCTGTAAAGATTTCAAGGCAGGGAACGTTCTGTCTGCCTAGAAAGAATACATGGTGAAAGTATTCCTAGTATATCAAAAGTTAATAATTAATATTGAGCCTAAAAATCCAACTTTGCACTGGTGTGCATCAAAATTGTAAATCATTTAACTTTGCTAAGTGCAGCAGTGGCACACACTGCAGATAATCTAATATTTCTTTGTATAGAAAAAGGAACTAAGTTATTACAGTGGCACAGATGTTCATGACTCCCTTGAGATTTTGCAGTTGAGACGTCAGACAAAAAGAATAATACTACCATCTCTAGGGTACGGGGCTTATGTGCACAGACTGCAGCATACACCGTTTCTGAGCTTTGTTAGACATGAATCACTAGGGTTTGTATTTTGGTTTTGTGTCTGCTTGTACCCTTCTCTCTTACGCTATGTAAACTGCTGTGTCTCCATGGTTTTTCCCCTTTTAAAACTGAAAATAAAACTATAGATTCATTTTCAAAGATGATTTTTTTGTTGTTGTTCTCTATTGTTCTAATGATAAGTAAGCAAAACTTAGGTACTTTATGCATCTCGAAATGCTTTTTATAAAGTTTTTACTTCCAATAGAATTGATTTCCCGTGATATTTGTGTGAGATTTTGTCATGACATCAAGCAGCAAAAAGCAATACAGAGTCTGTAAAGTGTAATTGTGAAACTACACGAAGTGTAAGGGAAAGGCAAAGGCAAAGGCAGGTATGTGAGCTATAAGCTCAACTGAAAGCCAGTGAATTTAAAGCTGATAACATCCATCCTTTTTTATTGCAACAGGATAAAATAATTTAGTGTTGAGTTTAAAATAAATAAATAAAATAAAGGAGTCTGAATTGGCCTAAGAACATGTTTCCCTAAAAATAGCTTCTTTCTCAGAAAAGTCACTGATAACTGCATTGATAACTTAGCTTTTAGAGTTTTTTTGGATAATTTTATTTCTAATATTAAACACTGGTGAATATGGCTTAACACTATGTAAATTGTATTAAAAAAGTCTCACATGTAAGGGGCTACCATTTATAATTTTTAAGTGTAGATGGCAGAACCTTTACTCATAGGAGAGAGTTTTTCAGGAAGATTCAGACAGTGATGAATTGATGAGTTTAGTGCTTCTAGGAGATTGTTAGATATTTATGTGAATCCTGCTTTCAGGATAGTGCAATGATTGTAAAAACCACAGCAAAACTTTTGAGTTGTTGTCTGGTTATTGCTGCAGTATGGGTTCAGTGATGGGAATGTTCAGCTGCCCTAAAACAAACACAGCATGCCTCAATCCCATTCTTAATGTTTGAACACAATTAACTGCATTTTCATGTGCTTCCTGGACATGGTCTTTTTTTTTTTTCTGTTTGGCCTAATTAAAATATAGTTTATGTATGTGGACTGGTTGCTCTTTTTTCCACCAATGGTTCCTCTTCCATTTTATCTTCTGTGTATACATAACTATTTCTGTATTCCAAGGTCAAGATAGGTTTTAAGGGGTACGTGCTGAAATATGTGCATGCTTGCATAATATGACAGATGCAGTGTCCTTGGAGGAGCAGGTAATATACTGGAACAAAAGGAGCATCACAAGAACACCTACAACTTATTTGGAAACCCTTCAGAAACATGACTGGGAAAGGGAATCATGTTCATCCATTTAGAATAGAGCAATATCCTGTTGCTATAGGAATAAAAAATAATTACAGAAATAAAATACTTTGCTGTATTAGGTTAAAAATAGTATTGCAGTAGGATAGGTCAAAGCCACAGCAAAAGGGAGGTTATTCTGTAGAACTACTGAAGCATCGGAGGTCATCGCTCCCAAAAGAAGGGAGTGATAAATATTAAGTTAGCTTATTTAAAAATGAGAGCTAAGAGATGAGTACAGGCCAGTTTGTTCATTACAGCTCTTCCAGACATCTTATAACTCAGTCCCATAGAAAACTGAGGTTGCTACGTGGCTGTGCTCTATAACTGTTGCTTCATTTAAGTTTTTTGTACATGTAGGGTTTTTTATGGTTGTGTTTTTGGTTTTTTTTTTTCCTTTTTGGAGTTCTCCTGGTACAAGTTGGGAATCTATTAAAATACAGCAATGCACACAGCTGCTCCTGTCCTCTGTATAATGTGCCACAACTAAACAAATTGAAGCAGCTATAGAGACATGGCACCTACTTCTATAGCTCAGATAATTATATTTAGTAAGATAAAATACTTATTTGATCTGTAACTAATTCCTTATTTGCTGAAAGAAAACTCACATAAAGCACGCTGAAATAATCGTCATGTACTGCAGTCTGCTGCAACAGTAAATATTTCTGGTTTTATTTATGCTTTCGTTGGTGAAGACTAAAATGTCATTTGTGAGAGTGAAGTAATGTTAAATCACTTCGTTAGGTACAGAAATTTTCTTGGATCTTTGCTACTCATGTTTGGCTTTCAGAAACTTAATTTATTGCTGAAGATTTAGTGTTACAGCATAGCACTTTGTCCAAATAGTTCATGTGAAGGTCTCCAGCTTATGATACTTTTTGTTGTATTAAAATAAGTTATTAGGGAGCCAGTTTGCCTGCTTCAGATGTGCTGTTTTGTGTTGATCAGATTAGTGCTAAAATGTAGTTTCTTTATTCTTACAAATCTGAGTAGCTGAATTTGTTACTGAATTTTATATTTTAATCCTAAAGAGATTTTTCTGAAAGGTGAAATAGGAATTTTGAAAACATTCAAAATATGGGTGGTATTTTCCCTGATCTTAAGATTTGGCTTTGTGAAATTCATATTATGATGCAGAAGTCTGGGATTTTTTGCCTGTGTAATGACGCGCGGAAAACAGACTCCACAACTGGTAGGGTTGTAAAGTAGGTATGTTTATTCAGCGCTGGGCAGCACGGGGGGGAGTCCCACCAAAATCGTGCGCACCTTCGTGGTAATTCAGCTTGTATTTATGTAGCAAAGTGTTACATATTCATCATAATTTCAAGGACGCCTATACATATTCATGACTTTCCCCGAGAAGGTGGTCTTTATTACAATAAGTTCCTCCTGGTGGTCGTGGGCCGGGACCTCAGGGATGAAGGCGGTATGTCTTCCTCGCTGTGCACTTCTCACCTTTTCTTCTTGCACGGGCGTGGTAACATCTTGGCTCAAACTGCAAGACCAGTTCTTACTGGATTTTGTATAACCTTAATGTTCTGCAACTTGTTCTATTGAGATATGCTTAGGCAGTTAATTTACGCATCAGGCTGATAAGATAAAGAATTAAAGAATTCCTCAACCCCTAGGACAGCTCACACCCAGATCAAATAGCAAGTAAAAAAAAGGAAAAGGAGTTATGTCCCTTATCAGTAACAAATGATTGAGTTTTCAAGTCATCTTTGTATCTTTTTAGTCTCTCCCCCCCTGCCCCCTCCCATTTTCAGCAACAGCCTGAATGTCAACTCAAAAGCTCCCAAGTTTTGCTGGAAAATTTCTGAGACAGAGTGAAACATGAAGAGGCATATACTGGGAATTCACATTTCAGTTGAAGAATGATGTATGAATGTGTTGAAACCTTGACAAAGGCATGCTTTTTCTCAAATCATAGAATCATTTAGGTTGGAAAAGACCTTTAAGGTCATTGAGTCCAACCATAAACCTAACACTGCCAAGTCCACCACTAAACCATGTCCCTAGGTGCCACATCTACACATCTTTTAGATACCTCCAGGGATGGTGACTCAACTACTTCCCTGGGCAAAATGTTCAGGGCCTAATAACAACAAAGCATGTAATGTCTGTGATGAAAAATTCTTTCTTTCATAGTTGCCTACCTTTTTGGTCCTTTTTTATTTCATGTCCATACATAAATTACAGGCTAGCAGAAGATAGGAGGTGGGGGAGGAGGAACACCCAAATTCTGTGTGCTAGAAGATGCAGTGAAGTGCCTCTCTACTGTGCTGCTGAGTAAATCCTGCTTTTGGGCTCTTTGGAGGATGACATGCTGATTTGGAAGCAGCACTTAGGATACAAGTGGACTTAGTGTTGAAATGGTGTTTGTATTTCATGGTTCTCTGCATGCATCTAGTGTGGTTATCCCTGCTCTTACAGCATGGCTAATCTGTAATTATATTATTTATTCATGGATAACTTTGAGTGTAGTATAGTCCCTTCTTTCATGTTGTCTTAGTTTAGCCTGCACCCAGGGCTAAACATTAGCAGTTTTTCTCTTACCCAATGTCCCTTCCCCAAATGAGGAAGAGAACTGGGAAAAGGAGGGAGACTTGTAGGACAAAGTTAACCAGATTTAATGAAATGAAGAAATCAATATAAATGACAACACAAAACAGACCCCCACCTCTTCCCAGCAAACCCTCTCTTTTATAGTGAGCTTGATGTCAATGATGTAGAATACACCTGTGGGCCAGCCAGGGTCAGCTGCCCTGGATTTAACTGCTGAGGGCCTTGATCACCATGGCTGGCCACAAACTGAAACCAAATCCCAGTGAAACCAGGACAGGATTCCACCCCTTATTCTATATCATTTACATCAAGTCACTACTATTTTCCCCATCCCTCAACATACATCCACACAGATACTCTCTCCAGTCCACAGGCCATCTTTCCAAAAAGTCCATTGAATCAATTCAGTCCGAATCCGTGGGTTCCATTTCTCATAATATTTCTCAGGGCAGGAAAAAACATTGGTATGGGATCCACTCAGTTAGGAGCTTGGGACCAGGCCTCAATATGGTATTATGGACTGTTGAAGTTGGGCACAGCAGGATGGTGTATTGCATCTTGATCTTGCAGTGCATATATCTGCTGCAGCCCATGTTCAGGGTCTGGGGTGATTCTTACTGTAATAAATGACACTTGGCATTATACAGTTATTGACTATTCTTGCCCAGAATCAAATCTCCTTGGGGGTACACATTTAACTTCCCCATCCTCCTGCATCATCCACCAGGTGCACCCAGGTCCTTGAGCAAAAGCAATTCCACAAGTGGGTTTGCCTTTGCTTGAGGCAGGAGGAATCCAAACTGTTTTCCCCCCCAACATATTTCTTGCATGAACCACAGGGACTTTATCCCCCTCTATGGTGTGCAACAGTTCTGATTGAGCAGGACCAGCCCAACTGAGAGATCCCCTGGTATTAACTAACCAGGTGGCCTTTGCTAAGTGTTCATCCCAATTTTTGAAAGTCCCATCACCCATTGCTTTCAGTGTACTCTTCAACAGTCCATTACATCATTCCACTTTCCAAGTGGCTGGTGCATGGTAGGGGATGTGATATATCCATTCAATACCATGCTCTTTAGCCCAGGTGTCTATGAGGCTATTTCAGAAATGAGTCCCATTGTCCGCCTCAATTATTTCCGGAGTGCCATGTTGCCACAAAATCTGCTTCTCAAGGCCCACAATAGTGTTACACAGGCAGTGGCATGAGGCACAGGGTATGTTTCCAACCAGCCAGTACTTGCTTCCACCATTGTGAGCACATAGCGCTTGCCTTGTTGGGTTCGTGAAAGCAAGGTGTAATCAATTTGCCAGGCCTCTCCATACTTGTATTTCAGCCATCATCCTCCATACCACCGTGGTTTCAGCTGTTTGGCTTGTTTAATTGCAGCCTAAGTTTCACATTCATGGATGACCTGTGTGATAGTGTCCATGGTCAAATCCACCCCTCGGTCATGGGCCCCTCTGTATGTTGCATCTCTGCCTTGATGGTCTGATGTATTATGGGCCCACTGAGCTAAAAATAGTTCACCTTTATGCTGCCACTCCAGGTCTACCTGAGACACTTTAACCTTAGCAGCTTGATCTACCTGCTGGTTGTTTTGTTGTTCCTTAGTGGCTCTGCTCTTTGGTACAGGGGCATCTACGTGACATACCTTCACAACCAGCTTCTCTAATCGGGTAGCAATATCCTGCCATAATTTGGCTGCCCAGATGGGTTTGCCTCTGCACTGGCAGTTGTTTTTCTTCCAGTGCTTCAGCCATCCCCCCAGGGCACTTTCTACCATCCACGAGTCAGCGTACAGGTAGAGTACTAGCCATTTTTCTCGCTTAGCAATGTCTAGAGCCAGCTGGATGGCTTTTACTTTGCATACTGACTTGACTCATCTTCTCCCTCAGCTGCTTCTGCCAGTCTTCGCATAGGACTCCACACAGCAGCTTTCCACCTTCACTGCTTGCCTACAATGTGACAAGATCCATCGTTGAACAAGGCATGATGCTTCTCATTCTCCGATAGTCTATTGTATGGAGGGGCTTTTTCAGCACGCATGACCTCCTCCTCTGGCAACATTCCTAAATGTTTGCTTTCGGGCCCATGCATGATTACTTTCAGAATTCCTGGGTGATTAAGGTTCCCTAGTCAGGCCCGCTGAGTAATCGGTGCTGTTAAAGAAAATTGGTAGAGTCTGGGTCTCTAGGTTTGCTGATTCTTTATTGAAGCAACTCAGAGTTGGACCACCACCACAGTGAATGGTACCTGACTCAAATTCACTATCAGTTTATATAGAAACTAATAAGTAGTTACATCACAAACTTCTCACGACCTTCTGTTAAAATTCCACTATTTCAATTCCTCTTTCTTCATTTGTCAGGAGTCCACAAAAGTCCATTCTTTTCCATTGGTCAGCGGATCTTTATCTTCTGGTTCCACTTCGGCTTTGGTCAACACCCCATCCTTAAAGTTCTTGCTGTGATCAGCGTCCCATCTTGATCTGGGTTGACCAGAGTCTGGTTCCCACTGCCAATGTCTCCTAAATATTAACCTAAAACAGCTGAAGTCTATTTAGAACCTTATTTCTATTAATCCTTATTTCTAAGTGTTCTATATTCTTTTAAGGTAAAAAAAAAAAAAAAAAAAAAGATTAACCATACACTAGAATGCTCAGAAATTAATACTTTTAGGCCTACTCCTGCTTAGCTACTCATTAAGCTTTGACTGATGATTTGTTCAGTCATAGGTCAGGATTATACAAAGGAGCTTTGAGAACAATATTCATGGATTGTGAAAACCCACCTGTGTTTATTCAGATTGACTTATATTTATTATTCTATTCTTAATTCTATTTTATCTCTATTGATTCTTATTTGCTTAATTCATGAGAACTTCTACAACAATTATGTGAAAATTTCTACAGCAAATGCAACCCACTTACTCCACGTAGCATCAGTTGCATGATGTGTAGAGGGGGTCTGTCCTTTAAACATCCAGTTCAACACTGCCAATCGGGGTGCCAGGAGGAGCTGTGCCTCAGTGCCAACTACTTCTGAGGCAGCTCAAACTCATTCATAGGCTGCCAGTATCTCTTTTTCTGTTGGAGTATAATGGTCCTCTGATCATCTGTATCCCCGACTCCAAAACCCTAGGGGTTGACCTCGAGTCTCCCCCGGTGCCTTTTGCCAGAGGCTCCAGGTAGGACTGTTCTCCCTGGCTGCAGTGTAGAGGACATTCTTTACATCTGGTCCCATCTGGACTGGTTCAAGGGCCACTGCATGAACTCTCTCTTGCTTAATTTGCTCAAAAGCCTGTTGTTGCTCAGGGCCCCATTTAAAGTCACTCTTCTTTCGAGTTACTTCATAGAGAGGGCTCACAATCTGACTGTAATGGGGAATGTGCATCCTCCAGAAGCCTACTAAGCCTAGGAAAGCCTGTGTCTCCTTTTTGTTAGTTGGCAGAGACAGGGCTGTTATTTTGTTGACCACATCCATTGGGATCTGACAGCAGCCATCCTGCCACTTGATCCCTAAAACCTGGATCTCTTTTGCAGGTCCCTTGACCTTTCTGTGTTTTGATGGCAAAACCAGCTTCTAGAAGGTTTTAAATGACTTTTTCCCCTTTTTCAAAAACTTCTCCTGCTGTATTACCCCATACAATGATGTCATCAATGTACTGCAGATTTTCCAGAGCTCCACCCTTCTCCAGTGCACTCTGGACCAGTCCATGGCAAATGGTGGGGCTATGTTTCCACCCCTGGGGCAGTCGCTTCCAGGTGTACTGGATGCCCCTCCAGGTGAAAGCAAACTGTTGCCTACAGTCCCCTGCCAAAGGAATGGAGAAAAACACATTTGCGTTATCAGTCATGGCATACAACTTGGCTGCCTTTGACTCCAGTTCATAATGGAGTTCTAACATGTCTGGTATGGCAGCACTCAGCAGTGGTGTTACTTCGTTCAGGCCACAATAGTCCACAGTTAGTCTCTGTTCCCCATTAGACTTTCACACTGGCCATGTGGGACTGTTGAAGTGTGAGTGTGTTTTGCTGATCACTCCTTGGTTCTCCAGTTGACAGATCAGCTCATGGATAGGGATCAGTGAGTCTGTTAGTCCGATATTGTCATCAGTGGACTGTTCTAGTAGCATTAGGCACCTTTTGCTCCTCAACCCTCAGCAGCCCTACAATAGAAGGGTCCTCTGATAGACCAGGCAGGGTAAACAGCTGTTTAATTTCTTCCATCTCCCCAGCTGCTACACCAAATGCCCACCAGTACCCCCTCAGGTCCTTGAAATACCCTCTTCTCAGGTAATCTATACCAAGAATGCATGGGGCATCTGGGCTTGGTCACAATAGGGTGCATCTGCCACTCAGTCCCAGTCAGACTCACTTCAGCTTCCAGTACAGTCAGCTCTGGGGAGCCCCCCATCACACCAGAGATACAAATTGATTCTGTCCCTTTAGAGTTTGATGGCAGTATGGTGCATTTTGCACCAGTGTCCACTAAAGCCTTATACTGCTGTGGTTCTGATGTACCAGGCCATTGAATCCACACAGTCCAAAACACACAGTTGTCCCTATCCTCCACCTGGCTGGAGGCAGGGCCCCTCAATCCTAAATATAGTGTTTGTTATCAACATCTTGGTTCGAGCAGCTCACATAGATTTGATCCCCATTATTCACATCTGGTTAATAGGAATCTGAAGCCCATCTACACTGTCTGGAGAGCTTCCCATTGGAAACTGGAGCAACAAATTTCCTCAAAGAAGCCCCATTCCTAATCTGTTCATCTTATAACTCATGTGCACGTGTCCATAAAGCTGAGGTAGCTTTTCCATCCTATTTCCTCATGTCTTCTCCGTGGTCACGCAGGAAAAACCACAGGGTACCTCATGATGTGTACCATCTCTCCCGAGTAGGTCTTGCAGGGGAACACTGTCTCCTGATGGCTGAGACATTCTTCAGTGCAGGTGGGGAGCGGGGTCTGTCCTCCATCTAGGACAATTTGTCCAACACCTTACCAAATAGTTCTGTGGATTTCTCAGACAGTTTTTCCACAGCTGAGACGATGGTCTGTGTGGAGGAAATGAGATTGTCTGCATATTGCCGCATACGATTATCTACATCACCCACTGTTGGTGCATCAGCCCAGCTAAATAACACTAATGAATTGCCATGTGACAGTGGCATGGTCTATACCCACTTGTGCCACGTGGGTCCAGTAACTTTGAGTGCATCTGGATCTAGTGGTGTCTGCGGGTCATCCAGGTCCTCAAAAATCAGCTCCCACACAGCTATTTCCCTGAGATTCTTAACACCTCTCTCAATGGTTGTCCACTTGCCTGGGTGGTATATGACATCATGCCTAAAGGGATACCTGTTCCTTAGGCTTCGCAGGAGTTGCTGCCAGAGAGTGAGGGGCTGTGCACCACTTGCAAGACCCCTATCAATACCCACTTCTCTAGCCATTGGTCCCAGCTGCTTGGCTTCTCTACCATCTAACTTGAGACCATTGGCTCCATTATCCCAGCAACAGAGCAGCCAAGTAACAAGCTGCTTGCCTTCATGATGGCTGTAATCTCTATGTATGTCTCGCTGCTCACTCAGGGATAGGGATCGAGTGGTTGCCTCTGGCTCATCCTCCTTTGATGTCCCTGGTAGGCCATCACAACCTGCTCTTTTTCTGGTTTTCATCTTCTGTACAGGGGCAACTGATACCAGCACTGGTTGAGTCCCTAGGTTAGCTGCATCACCCATCACTGGGGGCTGATTAGCTGCAGCCCTTGTTACCAAGGTCTGAGTAATCACAGCAAGTATTTCCTGGAGTTGGGTAATCACAGTGCCTAGTGCAGAGATCTGAATAGCCTCTGGGGTAGCCAGGATGTCTGCTGTAGGGACTGGCAGGGTCTGAGTATCTGTGATTCCAGTTGTGGGTGCCAGGGCAGCTGCAGTGTCTGTTACAGTGGTTACAGCAGCTGTGCCATATCTGCCCTTATACCAATGCTTAAGCAAGAGCAAGAACTGAAAGACATTCAAGAGGCTTGACAATATGAGCAGAGTGGTCGAAACATCCCACAGGTATTCAAAATTTTCAAAAGCCAGTGAGATCTGCTTCAAGGGAAAAAGAACATACAGGTCCCTCATTCTCATTCCATATAAATCAGAAATGGTCCCAGTTCCAAACAAATTTATAATGCCATAAACCAATGCCAAACCACATAGCAGAGCGATACCTTTAAGTCCGTGCCCAGAAGTGGCAAACCACTCAAAACCAGTAACAAACAATGGCAAAACCACACACTTGATTAACCATCCCAAAAGTGACTGTAAAACCAAACACCAGAGGATTCCACCCAGTGGCCCTGCTACTGACACCAACATGATGAATGCTTGTACCAAAAAAAGTCAAATCTGTGAAAACTTCAACCCTTCAAGACTCTTAGACCAAAAGTCTATGGTTCTCCCACATGATCTATTTATATTGGGTGCCAAATAAACTGTCTTTGTTTAGCCCACTAAACAATAGCAATTTTTCTCTCACCCAATGTCCCTTCCCCAAATGAGGAAGGGAATTGGGAAAAAGAGAGAGAGACTTGTAGGACAAAGTTAACCAGATTTAATGAAATGAAGAAATCAATATAAATGACAACACAAAACAGACAAACGTATATTTATCCACAGATCACTATCAAGTTGCTCCAGTAATCATGACAAGGAAGAGGCAAGCAGAAAGAGCCTCCTCTTTCCAAACCCTCTCTTTTATAGTGAGCTTGGTGTCAGTGATATAGAATACACCTGTGGGCCAGCCAGGGTCAGCTGCCCTGGATTTAACTGCTGAGGGTCTTCATCACCATGGCTGGTCACAAACTGAAACCAAATCCCGGTGAAACCAGGACAACCAGCTTTTCTATTTGTCATTGAGAACTTGGAAGAGTTTGTGGGTTTTTTTTTGTTGTTGTTTTTGGTTTTTGTATTTTGTGTTCATTTTTACAAGATCTGTTTGCTTATTTTTATGTTGAGAAGCTTCTTGCTGGAAGAATAAACTTTAGGTAAACCTTTTAAAAGTGTACCTTATATCTAGTATAAGAATTTCCTGCTCTGAAAAAGGATGTGGTTGAAGTTTTTAGGATTGACTTGAAAAGTCAGATATCAGATTTGTTGGGCAAATACAAGAATACATAAACTTATTACAGTAACTTAGTTATTGACTTTGGTCTGCCTGAGATATCTGCCTATAGTTATATTATCACAAAGAAGAGATTTGCTTACCTGCAACAATAGCAGGCAATTTTTCTTTTTAATCAGCAATTTTACTTCCATCTAAAAGGATAGGAACCACAGAATCGTGTAAAGGCGGCAGAAGCTGATGTTCACTTATTCTTCTTTGTTCTCTCCTACTCCTGTCTGCTAGCATCTCCATTTAGTTGTATGACTTGACATGAATATCCAAGAAGATGTAGTGTTTCTGTTGTAGAAGAATACTGATGACAGATTAATTTGGAATTAATAAAATGAAGCTTTTGGGTCAACAGAAAGGATTGAAATTCTATGCTAAAACATAATTTATAATAAACCATGTACTTTCATTATCCTTTATATATACATGCTGCTTGTATTTTGTATTTTTTTATCTCTTTGTATTTGGGAACAGTTTTAAGGAGATGTGTAGTAGAAGTTCTTCAGGGTGATTCCAGCTGCTTTCAAAAAAATCAAAATAATATTGGTAATTGTAGAGATAATATTATTATATATATTATAATAATATTATTACTAAAATAATATTAGTAATTGTAGAGAGACTACATAAAGGAAACAGTATATTAAGATGGTTCTCGTCTTTTTGGGGAATATGATAGCCCTATGCTCCTTGGTTTGCTAGTACTCTTCATTAAAATCAAAATACTTAAAAACAGTGTTTGTCATCAACAATCATAGCTGTGAAGCAGATTAAAGTTGTGAAGTTGCTCGCAACAGATTCTTATGTTGGAGATAGGATGCAAGGGGAAGGAAACAGCCATCTGAATTTGAGACCTTGAGGTTGCTGCTTCATTGTGTAGGTGATTGATGGAACAAGCTTAGCTAATAAAACAGGAACTGATAAGACAAGCTTGAGGATGCATGAGCTCAACACATACTATGGACTTAAGATGACGGGATGAAGTAACCACAAGGCCAGAACAAACTGGTTTAGGACGGGATGAGTTGCCAAGTTCGAAAGAACAAAGGAGAAATCAGCTCGAGTTCACCCTGAGGACACACGATGAAGAGGAAGATACGACCACCCAAGGAAGTAAACGACCACCAGAGACCCCCGGAGTGATTGTGATACCGGACATTAGATGGCAGCACGAAACTGTAAAATAACTCAGTTAATGAATATGCAATTAGTTTTAGGATTGGGAAGGCTTAAGATAATGATTTCTCTGAAGTATAATGAATATGTATGTATTCTGTAAATATAAGGAGCTTGATTATATTCACTCTTTGGGAGCATTTATGGAGGAGAATCCCCAATGCTGCCTCTGCGCCGCTAATAAATACCTGCTTAACAGTACATTGTGCTGTTGAGTAATTTTCTTTGTTTCACATCTTTGACGTGAAAACTGTGGCAGATCAAAATTCCTATTAACTTTTAACTTGTTGCAATGCACCTGAACAGCGTATGCTGTTATTCCTTTCCCCTCTGCCCTCCCCAACTGTCTTTCTGTAGATCCAAAAATTACTACTTCAGACAGGAACTCCTTGACTAAAAAAGTGAGAGTTCTGTCGCAATTGTGATCAAGTCCATTATGAAATACAACTTGCCACAGCCCATATTTCAAGATAAATTATCTCTGCCTGTCTTTTACAGTAGGTTTCAAATGGGTGACAG
This sequence comes from Nyctibius grandis, assembly GCF_013368605.1. NCBI lineage: Eukaryota > Metazoa > Chordata > Aves > Nyctibiiformes > Nyctibiidae > Nyctibius > Nyctibius grandis. The sequence continues at coordinate 19,189,942 of NC_090694.1, read as the reverse complement.
ATGATGATTTTGGGTTATTATGTTCTGTCTGTGCTTTGTGCTGGCTAACAATAGGGTAGTAGACACCTCTGAAAGAACTTACTGTTGCTTCAGAGAATCAGAAAGGGATGCTATTGCTGTCCTGTCAGATTTAAGTAACATAACTTCAAATTTATGATGATTAGGGTAATCATTGCTGAGGTCCAAAATGGGGAGCTCAAGGTAGCAATGAATATAGTGCATGATACCTTAAGCATTATGTCCTTTGTGTTTTCTGAGCGGATTGTGCTCATGAATGGCTTCATATAGGTAGCCCAATAATGTATGATTTTTTTTTTTAATTGAGCTCTCTATCCCAAAGACTAACTGAATAGTTCTAGCTGTAATTATTCAGGTTGTGGAAACTATTCAGATTTTGAAATAACCCACACTTTAATGGACAAACTTATCACTGAAGGGGATGCTCTTGCCTTTTGTTATCTGTCCCAAACATGTTCCTTCTCTTTTCCATGCCGCCTCTGCAATTTGTTCATCTTCTCAGTGAATCAGGTGAAGAGACTGACCATTAGCTTTCAGACAGGCCACATTCTCCTCTAGTTGACTACACAAATGCTACTGTGGCGTCAAGAGAGATAGCAGCAATGTGCTGAGATGGGGTGAAAAAATAAATACTTTGTCTTCAGCAGCAGTTCATGCTTTGTTGGACTGCATTCTCAGGTTTAGCCCTCAAATGTCTAAAAATGAAGACATGGGGGAGGACGTACCTTCTCAAGTTACATGGTCTTATGCAAGATTAAAATGAGATGCTGTGACATTGATTTGAAAGGTCAGTAAAACTGAAATGAGTGTCTTGAAGGAAGAATAGTTGAAGTGGTGTGCAGAAAGTAGTGGTTCAAAAGAGATGCTTATGCTGGGAAAGTAATTAAACACTGGGATGTCATTTTGTTCTCAGTTTCTTTTCCTGCTTTTTTCCCCCCAGTGTTTCTCTCTGCTACTTTAAGTACCTCTAAGAAAAGATACCTGAATTTATGTATATGCAAAACATGAGTCTTTTTCTCAGTATTGAGATAACTACTCAAAGCAAGCATTCAGGTATTCTCGCTTCATGACACGTGCTGTGTAAATGTTAGAAGTAAGCAGGCTCTTTGCCAATTGTGCTATGCAACATGAAAATCAGTCTCACACACATAATTTATACCAGCAGACTACTCAGTTTGCTTTGCCTAATTCTACAAATGACCTAAACTGACTTTCAAAGTTCTTCCAAGTTCCATATTTGCTTTAGTTAGTCCGTCTCAGGCTATACATCTGTTGACAACTATTTCTTCTCATTCTCATCTTAAAAGTAGAACAGAACCTTGTATGTTTTACAGGTCTCCAAGTTGTATTTTTATTATGCTGGCATGTAAATTTTGTGAGGGTGATTAATGAGACCTGGAGATAATTGCCCTCAATAACTTCCCATGATGCCAGTAAGCACAGAATATTTTACAGTATGTTTGTCATCTGTGATTTCTGAGAACATACCATAAAAATAGTCTGCCACATATCAGAAAGAACAGATGGCAAGGAAGAAACCATTTCTGCTGGTTTTGGCTGGGATAGAGTAAATTTTCTTCATAGTAGCTAGTACTATTGGCTTGCCTGCCAATGGGAAGTAGTGAATGAATGCGGAGAAAAGGACTCAGCACACGATCCAATGTGAATCAAGCATAAGTCGTTTATTACAAAAAAACCCCCTTTTTATAACATATTTGCTTCCGTACATGCAGCCAGGCACTGTCCATGCAAAACCCAACTGGTCGCCCCGCTTCTGCCACACGCTGTCCACGCGCCCCCCTGCAACCTCCCATTGGTCAGTCCTTTCACCATCCCCCTGTGCTGTAACATGATCCTGCAGGTGCCAAGTCCAGCACTGTTCACAGTGATGTTTGTGGTCAAGTATGCAGAGGCTCCGTGGGAAGCACACAGGAGATAGGCCTGTGGCCTTGCTTGGAGAGCTTGTTGACTTCAGCTCTTGATTCTTTCCGTTAGCTGCAACAATATCCCCCAACAAATGAATTCCTTGTTTTACTTTGCTTGTGCGCGCGGCTTTTGCTTTACCTATTAAACTGTCTTTATCTTAACCCACGAGTTTTCTCACTTTTACCCTTCTGATTCTTTCTCCCCATCCCACCGCGGGGGGAGCGGGCGAGCGGCTGTGTGGGGCTTAGTTGCTGGCTGGGGTTAAACCAGAACACCATTGTTTGGGAAAGCTAGATAGTTGTTTATGTATAAAAAACCCAATAGTTTTATGTCTCAGAGCTTTTATATTGCTACCATGACACAGTATTTGAATGTCATCCATGCATAAGTAATAAAAGTAATAGCAAACTCCAGCAGAGTTCAGGAAGTCTAGTTTTTCTATCTTTCAGCATCCAAATAGAGCTGGCTGAAATTTTTCCTCTGAAATATTCTTCTAATGGAAAACAGGCTATCTGTAAATTCAGAATTTACTGTTTGCTAAAGTGAAAGCTTTCTCTAACCTAGATTGTGCCTCCTAGCTGAGAAACCCTGAAGTGAGGGGTTTCATGTCTTCTTGATAGACTGTCAGATATATTGCCTCAGAACTAGGACTTTCAGACTCGTCAGGAGCTGTAATTGTTGTCTGTCTTGGCTTTCTGTTACTTTCCAGGTTGGCCAGCTCCCCTTCTGATGGGGCTACCATGGCTAAAAAGGGTTAAAATAACATTTTTTCTGCTGTCTAAATGAAGTTTCAGAAATTCCATTCTTTACTAAATTTTGAAGTATTTTTGTTAGTGTCTTTCATAAAAAAATAATTTGGAATTTCCTGAGAACGGGAATTCAGGGTTTTGGGTAACTGGTGATGTTTCTCTTTCAGAAGGTTCCCCTTTGGTTTATTTCAGTTTGGTTACAATAGATCTTTTGTTTTGCTTTTAAGTAGAGGGTGCTAGGTGAGGGTTTAAGGAGTACTATTAAGTCTGAATATAAAATGAAAAGGCATTTAGAAAGAGAAGTTTAGATTGGGCAGTGTTACATGCATTATCTCAGAGAAGCTCTGCTGTTGTGGTTCTTCATAAATGTAAATTGAGTTTGAGTCAGGGCCAAGACTTTGACCTAACACTGACCTCTAATACTGAATATGAGTCTGTGTGGATCTGAGGATGGGCCTAAGGGGCCTGTTGTTGCTAAAATAAATATTTTATTTTATTTTATTTTATGGTGAGGAGGCTATTGTAACCCTCAGTTATCTTCACAGCCTATTACATGGCTTTATGATGCTTTTGTAAAAGAATTATAAAGCTGATTTCTATTTACCACGATTCTGTGGTCTGCAAAGTAATCTATAATAGCTTGAGACTCACTGTGTTAGATCAGGGAATGCATTGGCAGCCACAGTATATGTTATGCTGTAGAAGGTTCTGTAAACAGGTGGCCTTAACCAAGTAAGTTAAACACATAATTTTTTTAATTACCATGTGTGTATCTTGAAGCCTCAGGGTTGGAACTCTGCAAGTGCTTCTTTTCTTTTCCTTTCTTTTGAATCAGAGATTTTCATGGATTTTTCACTCTTCCCCACTCTTTTCTGGTCTGTGCCAGGTATAGTAGAATTGCTGCTCTCCTATTAGGAGTTAACTGAAAATTAGAGAGAGAATGTATATTTCTCTAGTGGGAAGAGATTTTTAGTAACTCTAATGGGTAAAACAAAGAAAGTATTCTGAAGTAAAACATTACATGGTCTCATATAAGTATTTTGTCCTAACTTTAATTAAGTGGGTTTTTTTAACCTTCACTCTGTAATCCATTAAAGAGACTTTCTCAGTCAATATTTTGAGGTGTGTAATGGCTATAAATGTGAAATGGCATCTGTAATTTAATTGTAGTTTTTGCACTGCTACTGCTGGGTGGCTTTAATTTGCACTTGGGATAGAGAAAATACTGGGGGTTTTTTTGGTTGTTTTTTTTTTTTTAATAAAACTAGCTTGACAATTGCCTGGAAGCTGAGTAAAGCAATGTAAGAGGTAACTCAATGACTGCTCCATGAAGGTTGTCTGTTTTGTGCTTAAGTGAAATAATTTTGAAGTTTCGTGCAAGTTCTTAAAGCAGCATCGATTGTGCAGAAATTGTGAACACGCTTGGCACTGATCTTTGCCAAATACCTTTGATACAAAAATCGGAGATCTCCAAACCCCCTTGCTTTCTAACTTTCCTCACCAAAGTGGGAAGCTAGGTGCGGCTGGGTAAGGAGTCCGAAAGAAAACTCAATAACACTAGTGTGTTATTAAGCAGGCGTTCTTTATTGCAGCACTGGGGATTATCCACCATGAGTGCTCCACCGGTTTGGCAAATTTTCAGAGAATATATACCATAAAGTTATACATAGTCATAGGATTTCCAAGAACTCATTTACATAGACATGAGATATGCAAATGTCCGTTCCGCATGCGCAGTCGTTTTCTCTGGTGGTCGTCAGGGGTCTTCAGATGAAGGCCGGTAGTCTTCCTCACTGTGTTCGCTGACTGATGTTGCCGCTTGTCTGCGGCAAGCTCCGTTCGGTTGCTGGCTGGCCTGAGGCTATCCGCACCCCAGGGCCATTGAGCACTGACACCAATGTGAGGATGCAACAAATGGCGTTTATTTAACTGCGCAACAGCCTTATATAGTTGTCTTGTCCCGTACGAACTCGCACGATACTTGCACTTCCTGCTCCTTTTGCCACGCCTACCTTCCGTTACAGCCCGAGATTTTCCGGTCGCCGTACCCTAATCTACCTACAACTGACCCCTGCTTCTGGGCAAACTTAGTCTGGGGATCACGTAGGCCACGTCCTTCGAGGTAGCTGTTGCAATTCCCTTATCTCCATGTTCCCGTGCATCCGCCCCTCCCAAGGCCCAGCCATCTGAAGTGAGACCATCCTGGAGCCTCCTTATCTTACAGCCATTACCACTCTTCAAATTGTAAAAGCTTCCCTTTGTTTTGTATATCTAGGTTAATCGAGTGTCTAAGGTATTTTCAACATCCCTTGTTCTTGGGGCCCCCAACCATTTCATTCCCCCCTTTACTTGTTACTTGTAAATTCTTTTACAAAGGTTCCAAGTTTTCATATTTCATTATCTTAGGTAGGGTCCAAATTTTCACAGCTAATTTCTTCAACTTATACCATAAAAGGCAATTGAAAGCTGTTAGTACAATGACAAACACTAACAATATCAGGAGTGGGTGAATTAGGACATGTAACGTTTTCTCCGCAGAGGGTGAGTATCCTGAGAAGATATCCCACCAGTGGTGAGCGGTATCATCTTTAGTTTGGCTTGCCAATCCTACTAATCTGTCTCGAGTTATTACTGTTTGAACTATGGAGTCAGCGAGTGTCTTATTTCGTTTCTTTAAATGTTCTTTGAGTTCCTGAGATTGGTTCAGGATTTTGTTCAATTTTTCCAAAGACACACTTGCATGACTGACTTACATTTAAACTCTCATAATGCCAAAACATTGCTATTTGTTCTTCTGTCCTATAAATGGGGTGGTTACATGGTATTCTTCAACTACCGATCGGTTGTTAGTCACTAAGCACACATGTCTAGCATTAATTTCTACAAACATTTCAAACACATCAGGAGATAGGATCATCCATTTGCAGCTGTTAACAGAATGCTCTAATAAGCAGGGTTCATATGACTGAGATTGTTGTCCACATAAGATTCCATCAGAAGTGGTTTCACAAAGATCTAAATCATACGTTCTGTTATTGTTCCCAATATATTTTCCATGAAACTCCGGTAGCCAATATTCTGAGTTTCCCTCACTCGGAAAGAGTGTTGGGAGTACTAGAAACTTACACATTATTTCAAGGTTGGTTATATTGTAGTATATTAATTTTCCAGCACACCATCTATCGTGGCATTGTACGAATTGGGAATTAGGTCTTATCCAGTGTTCAGGGTGAATCCAATGTTCAAATAATCTCTTCCACATAAACTCATTATTACCCATCAAGTAGGATTGCACCTTATCCTTTTGTTCCAATTGCCACATAGTCTGCAGGGTGCAAACAGTCCAATTCATGAATCGTGTCAAATTTCGTAGTGATTGCACTTGGGTAATTATGCTTCGATTAAAGAAATGTAAAGATTCTATATCATATTCTAAAGCCTGTATCTGAGGGTTAAAGGTGGTTGGTAGCCAATCAGCCTGAATCTTAATTGCCTGAGCTACATCAAACCCTGCCGTTCCGACTTTGCTTCTTAAAGTCTCTAAATCTACTGAATTTAGGAGTCCTATCCCAGTTCCTACACCTCCAAGCAAAGTGTCAAACCACGCTCGTTTTGCCCTACAAGGAGGGGAGGCTGGAAAGGAGAGGTTAAAGAATAGCACATGCTTCTGCCTAATTCTTGCCACATTTATGCAAGTGGAAGGTAACCTGATTAACTGATCCCGGTTTATGGTGGGTCGGGGATTTAGAAATGTTACAGTAGCCACCCACTGAGTAGCCCTATTAATGATTGAGCTTCCATTTCCACAGATCAGTGTCTCCTAGTCACCGGGTTCCCAAGTGTAAGTTCCATTTATGAGAGTATTGGTATCATTATTCTGCTGGCATTCTGTTAACTGCTGTGGGGTTCCTACTCCCTTCACTGTACAACATTTTAAGGTGGCTTGTGGTTTTACAGTAATATTTGTCAAATTTGGACACAATGCGAAGGTCATTCCCTGCCATCCAGTTAATGTTACTCCCTATGTGGATTGTTTCTTCTTATTGTAGGGTCTCCATAGAGTACAATTCACAGTAAACCAAATGTCGACGTAAAGGCACGTCTTACTGCTTTCACATGTAAAATTGTCTTGGCGCCTTGTCTAAGGGACCTTTTTCCACCACCATGTGAAATTCGCAGTAGTTGGCCCTCTTTTCAAGGGCCAGCTGGGAGTGAAGGACATTACTATACTAAAGCAAAAACAAAACCACAATATAATCATGAACAGTCTCGAGTTAACTTTACAGATGTGGGTCCTGTGAGTTGGGATTTCCATGGTCCTTCGGGTGCCTTCTTGATTCTCGAGTAGTGGATCCAGGCGGTGTGCTTCTCAAGCTTGACCGCTGTGTAGGTCGTGAGCAGAACTTGAAAAGGGCCTTTCCATTTTTCTTCGAGAGGGTCACCTGAAATATTTTTAACATAAACCCAATCCCCAGGTTTAAACAAATGCACTGGTGAGTCTAAATCACATGCTCTAGTAGAGATTACCAATTTGTTTACTTCCTGTAATTGTTTTTCCAATGCAATTAAATATTGTTGTAAAGTAATTTCTCCCACTTGGATAAGATCCTGCCCTTGATATCTAGTTTGAAATGGCCTCCTGTATAAGATTTCAAAAGGACTCAGTTTTTCCTTGGTTCTTGGTTTGGTTCGAAGTCTTAACAACGCAATAGGGAGGGCTTGATCCCATCTTAGATTGGTTTCCTGGCAAATCTTACCCAACTGCAATTTAATTAAATGATTCATTTTCTCTACTTGTCCACTTGCACGTGGGCGATAAACTGTATGCAATTTCCAATTAATTTCCAAAAGTTCACTGACTTGTAGAACTACTTGTGACACAAAGTGCGAGCCCCTGTCAGAGGATATTTCTTTTGGTACCCCAAATCTGGAAATAATTTCCTTCAATAAGACTCTCGTTACCTCTCGGGCTTTGTTTGTTCTGCAAGGGAAGGCTTCAGGCCGTCCAGAAAAGGTATCAGTTAATACCAATAGATACCGATACCCCCCTTTTCTAGGGAGTTCCGAAAAATCTATTTGCCAAATTTGACCTGGGACCTTTCCCTTACTAGTATTTCCAAATTTCACACGATGTTCCACCTTTGGACTATCCTTTAGGCATACCTCACATCTTGGCTTTTATAGTTTGATACAATCTTCTGGCTGCTATTTGCTTGATAAGGGATTCATATAAGGCTCCAGTTCCCCAATGTGTTTTGTCATGTTCCGCCTTTATCAATTTCCATAATATCCTAAAGGGAACGGCCACTCTGTTGTCTCCTAACACTGCCCATCCTGAGGGGTTGATTTTGGCCCCCAGACCAGCAATTAACTTCTGACCTCCTTCATCATACTCAACCTTTTCCAGTAGAGGCAAAGATTTTTCAGGAATTAAACTTAATACCTCACCTTGTTCCGCAGCTCGTCTTGCCTCATAATCAGCCAATTTATTTCCCACTCCCCTGTCAGTGTTACCTTTCTGGTGTCCTTTGCAGTGCATGATTGCTACTGCTGACGGCAGTAATACAGCATCTAGAAGTCATAAAATCATATCAGCATGTTTTATACCTTTCCCTTGAGCAGTTAAGAGTCCCCGTTCTTTCCAAATTGCTCCATGGGCATGGACTACACCAAAGGCATACTTCGAATCTGTCCAGATGTTCACTCTCAATCCTTTGGCAAGCTCCAGCGCTCTCACAAGAGCAAGTTTTTGGGCTCGTTGTGCCGATGTGCCCTTAGGGAGTGACTTTGCTTCCACTAGGTGGTCTGTGGCGGTCACAGCATATCCAGCCATTCGAACCCCGTTCTTTACAAAACTGCATCCATCAGTATACCACGTATGGTCAGCTTCTTCCAATGGCTCCTCCTTCAGTCCGGTCTGCTTGCATACACAGTCTCAATTGTCTCTATACAGTCATGCACGACTGTCTCCATTTCCTGTTTATCGCTCAAAAAGGAAGCAGGGTTTATGAGGGTAGGTGTAACAATTCCTATATCATCCTGTTCCATTAGCACCACCTGATATTTTGAGAATCTCTGTGGTGAGAGCCAGTGTCCCCCTTTTTGTTCCAAAACCGAGGTTACAGCATGGGAAGTGTGCACAGTTATCTTTTGTCCCAAGGTGAATTGTCGAGCTTCTTCGATAATCAGAACAACGGCAGCCACTGCCTGAAGACACCCTGGCCATCCTTTGCTTACTTCATCCAATTGTTTGGAGAAGTACGCCACAGCCCGTCTATAAGGGCCTAGTTTTTGTGCCAAAATTCCCAAAGCTACTCCTTGTTTCTCATATGAGAACAACCAGAAAGGCTTTGTTGTATCAGGCAGGCCCAAGGCTGGGGCCCTCATTAGTTCCAGTTTCAGTTCTTTGAATGCTTTTCTAGCCTCACTAGTCCATATTAATTGAGTATGGCTGTTTTTCAATAGTTCATATAGGGGTTTAACCAAAAGTCCATAATTATAGATCCATAATGGCACCAACCTGTCATCCCCAGAAAGGTTCGAAGTTCTTTTACCGTGGTTGTTTCTGGGGACCTGCAGATGGCTTCCTTTCGGTCACTCCCAAGCTGTCTCTGTCCCTTTGAAATCACGAATCCCAGGTATATTACTTCTTTCTTCAGGATCTGGGCTTTCTGTAATGAGACTCGATAACCACTTAGTCCAAGAAAATTCAACAAACTCACAGTCCGTTCTTTGCATTCCTCTTCCTTTTCTGTAGCTATCAGAATGTCATCCACATACTGTAAGAGAGTCCCATTTCCCAGAGGCCTTACCCAGGCTTCTAATTCTTTTGCTAATTGATTCCCAAAAATGGTGGGACTGTTCTTAAATCCTTGAGGTAACACTGTCCAGGTTAGTTGTTTTTTTCGTCCTGTATCAGGGTTTTCCCATTCAACGGCAAATAAATTGCGGCTTTCAGGAGCCAAGGTGAGGCAAAAGAATGCATCCTTTAGATCTAATACCGTAAACCATTCATAGGTTTCCTTTAAACTGGTCAGCAAAGTATATGGGTTTGCCACTACCGGATACAAATCTTCAACTATCTGATTTATTGCTCGCAAATCCTGCACCAATCGTTAAGTTTTGCCATCAGGCTTTTTAACAGGCAAAATAGGTGTGTTATACTCTGAAGAGCATTCAGTCAATAATCCACATCTCATTAAGTCCTCTATAATACTTTTCACTCCTCGCCTATCTTCCAGTTTCAGGGGATATTGTTTTATCCTAACAGGCTGTGCTCTCTCTTTAAGTTTAACAACAACCCATTCTGCATTTTTAGCTTTTGCAGGCATTCCTGAGGCCCACACTCCTGGATATACCTGGTTCTTTATTTCGTGTATAATTTCTTCTTCCCTAATTTGGAGTTCAGTGAGAACCAAACTTAAAATTTCGCAGAATCACAGAATGTTAGGGATTGGAAGGGACCTCGAAAGATCATCTAGTCCAATCCCCCTGCCGGAGCAGGATTACCTAGATCATATCACACAGGAACGCGTCCAGGCGGGTTTTGAATGTCTCCAGAGAAGGAGACTCCACAACCTCTCTGGGCAGCCTGTTCCAGTGTTCAGTTACCCTCACCGTAAAGAAGTTTTTCCTCATATTTATGTGGAACCTCCTGTGTTCCTGCTTGCACCCGTTGCCCCTTGTCCTGTCAATGGATGTCACTGAGAAGAGCCTGGCTCCATCCTCATGACACTTGCCCTTTACATATTTATAAACATTAATGAGGTCACCCCTCAGTCTCCTCTTCTCCAAGCTAAAGAGACCCAGCTCCCTCAGCCTCTCCTCATAAGGGAGATGTTCCACCCCCTTAATCATCTTTGTGGCTCTGCGCTGGACTCTCTCTAGCAGTTCCCTGTCCTTCTTGAACTGAGGGGCCCAGAACTGGACACAATATTCCAGATGCGGCCTCACCAGGGCAGAGTAGAGGGGGAGGAGAACCTCTCTTGACCTGCTAACCACACCCCTTCTAATACACCCCAGGATGCCATTGGCCTTCTTGGCCACAAGGGCACACTGCTGGCTCATGGTCATCCTGCTGTCCACTAGGACCCCCAGGTCCCTTTCCCCTACGCTGCTCTCCAACAGGTCTGTCCCCAACTTGTACTCATACATGGGGTTGTTCTTGCCCAGATGAAGGACTCTACACTTGCCCTTGTTATATTTCATTAAATTTCTCCCCGCCCAACTCTCCAGCCTGTCTAGGTCTCTCTGAATGGCAGCACAGCCTTCCGGTGTGTCAGCCACTCCTCCCAGTTTGGTGTCATCAGCGAACTTGCTGACAGTGCACTCTATTCCCTCATCCAAGTCATTAATGAATATATTGAATAGAACTGGTCCCAGTACCGACCCTTGAGGGACTCCACTCGATACAGGCCTCCAACTGGACTCTGTCCCATTGACCACCACTCTCTGGCTTCTTTCCTTCAGCCAGTTCACAATCCACCTCACTACCCGATCATCCAGACCACACTTCCTCAATTTAGCTGCGAGGATGCTGTGGGAGACCGTGTCAAACGCTTTACTGAAATCAAGATAGACCACATCCACTGCTTTGCCATCATCTATCCACCGGGTTATGTCCTCATAAAAGGCTATCAAGTTGGTTAAGCATGACTTCCCCTTGGTGAAGCCATGTTGACTGCCCCTAATGATCCCCCTATCCTTGATGTGCCTAGAGACAGCACCAAGGACAAGTTGTTCCATCACCTTTCCGGGGATGGAGGTGAGGCTGACCGGTCTATAGTTCCCCGGGTCCTCCTTCTTGCCCTTTTTGAAGACTGGAGTGACATTTGCTTTCCTCCAGTCCTCAGGCACCTCTCCCGTTGCCCACGACTTAGCAAAGATGATGGAGAGTGGCCTAGCAATGACTTCCGCCAGCTCCCTCAGCACCCACGGGTGCATCCCATCAGGGCCCATGGATTTATGGATGTCCAGGTTGCTTAATTGGTCCCTGACCCAGCCCTCATAAACCAAGACAGATTCCTCCTCTATCCTGACTTCTTCTGGGGCCTCAGGAGTCCAGGGCTCCTCAGGACAGCCTCCAGCAGTATAGACAGAGGCAAAGAAGGCATTCAGTAACTCCGCCTTCTTTTTATCCTCTGTCTCCAGGGCCCCCACCTCATTCATCATCAGTGGGCCTACATTGCCCCTAGTGTTGGTTTTACCTGCAATGTATTTGAAGAAGCCCTTTCTGTTGTCCTTGACCTCTCTTGCAAGGTTTAATTCCAAGGAGGCCTTAGCTTTCCTAGTTGCCTCCCTACATCCTCTGACAACAGACTTATATTCCTCCCAAGTGGCCAGCCCCTCCTTCCATGATCTGTACACCCTCTTCTTCCACTTGAGTTTGCCCAGCAGTTCCCTGTTTAACCATTCAGGTCTCCTGGTACCCTTTCTTGACTTCCTACCTGGAGGATGGTGAAGTTAAATGTGTACCCCAAGGAGATTTGATTTTGGGTGAGAATAGCCAATATCTTGAACTGTATGATGCTAATTGTCATTTATTACAGTAAAAATCACCCCAGACCCTGAACATTGGCTGCACCAGATACACCAGCTGCAAGCTCCAGATGCAATACATCATCCTGCTGTGCCCAACTTCACCAGTCCATCACACCATATTGAGGCCTGGTCCTGATCTGCTGGCTGAGTGAATCCCACACCATTTTTTTTTCGTGCCCTGAGAGAGTATTATGAGAAATGGAACCCAGAGTTTTGGACTATTTTAATTCAATGGACTTCTTGGAGAGATTGCCCATAGACTTAAGTGAATGATATCTGTGTGTATATATGGATATATATATACATCGAGAGACTGGGAAAATAGTAGTGACTTGATGTAAATGATATAGAATAAGGGTGGAATCCTGTCCTGGTTTTGTGAGGATAAAATCTGTAGAATCACTTTTCTGTTACATTTTGTTTCAGTTTTTGGCCAGCTGCGTTATGGGTGGGGGTGTGTGTGTGTGGGGGGGGGTGTGTGTGTGTGTGTGTGTGGTGTCTGTCTTTTTGCGTTCTTCTCTTTTCTTGTCTCTCTTTCCCTTTTTCACTGATTGCTTTCTTTGGAGTGATTTGCCACCCCTCTATGGGCCAAGTATATTTTTGTGTGTTTTGTATTAGCATTGATATTGGTTGTGTTGTTTTATTAAATCTGTTTAAATTTTAACCTATGAGTCTCCTTCCTTTTTACAGAAATATCTTGTAGTTCTTGATATCTTCTTGTTTTGTTTTGTATCACTTTTTTGAAGTTTCCTTGCTTCTCAAAGAGCAGAGACAAAGTGTTGAAACTAATAGGGGATGAGTCTATTTTCTCTTTCATGTTTTCAATATAGGAATGGTAGTTGACTAGTGATGCTACTTTAGAAGTTTGTGAGGGCAGGAGAACTGCTTAGAGAACACAGTAAGCCTCTTTTTCTATTTGTTTTCAGGTGGAGATGGAAATGTCTTACTGCCTTTCATTCACAGGGCTACACCTCATTCTGGAATGATTGCATCTCCTCAGGATTGCGTGGTTGTATGTTAATCGAATTGGCATTGCGAGGGCGTCTTCAGTTAGAGGCTTGTGGAATGAGGCGCAAAAGTTTATTAACAAGAAAGGTAAGTGGAGGAAAATGGCTGTATTGACTTTTGTGTCATGCTCCAGGCAATATAGTAGCTATAAATTCCAAGTGGTTGTAAGAAAAAAAATACATTTTTTTTTCTTTATAGAGGGATAGGGATTCTGAGTAGTGACATAAGTTAGATGCTAGGAGTTATTACCTAAAGAGTTTAATCGGTGAGCTGAAGTGCCATGTGAAATCTTCTGTACTTGTTCTCTGCTCCCGTTTGGTCTCTTGATGTGTTCCTGCTGCTGTTGGGAACCTTACACAAACAATTGGCAGTGGTTCTGGCCAGGGTGCAGCGGCAGCACTTGCTGCTGAGAGCCAGTAGCACCAGTTGTAATCTCCTGAAGGAACTAAATTTTGCAATGTTGGTGAGATGTGGGCTGGAGCTGAGAGGGATGGCTAACTGACAGTCTGCCAGATGTATCCTCCAAGTCACCAGTTTAATTCTGGTGTACATAGTGTTGCAGTTAGTGCTTGCAATGCATGGGAAGGAAACGATCCTTGTACCTTGGGCCCCTGAGAACACAAAACTGTATCTAGTTTAAGCATGTGATGGGTGTGTTAAATTTGTTGTACTCACTGACCTTTAAGATAGGCAAATTTTTAAGGTTCTTTATTGAATTAGGTTGAAGATTTGAGGCACCTTAATTTATTACTTTTGCCACTGGATTTTTTCCTTAGTACAAAATGTGCAAAGTCATGCTGTTTGAAGAATTTCTACTTCATCAGCATTAGAGGATACTTGTAAAATAAGTTTATTGAAAACATGGTCAAATGTTGTCTATCCATCACAAAGAAATTCTCTTTTATGGCACACTTCCCTGTCAATATTATCCCTTGCTAAATTTTTTAAAGGAAAGCTTACTAATTCCCTAACCTTCTCCCAGCTTCCTCCTCTTCTGAAGAATCAAACCTCTGTTCAGACAAACAGCTCCTACTTCTTTTAGCTTCGTTTAAGCATATTCAGCACTGATTAGTTTGCATGTATTTTTTTTTTTCTCCAAAGCTTTTGGCTCCTTAGGCATTCAGGTATGTTCTTTAGCAGTTATTTACATTCTACACAAACCTCGTCAGCTCTATCTAACTGAAATTTTAACTGTGTCTTTTTAGGAAAATGGAAAAATAACCTGTGCATATCTTCAGTAAAGAATACAAGCAAAATTACTGTTTTCCTTTTTTTAATTTCATAATGTGATTTTTGGGGGTAGGTTGATGTGTTTGTTTCAATTTTTATTTTTTTTCCCCATTGCTTAAGGAGAGCTAAAAGCTATCCAATATTAAATGCTTTGTTCTTTCTGCTGTTGTAAGGCAATTGAGAGATTTCTTTTTGCAGGCAGGAGGGTTCTATGAAAAATGCTTAATATAAAATTCAAATTAAGATTGATTTTTGCTTAAGGAATTTCTTGCAAATAAAATCCTTAACTACTGATATATATGATGGTTTTTCTCCACTTGCCCCACCTCTCTCAATTTAGAAATCCTTCTCATGACTGACTTGTGTTGTTTTATACCTTATTTGAAGTCTTGCATTAACATGAAATTTCAGTCTCATTTCTGTGTTTGCTAGATTTCATTGTCTTAACTTTACCAAGTGTCCCCCTCTTGCAGGCTTTGCTCCCCTTGCCCTCAGCTTTCTCTGTGAATTAAATACTGTGCTTAGTGAGTGGAATGAGCTGTCTAGTTGCATCCAAGGTTGTGATTCAGTGAGGTGGAGTTTCAGTAGCAATACTATTTTTATATAGCTTCTGCCTCTCAGGCTAGCCTTTCTCCCTCCCTGCCCCTGCTTCATTCTGGGACTTTGTGGAAAGGTAAAATCTCATTAAAACTAAAGCTTTGATTCGTGACTCAAAACCCTGTATCTTCAAGCCATGATCTGAAGGGAGGAGTTTAGGCTTCAGTCACTTTAGCCTGTGCTGCAGCTGAGAAGGGTAGTCCTGTCTTGTAGTGTTTGTGTAGCCTTGTCAGGTAACCACTCTGGCTGAAAACTAATTCACTTCTTTGATCAGTTTAGTTTTTATTTGAATCGCTTTCTTGATCTTATCATCAGCTGGGGCACAAGTGAGACTGCTGGCACAAGCGATAAGGTGAGAACAAGAAGATGGTAAACTAGTTCTTTGGGCAGTAGTATGGACTTATAACCAGCTAATGGTGGCCTTGGTCACACAGCTGACTTAAAAGATTGCTAGCTACAATGAGTTCCACTTCAAGCATTAAATCAGGTGGATCTTTGCTGATTATTTTTTGCAGTTTTTAAGAGACAACTTCAGAAGTGATCAAGATGCATTAAATCAATGCTTGAATGACATAGAGACAAATGAGACTGAGAAACTGCCAGACAAGGACTTGATGAACGATAGTGAAACTTCTGAAAGTCAGTATGATGTATTTTATGTTGTAACATCCTTGTAAATTTGGCTTCAGAGTATGTCATATATCATTGCATCATTTTGGAGTTCTATCTACTGGTATCACTTTTAGAAACAAATAAACATTGAGGTTTATGTATAAATAAAGTAATTTCTAAGACGTGGTTATTGAAGATAGATAGAAAATGGTACTCTATGCTGCCTTACAGTCTCAGAAAGCAAACACAATAATTACAGTCCTTAAAAGAAATCCCGACAAATCCTTGGCGGATTAACTTCAGTATTTTATAGCTGACACTTCTGAGTGATTAATGCATGAGTGAATTTTTGTATTAAAACTAAATAATGAAGTTTACTTAAAAATCAATGCAAGAGGCGCTTCATCTTTAGCGTTGCTTAATTGCAAAGCTGCATTGTAGAAAATGAAGTATTCCATATAATTGAAATGTCCTCAGCAGTTGGATACAAGGCAAATCTAGTACATGATAAATCACTGAAAAATTGGAATAAAGAAATATTCTTTGCAATAAGGCTAAGGACCATTATCTCTGAAGAATCAGGATCTTGACTTCTTTTTCTACCTTAGCTCATCTATTAGAGAGAAAAAATACCCCCTTGCAGATGCCTTATCTTCTGTGATGATTCAATTCACAAGATCCCCAACCCACTTGATTTCCCACTCTTCTTATTCTGTTATGTCTCTGGAGAGAGTTAACCAAGAAGCATTTGTCAAGAAATCCTCCTTCAAGAAAGAGCAGATCCATGAGCATAGGAGAGAGGTGGCTGGGCTTCCCCTAATGCCTGTTTGCATGTGCTGGGAAAGGTAGGGGAAGAGAAATACAGTGGAAGTGTGAACCAAAATACTTTTGTTTGAGGGGAAGGGTAATCGGAAGAATCTGTGCAGTGAATATGCAATGTAGCAGAGAAGTGAGAAGAAACTGGATGATTGGGGAGTGAGGTGGATTGAGAACTGGCTGAAGGAAAGAAGCCAGAGAGTGGTGGTCAATGGGACAGAGTCCAGTTGGAGGCCTGTGTCTAGCGGAGTCCCTCAAGGGTTGGTACTGGGACCAGTACTATTCAATATATTCATTAATGACTTGGATGAGGGAATAGAGTGCACTGTCAGCAAGTTCGCTGATGACACCAAACTGGGAGGAGTGGCTGACACGCCAGAAGGCTGTGCTGCCATTCAGAGAGACCTAGACAGGCTGGAAAGTTGGGTGGGGAGAAATTTAATGAAATATAACAAGGGCAAGTGTAGAGTCCCGCATCTGGGCAAGAACAACCCCATGTATGAGTACAAGTTGGGGACAGACCTGTTGGAGAGCAGCGTAGGGGAAAGGGACCTGGGGGTCCTAGTGGACAGCAGGATGACCATGAGCCAGCAATGTGCCCTTGTGGCCAAGGTGGCCAATGGCATCCTGGGGTGTATTAGAAGGGGTGTGGTTAGCAGGTCAAGAGAGGTTCTCCTCCCCCTCTACTCTTCCCTGGTGAGGCCGCATCTGGAATATTGTGTCCAGTTCTGGGCCCCTCAGTTCAAGAAGGACAGGGAACTGCTAGAGAGAGTCCAGCGCAGAGCCACAAAGATGATTAAGGGGGTGGAACATCTCCCTTATGAGGAGAGGCTGAGGGAGCTGGGTCTCTTTAGCTTGGAGGAGACTGAGGGGGGACCTCATTAATGTTTATAAATATGTAAAGGGCAAGTGTCATGAGGATGGAGCCAGGCTCTTCTCAGTGACATCCATTGACAGGACAAGGGGCAACGGGTGCAAGCAGGAACACAGGAGGTTCCACATAAATATGAGGAAAAACTTCTTTACAGTGAGGGTAACTGAACACTGGAACAGGCTGCCCAGAGAGGTTGTGGAGTCTCCTTCTCTGGAGACATTCAAAACCCGCCTGGACGCGTTCCTGTGTGACATGATCTAGGTAATCCTGCTCCGGCAGGGGGATTGGACTAGATGATCTTTCGAGGTCCCTTCCAATCCCTAACATTCTGTGAAACAGCGCTGTATGCCTGGCTGCAGAGAATGGTAAACTTAGAAACAAAATTGCTGTGTATTGTGGCTTCCCAAGAGCTTATGGAGCCCTGACTGAGTTGAATGGGAGTGTCTACGCTCCTTACAGCTCTTTTCTACAGCCTGTAGGTTTAGGCTCATACTGTCATGGTGGATTATATTTGGACTAGCTTATTAAACTTCTGTGCAGTGGTAGAAAAAAGTATCTTATCCCCAAATAAGCAAGAAAAGCTGTTTTCTAAACTTCAAAAAACAATCTTACTTAAAAAATGCTTTTAAGTCTGTGTCATGGTTTAAAGCTGGGCCAGCTATTAAACCTGTGGCAGACGCTCTCTGTTAACCCTCCCCCCCACCCAAAGGGAAAGGGAAAGGGAAAAGGGAGAGAGACTTATGGGTTGGAAAGTTAAAACAGTTTTAATAAACTATAATAATGAAAAAGAGTATAATAGTAATAATAGAAATAATCAAATATATACAAATATATATACAAAACCAAGATCGAGCTCCCCCGATGTCGGCCACGTCACCACCGGCACTGCAGGGCAGGCTCCGGGAAGGCCCAGGCTGGGCCCAGCGACGGTCGAGAACTGGATTCAGGGATGCACAGATCGCGATCGGGGGCAGCAGGAAAACGGACAGAGTCCTCCCTGGACACTGGCCAAAGGCTCAAGCCGCAGAAGCAGCCCGAAGCAGCAGCAGCACCCAAACACAGCAGAAGCAGCAAGGGAAGGGCGCAGCAGGAGAAGGAAGGGGCAAGAGCGCGAGACCCTTGTGATCCCCCTGCTTTATACTGAGAAATGACGTATATGGGATGGAATACCTTCGTTGGTCAATTTTGGGTCACCTGCCCTGTCCGCTCTTCCCTGCAGGTGCGACCCCCCTTCGGCTCTTCACTCATAAGCAGTGAGGAATTTAGCAGTGACCTTGGTTTCTCTAAGACTAAGTACAGCAAGAGCCTTTCTGCATAACATCCCTACCGGTGTCTCAGTGATAACTACAAACTTCGAGCGTTATCAGTCCTAGAAGCAGACACTGTCTGCAAAACATGCAGTTAGTTTCAGAAAGTGCAGTTACTTAGAAGAGACTTAGCTGAAAGTAAAAATCACTGAAAGGAAGATTGGCCTGGTTTGGGCCAAACCAGGACAGTCTGCGATATCCCTCTTCAGTGAGGTTTGTGTTTGTTTGTTTTAATAAAACGGATAAAAAAGATGACTTCACATCTTACCTGTTAAAGTGAGATGGTGAGTAGTAGGTTGCCAACTGCAGCAGGCTGGAGTGATCTAGTGTAAGGTTACTGTGAAACAAATCATATGGGACACATCAAAGAAACTAAAATACTGCTGGAATGTCATTTTTAAAAAGAAGTAAGGATAAATAAGTTGGGTGTTTTTAGGCTAATTATTAAAGGAATATCTGAAGGGTGGCTATTAATAGCCACAATCTAGCAGCTTAAAAGCCCAACTTAAAGTATGCTCCTGTATAATTAAAGAAGAGAAACTTCCAAAAATTCAGTCTTGATATAAAACTGGAAGATATGTAATATCATAATATGTGGTTAATAAAGGTTTTGAGTGACGCTATGGTGCAAGCTTGTAAATCAGATAGGTAAATATGCATTGTTGTGTGTTTAGTTTCAAATAGGGATTGTCTGGATTAAAATGTAGTTGTGTTCTTAAAACCAAATATCTGAGACTTATGGTTGGAGTGATCTCCAGCTTCCAGAAGTGGAGATCTGAACAGTATCTCAAGAGACTATTTAATCTTGATGCAGTTAACAGAAAATCAGGTTTCTCTGGTCCCTCCCTGGCAGATGTCTAGTCTTAAATTTTTCCACTGAATGCAATTCAACAACCTCCCTGGATGTTTAATTTGCCTGTTGAAGTTTTTGACAATATATCTTGCATCTTCTGTATATCCAGAATAAGCTGGTATCTTTTATTTTTCCCAAAGTAAACACCTTCAACTACTGTTTGATACCCTCTTTGTAAAAATGTCTTACATGCTGCTTTTTAGATCTAAACAAATGTCATTCTTTTTAGCCTAGCATTTTGGACTGGTTCATTCATGCTGTTTTTTATTAAAATATTAGTTTCTGTGCTTTATAGAGACCATCTAAATTGGACATAGTATTCCAGCTATGACCTGTTAGGTCTTCACAAAGATCTCTCCAGCAATTTCCTGTTAATCCAGTTTAGAATGAAATTCTTACTTTGTCAAAAGACTTGGCTTTTGTTGATTCATTTGGTTCATAGTCTACTGCTAGAATTACTAGATGGTTTTTCTGCCATTCTGAACTATATAGTCATTTATTATATCTCTTATATTTGTCATCTGTTTTCTCATCCTGACTATACTACTTTGCATTTCTTTTTAATTTCATCTCATTGACTTTTGTACACATCTCCAGTTTGGGATCATCTTGCCAGTATTGAAGCTGTGTTACCATTGCAACTCATTTCAGTGTCATCTACAGACCCTATGAAAATGTATTGTACTCCTCTATTGTGTGTAGTAAGGATTATTAGAACTACAGAACAGAACTGAACTTGGGATATATTTCAATAGGACACTTAAAGCTTTTCCAGAATACCTTTCTGACTACTGTGAAGCTTTACTAAAAATAAGATCTTTCACCTGCTGCTTCTCTTGTATATGTGGAATTGTTCTGATGTGTTAGTTTTTCTGTCAATTGCCTGTTATCTTTTTACCTGATGCTTATAAATTGCTAACTTGTAAAACTATTTAAATTGCCAGATTTAATCATTATTTCCATAAATAGCTTTGAAGCAGTAGTAACTCTTCTTTTCCTAAAGAAAGATAGAATTTTGTTGTTGTTTTGTTTTTATTCAAACATATTGACTTGGGCTAGTTAAATCTGTATGTTTTAGTTTGGTGCTACTGTTTTTCTAACCAGAAAAAAATGGTATTTGGACACAGTTTATATAACTACTTATACTGGTAAACAAGCAGTTACTCAAATTCTTAAATTTTATTATGTTACTGTGAATGATTTTTTTTCACTCTCTCCTGTGCTCTCTTAAGGGAAGAACTCAATTTTAGGAGTTATTAAATAACAAACTTAATATGCAATAATAAATGCAATATCATTAAGGAGTTTATTGGTACATACATATTTTGCCTAATACGTGTATTTTAACTGTTAGTGAATGGAACGTAGTGTTGCTGGTCAACATGTTCTTCAGAGCTGTAAAACTTATAGATGTTGTCTTGAACCTATTTTTATCCATCAATATATGGAAGAAAACCAGTTTTCCTGCTTTTTCACTTTCTAATTGATTTCTCAATTTCATGTGGCCTAATTGTTTAACTCTGCAGTATTCTGAATAAATTGACTTGAAGCAGTAAAATTGACAGCCATCAGAGAGCAATTTAAGACAGTAGTATATTTTTTTGGGGGGTAGGAAGTGAAGGACCCGGCCAGGTTAGTGGATTATCTTCCTTAAAAAAAAAAAAAAATTAGGTATTAAGCATGTTATTAATACTATAGTTTTAGTCAATTAAGGTTAATTTAGGTTATAGATAACTTAAGACTTAATGTAGCTTTGTAATTAAAATCCTAAATAGTTTTTTTAACAACTAGGTATTTTTTAAACTTGTATATTCTTAGAGAAGATTCCTCACTCCTTAAAATTTTCCTTGGTTCTGATAACAGGTAGATTTTTTTCCCAGTTTTTATTGTTGGATGTTTATGGTATATGAATTAAGTCAAAATACTGACTGCGTTTTATTCTGTCCTAGGTGATTTGCAAGTCAGATGCTCCTACAGGGGATGTTCTGCTTGATGAAGCTCTGAAACACGTAAAAGAGACCCAACCTCCTGAAACAGTACAAAATTGGATTGAACTGCTTAGTGGTAAGCCTTGAACATAATGTATTTGCCTCCCCCCCCGCCAGTAAAGCTAATTATCTGGCATCACTAGAGATTATACTGTAAGATTTTTGGGGAGAAAGTATGCAAAGAAGTTAATTAATCTGTCCTCTAGACTAGTCTCTTGTTGATTGTAGCCTTTAATCAACTATAAGTAACTGTTGCTTTTGACTTAACTTGGTACAGAAAGGATCTAGATGGAAGTGTCAGAGGACATCTCTACTCTGTGGGAGAGGTGTCTTCTGATGACTGAAGTAAATCAGGACTGCACCCTGGAGATATAACTGCCTTTCTCTGTAATTGGAAATGAGGGTTAGTGGAAGTTTGGAGTATAGCCGTGTGGATTCAGTATTTGTATCTTTTGATAAAGAAAGGAGATGAGCTCACTATTCAGATGTAAAAACTGAGGGTTATTTGGCCATTAATCATAAAGAAACAATAGTCAGGAGTTCTTTCCATTTTTCCATTAACTAGAGAAATGTAACAAATATTTTCAAATATTAGATACTTCTAGTTGTTCAAAACAAAGTCTTCATGATGAGTACTTTGCACACAGCTCTTCCTGTAAAGCTAATAAATTGTCATTAAAAAAATGAAATGTCAATTAGATTTCATCTTTACAATTGCATTTAACACTTTTCATATACCTCACCAATGTTTGTATTCTCAGGATGCATAAATTAAACTGAAATTAACAATGACCACCTTTTAACATGTAGTGCTTTTATTGGGTTTTGTTTTTTCTTTTTTCTGTAGCCAAAATTCATCACTAAGGTTTGTCTGTTTTTGCAAAACACACAAAATGCAGCTTCCCTGGAGTAGATCAGAGCTGCACTTAGTTGTGCAAACAGTGCAGGGAAAAAACCCACTGTTTTGTCAACAATACGACTTTGGGAGGTAGGGGGTAATGAGACTTGAAGTTATCTATCTAAATCTATTTGTTACTTGTAACAACAGATAAGTAAGGGTTTCAAAAATGAGCAAAATCTCTCCAGCTTTCTATGCTGCCTTGTTTTCGTTATGTTCTTCCCATTCATCTTGCACCACCTGAAGCAGCCTTCCTTGCATACTCGCATACAGTTCATACTCAGTGCCTTTGCCATCCCTCCCCTCTTGTTCCTTGACTGTCAGGCAGAGGGGGTAGAGAGGAGAACAAAGCAGCCCTTGTCAGTAGGGGGCATGGCTGCTGCGTATCCTTGCAGTTTAGTTCTTTCTTAGCTCTCCTTCACTTTTACAGCCTGCAAAAACAATTCATTTTTCTTGTCCCAAATACATAATTTGTGCTGACATTTCACCTTCTCTCACAGTGCAGAGCGCATCAAGTTAGTACCGATTCAAAAAAGGTCAACTAATGAATTAACAATGTTGTAGGTTTTCCTTGAGCTAAGCTAAGGTTTTTCTGACCCTGCTAAGCTTTGGCTCTGGGAAGATAGTTATCGTCAGTGCTGTGGCTGAGACTTAGATCAATCATTTTTACTTACACGTGGGTATTTAATTACTAGTTCTTGGATGGTATTAGGGTTCTTGGCATTTCCCATGGTTCAGAGAACTGCCCTTTGAAGAAAAATATTTTGGTGTTTTGTTTTGGGTTTTTGATGATAACTTCTTTTAGAATTTTGCTTTAGGGCCTGATCCTGGAAATAGCTACTCTATCCATAATTATCACCAATGCAAAGAATGCTGCTTGAAGTTAGTGTTCAAAAGCCATCATGGAAATATTTATATGGACATTTAAGGTGACTTTTGCCAGGCTGATCTTGTTTATAAGATAGCCTCTAAGGGAAGCAAGTATAGGGAATACAGAAGTTTGGATCAGAATGTCAGGTCTTCCTGCAGATGTAACACATCTGTCTGAACAAGCAAGTGCCTGTGTAATTGAGGAGATTGGTCACAAGGTGTCACCACAGTACTGATTTTTATTATTGTATAGCCACATCCGCCTAACAAATTTAGAAACATCTAGGAAATTACCTTTGCCCTGTGAAACACTGTAAGGGGATGACTCTTTTTTTTTTTTTTTTTTTTTTTTTTTTATGCGTGATGGCTTCATTCATGGTCAAGCTGGGGAATCACATTCAATGAGAATGTGATTCCTACAGGGACTTGTGGAGTTCAGGCCTGGGTGGGTTCTCTGCCTTTCACTATGCAGTTGGTGTCACCTCATTTGTTTACTTGTCTGTTACTTGGATACAGTGTATGTCACCTTCCATCACAGTGGGAGAAACCTTAAAGTAATCTGTGTATTATTATTCATTAACCAATAATTTTTTTAAAAAGCTTTCTGATATAGAAATTCTCCCATCATTTATGGGAAACCCCCCATCTATGTAAGAAATACTTCATGCTGTTTCTTCTTCTTAAAATGCATAGGCTCTTTTATATCAGGAGGGGATTTTAATACTTACAATAAATACTTAGGTAGACTGGACCTAAAATTTTAGCTTGTTAAGTAAACTCTTAAGCAAAGATGGATTTCTCAGTGCTTAGCAACTTTAGCTTTCTCAGTAGCTGTTGATGCTGATTCTGTGCTTTTAAAATTCCCCCCTCTGAGCACACACACTCACACTCTGAAGTGCCCAGTTCCTCCTGCCTTAACAAAAAAAAAAAAAAACCCACACACATTAGAAATAATTTTTATAGAAACATCAAAGCCCCTGCCCAACATGTGCCTGTGTGTAATGCGCACATCCACACTCACACAGTGGGTGTCACTGTTTCACCTGGTGGGGGCAGGAAGGGAGAGAAGAATGTAAACCCAAACAAACAGGGAAATGAGTAGGATGTATAGGGTAGGTGTGCATAAGCTTGTCTCTGTGGCAGAAAGAATGGCAATGACACTTCTAGCTTCTGAACTGATAAAAGGCTGGAAGTAGACAAATGGACAAGATTGGAGGAGATGCTTATTTTTGGTTTTATTAACTCTTTCTTCATGACTCTGTGTGGTGTTTTGTTTGGTGGTTTGGTTTTGGGGGGTTGTCTTTTTCTTGTTTCGTTTTCTTTTCCTTCAGTACAAGAGTGCTTATTTGTCATATCCCTAATCAAGATGTGGCTTAGCTAGCATTTTGTCCAAACTTTAAATGTACACTGAAACTCCTCAAAGAGGCTCTTATGGTCTCTGTCTCTATATATCTGGACAGGTCAGAGATCAGAGAAATGCTGACATGAGCACAATATCTTAGTGTAATGGTCAGCTATATGAATTTGACGGCTCATTCTTCAGCGGTGGGGGGATCACTGTAATAGTACAGTTTAAATTTTGCCTGACTCTTGGCTTTTTTGCTTGTTTTTTTAGGTGAAACATGGAACCCATTGAAGTTGCACTACCAATTGCGAAACGTCCGTGAACGGTTAGCTAAAAATCTAGTGGAAAAAGGTGTACTGACAACAGAGAAACAGAACTTCCTTCTTTTTGACATGACTACGCACCCTCTCACCAACAACAATATCAAACAGCGCCTCATCAAGAAGGTTCAAGAAGCAGTTCTTGACAAATGGGTGAATGACCCTCACCGCATGGACAAGCGCTTGCTGGCACTCATTTATTTAGCCCATGCTTCAGATGTTCTGGAGAATGCTTTTGCCCCCCTTTTGGATGAGCAGTATGATTTAGCCACAAAGAGAGCGCGGCAGCTTCTGGATTTAGACCCTGAGGTTGAATGTATGAAAGCCAACACAAATGAGGTTCTGTGGGCTGTTGTAGCAGCTTTCACAAAATAGAACACTTCAGTCTGAATGCAGTTATCTTCTTTCATGTAAACCAGTTGTTTCTCTTCTATTGACTGTTTGTTTTCTGTAATTTGTACCTTCTCTCATGATGAATCAGCTCTTGTTTAATGGGAATTATAAGTGGTGTATTCCCTCCTTCTCTGTGTATCTATATACAGGATTCTGCTGGTACAAGAGACCTTCCTGTTTAAAAACAACAGAAAAAGGTTTTACTTCCATATTGGCATTCTATTTACTATTCAGTTTGAGTTATCTGAAATACTTTAATCTATTTTTCATCTTACTGTTATTGAAGTGGTTTAACATGGAAAGTACCTCAAGGAGGAAATGTGTATGCAGTTGGATCACTAGTCTCAGCTGACACAGATGTGTGCATGCATCAATACTTTTGATCTGTTATGAATTGTACTGCAGAAAAGGGCCTTTTAAAATCACCAAAGCTCCATTTTGAAGTGTCCATCAGGACATTTTATGCACAGACATTGTTTCAATTATACCTAACAAAATTACTTTAAAAGCAGAAATGCCATTAAGCAGCTTTGTCAATAGTTCCTGTAAAATGCCCCATAAATTTTACTTTTCATGCAAGTCTCTTGTGTACTTATGTTTTTGTTAGAACAATAGCTGAGTTGTAGGGCTAGTGTAGAAAGGTCCAATTGTTTCATAAACCAGTTTTGGGATGGGATACATTTCATTATATTGTGTATATATAGTTTAAATTGTATATTAACAACTGCCCCATCTTAGTATTTTGCAAGATCTACTTAGTTGTACACCTGATGCCCCTTATTTGCTATCAGCTGTTGCCATTTGATGGAAAGAAAGGCCTCCTATAAAGAGCATGTATGTGAAAGGTGTTTGTTTCCAGTGTCTACAGAGTTTGCCATTCAGGTATTCTCAGTCTATGCATTGCCTTTGATAATTAGCATATAGAAAGAGACCACTTTCTATCATCACTTGTACTTTTTTCTTTTTTTTCTTCTCCTGTATGGAAGAGGCTTGTGACCAGTACAATTCTTGAGTGCAGTTTTAAATTTTGTTTGTACATAAATAAATGTTTGTCTCTTAAACCTCATAATCTATTTTACACTTTAGAAACAAAGTCAGTTCTAGCAGGTGTTGCATGTAAACAGTTAGCAAGTAATGACTGCAGTTCAGATGATTAAAATTTCTGTAATGGGATGCTCTGCTATATTTTAATTTTTTATATACAATTATGCTGATTAGCACACTATTGTAAAAAAAAAAAATAAAACTTTGGCTTTTTAAAATTTATTGCCTCTTTGCCACTGCTTGTTATTTCCCATTGGTTCCACAGTGTAAATATTATGAATGAATTAAGCATTGATTTATATTTTTTTTTCCCCCTCATAACAATGAAGATTTATAGTGGGGCTTACAGGTTTTTTGGTTAATATTCAGAGCAAGAATACTAGATGGTATATAACTGTAGAGTTGAAATTCAAGTTCTTAAATGATGTTTCTTTAGAAAAATTAAATTAAAAGTATATTGTACAGTATTTCAAATTTTGGTTTACAAATAAAAAGATAAACTGTGTTCTCCCAATTGCAAGATCCTGTGTTTAAAACTGAGGAGCTTGGGCATCAACTTTGGACATTTTCTTTAAAGCAATCACATTTGAAAATGTTTAAAGTGGAGGGAAAATGAAAGTTGCTGTGTTGCTCTTATATTTGACAGCTTACAGAATACTTTGTGTACTTGATAGTACATGCTAACTTGATGCTTTCATTGTTTCTCCTGTGATCTGTTTTCTCATTTTCTGTTCCTCTTTGAGAGGAGAGAAAAGCAGTTAGGTAGAAAAGTCAGAAAAAATAGTGGAGTATTCAGGAGTAAGTTGAGTGCATAAAACTTTTAGATTTTCAAAGCCATTTTAAGCTACTTGAAACATGCTTCAGACTGAAAGTATCTTTCATAGTCCCTTTTCTGTCCTCTCATCTTCACTCTGTCAGTATTTTTCATGTTCCTGCTGGTTTCATGTTACATTGTGGAGAATATTGGGTTTTTGTCACCCTTACAGCCAACATGGTTTAAAAAAAAAAGGTCACCCTCCTTTAATCCCTTCCAGAGAGAGGGTTTGTTGTTTTGGTTTGTTTTTTTTCCATGTAGAAGATAAAGCTGATAAATACTGCAGGCAGTTATTTTGCTTAAAGATAGAACCTCTGTCTGTGAGAGGGAGAGTTTGTAGTGAGTGCATCAAAGAACTTTGTAAGTAACGAAGGGTTTGTGAAGAGTAACAGTATCTTTTGCTAGACCACCTGGCATAAGCCTGGATGTGTGGGGGAAATAGATGAGCTTTTGGAATCTTGAGTCCTATGTTGTGCTTTAAAAAAAAACCTCAAAGCCTCATGAGTGCTACCAGACCTTATATCTAACAATGAAGGTAAGTTTGGTAGGTTAACAGGGACTGATTTAGCAAACATCCTTGCCTTCATTGCTATTTCAGGTTCTAATAAAATGATTAAACATGGGAGACTGCTTTGTTCTACTGAGATTCAGGTTTCCTTCTTCCTACTAGCTGCTCCTGCAGCTCACAAGAGACCTGAAGACCTGGTTTTAAGACAGTTTTTGGCTGCTCTGAGTCCTCAGCTCTCAATGGCTGCTTAAAGTGAAGATTGCTATCATAGCCTGAACTTGAACCCTTGCCTCAAGGAAAAACATATATTATTCTCCTTCTTTTAAAACAAACTTTCAAGTTAATGTCAAAAACATTAATATAAATCCACAAGCAGTATATATATAATTTTACAGTCCTTGATATTTACATCCTCTCTTGTGTTTCTAGAGATGATGTTACAGTGCTCCAAATGGTATGTTAGTGAAACCTGTGTGCCATACGTGATGCTTTAGAGGCAAAAGTTGCATAAATTAGCTATAAAAGGCTGGTGACTGCTCATATGTTCATGCCCATTTCTCCTACAAAGTGAAGATATGTATTAACTAATGTGTTCTCTGTGAACTGGACTGAATCTACCAAAACAAAATAAAGCAACCTTTCAAGCTATGAGCTGCAAATGGTTACTGTGTATCGCATGCAATACTTAAAGGATTTTTTTCATTTTCTAAGTAATCTCCAATTTTTCAATGAGACTCTCGTCTTCAGCAGTTTGGGAAACAGAACTTTAAGATCAAAGCCTTGGTTATGCCTGAACTGGGCTTCAGGTACTTCACGTAGTCAAAGCCTGTTATATCCTAGTTTCCCCTCTTGTGTCCATCTATTTTTCTATATGGAAGGGGGTTTCCCGATTCAGAGAAGTACAAATTTCTTGAAAAGGTAACTCATTTAGTCTGTGGTAATGCTTAATGTACACAACAGTTTAATTACTTAGCATCTCCTTTCCTGTCAAGTGCTTTGTAAGTGTCAAATATGTGATTTCAGGTGTGTGTAAGAGGTGGCCTTCTTGGGTAGGAGGGGAGGATCTTTGGATGGGGAAGAAGCATGGTCAGAGCTACTGCCCATATTAATCTCTGAATAAAATCTGGAGCTTCCTCCCATTGACTCTTGTTTTTTCCTGCCTACAAAGCATCAGCACAAAGCCTGTGAAAAGCTGATGGTAAGAAATGCCTTCTGACTCAGGGGGAGAAAGAGCTTCTGTAGAAACAGTAAGAAGAAAAGCTGGTTCCTAAAACAGCAGAAAAGTACTTCCAAACAATTTGCTGTTTCAGCTTTTTTCTCTTGACTTTGGCCCCTGGTCTTCTCTGTTTCTTATTTCCCTGTTGCTTGGTGGATTCCTCTTTCGTGTTCCTGAATGATCTGTACTGATTGCCAACCTTCTATGTTTCCACTCTTGCCTTTTTATTACTAACCTTTTTTTGCTTTCAGTTTTACAGTCAACTCAAGCTCAACTCTCCTTTACCCTGTCCTTGGAGTTGCTTTCCCCTCTGCTCAGATTCCCTGCTGATGCTTCAAGGAACCTCCCCTTCTTTAACAAATACATTTGTCAATACTAGCTGCCTTGGTGGCTGAACTGAAGCAGCTGGCCATCTGCTACAGCTTATAACACATGCTTTGTTAAGGTGAACAAAAAAATGATGTTAATTTACCTTGAAACTTCTCTTTGCTTGCTTCAAAAGCAAGCAGTTGTCTATGCAACAGGGAGAACTTGAGGATCATGATTTTGCCAGTTCTCTAACATAAGTAGATCTTGTTCCCAAGTCAGCGCTCTAAGGACTTGCTATCTCTTACTCAAGCTTTTCCTATAGTGAGAGCATATATACAAGAGTAATTTTCCCTTTTGGGCTCTCTGCTTGTTAAAAAAAAAAAAAAAAAAAAAGAAGCTGAGTTTGTGTTGCAGCTCTAAAAAGCATCTTCTCTCTTTGGCCATTTATTTTTATGGAAGCTGTAGACACTTAAATTGTTTGAAAGGTTTCTTCACTTCTATTTTGATTAAGAAGGTCAAGTGGGAGAAGAAAGGCACAGATATACTTACAGTGTGGTCACATAAGTCCTGTTTTCCTGGCAAAGTAGACTAAAATATTTTACTTCTCCATTTTTGCTTTCTTTACTCCCAATACATCACTCAGTTCCTTCCCATCTGGTGCATCTGATTTTTGGTTGGTTGGGTTTTTTTTCCCCCCTTTGCTCTGGGATGGATCTTGAAGGTAGGTGTTCGGAGAAGACAAAAACTCTGCTCCAAGTGGCAGGTTGAGCTGGATGGCCTCCAAAGATCCTTCTCAGCTAACATTTCTGTAATCCTGTGATCAGCTTCATCACTTTGACTGTGACTGCTAAATTGGATACTCCAACAGGCTTCCAGTTCAACAGGCTGGTCAAATAACAGAGAGATTGGGGAATAGAGCACTATGGTAGTCTGCCCTGGTTTTATTTGAGCAGAAAAAAAAAGCAGTACTCACAATATTGTTCAGCTTTGTCCTGAATACCCCAGAATTTACACACTGAGTTCTTTCATGGAACTGGATTTAGATGCAGATTTTTAATGTCTAATTTGACTGATGGACTGGAGGTATTGCCAGCAAAACTGCCAGCATCAAGATTTCTTTTGCAAGACAATATCAATATCAGGCAGATAATGCACCAAGGCAGTCTCATCCAGGCAGCAAACCCCAAGCAAGGCACCAGACCTGCCTGTAGCATGGCATGAGGAGGGGAAGAGGCTCTGCACCTCTGGCCACTGCTATCAGAATAGCTTGGGCTGAGAGGTTTTTTTGATCTTCTGCAAAGTCATGCAAGTCCACAGGTGTTATTTATAAAGTTGTTTCACTACTTGCCACTGTTTAAGGCTGGGGGGGGGGCAGTTAAACAGATGCTCTCTGTTTCCCTTTTCCCCTCTGGGGAAGGAGAAGGTTGAGAGACTTACAGGTTGGAAAGTTAAAACAGTTTTAACAAACAATAACAATGAAAAGAAAGAGTATAATAATGAACTATATGAGCTCCCCCCCCACGATGACCACGTCACCACTGACACTGCAGGGCAGACGTTGGGGAGTCCTGAACCAGAGGAGGCAACAGGATTCAGGAGCAAAAGCAGGAGCGTGGGCAGAGCCCTCCCAGGATTCCGGCCATAGGGGAAAAGAGCACAACCTTCGTGGTCCCTCAGCTTTTAACTGAGTATATCACATGGGTGGGATGGAATACCCTCTTGGTCATGTTTGGGTCACCTGTCCTGTCCGCTCCTCCCCGCAGGTGCGACACTTTACAGTCCTTTCCTTTGTGGAACAGAGAGACCCAACAGGGACCCTGGTTCCCATAGCAACAAGCCCATGTAGTCAACATCAGGAAGTAAAGTCACTTAAAAGAAACTTAACTGAAAAGTCTGTCCTAGGTCAAACCAGGACACTACTTCAAGCATTTGTCTCCCACTTAGAAGAGATCCTTATTGTGGATAATTCAATTAAACAAAAGGTGAGAAACTATTTTGCAAAAACATGAATTTCTGGGATATTTTCAGTAAATACATACACCTGTCACATTCTTCAAAGACAGGATTGCATATTTGCACCAGTGAAATACCTGCCTTTCCTAATTAATATCCATCCATATTTATGGATGAATCTCAAGGAATTTAGTGGTGCAGCATGAACTTGTTTTCCCTGTGGGAATCTCTCCTAGTGTACCAGTATGTATAGTAAGAAACTCTCATTTACACCATGGTTTTTAGCATAGGTTCTTGGCATCTCTTATTTTTCAATTCAACCTCATTTAGGGCCAATAAACAAATTGCCACCTCCATCCAACCTCCTTCAGGAAGAGAAAAAGGCTAATGTCACTCCAGAACTGAACAGCCTGAGCACCTACCAAATAATTACCTTTTGTTATTCCACTGTAAGGAGAAACATCAGCCAGCATCATTTACAATCAGCAAAAAAAGTAGTCAAAAAGCAAACTCAGCTGCAATCCCAGTTTGCTAAAGAGTTGATTCATATCATAAATTGTGGTAATTGTTTTTTAATTTAATTAAGTACACACATAGCTATGTCATTAAAAACACATAGGCATTCTAGATTTCTTTAGGAACTACCCACCACTTTCAGTCTTGCTCTCTGTCTGCTTTGGTCACAGAGGATGTGAAGCAACCTTTCTGAAGAGCATTAAAATATTGGGGGGGGGGGGAAGTTTTAAAGCAGCTGTCCCATGTTAATGTAAAGAATGATTTAGAGCTGCTACTAGAAAATGGAAGAGCTCCCCCCCACCAGTCAGGGTCTCTAGGTACATGGCAGGATGCACCAGGGACAGGATGGAGCAGAAGGGAAGGGATGGAGCTGTGAGCTGAACCCCCTGAAAGCACAGACTGACCTCAGCACCCAGGGAAATCAATGGCTCTGCAAGTGCTTGTTGCCTTTGAAAGACAGTTTATTCACAGAATCACAGAATGTTAGGGATTGGAAGGGACCTCAAAAGATCATCTAGTCCAATCCCCCTGCCGGAGCAGGATTACCTAGACCATATCACACAGGAACGCGTCCAGGCGGGTTTTGAATGTCTCCAGAGAAGGAGACTCCACAACCTCTCTGGGCAGCCTGTTCCAGTGTTCGGTCACCCTCACCGTAAAGAAGTTTTTCCTCATATTTATGCGGAACCTCCTGTGTTCCAGCTTGCACCCATTGCCCCTTGTCCTGTCAAGGGATGTCACTGACAAGAGCCTGGCTCCATCCTCATGACACTTGCCCTTGACATATTTATAAACATTAATGAGGTCACCCCTCAGTCTCCTCTTCTCTAAGCTAAAGAGAGCCAGCTCCCTCAGCCTCTCCTCATAAGGGAGATGTTCCACTCCCTTAATCATCATCGTGGCTCTGCGCTGGACTCTCTCTAGCAGTTCCCTGTCCTTCTTGAACTGAGGGGCCCAGAACTGGACACAATATTCCAGATGCGGCCTCACCAGGGCAGAGTAGAGGGGGAGGAGAACCTCTCTCGACCTGCTAACCACACCCCTTCTGATACACCCCAGGATGCCATTGGCCGCCTTGGCCACAAGGGCACACTGCTGGCTCATGGTCATCCTGCTGTCCACTAGGACCCCCAGGTCCCTTTCCCCTACGCTGCTCTCCAACAGGTCTGCCCCCAACTTGTACTGGTACATGGGGTTGTTCTTGCCCAGATGAAGGACTCTACACTTGCCCTTGTTATATTTCATTAAGTTTCTCCCCGCCCAACTCTCCAGCCTGTCTAGGTCCCTCTGAATGGCTGTGTAGCCTTCCGGTGCGTCAGCCACTCCTCCCAGTTTTGTGTCATCAGCGAACTTGCTGACAGTGCACTCTATTCCCTCATCCAAGTCATTAATGAATATATTGAATAGAACTGGTCCCAGTACCGACCCTTGAGGGACTCCGCTAGACACAGGCCTCCAACTGGACTCAGTCCCATTGACCACTACTCTCTGGCTTCTTTCCTTCAGCCAGTTCACAATCCACCTCACTACCCGATCATCCAGACCACACTTCCTCAGTTTAGCTGCGAGGATGCTGTGGGAGACCGTGTCAAACGCTTTACTGAAATCAAGATAGACCACATCCACAGCTTTACCATCATCTATCCACCGGGTTATGTTCTCATAAAAGACTATCAAGTTGGTTAAGCATGACTTCCCCTTGGTGAAGCCATGTTGACTGCCCCTAATGATCCCCCTATCCTTGATGTGCCTAGAGACAGCACCAAGGACAAGTTGTTCCATCACCTTTCCAGGGATGGAGGTGAGGCTGACCGGTCTATAGTTACCCGGGTCCTCCTTCTTGCCCTTTTTGAAGACTGGAGTGACATTTGCTTTCCTCCAGTCCTCAGGCACCTCTCCCGTTGCCCACGACTTAGCAAAGATGATGGAGAGTGGCCTAGCAATGACTTCCGCCAGCTCCCTCAGCACCCACGGGTGCATCCCATCAGGGCCCATGGATTTATGGATGTCCAGGTTGCTTAATTGGTCCCTGACCCAGCCCTCATAAACCAAGACAGATTCCTCCTCTATCCTGACTTCTTCTGGGGCCTCAGGAGTCCAGGGCTCCTCAGGACAGCCTCCAGCAGTATAGACAGAGGCAAAGAAGGCATTCAGTAACTCCGCCTTCTTCTTATCCTCTGTCTCCAGGGCCCCCACCTCATTCATCATCAGTGGGCCTACATTGCCTCTAGTGTTGGCTTTACCTGCAATGTATTTGAAGAAGCCCTTTCTGTTGTCCTTGACCTCTCTTGCAAGGTTTAATTCCAAGGAGGCCTTAGCTTTCCTAGTTGCCTCCCTACATCCTCTGACAACAGACTTATATTCCTCCCAAGTGGCCAGCCCCTCCTTCCATGATCTGTACACCCTCTTCTTCCACTTGAGTTTGCCCAGCAGTTCCCTGTTTAACCATGCAGGTCTCCTGGTACCCTTCCTTGACTTCCTACCTGTTGGGATGCTCTGATCTTGAGCTCGGAAGAACCAGTCCTTGAATGCTAACCAACTATCTTGAGCCCCCTTACCTTCTAGTACCCTGTCCCATGGGATTTCCCCTAGCAATTGCTTGAAAAGGCCAAAGTTGGCCCTACTGAAGTCCAGGTTTCTTTTACTGCCTTTGTTTATGTGGATGTGAGGTCTCTTATAGCCAACTAGCTTTTATCACAGGACAGACCATGAGCGTGTTTCAATAAGGACCTAACATTTAAGTTGCTGAGTTATCCAATGCACAAGATGAACTTAAGTTTTACATAAAATACACCTTACTTTGGTGCCTCTTACTTCTAGGACTGAAGGGACAGTTATTGGTCTCTTACCTGTGTTTTCTCAAAAAAAGTGACTTGGCTTTCCTGTTAGCTTTCCTTCATGACCTGTTATACTGCACAATTACAAAAAGAAAAAAACACAATCTAAAATGCATAGTACACCAGGCAAGTCAAATATTCCAAGTTGTGGAGAGGCACTGGGATATTTCTACAGATCTACGTCTTTACTTGCCTTGCTCTGAAATGGCCGAGTTTCTCCTTGAAGCTGCAGGAGCTTGTAAAGTGGCTGTTAATACAGGTGACTTTGAAGGTGAAGAGAGACTGCTAGTAAATCTGCTCCAGTCTCCTGATGAAAAGCTGCATCTGTTTCCCCACTGTGCATCACAGGTTTTGGCTAAATCAGATTTTCAAGTAAGAAGAAACTAGGAGCCTTACACTTCTTTTTCAAGCTTTGGCAGTTTTATTTGGATAGGGTTAACCTGGTGCTGATACTGTGCAAATGTCCTACATTTCTAAGGCTGGTATCCTGACTGTAACTCCCAGCCATTATATTGTGATATTTTCCCTCTGAAGATGCATTTACATTGTAATTAAGTCACCTCACAATGTTTTCAAAGACAGACTGAACTGTTTAAACTCCTTAAGGGCATATCAGTACAGAAGAGTAGACATGGTGCCTGGCACTTTATTTTACTGCTATAATTGTGCCAGGAGAACAACAGAGCTCCCCACAAGGACACTGCGGAATGGGACAACTCCTCCCTGCAGGACGACACAGCTCATTTAATGTAGTGGCCTTTATCTCATCATTACTTTTAATATTATCTCCTAGCATTTCATTGCCATTATTTGAGTTTTTGTATTTCATGTTTGATTTAGTTGCCTTTATCTCATCGTTCCTTTTAATACATGAAATACAAAAACTCAAATAATGGCAATGAAATGCTAGGAGATATTAAAATTAATAATGAGATAAAGGCAACTACATCAAATGAGCTGTGTTGTCCCACATAGAGTTGGCCACAGAGTTGTCCTAGACCCTGAATTGAACTGCTATAACGTTTTTTCAATCACTTATACAGAATAGCCATTTCTGATTTAGAACTGAAGGACAGAGTTGCCTCAGAGTTGTGTTTTTTGTTTTTTCCCTAAGTTAAGAGCAACCTGAATATAAAGGCATGAAAGTCCACTGGAGCCTGTTTCAGCCTGTAAGCAGGTCACAAGACACCAAAGCACTGAGTGAAATAACACACACACAAATCAAATAAAAGAGTAGCTAACCTGTATTTAAAAATAATAATCTTTCTGGATGCCTTAGCCATGAAAAATTCAAGCCACCAAGCACTTAGTGGGGAAACAGCTATAGAGGATGCCTACAAACCTAAGCACAAAATTATCAGACTGACATTAGCAGGTAAATCACCTCCCCTTGATGCTCCATGGACCTGCAATGCATGCAATTTCCATTGGAAAGAATGAAATTCATTAGTACGAACCTTGGAAGTAGTGACTAGTAAGGGCTTTAAGAGAGAAAATCTTACTAAAATATTTCATACAGAAGTTGGCCTTTGTCTTCATTTAGCCCACACCCAGGGCTAAATATTAGCAGTTTTTCTCTCACCCAATGGCCCTTCCCCAAATGAGGAAAGGAATTAAGAAAAGAGAGACTCATAGGTTAAAATTAAACAGATTTAATAAAATAAAGAAACCAATATAAATGCTAACACAAAACACACAAAAGTACACTTAGCTACAGAGTTGCAGCACATTGTCCAGGAATACTAATCATCAGCAACAAGACCATAAGAGAGAAGAGCAAAAACAACCTCACCTCTCCCTCTCCAAGCCCTCCCTTTTATAGTGAACTTGATGTTAATGATATAGAATACACCTGTGGGCCAGCCTGGGTCAGCTGCCCTGGATTTAACTGCTAATGGCCCTAATCATCATGGCTGGCCACAAACTGAAACAAAATCCCAATGAAACCAGGACAGCCTTAAAAAACAAATAAGCAAAAAACTTGAAGAACTGGGGAGCAAGTAAAACTGTGTGAAACCCTGCACAGTGGCTAGCTGACATTGCTGAAAGACAGATGCTGCTGTGGAGAGTGCTGCTAAGCTGAGCAGAGTTGTAATCTAAATAGCTTGAGAGCTTGCTCAGAGGTTTTATCTTTGCTGCTGGTAATTACAGCACAGTCCCAACCAGCACCACAGTTTGTCTGTAATTACTGTGGGTCTACAGGGTTCCTATAGGAAATTTTACATATTCTGGCAACTGGGTCTGACTGTTAAGAGGCTGCAGGCAGACAGCCGTGGGTGTGCGAGGCTGAGCAGCCTGGAAGGATGGGATTCATCTCCCAAGCGTGTCTGCTTGCAGGAGTCAGGATCAAAG
Organism: Nyctibius grandis; assembly: GCF_013368605.1. NCBI lineage: Eukaryota > Metazoa > Chordata > Aves > Nyctibiiformes > Nyctibiidae > Nyctibius > Nyctibius grandis. The sequence continues at coordinate 19,153,049 of NC_090694.1, read as the reverse complement.
GAGGAGACTGAGAAGGGAGAGACTGGAGGTGGCAAGCCCCATCCCAAATGCCTGGAGGGGTTAGCTAATATGCTAACAGACTGTCATGTTATGGGTATGAGTCTGACATGTGGCTAGGGGGAAAGTCCCTCCCATTGAGTCACGAGGTTCAGAAAGGACCCCCTTGCTTTCTAAACTCCTTCTCAGAGAGGAGCCTAGGTGCGGCTGGATACAATCCTAGTCCCAGACTTGGTCAACGGTTTATGTCTAAAGGGTTGTGAGTACAGCCACTCATCAGAATCAATGTTTGCCTGTCAGAGCCCTCTCAAGGACTTTCACTGAAACAGCTTCACAAAGCTGAAACAGATGATTTATTAAAGTGACAGATACAAGAAGTTCGGAATTGCCATTGATAAATGCACTTACTGCAAAGTTAAGCTCAAGCTAACAATTCAGCGCTTTTGCTAACAATATGTTCCTGAGTAACATCCGACATAGTCAGAGGCTCAAATCTTACCCAAGAGGCGTCCCTGCTTAGGGAGGAGAGAGAGGTCCAGGCCTGTTGACCCATCCCATAGCTGGAGTTCTCATCCTCAAAATGGAGGATTCCAAATGCCAGATTTATACTCTTGGTGAGGTGGGATTAAGTCAAATATCATGTGCCGATTGGCTCTCAGCCAGAAGTTTCAACATAGGCGTGGGGCACGCAGCACAGATGTATGGGGGGGTCTTTGTGATTTTACTGAAGCAACATTGGGCTGTGGGGCCTCTACCTCACCCCAGATGTCATTCAGTCGATTTGAGCGTTAGACCACCACCCGTCCAGCTGGCCATGAACTAAACCAAAATGTAACAGAAAATTGATTCTATCCCAGCGAAACCAGGACACCTTCTTATGGGTTTGCCCACCAGATGCCTGTGGTCTCTCCATTGGTATTTCCCCCAGTTGCGCTGCCCTGTGTGAGGAGGACTGGCTGCCTCCAGCTGTTATGTTGCAGTACAGCTGTTGGGTTGGCACTTCCCTGTGTTACTTCTCTCAGTTTTGACCAACAGAGATGGGATTGTGACATATCAGTCAACTGGGGCTCTGCCTGCCATATCAGCCTCTGGAGTGAGCTCCCCTGCTTGAGCAGAATTTGGCTTTCTCTTACCAAACTTGCTGAGTCCCTGTTTACCTCTGCAGCAGTGGGATGTGAATCAGGGCAGTGAGTTGCTTGGTTTTAACTTACTCCTGCTGGGAAATGGAGATAACTGGAGATAATGTAGTTATTATTTTGCTCTGGGCTTACCCTGTCATCGTCCTGTGTTTTCCTGGTGAAAGAGAGGAGAGAAGAGTACCTCTCCTCTTGTACAAATACATTGTACCTGGGCATATCTACGGGCTTCTGGGTGTTTGACAGAAAGGAATACTGTCAGCACTACCTCTGATTTTTTTTTTTAATTGACAGTGAAAACCAGAATGGAATCATTTCACAGTAAGTGAAAACAATGATAAAATGGTAACAACTCACATATAAGACAGCAGGGCTGTAAGATTATTTGCACCTATTGTAATGTTCTACATGCATTGTCCTGGCAACAGAAGTGGACCTTCCTCAGAGAGATGGTTTCCCACCATCTGTTTGAGCCTGAGATTCGATGTGTCCTGATCATAGAATCATCATAGAATCATAGAATGGTTTGGATTGGAAGGGACCTTAAAGATCATCTAGTTCCAACCCCCCTGCCATGGGCAGGGACACCTTTCCACTAGACCACGTTGCTCAAAGCCCCATCCAACCTGGCCTTAAACACTGCCAGTGAGGGGGCATCCACAACTTTTCTGGGCAATCTGTTCCAGTGTCTCACCACCCTCACAGTAAAGAATTTCTTCCTAATATCTAATCTAAATCTACCCTCTTTCAGTTTAAAACCATTACCCTTTGTGGGAATATAACGGAAGATTGGCAAGGAGGATTGTAAACACACTCAAGTGACTTGCACCTGAGGTGTCGAAAAACACATATATCATACTAGTAACTGTTGTTTAGTCTTGTGTGCTTGACAAGTAGAACATCTGCATTCAGATAACATAGGCCTGTGATAAGACTCAGAGGCACCTAATTGTTCATGCCTGAGATTCCTGCCCTGCTGTGAGAAAGATCAAAGCACAGTGGAAAACTACTGCCTGCAAGAAACCCCTAATATACAGGCGAAGGCAGCAGGCCCGAAATCTCTTGCTCGCTCTCTCTAGCAGGAACTGAGCTCCGTGGTGCCTGCGTCCCCGCTTGTGTGCCTTTGCCCTGGGTGCTGCTTCGGAGATCCCCCAGTTTGCGAGGTAACGGGAATAAATTTGTTCTTTGCATTTTATCCACGGTTTTGTGGTTGTTCCTGTGTCCTGCCTGTGTCGGCTCACACACCCCTCATCCTATCACTACATGCCCTTGTAAAAAGTCCCTCTCCAGCTTTCCTGTAGGCCCCCTTCAGGTACTGGAAGGCTGCTAGAAGGTCTCCCCGGAGCCTTCTCTTCTCCAGGCTGAACAGCCCCAACTCTCTCAGCCTGTCTTCATAGGAGAGGTGCTCCAGCCCTCTGATCATCTTCGTGGCCCTCCTCTGGACTCGCTCCAACAGCTCCATGTCCTTCTTATGTTGGGGGCCCCAGAGCTGGACGCAGTACTCCAGGTGGGGTCTCACGAGAGCAGAGTAGAGGGGCAGAATCACCTCCCTCGACCTGCTGGCCATGCTGCTTTTAATGCAGCCCAGGATACGGTTGGCTTTCTGGGCTGCAAGCACACATTGCTGGCTCATGTTGAGCTTCTCATCAACCATCACCCCCTAGTCCTTCTCCTCAGGGCTGCTCTCAATCCATTCCCCACCCAGCCTGTATTTGTGCTTGGGATTGCCCCGACCCACGCGCAGGACCTTGCACTTGGCCTTGTTGAACTTCATGTGGTTCACTTGGGCCCACCTCTCAAGCCTGTCAAGGTTCCTCTGGATGGCATCCCTTCCCTCCAACATGTTGACTGCACCACACAGCTTGGTGTTGTCGGCAAACTTGCTGAGGGTGCACTCAATCCCACTGTCCATGTCACCAACAAAGATGTTAAACAGCGCCGGTCCCAATACTGATCCCTGAGGAACACCACTCGTCACTGGTCTCCACTTGGATATTGAGCCGTTGACCACAACTCTGAGCGCAACCATCCAGACAATTCCTTATCCACCGAGTGGTCCATCTGTCAAGTCCATGTCTCTCCAATTTAGAGATAAGGATGTCGTGCGGCAGTCCGTGAGCAAACCCGGGGTCAGGGCCCCCCACCTGCACCATCTAATCCAGCTCCCCACACACTGATGGTATAAAAGATCAGGGTACAGACTGGCTAAAGAGGAGGATGCTTTATATCCAAAATTTGGAACATCAAAAGGAAAACCAACAACACGTTATAGAAATCTTTTCTGTATTTGTAAAAATACATGTTTGGCATCAGCTTATGGTCAATGCTTTCATGGTCCCTCAATGCATGGAGGATGTGTGACTGTGGAAGTGCAATTAGTGGGGCTTTTCTCATCAAGCTGTGGTTTTTGGATGCTGATAAGAGCACAAAATACCTTTATTGCCTATAAATACAGACCCTGAAATCTGTAGGAAGCCCACTTTACCAGCTGAAAACCCACTTTAGGAAGAAAACTAAACCTCTTGACCTTGAAATAGCTTCCAAGTTCTAAAAGCAGCACATCTAGCTAGCTAGCTGCCTTAGTTACAGACATTAATCACTGCCATATTTTACACAGCATGTAAAATTTAAGTAATAGAATCACTGTCCCCATCGCCATATTTGCAACTAAAAGCTTATAAATAGAATCACTGACCTCAGCTGGTTGATTTAACCCAATGAGTCATGGTCTTGGGGCCACATATGCTTCTTCTGCTAATGTTCTTGTTCCTATTTATTTTTTTAAGTGCGCTGACATGCTGTGTACCACAGAATAGCTTCTCTAATGGGCGATTCCAGAAATAGAAATAGCCCATTTGTTCCCTCTCATTTGTCAGGGTTTCACAGTCACCACTTATTCTATACAGAGTCACAGCATGTCAAAGAGATGAGGGTAGGAGTGCTGCTGGGAGAGAGGGAGAAAGAGCAGAGTTAGGCTGTTGAGCAGTGAATTCCTCTTGAAGTTCTCCATCTGAGAAGCACCCTGATATCTTCTTGCTTTTTGCATTACAGAGAGCTAAGCTGTAGAGAAAGATGCAGCAGATGCGGGCTCCTCCACTTCATCTGCCCTGGGTAGCTATGTACGTGCTGCAACGGAGGGATCTGCCCACAGCAATAGCTTTAGTATTGCTCTCGATGAGATTTATTTTTTTTCTGCAAAAAGCTGGCTTTTTCATCACAGCTGAACCAGAGAGAGAGAGAGAGAGAGAACTGAATCACAGTCAGTATGGTGTTTCAGTCAGGGTGGTGGTCCATAGGAGACCACTTGCCTTGGACTGGGATCCTCCTGGGCTGGGTGCTGTGCAGAAATACAGAGCAGAAAAGCCCTCTTACTCTCCCAGCCAGATGTTGTTTGCAACTTAATGTCTAACTTTGCAAGTTAATATTCACATGTATAATATTAAATAAATGCCAGCTGACCTCATCATCATATCTCTGTTGATCTAAGCTAGTGGATCATGGTCTTGGGGCCATGTGTGCTTTCTCCACCACCACTCAGATGGTTACAGGCAGGGGTGACTGTACAGGGAAAGGATGAGCACCCCCAGCCACACAGATGCCCTGCAGCAGATGGGCTGCCAGGGTAAGAAGGGATGTGAAGGAGGACTATGGTGCTTTGCAGATTGCTTTGCGTTAAGGAGCATCAAAGGGAGAAATACAGAAATGACTGATGAAAGGTGTACTACTAGTACATAATCTGGCATCACCAGAAATGGCGTTTGCTCAGTGACCTTCCATCAACCCCATAATTATGACCTCAACAATACTGCAATCAATATAGTTATCAAATGTTGTATCTGTACCCAGCCATGGGCCATGCTCCAGAGGCCTCCTTCATGCAGGCAGGCACCTGTCTTTGCTTTCACCAGCCTGTAGATGCTCCCCTGCAAATCTGACCCCTTGCAATAAAGATCTGATGGGGACCATTTCTCTGCTGGCCTCCAGCTGAAAAACCAAGTGAAAGGCAGGTGGCTCCCGTGCTTCCACTCCATCCCCAGCTCACAAAGTGGGTACATGGAACGTAGCCTGGGAGTATATGTCACTGCGTTGCCTTTTCCTCTCCTCTAGGCAGATCCACGGTGCCGCAGCTCCCTAAAGGAGCGAAGCAAAAGCAGCCACTTGCACCCTGCTTCATCTCCCCCTAGAGCAGCACCGTGCCGACAGGGAGTGTTGGGTTTGTACCTGGGTGCCCCTGCAGCCCTTTGGCCCAGGGTACCTGTTCAGATTGCAAATCTGCAATGAAGTATTTAAAAAAGGCAAAATCCTTTGGCTACCTGCATGACAGTCCCTTGTATTACACAAGCTTCATTTAGACCTCTTTGTTATTTGTGGTGTTTATGGCCTCAGACTTCTTTGCTCCAAGCAAATTAACTCAAAATCAGGCTAGGCCTTCCATTAAACCTGGCAGATTCACAATACGGAGAAGGCTCATTCATTTACTGCTCTTGGAAAGAAATAGGAGTATAAACAGCTATTGTTCTGACTCACTTTCGTGTGCGATACACTGCTAATTCTGGCTGTTAGCTGGATCCTTGTCTCTTCAGGCATATCTCCATTTCCTCCCCTCTCCTGCTCGGCTCCCTGGATGGTAATTCTCTCTCTTCTGACTCTTTAATATCACTGAAATAGGATTTACATGGGGGATATTTAGGGGAATTGCATTAGTATTTGACATTTCAGCTCTTGGAAGTTTTCAATGATGTTATTTGCAAGGACATATTTTTTTTTAATCACTATAAATTGCAATTCTTCAAGAGTGGTAGAGCAGTTTAATTTTCTAGGTCTGTCTCTGTCTCTCTCTATCAGGATTTCTGGTGATTTATTTGTTTCACTGGTCCTTTGGATTTCCTATGCTTGTTACAAAGCACCTGTGTCGATATAGAAAAATGTTCATTTGAAGTAACAACTCTGACTTGCAGTGCTTTGGATTTGATACAAAAATAGAACTGTTTAGAAAAGTTTTTTATTAGCTTTTTTCGGAATTCTAGACCCCAGGTAGTTCAAGCTGAATAACAGCATGTTTTATTTAAAAAAGGAAAACAGATATTGGTTGCTTGAAATGGCCACTGAAGCAAGATCTGGGAACACTTTTGCTGCTTCACAAGACTTCACATCACATGCTCTGAGGACTACAAAAATTCAAGTGTGCAGCTTTAATGATTTTTTTAATAAGTACAAGAAATACAAAAGGAAATATTACAGTGCAAAAGCCTAAATGAAAAGATGTTCAGAACAGGCTGCTGTGGATATGCCATGGGAGTGTGATAAAGAAATACTAACTGCAGCCCAGGCAGTTAGTGGTAGGTTTAGGGTTTTTTTTTTTCAGAAAACTCTTCTGATGAAGAATTTCCAACTGTAACAAATATAATTTGAGGAGAAACCCGGCCAACTCTAGGAACAACAACAACAAAAAAGGATGCTGCACATACCATAGTGGTAAAAACTGACAGATTAAACTATGAAGTCTCTCCTGAATATCAAATCTCTGTATGCAGTATTACAGAGAACTTCATGATCCACAAAGACATTCTGACAGTGCACTTCATTTCTGCCTTGCCTTCATTTAAAAAGATTATTTTGCCTTTCTTTAGCACTTTACATCTGTGATTCCAAAAGTCTTGGAAAGTACTTGCCATATGGACCCTGGCTAGATAAAGTTGTATTATTCTCCTTATTTGATATGGTAGAATACTAAGACATCAAGTTATGGAGAATTTGGAAACCTGTTAAATACGATCTGCCTTTGGAAACTGTACATCCCTTTCAGAGCTGCTTGAGTTTCCAGAGAAATTGCTGTTGTTATGAGCAAAAGGATTAAAATATCTCTTCCTTCTTTTTTTTTTCCAGGCTTAGAAATACAGTTACTGGCAGATGGCCTTTGATGCTCAGTGCTCATTCAAATAGTACCGAAATATTAGGAATTTCTTTCCATGTGTACAGGCACACACAGACCCACATGCAATCACAGAAACAATTCTAGGCAGAGTTTTAACGTAATTTTCAAATCAAAGCATACTTCAAGGCAGATGCCAGACCAAATTCAAGCTAAATTTGTAAGCTGAGCTCATCAGATGAACAGTACTATCTGACTGCAAAAGATGATAATGATTAACATGTGTGACAAGTATTTTATTGAGCAACGAGTAGACTATTTATGGTCTTTGTCCATGCAAGTGCTTCCCGCTCCCATGAGGAGAGGACATCAGACTGGTGGTTTGTGTTATGAAATCAGGCTGATCCCCTTGGTCCTGGCAGACTGCAAACATGGTCATGTTGGGGAAAGGGGGAGCGTTGCTGGTAACTGGGAACGGGGCAGTGCTGGCAGCTGGCTAGCTATGGGGCAGTGCTTCTCCAAAACTTGGCTAATCTCTTAAAATACTTCTTTTTGCACGGCCCTTGATTAATGTAATACTGGTAAGTGCATTAAAGATGTGGACATTTCCCTGGTGACAGATTGCTTTGGCAATGTTTAAGCAGGATTTGGTTATCTATTGTACAGAGTTATTTTACAACTCCTTGGTGCCGGTTCCGTGCAAGAAAGGGTTTCGTCAGTGCTTTTCTTACTATCCTGTCAAGACACCACACACTCAACAACTATTGTGAATAAAATATTCTGGTTTCTCCTACAAGTAGTTCAGTCACCAAGGCGAGCAGATCCGGTGCCGGCACGATCTGCAGTGGAGCACTCTAGCACAGTGCACAGGGGGGGTTTCCCAAACCGGGGAACCTCAGAGGGAGCAGAGAGGCTGATGAGACCTGGGCGGGGCCAGGAGTAACGGTGGCCAAGCCCCCCCAACTCATATAAAAGAAGCCCTTAGGGAGCCCCACCGACCAGGGTGGGCAAACAGGGTGTGGTGTGGCAGTTTGCACAGGAAGGGTGCTGAAGCTCTGCCAGTTCGACCAGGGAGCAATGGTATCCACCCAGCAGAGAGCCATGGCCTCTTTAAGCTCTGCATCCACCACAACTGATGCAGCTTCCCAGACAGAGCTCCAGTGGGAACACGCTGCCACCCAGGTGTCAGGCTGCAGGGTCTGCCCTGCTCTTCCACCAGTACCGGACAGCAGTATTGAGCACACCTGTGGGAGGTGCACCCAGGTAGAGGAACTCCTCTGCTTAGTGACAGAGCTCCTGGAGGAGGTGACCAGGTTGAGGAGTATCAGGGAGTGTGAGAGAAACTATGGGAATTGCACCCTACCTTCCCTGGGACAGGACCAACAGGCAGACAGGGCAGATGACAGGGAATTCCCTGTCTTTTCTCTGCCTGACTGAACACAGTGACTTAAGGGATAAGGGGCAATGGCAACAAGTTCCTGCCTGGCACAGCAGGCACATCTCCTCCATGACTACCCCACCTCCCCAGGTGCCCTTGCATAATAGGTATGAGGCTCTGCAAGGGGACCAGAACAGTAACGAGGATGATGGTTCGTCTAGCTCGGAGGTGTTGCCAAGGTTAAGTCAACCTAAGCCCTGTGTCAAAACAGCATCCATAAAGAAAAAAAAACAGGTAAATATCATAGGAAACTCCATCCTGAAGGGAACAGAAGGCCTGATATGCAGACCAGACCCACTTCACAGGGAAGTCTGCTGCCTCCCTGGGGCCCGGGTTAAAGATGTGAAGAGAAAGCTTCCCACTTTAGTAAGGCCCTCAGATTATTATCCATTATTGTTTTTTTTCAGGTTGGCAGCAATGAAGTAGCTACGAGAAGTCAGAGGGCAATTAAGGGAGACTTCAGGGCCTTGGGTCGACTGGTTAAGGGGTCAGGAGCACAAATAGTGTTCTCCTCTATCCCTCCAGTTGCAGGGAATGATGAGGGAAGAAACAGGAAGAGCCAGGAGATCAATACCTGGCTCCAAGACTGGTGTTACCGGCATGATTTTGGGTTCTTCGATCATGGGTCCATCTACATGACACCAGGCCTGCTGGCTGCAGATGGGGTACACCTGTCTCAAAGGGGGAAAAGGATCTTTGCAGAGGAGCTAGCAGGACTCATTGAAAGAGCTTTAAACTAGTATGGAAGGGGGAAGAGGATAAAACCAGGCTCGCTAGAGACAAGCCTGGGGATGGCACACCAATGTTTGTGGGACGGTGTGCTATGAGGTCCTTTAGTCTGCCATCTCAGTTGAGGCAGGGGATGGAGAGCCATGCGGCAGCAGAGACACAAGTGTTAGTGATGGGTTAGAAACTGCGGAAGTGCCTGAGAATGGTCATGCAGGAATTAGGGCTTCTCCCCCCACAAAGGTGGCGGGATCAATAGCCCAGCTGAAGTGCATCTACACCAATGCATGCAGCATGGGCAACAAACAGGAGGAGCTGAAAGCCATTGTGCAGCAGGAAAACTATGACATAGTTGCCATCACAGAAACATGGTGGGATGACTCGCACAACTGGAGTGCTGCAATGGATGGCTATAAACTCTTCAGAAGGGATAGGCAAGGTAGGAGAGGCGGTGGGGTAGCCCTGTATGTTAGGGAGTGTTTTGACTGTCTAGAGCTTGAGGATTGTGACGATATGGCTAAGTGTTTATGGGTAAGAATCAGGGGGGAAGCCAACAAAGCAGGTATCATGGTGGGAGTCTGCTATAGACCACCCAACCAGGATGAAGAGGCAGATGAAATATTCTATAAGCAGCTGGAAGAAGTCTCATGATCAGTAGCCCTTGTTCTTGTGGGGGACTTCAACTTACCAGATATCTGCTGGAAATACAATACAGCAGAGAAGAAACAGTCTAGGAGGTTCCTGGAGTGTGTGGGAGAGCACTTCCTGACACAGCTGGTGAGTGAGCCAACTAGGGAAGGCACCCCGCTGGGACCTGTTGTTTGTAAACAGGGAAGGACTTGTGGATGATGTGATGGTTGGAGGCCGTCTTGGGCATAGCGATCATGAAATGACAGAGTTTTCGATTCTTGGCGAAGTAAGGAAGGGGGTCAGCAGAACTGCTACCTTGGATTTCTGGAGGGCAGACTTTGGCCTGTTTAGGAGCCTGGTTGACAGAGTCCCTTGGGAGGCAGTCCTGAAGGGCAAAGGAGTCCAGGAAGGCTGGATACTCTTCAAGAAAGAAATCTTAAAGGTGCAGGAGCAGGCCATCCCCATGTGCCGAAAGACAAGCTGGCAGGGAAGACCACCGGCCTGGCTGAACAGAGAGCTTTGGCTGGAACTTAGGAAAAAAAAGGAGAGTTTATGACTTTTGGGAGAAGGGGCAGGTGACTCAGGAGGACTACAAAGATGTTGTGAGGCTATGCAGGGAGAAAATGAGAAGGGCCAAAGCCCAGCTAGAACACAATCTGGCCACTGCCATAAAAGGCAATAAAAAAATGTTTCTATAAATACATTAGCCACAAGAGGAGGGCCAAGGAGAATCTCCATCCTTTATTGGATGCAGGGGGAAACATAGTGACAAAGGATAAGGAAAAGGCTGAGGTACTTAATGCCTTCTTTGCTCAGTCTTTAGTAGTAAGATGAGTTGTTCTCCAGGTACCCAGCCCCCTGAGCTGGAAGACGGGGAATGGGGAGCAGAATGAAGCCCCCATAACCCACGGGGAAATGGTTAGAGAGCTGCTAAGCCACTTAGGCACACACAAGTCTATGGGGCTGGATGGGATCCACCCAAGGGTACTGAGAGAGCTGGCGGAAGTGCTCACCAAGCCACTTTCCATCATTTATCAGCAGTCCTGGCTAACTGGGGAGGTCCCAGGTGACTGGAAATTAGCAAATGTGAGGGCATCTACAAGAAGGGCTGGAAGGAGGATCTGGGGAACTACAGGCCTGTCAGTCTGTCCTCGGTGCCAGGGAAGGTTACGGAGCAGTTCATCTTGAGTGCCGTCACGCGGCACATACAGGACAACCAGGCAATCAGGCCCAGTCAGCATGGGTTTATGAAAGGCAGGTCCTGCTTGACTAACCTGATCTCCTTCTATGACAAGATGACGCGCTTACTGGATGAGGGAAAAGCTGTGGATGTTGCCTGCCTGGACTTTAGTAAAGCCTTTGACACTGTTTCCCACAGCATTCTCCTGGAGAAACTGGATGCTTGCAGCTTGGACGGGCGTACGCTTCACTCAGTAAAAAAATGGCTGGATGGCTGAGCCCAAAAGAGCAGTGGTGAGTGGCATTAAATCTAGTTGGCAGCCAGTCACAAGTGGTGTTCCCCTGGGCTCAGTGTTGGGGCCAGTTCTGTTCAATATCGTAATAAATGATGTGGATGAGGGGATTGAGTGCACCCTCAGTAAGTTCACAGATGACACCAATTTAGGTGGGAGTGTTGATCTGCTGGAGGGTAGGAAGGCTCTGCAGAGGGATCTGGACAGCCTGGATTGATGGGCCGAGGCCAACTATATGAGGTTCAACAAGGCTAAGTGTCAGGTCCTGTTCTTGGGGCACAACAACCCCATGCACCACTACAGGCTTGGGGAAGAGTGGCTGGAAAGCTGCCTGGCAGAAAAGGACCTGGGGGTGTTGACTGACAGCTGGCTGAACATGATCCAGCAGTGTGCTCAGGCGGCCAAGAAGGCCAACAGCATCCTGGCTTGTATCAGAAATAGTGTGGCCAGCAGGGCTAGAGAAGTGATCGTCCCCCTGTACTTGGCACTGGTGAGGTCGCATCTCGAATACTGTGTTCAGTTCTGGGCCCCTCACTACAGGAAAGACATTGAGGTGCTTGAGAGAGTCCAAAGAAGGGCAATGAAGCTGGTGAAGGGTCTAGAGCACAAGTCTTATGAGGAGCAGATGAGGGAACTGGGGTTGTTTAGTCTGGAGAAAAGGAGGCTGAGGGCAGACCTTATTGCTGTCTACAAGTACCTGAAAGGAGGTTGTAGCAAGGTGGGTGTCGGTCTCCCAAGTAACAAATGATAGGATGAGAGGGAACTGGGGTGGTTTAGTCTGGAGAAGAGGAGGCTGAGGGGAGACCTTATCGCTCTCTACAACCTGAAAGGAGGTTGTAGTGAGGCAGGTGTCAGCCTCTTCTCCTATGTAACAAGTGATAGGATGAGAGGAAATGGCCTCAAGCTGTGTCAGGGGAGGTTTAGTTTGGATATCATGAAAAATTTCATCACCAAAAGGGTTACCAAATGTAGAGGGATTTCTGGAGGAGAATGGTCATGTAATGAGCCAGATATATGAGAGTATGGAGTGAGGGCCTAGCTGCGTGACGAGAGTCATGTAGTTAGTGTCAATGAACTGACCTTGGAAAGAAGAAATGAGGAAAAACAGCAGTTTTTCAGGACCAGCAGGACCAGTGGCAGAGCAGTAACCAATCAACACATCAAAGAAGAGTGTGCTTGAAGCGTGGACAGTAATATTAACCAATAGCAATGCACATGCTTACAGCCAGGGAAAGTACAAATGTATAAAAGGGACAGCCTATGCTTAATAAAGCGTCTTCACTTTGATTCACATTGGATTGTGTGGAGTCCAGTTTCTTCTCCTCAGATGGTGACCCCGACGTGATACTGATTTAGTAGTAAATCAATGGCAAGTTCGGGGAACAGCCCAGAAGGAGATACACCGGCTGGAGTACGGCTCAGCGGGACTGAAGACTGGGGTGGGCCAGAGGACGACCTGCAGGAAAAGAAAAGTACATTGCAACGGGACACCCAGTGAGGTGAGCAGCCGGGGAAACGGAGATGGGCCAAAATATCTCTAAAGAAGAAAGTGCGATAGTAAGGCTTCTCCTACATATCCTCTCGAAGAGAGGGGTAAAATACGATGAGCATTTGCTCCGGAGACTATTGATATGGTGTAAAAAGAATAATTTGCCAGCTACGACACAGACTGCTTTCGAAGTTAGTACGTGGCAAAGCGCTGGAACTTCTTTCTTTGAGGCTGCCTCAAGGGGGGACAAGATCGCCACTGCGTCATTGACGATGTGGAGATTAGTTATAGACTCACTGGAGCAAATGAAGGCGGACAGAAAGGCAAAGGCGGCGGCTGAGGCGGCTACAGCTCCTTTCACAGTGACTTTGCCCTCCGTGCTGCCAGAGCACCCCCCCCGCCAAGGCCCTCTGTGCCGCCAGAGCTCCCCCCCACCACCACCCTCCACACCACCAGGGCCGCCCCCACCGCCCAGGGAACAGCAGCGGAACATTGATCTTTCTACCGTCCTGTTACCCGAATCTGAGACTGAGCCACCCTTAGTAGACCTTTCTGAAGAGATGGAAGCGGGACATAATTGCTGCAGAGCCCGAGGGTTGGGAAAGTCAGGCGGTAGCGTGGAGGAGTTATTCACGCTGCAGCCAGTCCAGGTTACTGTGTCTGGCCTGGACCCAGCCAGGTTCTGGAGAAAATTAAGAGAGCACGCACTTGCGGACAGTGATTTCGGGGCCGCGGCTGCTATGGGTGGCGGGGTATTGGCTTGCTCGGTATATCGAGGGGACAGAAATGGCCCACCCGAATGGGAGCCATTCAGTTGGGGAGTGATTTGCCTTAGACAAACAAATACAAAACTGTTGTTACAGTTAGCGAAGGACAACGCAAACGAGGATTGCAGGAAAGTTATTGCAGGGATGGCAAACCGTAACCCCACCTTAACCGAACTAATGGATGCTTGCGGGAAAGTAGGAACCACCACATTTCAGATGGAGCATTTAGCAAAAACATTTGCGGCAGCAGTTAAGGTAGTTCATCGTTGTTATACATGCGGGCAAGAAGGTCACTTTAAGAAAAACTGCCTTAAGAAGTCGAAGCTGAGTGGAAGAGGTAACTGTTTTGATGTGTCATTGCTGTGGGAAGCTGGGGCATTTTGTGAAGTAGTGCAGGTCTAAGTATAATGCTCAAGGTCAGCTGATAACAACCAGCTGCAGAGTGCAGGGAAACTGGAGAAAGAATGCGGGGGGGAACCGTGTGCTGACACAAATGAATCTTCCCAACCAGTTCCAGGCGTAAACAGTCAACTCACAGCCTGAACCGCAGGGAGCGCCGGACTGGATGTTACCACAGCAACCGCAATCGCAATAGAGAATAGCAGAGTGCATAAGGTACCAATGAATGCCATGGGACCCATTGGAAACAGGTTAAGTGCACTATTACTCGGACGTCCTAGTGTAACCTTGCAAGGTCTATTTGTTTTACCAGGAATTATTGATGCAGACTATACGTTTTGGTTATTGTTCTGAAAGATTGTTTTTTTTCACCATCCCTTTACATGAAACTGACAAATGTAAATTTGCTTTTTCAATACCTAGTAGGAACAACATGGCGCCTTGTCAACGATATCAGTGGACGGTATTACCCCAAGGCATGAAAAACAGTCCCACAATATGTCAATGGTATGCAACAGAAAAAGGTACATCGTGTGGATTTAGAGACACCAGTAAGTTTATATGTAGCCATTGCCAACTATCATCCCATGGGATTACTGGGCCAGTGGAATGAGTGCTGGCAGGATCCGCTACACGCTCTAGAGTGGCTGTTTTTATCCGTTCAACCACAAAAAACAGTGAGCACTCAGACTGAGCTGATATCGAAAATAATCACGAAAGGACGCACACGATGCGTTCAACTCACGGGCCGAGACACCAGTCGACTGATAATTCCCATTGAACGCGATTATGTAAGCTGGTGTATGGCAAACAGTTTACCATTTCAATTGGCCCTGGAAGGATTTGAAGGGCAGGTATCTTATCATCTTCCCAGTCACAAATTATTACAAGCTCATTCAGAGTTACAAGTGATTCAAAAGCATCTGGCAGCGGATAGCCCAGTACAAGGCCCCACGGTCTTTACTGGCGGCTCTGGAAAATCGGGAAAAGCAGTAGTTACCTGGTATGATGGAAGGCAATGGCAGGAATTGGTGCATTTAGTACAGGGATCACCTCAATTGGTTGAACTTAGTGCTACCATTGTTGCTTTTAAAACATTTTCACATTGTGCTGTAAACATTGTTACGGACTCTGCTTATGTAGCAGATATTGCACAGCATGTTGATCGTGCACTACTCAAAGAGGTAAACTCAGAACAATTATTTTCGTTGCTGAAAATGCTATGGACTGTAGCGAACCGACGTATGCATAGGTATTATATCTTGCATATTCGCAGCCACACCGGTCTGCCAGGATTCATATGTGAAGGGAATGCGCGTGCCAATGCCCTTGCAGCCCCCGCTTGAACCCCTCCAGTGCCAGACCTAGTTCATCAAGCATTTCTGTCTCACCAGTTTTTTCACCAAGGGGCTCGGGCATTAGTCCATCAATTCAAGATCTCTTTTGCAGGCACAAAATCTATCACTGCCGCTTGTCCGGAGTGTCAATGCCTAGGACCCGGACTGGTGTTTCCACGTGGGGTTAACCCGCGCGGCTGCCAAGCCTTGGACCTGTGGCAAACGGACGTAACACACATACTACAATATGTTCACGTCTCTGTGGATACTTTTTCTAAGGTTGTGTGGGCATTGGCCCATGCTGGCGAGAAAGCAATCGACGCCATCTCACATCTTCAGCAAGCCTGGGCTGCCCTTGGGATTCCAAAACGTATTAAGATGGACAACAGGCCGACATATGTATCTGCATGCATGGCCCGATTTCTCGCCTCCTGGGGGGGTGGAACATGTTACTGGCATTCCGCATTCCCCGACCAGCCAGGCCATTGTGGAACGAGTGCACCACACTCTAAAGCAACTTCTCGAAAAACAAAAAGGGGGAATGAGCTCTGAGACCTCGCATGCTCGCCTATGGAAGGCTGTGTACACATTGAATCATTTAACTGTGCCAACTGGGAAAGAGTGTTCTGTAATTATCTCTCATTTTTTGTCTTTGCAGGGAGGCGATCCTCTTGTCAGGGCAAAGGTTTTAGCACGAGACCTGCAAACGGGCAAGTGGACAGGCCCGTGGGATTTAATTACCTGGGGATGTGGGTATGCTTGTGTTTTTACAGATGCAGGGCCACGGTGGTTTCCCAACAGCTGTGTTAAGCCTGCTTTGGATCCTGGAGCTGACAAGAGGACACCAGCTGATAGTCCTTCCGCTGACACCTTGGGAGGGGAGTCACAATGTTTGGGTGACTCTGATGCGGACCCTGAACCAGACACAGTTTTGTACCTCCTTAGCTCAGTCTGAACAACCCTTTCATACATGTCTAGTGGGGATCCCCTTAAACGAATCTGAAAGCAAAAATTACCAAAGGGTTTATTCCTAATTTGTGGGGATAGGGCTTGGCCAAGGTTGCCCAGTAAGAAGGTGGGAGGTTCATGTACAATAAGCAAATTAAGTCTACTAATGCCTACACAAAAAGTCATACTAACCATACTAACCTACATAAGGCCAGGTAAAAAAGAAGTGGCACTAACATAGGGATAGAATGTAATGATGCTGCCCAAGGGTTGACGCAACTGTGAAATTTAGCTTGCTGGGTTGCAAAAAGAGCTAACCAGACTTCTAGAGTTTTAGAAGCATTAGCCAATGATGTCGATATTATCCGACATGCTACCTTACAAAATAGAGCTGCTATAGACTTTTTATTATTAGCGCACGGTCATGGATGTCAGGATTTTGATGGGATGTGTTGCATGGATCTGAACAATCGCTCCAAGTCAATTCATAAGCAGATCAAAGAGCTCATGAACGCCACACAGAAAATACGGGAACAGCATGGGTTTCTGGATGACTGGTTGGGTAATCTGGGATTTGGAGGGTGGCTGGTCGGATTGCTTAAAATGCTATTGATGGGATTGTTCGTGATTTGTATTATCATGCTTGTATTACTGTGTTTATTCTCCTGCTTGCAAAGGGCTCTGCAGCAGATGATAAACACAGCCTTTCTGGCTCAAGAAAAGAAAGGGGGAATTGTAGAGGGGTTTTTGGAGGAGAATGGTCATGTAATGAGCCAGAAGTATGAGAGTATGGAGTGAGGGCCTAGCTGCGTGAGAAGATTCATGTAGCTAGTGTCAACAAGCCGACCTTCGAGAGATGAGGAAAAACAGCAGCTGAGCAAACAAGAATTGAGGGAGTAGCCGGTGGGAGCCGAACACGGAGGAGAAGAAACAAGAACTGATGGAGCCAATTAAGAAAAGACCAGTGGCAGAGCAGTGACCAATCAACACATCAAAGAAGAGTGTGCTTGAAGCATGGACAGTAATATTAACCAATAGCAATGCACATGCTTACAGCCAGGGAAAGTACAAATGTATAAAGGGACAGCCTATGCTTAATAAAGTGTCTTCACTTTGACTCACATTGGATTGTGTGGAGTCCAGTTTCTTCTCCTCAGTCAAACATTGGAACAGGCTGCCCAGGGAAGTGGTTGAGTCACCATCCCTGGAGGTATTTAAAAGACAAGTAGATGTGGCACTGAGGGACATGGTTTAGTGGTGGACTTGCAGTGCTAGGTTAATGATTGGACTTGATCTTAAAGTTGTTTTCCAACCAAAACAATTCTATGATTCTATGTACAGATAAGGATTTTTGTACAAAGATGATCTTCAAATTGAAGAAGGTGCTTTGAAAGAGTAAATGACTCTATATGTGCCCACATATTTAACAATGAAATCTAATAAGTCCTAAAACATACAGAAGCACTACTGTAGATGAAGGGAGGAACGATGAGTTGATCACCTAAGAATAAAAATCAAAGAAATCTAAACTTTATTACTTTAAAGAAATATAAACACACTACCAGAGCAGGTTTGATAACCACTGCACAATATAAAGAGGAGGGTGTCTAATTTGCTAAAGAAATTAGGAAAAAAAATCTTATCTTGATGAGAATTTCTATGATGATCTTTAGTACCTGATTTAGTTTTAACCTTAGACTTTTCATATTTACTTCTTTGGTCTCTGCAAATGTTCTATCTACAGTTAAGTTCATCCAATGCATGAATTTTACCTGTGATATACCACTGAAACCAAAACAATGTTGATCTTGGAATTATATGGAAGAGACTCTTTAGAGAAATGTATCATATATATATATATTGCAAAATAATCTTAGAGAGGCTTTTACCCTTAGGAGCTTGGAAAACAAATGTTACTATGAAGGTTTGTAGCCGAGTGTTTGAATCTGAGACACGTTGACTGTACTATTGACTTATTTTGGTCTGTTAAGGGTAGTATTTATATCTTAGACTTTTGCAGCAAATGAATAATTTAATGGGTAGTATCCACAAACAACTTCTACTAAACGTATCTAAGAGTATATTTTCTCATTTTAAATTTTAGATCTTGTTGATAGCAGCATTTTTGCTCCCTGCCTTCACCCCTCAGTATGCCTGAGGCAGTTATGCGTCTGTGTTTCATGTTAACTTAAACTAAGGCAGGGACTGGGAGAATGAAGAACCACCCACTGTAGGAGAAGATCAGGTTCGAGACCATCTAAGGAACCTGAAGGTGCACAAGTCCATGGGACCTGATGAGGTGCATCCACGGGTCCTGAGGGAACTGGCAAATGAAGTTGCTAAGCCGCTATCCATCATTTTTGAGAAGTCCTGGCAGTCTGGTGAAGTCCCCACTGACTGGAAAAGAGGAAACATAACCCCCTTTTTTAAAAAGGGAAGAAAAGGAAGACCTGAGGAACTACAGGCCAGTCAGCCTCACCTCTGTGCCCAGCTTTCTTTGACAGGGTGTCTCCCTTTAGCCCACACCCAGGGCTAAAAAATAACCAGTTGTTCGATCACCCCATCTCTCCTCCCTGACCAAGAAAAGGAATTGGGAAAAGGAGGGAGACTCATGAGTTGAAATTGAAACAGATTTAATAAAATAAGAAAACCAATATCAATACTACTACAAAAGACACAAAGTTATACTTAGCCTGCAGAGTGTTGGCCAGTCCCTCCAGGGACAATAACCCTTGAGAGTAGAAGAAAAAATAGGGAGAAGAAGGCAGAGCAAACAAACCCCCTCAACCCCACCAAGCTTTCCAATTTATAGTGAACCTGACATTTATGGTATAGAACACACCTGTGGGCCAGCCTGGGTCAGCTGCCAGGGCTTACTACTAATGGCCTTGATCACCATGGCTGACCACAAACTAAAAAAATGTAACAGAAAATTGATTCTATAATTTTATCCCCACAAAACCAGGACAGGATTCCACCCCTTATTCTATATCATCTATGTCACATCCAAGTCACTACTATTTTTCCTTGTCTCTCAACATATACATATATACACACAGATATAATTCCCTTAGTCTATGGGCTCTCTCTCTAAAAAGTTCATTGAATTCATTTAGTCAAAAACCACGGGTTCCATTTGTCATAATAGTCTCTCAGGGCAGGAAAAACTGATGTGGGATTCACTCAGTCAGCAGATTGGGACCAGGCCTCAATATGGTCTGACAGATGGGTGAAGTTGGGTGCAGCAGGATGATGTGTTGTATCTGGAGCTCACAGCTGGTGTAACTGGTGCAGGCCACGTTCACTGCCTGGGGTGATTCGTACTGTGATAAATAACTAGGGAAATGATGACAAGCAGTATCATATAAAAATTAGCATCATACAGTTCAAGTTATTGGCTATTCTCACCCAAAATCAGATCTCCTTGAGGTACACATATAACTTCCCCATCTTCTACCATGTATACCCAGGTCCTTGAGCAAAAGCAATTCCATAAGTGCGTTTGCCTTTACTTGAGGCAGGAGGAATCCAAACTGTTTTCCCCAACATATTCCTTGCGTGAAACACAGGGACTTTATCCCCCTCTACAGTGTGCAACAGTTCAGATTGAGCAGGACCAGCCCGATTGACAGATCCCCTGGTATTAACTAACCAGGTGGCCTTTGCTAAATGTTCATCCCAGTTTTTGAATGTCCCAGCACTCATCGCTTTCAGTGTAGTCTTCAACAGTCCATTGCATCATTCAACTTTCCTGGCAGCTGGTGCATGGTAGGGGATGTGATGTATCTACTCAATACCATGCTCTTTAGCCCAGGTGTCTATGAGGCTATTTTGGAAATGAGTCCCATTGTCTGACGTGATTCTTTCCGGAGTACCATGTCACCACAAAATCTGCTTTTCAAAGCCCATAATAGTGTTACGGGCAGTGACGTGAGGCACAGGGTATGTTTCCAACCAGCCAGTACTTGCTTCCACCATTGTGAGCACATAGCGCTTGCCTTGGCGGGTTCATGGAAGTGAGATGTAATCAATCTGCCAGGCCTCTCCATACTTATATTTCAGCCATCATCCTCCATACCACAGGGGTTTTAGTCCTGTGGCTTGTTTAATTGCAGCACATGTTTTACATTCGTGGATGACCTGTGCAATAGCATCTATGGTCAAATCCACTCCTCAGTGATGAGCTCATCTATATGTCCTGTCTCTGCCTTGATTAGCCTGATGTAATATGGGGCCACTGAGCTAAAAATAATTCACCTTTATGCTGCCAGTCCAGGTCTACTTGGGACACTTTGATGTTAGCAGCTTGCTCCAACTGCTGGTTGTTTTGATGTTCCTCAGTGGCTCGATTCTTGAGTACGTGGGCATCTACGTGACATACCTTCACAACCAGCTTCTCTAATCGGGCAGCAATACCCTGCCATAATTTGGCTGCACAGATGGGTTTGCCTCTGCGCTGCCAGTGGTTTTTCTTTCATTGCTTCAGCTATCCCCACAGGGCATTAGCTACCATCCATGAGTCAGCGTACAGATAAAATACTGGCCATTTTTCTCACTCAGCAATATCTAGAGCCAGCTGTATGACTCTGAATCATTTTCTGATAGTTTATTGTACGGTGGGGCCTCTTCAGCATACATCACTTCCTCCTCTGATGACATTCCAAAATCTTTGCCTTCTGGCCAGTCCATGATTAATTCCAGAATTCCTGGGCGTTTGAGGTTCCCTATTCAGGCCCGCTGAGTAATCAATGCAACCCACTTAGTCCATGTAGCATCAGTTGCATGATGTGTAGAGGGGGTCTTCCCTTTAAACATCCAGTTCAACACTGCCAATCGGGGTGCCAGGAGGAGCTGTGCCTCAGTGCCAATTACTTCTGAGGCAGCTCAAACACCTTCATAGGCTGCCAGTATATCTTTTTCAGTTGGAGTATAACGGTCCTCTGATCCCCTATATCCCCAGTTCCAAAATCCTAGGGGTCAACCTCAAGTCTCCCCTGGTGCCTTTTGCCAGAGGCTCCAGGTAGGGCCGTTCTCCCTGGCTGCAGTAGAGGACATTCTTTACATCTGGTCCCATCTGGACTGGTTCAAGGGCCGCTGCATGGACTACCTCTTGTTTAATTTCCTCAAAAGCCTGTTGTTGCTCAGGGCCCCATTTAAAGTCATTCTTCTTTCGAGTCACTTCGTAGAGAGGGCTCACAATCTGACTGTAATGGGGAATGTGCATCCTCCAGAAGCCTACTAAGCCTAGGAAAGCTTGTGTCTCCTTTTTGTTAGTTGGCAGAGACAGGGCTGTTATTTTGTTGACCACATCCATTGGGATCTGACAGCAGCCATCTTGTCACTTGATCCCTAAAAACTGGAACTCTTTTGCAGGTCCCTTGACCTTAAGGCATTTGATGGCAAAACCAGCTTCTAGAAGGTTTTGAATGACTTTTTCCCCTTTTTCAAAAACTTCTCCTACTGTATTACCCCATACAATGATGTCATCAATGTACTGCAGGTGTTCTGGAGCTCCACCCTTCTCCAGTGCAGTCTGGAACAGTCCATGGCAAATGGTGGGGTTATGTTTCCACCCCTGGGGCAATCGATTCCAGGTGTACTGGATGACCCTCCAGGTGAAAGCAAACTGTTGCCTACACTCCACTGTCAAAGGAATGGAGAAAAACGCATTAGCGATGTCAATCGTGGCATACCACTTCACTGTCTTTGACTCCAGTTCATAATGGAGTTTTAACATGTCCGGTACAGCAGCACTCACAGAATCACAGAATCACAGAATCACAGAATCACAGAATCACAGAATGTTAGGGATTGGAAGGGACCTCGAAAGATCATCTAGTCCAATCCCCCTGCCGGGGCAGGATTGCCTAGACCATATCACACAGGAACGCGTCCAGGCGGGTTTTGAATGTCTCCAGAGAAGGAGACTCCACAACCTCTCTGGGCAGCCTGTTCCAGTGTTCAGTCACCCTCACCGTAAAGAAGTTTTTCCTCAAATTTATGTGGAACCTCCTGTGTTCCAGCTTGCACCCATTGCCCCTTGTCCTGTCAAGGGATGTCACTGAGAAGAGCCTGGCTCCATCCTCATGACACTTGCCCTTTACATATTTATAAACATTAATGAGGTCACCCCTCAGTCTCCTCTTCTCCAAGCTAAAGAGACCCAGCTCCCTCAGCCTCTCCTCATAAGGGAGATGTTCCACTCCCTTAATCATCTTCGTGGCTCTGCACTGGACTCTCTCTAGCAGTTCCCTGTCCTTCTTGAACTGAGGGGCCCAGAACTGGACACAATATTCCAGATGCGGCCTCACCAGGGCAGAGTAGAGGGGGAGGAGAACCTCTCTCGACCTGCTGACCACACCCCTTCTAATACACCCCAGGATGCCATTGGCCTTCTTGGCCACAAGGGCACACTGCTGGCTCATGGTCATCCTGTTGTCCACTAGGACCCCCAGGTCCCTTTCCCCTACGCTGGTCTCCAACAGCTCTGTCCCCAACTTGTACTGGTACATGGGGTTGTTCTTGCCCAGATGCAGGACTCTACACATGCCCTTGTTATATTTCATTAAATTTCTCCCCGCCCAACTCTCCAGCCTGTCCAGGTCTCTCTGAATGGCTGCGCAGCCTTCCGGCACATCAGCCACTCCTCCCAGTTTTGTGTCATCAGCGAACTTGCTGACAGTGCACTCTATTCCCTCATCCAAGTCATTAATGAATATATTGAATAGAACTGGTCCCAGAACCGACCCTTGAGGGACTCCGCTAGACACAGACCTCCAACTGGACTCTGTCCCGCTGACCACTACTCTCTGGCTTCTTTCCTTCAGCCAGTTCACAATCCACCTCACTAACCGATCATCCAGACCACACTTCCCCAGTTTAGCTGCGAGGATGCTGTGGGAGACCGTGTCAAACGCTTTACTGAAATCGAGATAGACCACATCCACTGCTTTACCATCATCTATCCACCGGGTAACATCCTCATAAAAGGCTATCAAGTTGGTTGAGCATGACTTCCCCTTGGTGAAGCCATGCTGAGTGCCCCTAATGATCCCCCTATCCTTGATGTGCCTAGAGACAGCACCAAGAACAAGTTGCTCCATCACCTTTCCAGGGATGGAGGTGAGGCTGACCGGTCTATAGTTACCCGGGTCCTCCTTCTTGCCCTTTTTGAAGACTGGAGTGACATTCGCTTTCCTCCAGTCCTCAGGCACCTCTCCCGTTGCCCACGACTTAGCAAAGATGATGGAGAGTGGCCTAGCAATGACTTCCGCCAGCTCCCTCAGCACCCGCGGATGCATCCCATCAGGGCCCATGGATTTATGGATGTCCAGGTTGCTTAATTGGTCCCTGACCCAGCCCTCATAAACCAAGACAGATTCCTCCTCTATCCTGACTTCTTCTGGGGCCTCAGGAGTCCAGGGCTCCTCAGGACAGCCTCCAGCAGTATAGACAGAGGCAAAGAAGGCATTCAGTAACTCCGCCTTCTTCTTATCCTCTGTCTCCAGGGCCCCCACCTCATTCATCAGTGGGCCTACATTGCCTCTAGTGTTGGCTTTACCTGCAATGTATTTGAAGAAGCCCTTTCTGTTGTCCTTGACCTCTCTTGCAAGGTTTAATTCCAAGGAGGCCTTAGCTTTCCTAGTTGCCTCCCTACATCCTCTGACAACAGACTTATATTCCTCCCAAGTGGCCAGCCCCTCCTTCCACGATCTGTACACCCTCTTCTTCCACTTGAGTTTGCCCAGTAGTTCCCTGTTCAACCATGCAGGTCTCCTGGTACCCTTCCTTGACTTCCTACCTGTTGGGATGCTCTGATCTTGAGCTCGGAAGAAGCAGTCCTTGAATGCTAACCAACTATCTTGGGCCCCCTTACCTTCTAGTACCCTGTCCCATGGGATTTCCCCTAGCAATTGCTTGAAAAGGCCAAAGTTGGCCCTCCTGAAGTTCAGGGTTGTGATTCTGCTAGCTATTCTGTTCCTGCCACATGAGATCCTGAACTCTACCATCTCATGGTCACTACAACCAAGGCTGCCCTCAACCTTCACCTCTTCAACCAGACCCTCCTTGTTAGTGAGGATCAGATCCAGCAGCGCTCCTCTCCTAGTTGGCTCATCCACCATTTGCATCAGAAACTTATCATCAATGCACTGGAGGAACCTCCTGGACTGGGGATGGCTGGCTGAGTAGGCCTCCCAGCAAATATCAGGGTAGTTGAAATCCCCCATGACAACCAGGCCCTGTAATTGCGAGACTGCTCTCAGCTGCCTGTAGAAGGCCTCATCACCCTCCTCATCCTGATCCGGTGGCCTGTAATAGACACCCACAACAGTATCACCCCTGCCAGCCTGCCCCTTAATTCGCACCCACAAACTCTCAACTCGCTCCTGATCCGCCTCTGGACAGAACTCAATACATTCTAGCTGCTCACTCACATAAAGAGCAACTCCACCACCTCTCCTTAGTGGCCTGTCTTTCAGGAACAGGACATAGCCATCCATGACCACATTCCAGTCATGCGAGGCGTCCCACCAAGTCTCTGTAATTGCCACTAGATCATAGCCCCCCGACCGAACACAGATTTCTAACTCCTCATGCTTATTCCCCATGCTGCGTGCATTGGTGTACAGGCATTTCAGGGAGCGAGCTGGGCACACCGATTTCATCCCAGATTCACCCCCTGATTTCACCCCAGGGGGATGGGGGGTCTCCTGGTCTACCTCAACACTAGAGCGTTGCCCCAGTGGTGCAAGCCCAGCTACCACCCCATCCCCCTTCGAATCTAGTTTAAAGCTCTCCAAATGAGCCCTGCTAATTCCTGTCCCAGAACCCTTTTGCCCCTACGACATAAACCTTTCCCATGTATCACTGTCACGCCTGTTGTCTTATAAAACCAGCCATTATCAAAGAACCCAAAGCCCTGCCTGTAGCACCAGTCTCGTAGCCAGGCATTAATAGAGAGAATCCTACTATTCCAAACAACGTCATCACCTGAAAATGGAAGGAGGGAGGAGAAAACAACTTGTGCTCCAGACTCTTTCACCAACCGCCCTAGGGCCTTATAGTCTTTCTTCATCCCCCTCAGACTACGGGATGCAGCTTCTTCCCCACCTGTCTGGAAGATCAGCAGGGGGTAGTAGTCTGTGGCCTTCACCAGGTTGGGGAGTTGCCTGGTGATATCCCTGATTCGGGCTCCAGGCAGGCTGCAGACCTCCCTGTGATGGGGGTCAGCTCTGCATATTGGGCCCTCAGATCCCTTTAGGAAGGAGTCTCCAACCACTAAAACTCTTCTCTTCTTCCTTATGGAGGAGGTAGCTATACGCCTGTCAGGTTTTTCTGACTGTGGTGGGACCTCTGATATAGGTTGCCTCTCCACCACATCCCCATTGGACCAGCTGTATTCCACTAGGGCTTCATATCTATTGCTCAGAGGCACCTGTGGAGGCAAGGTAGGCAAGGAGGGCACTCGCCTTTTGCCACGGCCATAGACTTGCCTCCACTCACTCCTCTCCTCTAGGTTATTGTTTTCCACCTGAGAGGGGCAGAGTACAGGGGCCCCTCGATCCTGGGAGCTCTCTGGCAGGTGCTCCCATTTTTGTTGCAGGGAGGGCAGAGCCTGGCTCCACCAGTCTATCTCCATTTCAGCCTCCCTAATGCTCCTAAGCCTTTCTACTTCGGCTTGAAGCCTTTCAACCTGGCTTTGCAGCTGTGCCGCTCGGCCGAGCAGATCATCTACTTGCTCACAGCGCACACAGCCCCCTGACACCACAGAGACGGTGTAGCATTCCCTGCAGCCTGCAACCTGCACCATCGCCTCCTTCTGTGGGAGCTCTGTCTGGGTTCCCACATCCATTTTGGTCTTCTTCCACCGGGTAGATACCATTGTTCTTCCACTGAACTGGGAAATACCTGTTGGTGGCACCCCTGGTTCACAGCTCCTTGGCACCTTCCTCGCCTTGTGCACTGGGAGGGAGTCAGCGCCCTCCCCAACGAGCTGCAAACGACTGCAGCCTCTCCTGCCCTGGGACACACCCAGTCACTGCAGATTCACACAGGCACTGCTGAGTCTCCCTCTCCCACTCCCGTCTGGCCAGGGACTAGTCCCTGCCCTCCAGGAGGATCTTTATCAACGATAACAGGGGGTGGAGCGTTTAAATTGCCCGCGGTGCCTCCGCGGTGCCTCCGGCTACGCCCCCTCCTCTCCTGATTCGTTGCCGGGAACCTCCGGGTCCGGGTCCGGGGTCAGGGGGAAGCAGCTCGGGGCTGATGCTCGCGGGGGGCTCAGGGGGGGCCCAGAGTACGAAAAACCGCCCGGTTAAGCCCGATGTCGCCCTCGCCCCCGCACTAACCTCAAGTCACTGCCGCCGCTTTCGCTGCTGCCGCCGCTGTCAGCTGTTTGTTCTGGTTTCACCGCGTTTAAATCGCCCGCAGTGCCTCCGCGGTGCCTCCGGCTACGCCCCCTCCTCTCCTGATTCGTTGCCGGGAACCTCCGGGTCCGGGTCCGGGGTCAGAGGGAAGCAGCTCGGGGCTGATGCTCGCGGGGGGCTCAGGGGGGGCCCAGAGTACGAAAAACCGCCCGGTTAAGCCCGATGTCGCCCTCGCCCCCGCACTAACCTCAAGTCACTGCCGCCGCTTTCGCTGCTGCCGCCGCTTTCGCTCAGTGGTGGTGTGACTTCCTTCGGGCCATGATAGTCCACAGTTAGTCTCCATTCCCCACTGGACTTTCGCAGTGGCCATATGGGACTGTTGAAGGGGGAGTGTGTTCTGGTGATCACTCCTTGGTTCTCCAATTGACAGATGAGCTCATGGATGGGGATCAGGGAGTCTCTGTTAGTCAGGTATTTCCGTCACTGGACCGTTGTAATAGCAATGGGCACCTTTTGCTCCTCGACACTCAGCAGCCCCACAAACGAAGGGTCCTCTGATAGACCGGGCAGGGTAAACAGCTGTAATTTCTTCTGTCTCCACGGCTGCTACACCAAATGCCCACCAGTACCCCCTCGGGTCCCTAAAATACCCTCTCCTCAGGTAATCTATACCAAGAATGCATGGGGCATCTGGGCTTGGTCACAATAGGGTGCATCTGCCACTCAGTCCCAGTCAGACTCACTCCAGCTTCCAAGACAGTCAGCTCTTGGGAGCCCCCTGTCACACCAGAGATTCAAATTGATTCTGTCCCTTTATAGTTTGATGGCATTATGGTGCATTGTTGCCGCTTGTCTGCGGCAAGCTCCGTTCGGTTGCTGGCTGGCCTGAGGCTATCTGCACCCCAGGGCCATTGAGCACTGACACCAATGTGAGGATGCAACAAATGGCGTTTATTTAACTGCGCAACAGCCTTATATAGTCGTCTTGTCCCGTACGAACTCGCACGATACTTGCACATCCTGCTCCTTTCGCCACGCCTACCTTCCGTTACAGCCCGAGATTTTCCGGTCGCCGTACCCTAATCTGCCTACATTTCCCCCTCCCCATGCTTCAAGTCATGCGAAGTAAAGCGTATCGCTGATTCTGGAGCCTTGAGTCAAAGCGTAAGCGTAGCTGGTGGATACAACATCCCGAGCCCAGGTTCTCCAGTAAGATTCCCCTGCAACTCCTGAGATGCAAAGCAAAAGCAAGCTAATCATGAGCGCACTGTTCAAAGCTTTTGTTTCACTCAGCAACGGTCGCCGTTCCTCATCTTTCTTGGCGCCCCGCCGCTTTACCAGACTCTCTGTACTGTCATGACTCCTCACATCTGAAGGTCGAGGCTGGTGCTGTTTCGGCTTCCCCCACAGGTACTCCTGCAAAACATAAAGCTCGGACAGCGTACATATTACTTTGGGTTAGGATTTTGTTTTAAATCAGGGTGCAAACAGCGTGTAGGGACCCACTGTATAACATCATCCCGTTTGATGGCGGCATACCCCCTCCCGTGATGTAGCAGCTCCCAACCTGTTTCCCACTCCGCTGTCCCAGGGAACCGAACCTTGACTGGGGGGCCCACTTCTGGCACCCCTGGACCCCAGTGTCGCTCAATTGGGGCACGCTCTTGGTCTCCCCGGGCAAAATGATTTAAAGAATAAAGAGGGCGATGTAAAATGTGAGATTGGTAGTTGACAGGAATTACGTCTGGGAATCCTTCCTCCTCCCCAAGAATCTTAATTCTGTGTTTTAGCGTCTGATTAGCGCGCTCTACAATGGCCTGCCCGGTAGAATTATACGGAATGCCGTGTTTGAGCGTGATACCCCACCGCTGACACCACTGACGTGTGGTATGAGCAATAAAACAGGGGCCATTATCAGTTTTGATCTCGACAGGTAGGCCTAGCCAAGCGATTGCAAGATTCCAATGTAGCTGAATGGAGCGTGCTGTTTGTTTCCGATGCGGGGTGGCCACAATCATCATACTGTAAGTGTCCACGCGCCTCTATATTAGTTCTGATTGGCTTATGCTAAAAAGCTACATCTTGCAGGTGCAGCATTCTTTCTTATTTTTCAACTTCCCCCATATCTTGTTGGTCTCATAGCCAAGGCCCTTGTTCTGTATTATGATTGGCTAGTTCATCACCACCCCATTACCACCCCCTGGACATGCCTGGACATAGCTCGTTCAGTAGCTCGTTCCCACCATTGTCCCGTGGGAACCCCACAATTCTCCCTTTTTGTTTTTGAACGAGCTATGTCCTATCTCGTCCTTTTTGTTTTTGTTTCTTACTCAAACCCGGTTCCCTGTGTCTCGCAGAGCCCAGTCAGAGAATCCCAGCCTTGGTTATCCATAAATCCTGCTCTCTGTTGTTGTGCCAAAAAGGCTGTATTGACCATTCGTTGCACAGTTTTCTGCAAACATGCAAACAAACAGGGTAACACAAGTAGGATAATGCCTATTATAAACATTCCCATAAGCAGACTCTATCTACAAAACATGCAGTTTACTTCAGAACATACTGTTATTCTCTATTATTCTAGCTGAAAGGAAAATTACTGACAGGAAAGCTGATTCTGTGTAAAGGTAACACAGAGCAGGCCTTTTAGAGCCTACTCTGAGGCCTACTCTTGCTAAAGTTAAATGGTTAAGTACATAAACAGCTTTTGCAAGTCTCTCAGAAGGTTCAGTCACCTCTCCCCCTTTTTGTTTTTGCAGAAGCTGTTTCAATGTATTATGAGTATGTTCCACAATTGCCTGACCCGTAGGCGAATGAGGAATCCCAGTGACATGTGTAATACCCCATAGTTGACAAAATTGACGAAAAATTTATGAACAGTATGCTGGTCCATTATCAGTCTTAAGTTGTTGTGGAACCCCAAGACTTGCAAAGCAAGCAAGTAAATGTCATTTGACATGACGACCTGTTTCCCCAGTTTGTGCTGTTGCCCATATAACATGTGAAAACATATTAACAGATACATGAACATATTTGAGCCTTCCAAATTCTGCAATGTGAGTAACATCCATTTGCTACAGTTGCAACGCACTCAATCCTCGAGGATTTACCCCTATTCCAATTCCCATGCCAATTTTCTGACAACTAGGACAAGCACTAACTAATTCACGTGCTTGTGCCATGGTGAGCTGAAATTGTTTTGCTAACATTTTCGCTGATTGATGAAAGAATTGATGGGATAGGTGTATTTGTTCAAATAAATTTGGTGATATTTGCATATAGGATACAAGTGTGTCTGCTTTATTATTTCCAATTCTCAAACCTTGATCAAATTGATGACTACGAATGTGGGTGACAAAATAAGGTACCTCTCTGAGGTTTATTGCTTGATGCAACTGTAGCAAAATAGTGTAAAGTCGCATATTTCTTATTGGTCGTATAAAAGCTCTTTCAATTCGATTTACAATGCCTGCTGCATAAAGAGAGTCTGTTACAATATTTACAGGTAAATCCTTCCATTTTACAAAAACCTGATATATCGCAAAAAATTCAAGTGTCTGCAATGAGTCCTCAGTTTGTCCTGAGAATTTACAATGTTTCCATTGTCCATGCTCTTGCCAGGTAATAACTGCTGAATGTGATCGCTTTCCTGCATCAGTAAAAACAGTTAGTCCAGTCACAGGTATCTCTGATCTGATAGGTTTTTCTTCCCAATCCTGTTTGCAAATAAACTGTAGCTTTTTATCTTTTGGCAAATGTGTTAACAATTGACCATGAGCCAGCAGTGTGCCCTTGTGGCCAAGAAGGCCAATGGCATCCTGGGGTGTATTAGAAGGGGTGTGGTCAGCAGGTCAAGAGAGGTTCTCCTCCCCCTCTACTCTGCCCTGGTGAGGCCGCATCTGGAGTATTGTGTCCAGTTCTGGGCCCCTCAGTTCAAGAAGGACAGGGAACTGCTAGAGAGAGTCCAGCGCAGAGCCACGAAGATGATTAAGGGAGTGGAACATCTCCCTTATGAGGAGAGGCTGAGGGAGCTGGGTCTCTTTAGCTTGGAGAAGAGGAGACTGAGGGGTGACCTCATTAATGTTTATAAATATGTAAAGGGCAAGTGTCAAGAGGATGGAGCCAGGCTCTTCTCAGTGACATCCCTTGACAGGACAAGGGGCAATGGGTGCAAGCTGGAACACAGGAGGTTCCACTTAAATTTGAGGAAAAACTTCTTTACGGTGAGGGTGACTGAACACTGGAACAGGCTGCCCAGAGAGGTTGTGGAGTCTCCTTCTCTGGAGACATTCAAAACCCGCCTGGACGCGTTCCTGTGTGATATGGTCTAGGCAATCCTGCCCCGGCAGGGGGATTGGACTAGATGATCTTTCGAGGTCCCTTCCAATCCCTAACATTCTGTGATTCTGTGATTCTGTGATTCTGTGTAAAGTCCTGTAAGGCCATTTGAAAAAGAGTTGACTCATTTGTTAACCACTGTAGATATTCCTTTCTGATAGGTAAATAGATAGCATCTGAGTCTAGTCCGGTAATGTCTGTAATTCTTTTACGCACTTTGACAAGCAATTGTGCTATTGTTTCCACTCTGGTACAAATTGTTGTTTTAGGATGAAAAGGTGGAAAAACCCATTCTATGATTTGCTGTTTAATGTCCGGCACCTGCACAGTCATTGCAGTAGAATTTGTAAGGTCAGAAACCAAAGAGTCCACTCGAGCATTGCCTTCTGCAATAAACCCAGGCAAATTAGTATGATTTCTTACATGTAAAACATAAAACAATGCAGTTCGGATTTGAATTTCTTGCCACAGAGCTCGCAGCAATTCAAAAACACACTGATTACATATATGCTCTATAACAGATCTATCCAATTGCTTTATAATGCCAGCTACATATGCTGAATCAGTAACCAAATTAAAGGGAATGGGAAAATTCTGAAATATTTTTAATACAGCTCGTAATTCTACCACCTGAGGTGAACCCTTTTGTTGTATTACCATAGATTCCCACTTGCCATCAGAACACCAGACAAGGCCCGCCTTGCCTCTGTTCCCAGATCCATCCGTAAAAATGGTAATTCCATCCACAGGAGTGTCTGCGCACCACACTCCTGTGGCAATTGGAAGTTCCGCACTCAATTTTATAACAGGATGGGAGGGCAAGTGGTAAACAACCTGTCCCGAGAAATTCTCCATAGCTGTTTGCAAAGCAAAGCTATTAGCCATACACCACTCAAAATATTGAGCTGCAATAGGAACGGTTAGTGATGCAGGATCTCTGGCCACAAGCTCCTGACATCGCATCCATCCTTTGATGAATAATCTGTGCCAATAGCTCTGTAACGAATCTGATCATTCTGAATTCTATTGACCAATTATTGCATACGGAATTTGCCTATCAAACAAAGTGATAATTTGTATTTCCTGATTCAAATCAATACGATGTACAAATTTGGAATGTAGCCTGCTTTCTATTTCTGTAATCAGTTGCTGTACCTCTGAAGTAGTGTGTCGTGGTGCTGTTAAAGTTGTGTCCCCTGCTAACAATTGGAATATAGGCTGCAATTGTGACGACGTAAGCCCCAAGTACGGCCGCAGCCATAACTTGAGCCTTATGTTCCACAGTACCCACTTTTGCACATGCATTTATCATAGCATTCAAATCTGTTTTTCCAGGTAAAGCTTCAATGATCTTTTGACAATCAGCATTAGCATTATCCCTGTTTGCCACAGGTCCAAGGCTTGGCAGCCGCGCAGGTTAACCCTGCGTGGAAACACCAGTCCTGCGCTCCCTGCGGTTCGGGCTGCGAGTTAACTGCTTAGGCCTGGAACTGGTTGGGAAGATTCATTTGTGTCAGCACACGGTTCCTCCCCGCGTTCTTTCTCCAGTTTCCCTGCACTCTGCAGCTGGTTGTTATCAGCTGACCTTGAGCATTATACTGAGACCTGCACAGCTTCACAAAATGCCCTAGCTTCCCACAGCAATGACACATCAAAACAGAGTTATCTCTCCCACTCAACTTCGACTTCTTAAGGCAGTTTTTCTTAAAGTGACCTTCCTGTTCGCATGTATAACAACGATGAACTACCTTAACTTCCGCCGCAAAAGTTTTTGCTAAATGCTCCATCTGAAATGTGGTGGTTCCTACTTTCTCACAAGCATCCATTAGCTCAGTTAAGGTGGGGTTACGATTTGCCATCCCTGCAACAACTTTCCTGCAGTCCTCACCTGTGTTGTCCCTCGCTAACTGTAGTAACAATGCTTCTTTTACAATTTTCCAATCTAACAGTTGCCAAATATTTCTCCCCTCAGGACCCGCACCCACAATCACCGGATATGCTTGTGGAATTATAACTCCTTCTAATAACGCATCTCGAATGACCCCTTTCCATTTCACTCCTCCCTCACCTCCCCACCCTTCCCCTGTATACGCAGGCGGACGCTGACCCTCTCCCTCACCTCCCACATTACCAGATGGATGCAAACCTCCCCCCCTGCCCTGATCTAAAGGTGGAGTAGGGAGTTGTAAAGGAGGTTGAGGTGGCCCTAATACTTGTCCCGAACACAGAGGGGGGTTTTGGGGGAGACATAGTCACGTGTCCCGAGGCGTTGGCTGAACGATGCTGCTGCAATTCCGTCTTTAATTCTTCCAGTCGTCTACCAAGCTCTGTCATGTCAAGTTCGTGTCCATTTCGTGATGGTAACAGTCCTTTAAGTCCTTGTGACTCTGGTACTGCTAACTCCGTAAATGGCGAATCCGGTAAAGGTGGATACGAAGCAGGTTTACCCTCCTTCTTGTCCTCCTGCTCAGCCTCATCCGTAGAGAGAGATCAATGAGAGGGAGGGGGTTTTGGAGGGGGTTTCGGCCAAGTCGCCTGTTCAGCGTCTGAATCAAGTAGTCCAAATCGAGTTCGTGTTTTAGGGCGCACTACCGGTTCTGATGGATCTGTATCTATTTTACTCGCTCCCCGCTCCTCAGCTTTTTTCGGAGCCGTCTGTACCCACGGTGATAAAGGAGCTGCCACCGGTACAGCCACCGGGGCCGTGGGAGGTGTTGGTCCCGCAAACAGTGAGGGGGTAGTAGGCGCCTGTGGTCCTAAAGCCATAAAAGCTGTATGTGTGACTTCTCTCTCTGCTTTTATTCCTTTTAACGCTTCGCTAACCAGCCTCCATGTAGCAGACAATTTAAAGGCTTCCTTATCACCACTTGACACCGCATTCCAGAGAGAGTCACCAATCTTCTCCCATAAAGGCACTTCAAAGACATCATTAAAGGTTGTAAAATGTCCTTTATCTTTTGCCCAGAACAGTAACTGCTTTAACGCAGCTTCGTCATATTTAATTCCTCTCTCAGAGAGTATATGTTGGAGGAGTTTCACCACTGCCACTTCTGTCTTGGTCAGGGTAGACCCCATGTAAACACGTCCGAGCCGCATCCCATGTCGCCCAGTCCTCCCGCGCAGCCCGTAGCAGCCACAAGATAACTCCCCATGTTTTTAATTCTTTGGCAGAACCTGCTGCCATAGCTCGCTCAGCGAGCTTCATCGAGCACCGCTCCCAGGTATTCGGCTGTAAACAATCAGCCGGTCCTGCCACCGCCCCCTCTTTAACGAGATGGTCCAGACACTGGGCTATGTCTTTCGATTTCACAGAAATCTTAAATTCCCCGCCCAGTAACGAAATCACCTTTATCAAGGTTTCCATGGTTCGCGAACCCACTCCGACCGCCTGCGGTCCACCAGCCCAGCAATCACGTCGGGGTCACCACTTGTTGCCGCTTGTCTGCGGCAAGCTCCGTTCGGTTGCTGGCTGGCCTGAGGCTATCCGCACCCCAGGGCCATTGAGCACTGACACCAATGTGAGGATGCAACAAATGGCGTTTATTTAACTGCGCAACAGCCTTATATAGTCGTCTTGTCCCGTACGAACTCGCACGATACTTGCACATCCTGCTCCTTTCGCCACGCCTACCTTCCGTTACAGCCCGAGATTTTCCGGTTGCTGTACCCTAATCTGCCTACAGTGCATTGTGCACCAATGTGCACTAAAGCCCTAGTGCCAGGCCATCGAACCCACACAGTCCAGAAAAACACAGTTGTCCCTATCCTTCACCTGGCTGGAGGCAGGGCCCCTCTAATCCTGAACATAGCATTTGTTATCAACATCTTGGTTTGAGCAGCTCACTTAGATTTGTTCCCCATTATTCATGTCTGGTAAATAGGGGTCCAAAGCCCATCTACGCTGTCTGGAGAGCTTCCCATTGGAAACTGGAGCAACAAGTTCTCTGGAAGAAGCCCCATTCCTAATCAGTTCACCTTGTAACTCATGCACACGTGTCTGTAAAGCAGAGGTAGGTTTTCCATCCCGTTTTCTTATGTCCTCTCTATGGTCATGCAGGAAAAACCACAGGGTACCTTGTGATGTGTACCGTCTCTCCTGAGCAGGCCTTGCAGGGGAACGCTGTCTCCTGATAGCCAAGACGTTCATCAGTACAGGCAGGAAGCGGGGTCTGTCCTCCATCTGGGACAATTTTTCCAGCACCTCACTGAGCAGTTCTGTTGATTTGTCTGATGATTTTTCCACAGCTGAGGCACTGGCCTGTGGGGTGGAAAAGAGATTGTCTGCATATTGCTGCATCCAATTATCTATGTCGCCCACCATTGGTGCCTCATCATCTTTCCAGCTAAATAATGCTAATGTGTTGGCATACAGCGGTGGCACGCTCAATACGCACTTGCGCCACATGGGTCTGGTAACTCTGAGTGCATCTGGATCTAGTGGTGACTGCGGGTCATCCAGGTCCTCAAAAATCAGCTCCCACACAGATATTTCCCTGAGATTCTTAACACCTCTCTCAATGGTTATACACTTGCCTGGGTGG
The DNA here is from genome assembly GCF_013368605.1 of Nyctibius grandis. Taxonomy (NCBI): domain Eukaryota; kingdom Metazoa; phylum Chordata; class Aves; order Nyctibiiformes; family Nyctibiidae; genus Nyctibius; species Nyctibius grandis. Next base: position 19,117,595 of record NC_090694.1, on the reverse strand, counting down.
TATAGACATCATCCCTAAAGGGATACCTGTTCCTTATGCTTCGCAGGAGTTGCTGCCAGAGAGTGAGGGGCTGTGCACCACTTGCAAGACCCCTATCAATACCCACTTCTCTAGCCATTGGTCCCAGCTGCTTGGCTTCTCTACCATCTAACTTGAGACCATTGGCTCCATTATCCCAGCAACAGAGCAGCCAAGTAACAAGCTGCTTGCCTTCATGATGGCTGTAATCTCTATGTATGTCTCGCTGCTCACTCAGGGATAGGGATCGAGTGGTTGCCTCTGGCTCATCCTCCTTTGATGTCCCTGGTAGGCCATCACAACCTGCTCTTTTTCTGGTTTTCATCTTCTGTACAGGGGCAACTGATACCAGCACTGGTTGAGTCCCTAGGTTAGCTGCATCACCCATCACTGGGGGCTGATTAGCTGCAGCCCTTGTTGCCAAGGTCTGGGTAATCGCAGCAAGTGCTTCCTGGAGTTGGGTAATCACAGTGCCTAGTGCAGAGATCTGAATAGCCTCTGGGGTAGCCAGGATGTCTGCTGTAGGGACTGGCAGGGTCTGAGTATCTGCAATTCCAGTCATGGGTTCTGGGGCAGCTGTGATATCTGCCATAGGGGATGGAGCTGCTGTGGTGCCTGGTGTAGGGGCTGGGGCTGCTGCAGGGCCTGTTACAGTGGTTGTAGCAGCTGTGCTGTATGCACACTTATACTCATGTTTTACTCTAAGCGAGAGCAAGAACTGAAAGACATTCAAAAGGCCTGACAATATGAGCATGGTGGTCAAAATATCCCACGGGTATTCAAAATTCTTAAAAGCCACTAAGATCAGCCTCAAGGGAAAAGGGAAGTACCCTTCACCCACTCCCATTCCATAGAAATCAGAAATGGGCACAGTTACAAAAGAAGTTATAATACTATAAACTAATACTAAACAACATAGCAGAGAGATACCTCTAAATCCATACCCAGAAGTGATAAACCACACAAAACCACTAACAAACAAAAAACAACCCCACCTTTTTCTACCAAGCCCTCCCTTTTATAGTGAACTTGATTGTTAATGATATAGAATACACCTGTGGGCCAGCCTGGGTCAGCTGCCCTGCATTTAACTGCTAAGGACCTTGATCACCATGGCTGCCCACAAAATCCCAATAAAAGCAGGACTGTATGGAAGAATAGCATGCAATGTTACCAAGGTAATAATTTTCTGAAAAACCAAGTGCCTGAATGCAAATAGAATGTATAATGTGTCTTTGAAGATTTTTTTTTGCTTTAAAGTTATTCAATGCTTAGCCTGGAGGAAACCTATTTTTTCATTTTTATAAAACTCATGGATATTTTACAGAAGCAGGATGTGAATTTTTTTTTTTGTTTGAAAGAAGAGATGAAAGTCTTTCAATTTTCATGACACAAGGCCTTTTTTGTGTTTCCTTTACAATGTTCACAGGGGATTGCTAATGTAAAAAACTTGACATGTGAGTAGACGTTTAGTCTGGTTTACCTGCTCCTGAACTGGCAAGGCAGCCTCTAGCAACTCTGCCAGGGGCACAGCAAGGCTGAGTCCAGCCAGGGATGCTCAGGAGTCCTGGGGCAGAAATCAAGACTCTGGCTCTCTCTGTTGAGATGAACTAGGGAGAGAAAGGTGAAGTCCAACTGACTTTATGAAGGCTTTCCTAGAAATTCAGATAGCTGCAGCTATCTTGTGTAGCAGGTGTTTACTGTAGGTCTTGTTTGGTAATGCTAGTGGCATCAAACCTCTGTGTCGTAATGGCCAAATTTAAAAAGAGTTGCATGTCTTCATAATATTGCCGTTAGTGTCTTGCTAGCTTTTCAATAGCTTTATGGAATAAAGAAATGGCTCTGGGCAGGAGTCTATCTGGGTGCTGATACAAAAATCGGAGATCTCCAAACCCCCTTGCTTTCTAACTTTCCTCACCGAAGTGGGAAGCTAGGTGCGGCTGGGTAAGGAGTCCGAAAGAAAACTCAATAACACTAGTGTGTTATTAAGCAGGCGTTCTTTATTGCAGCACTGGGGATTATCCACCATGAGTGCTCCGCCGATTTTGCAAATTTTCAGAGACTATATACCATAAAGTTATACATAGTCATAGAATTTCTGAGAACTCATTTACATATTCATGAGATTTTCTGGAACTCATTAATATATGTAAATGTCCGTTCCGCATGCGCAGTCGTTTTCTCTGGTGGTCGTCAGGGGTCTTCAGATGAAGGCTGGTAGTCTTTCTCACTGTGTTCGCTGACTGACCCCTGCCTCTGCGCAAACTCAGTCCGGGGATCACATAGGCCACGTAGGCCGTGTCCTTTGAGGCAGCTGTTGCAACTCCCTTATCTTTAGGTTTCTGTGCCTCTGCTTTCCCAAGGCCGAGTTGTCTGAAGTGAAATACAGCCATCGTAATTATAAAGGCTCCCCTTTGTTTATTTATATAACTAGGTTAGTCGAGTGTCTAAGGTATTTACATCATCCTCCTTGTTCTTGGGGCCCCAACCGTTTCAGTGCAAGAGTGCACACTGTGTGTTGGGAGTAGGAAGGGGTTTTAATGTAAGGTCCATCTGCCTTATCTCATCTGCACAAATGTTGTGAAATGTTTTGTTCAACTTAAGTAAAACTCTTCTCCACTTCCTGCCTTTAAAATTCAAATCATGACATCTGTGAAAAAATAACTTGTTTTTTTTTTGTTACTGTTTTAACTATAATTCTTGTATACAGCACACTTTGGCTGTTGAAAGGTCAGTTGAGTTGCCCTAAATGAAAAGCTGTGGCTTTTATCTGTGGAAATATATGAAAAAGTCTTATAATGCAGTCACATTTCTAAATTGTTTCTGAATGTTATTACTAAAAGTACCTTTCTTTGCTGTATTTGCATATGTTTCTATACTAAATGACATTTCTGAATGTTGTTACTGTCTTCAGTATAGGGCTTGTTCTTTTGCTAGGTTTCCTCTTAGGTGTTCTACGGAGCATTCTTATACTAAATGGGTTCAAACCACTAATAAAGTCCATTAGACAAATTCAGAATTTAAAAAAAAAGTTTTAACTGGACAACATTAAGTCAGGAAATGCTGAGGCTCCAACAGCAATATTAACTTGGCTGCAATATGCATCCTGTAAGCTCTTTTATGGCATACACCTCATAATGTCAACAGGAATAAGCATGTAGATTAATATATGCAGAGAGAGAGTAGAAAAGAGTATTTTTCTGAATTGGACCCACTTGTCCACGTGGCATTTGGCTATTGCGTAGAGCCAAGGAAAGCCTGGCACTCCCTTACACCGTGCTGGGCAGTGCATCCAGTACCAACTCAGACATACCTGATTGCTGATGGAGTGAAAATAACAGCAGTGAATGAGTAATTCGGGTTTTGTTTCTGTCAAAACAATACCATTGTAATGAACTGCATTTTGTTCCTTAAGGTCTGTGAGTTGTACTATGTATGGTCCTTAAGCATTCCCTGTTTCGTTATTCGCAGCTGGCATGTTTGGCCCTGCTGAGGCTGCTGGGGTTGTAATGAAGTGCAGTGGCTTCACTTTGGTGAGTCTCAGCTTTCTACTGGTATTACCTGTGCATTACAATAACAGCTCTCCTGGCTAATATAATAAATAAATGCAACAAATGATGCTGAAATTATGCCCCAAAAGGCTCTATGGAACTGCTCAGAGACAAAGTTTAGTCTTTAAGCAGCGAGGTATTTATTTCAGGCAACGTTGGGGAACTCCTGGCTCGTGCCAGACAAAAGAGTTCCAAAGCAGTCAGTGAAAATCAGACTATTTATACAATTTGCATAAGAGATTACAACATCTTTACATGCATATTCATATTATTGCAACATCTAATTATAATATTCCTAGAAGGTGGAGTTAAGGCGGAGTTATAGGCGTGGTCTTCAATTTGGGGAGATTTTGAGGGGTCGTTCCGTTCTTCAGCTTCGTGAACCCAGTGTCCTTTCATCATTATCTTCATAAACTCTTGATCTTTCCCTAATTTGGATGGTTTCCCTATGCATTTGGCAAGGATTCCTAGTGTCTTGGCAAGAATACCTGATTTCTTGGCTCATCCTTTTTCTTATCTCCCCTTTTGATATATGCTAGTATTTTTCAGTTCTCTCTGTTCCTGCTTCATGTCATAGCGTCCTTGGCCATATTATAGCGTCCTGTTCCTCAGTGAATCACTACCTCCGCTGTTAACACCAAACTCTACAAGTTGTGGGTTTTTTTTTGTTTGTTTTTTTTGTTTGTTTGTTTTTTTTTCTTAAAGCCCATATCCAAACCTCAACTCTCTGGTTCCTGTATTGCTACACTGTATTCGCTTTCTTGGCTTCATTTCCCCCCTTTTCTTAAAACTTACGAATTCTTTCGTCAAGTTCTAATTCTAGAGGGCGTTGGTACGCCTGTACCATTCCCAGATTATTTGGGTTCTCTTGATTATAGACTTTAATTTGTACCACAGGCATATATTCAAGAGAGTTAACAAGAGCATGGTTATGGTTATAATTAATATTGGGTGTATCAGGTAGTGAAAAACTTGTGCCGCTGTTGGGGAATATCCTGTGAAGATATCCCACCAGTGATGCTGATCTACTTGTGCAACTTTTGTTAGGATATTCTTTATACCTTCTGAGTTATGTTCTACCTGCCAAAGCATATGTTGAGCTGTTTGGTTCACCTCCTGAACTAACTTCTCCACTTCAGGATGCACGAGCATTGCCTTGAGAAGCTTAGTATCCATACCTATCTGTAGCTTTGGTATCTCATGATATAAAGTATATCCAGCTTCGATTAACTGCTGGGTAGTTATGGGAGTGGTATAGTCAAAGTCACAGCCTATAATTGTAGTGAAATTACATACACAAAGGTTAGTATCATTAGTCATTTCGTGACAATTATCTATAATAACATCCTTGTAAGCAGTTCTAATACAAGCGCATCCATTTCCTATATAAAATACTTGTGACCGGGTTCTATTGTGTGGAAGCACTTCAAAGGTACATGTGCTGTCTTCAGCTAAGCATATTGTCAGTGTTAGTCTGTTTGTTTTTCCCACTAGGGCATCAAGTTCTCGACACCCTATTTGAATTTGGTCTCCCTTTTGTGCTTCGAAAGAGTTTTTGCTATCCCATTCATCTATCGTATAAGGTTGATTATTATGTAAAACATAAATCTCAAATTCTGGGTGAGGGGCAGAGGTTGGTAGTGCACGTGCACTAGACCACGGTCCTCCTGGAATAGGGTCTTGGGATAATACAATACTTATCAGAAGTCCAATGGTCAGCGCTGAAAGGGTTTGAGAGGGAGCTGAATTCATGATGTCGGGTCTTCTTGCTTATCTTTTGGAGCTTTCTTGACTCGAGAATAGTGAATTCATGTAGGCCGCTCCTTGATCCGAATCGCGGTGAAGGTGGTCAGCAGCACTTGGAAGGGTCCCTCCCACTTTTCTTGCAGGGGTTTTTCTAAAAGATTCTTAACATACACCCAATCACTGGGATTAAACGGATGTAGTTTACAGTTAGGTTGTTTGGTCTGATGTTTTATTACTACTGTGGCATTTTTATCAAAATGTTTTCCTACTGCAATTACATAATCATATATATATTGATTACCTATTTGGTCTATAGCATCGCTATTTACAATTCGCATAGCATAAAGTCTACCATACAGGATTTCAAACAGGCTCAACTTTTCTTTTGATCGAGGTTTGACCCTCAATCTAATCAGAGCAATAGGCAAAGCTTGATACCATTGTAAACTAGTTTCTTGGCATATTTTCGCAATTTGTTGTTTGATAAGATGATTCATCTTTTCTACTTGCCCACTGGCTTGTGGTCTGTAGGGCGTATGCAACTGCCATTTAATCTGCAATGCTTTGCTTATTGCTCTCACGACCTTTGCACAAAAATGTGAACCTCTATCTGAAGAGATACTTTTTGGTACCCCAAACTGTGGTATGATTTCATTTAACAAAACTTTAGTTACCTCCCTCTCTTTGTTTGTCCTGCAGGGGAATGCTTCAGGCCACCCAGAAAATGTGTCAGTTAGTACTAACAAATATCGATACCCCCCTTTTCTTGGGAGTTCAGAGAAGTCAATTTGCCATACTTCACCTGGAAATTTGCCTCGATTTATTGCTCCTTGGTGTATTTTGGTTCCGGTATTTGGATTATTCTTCAGGCATCGTTCGCATTGGGATGTGATTTGCTTTACGGTAGTGAATAATTTTGGTCCTGTTATTCTAGCTTGCAAATACTGATAAAGTGGATCCAAACTCCAATGAGCCTTTTCATGTTCTGTTTTTACAAATTGCCAAATTAACTTCCCTGGTATTATTAGCTGTCCCGTTTCTAATTGACCCCATCCATTGTCTAACAATTTGCCTTTGTTCCTTTGAATCCACCTATGATCTGATTCCTGATAGTCTGGTTGAAAATTAGTGTCTAGTTCCCCTGGTACTAAAGCTGTTATATTCACTTCTTCGGTCCTTATAGCAGCTAATTTAGCCTCTGCATCCGCTTTCCTATTTCCAGAATAGTGTTACCTTTCAGGTGTCCCTTGCAATGCATTATGGCCACTTATGGTGGGAGTTGGACTGCTTCTAACAATCGTAGAATTTCTTCTGCATGCTTGACAGTTTTCCCTTGAGCAGTTAGCAGTCCTCTTTCTTTCCAAATTGCTCCATGAGCGTGTACGACTGAGAAGGCATACTTAGAATCTGTCCAAATATTAATTCGTATGCCCTCTGCCAATTCCAAAGCTCGGGTAAGAGCGATCAGTTCTGCCTTTTGGGCTGAGGTCCCTGCGGGTAAAGGATTTGATTCAATTACCTCCTCCGTTGTGGTTACCGCATAGCCTGCCATCCTTACTCCTTGCTTCACGAAGCTGTTGCCGTCGGAGAACCAGTTGTCCGCATCTTCAAATGGTTCTTCTTTGAGGTCCGGGCGGCTGGAGTAGACTGCTTCGATAGTTTCCAGGCAGTCGTGTTCAATTGGTTCTGCTGACACTCTTCCCTCTAGAAATGAGGCGTTTCTGGTCTAGGCATTTGGCAGATGGCTTCTTTTCTTGCTGTTCCTAAGGATCGTTGTCCTCTGGAAATTTCGTATTCCAGGTATACTATTTCTTTTTGCACCAGCTGTGCTTTCTGTTGAGAGACTCGATATCCGCTTAGACCCAGGAAATTTAACAGAGAAATAGTCCATCTAACACACTCCTCTTCTGTCTCAGTTGCTATTAGTAGATCATCTACGTATTGTAGAAGAGTACCATCTCCCTGTGGCCTTTCCCATTGTTCTAATTCCTTGGCTAGTTGGTTCCAAAAAATTGTTGGACTATTTTTATAGCCCTGAGGTAACACTGTCCAGGTTAATTGAGTCTTTCTCCCTTTGCTCACAGATTCCCATTCGAAGGCAAAAATCTTTTGGCTTTCTGGGGCTAAGGGAAGGCAGAAAATGCATCTTTTAGATCTAATACTGTAAACCAAATTAAATTGTCTTTTAATTTAGTTAGGAGTGTATAAGGGTTGGTTACCACCGGATGTAGTGTTTTTGTTATTGCATTCACAGTTCTTAAATCTTGAACTAGCCTGTAAGTCCCATTTGGTTTCTTAACTGGCAAGATTGGTGTATTATAGTCTGATTCGCACTCTATTAATAACCCTAATTCTAAAAATTTCTGAATTATTGGTTCGATTCCTTTTCTATCTTCTAACCTCAGTGGGTATTGTTTTCTCACTACTGGTCTTGCTCCAGGTATAAGTTCAATAGTGATAGGTGTTGCCTGTTTTGATTTCCCAGGTACGTCAGTAGCCCATACCAATGGGTATACTTCGCCCATGATTCGCTTGATATTATGACTCTCGGGTTTTGGTTCTACGCAACTGATCGTCAAGCTTAAAGCCGTGATCAGTTGTTCTTCATTTACCTGGAATTCAAGTTTGTCTTTGTTGAATTTTATTATAGCTCCTAAATTTTCTAATAAATCTCTTCCCAGAAGTGGTCTACAAGCATCAGGCAGGTAGAGAAATTTATGAATTACTACACTTTACCCAATTTTGAATTCTAATGGTTTCAAAAGAAAGCTTTCTCAACCTGTCCAGCTGCTTCCACAATGTTAACATTTTGTTTGCTTATTGGTAATAAGGTCTGATTCAATACTGAAAATGTGGCACCTGTATCTACTAGAAATTCTACAGGTTTTTTTTCCTTTCCCTAGCTGCATTTTTATCAAGGGTTCTGCTAGGGAAGATTCCCCTCGTTCCAGTCAGTCACCTCCTGTGTCAGTAACCATTATCGATTTCAGTTTGAGACAATCCTTTTTCCAATGCCCCATCTGTTTACAATACACACACTGATCTTTTCGGGAGGGGTGTATTTCCCCTCGGTGGGGCACTTGCACTTCGTCTCACAGCATTAGTGTTATTTCCCGGTAAGTTCCAGAGGGTCTCTGGCCCCCTGCGCTGCACAGAGCAGCCGCTGCAGCACCGGCAGCCGCTGCGCCCTCACTCTCCCTCCGAGTCTCCCTATTCCGATACGCCTGCCATGCAGTCTCTAGCATCCTCTCTAAATCTCTCGCATCCATTCCTTGCACTTTCTGTAGCTTTCTCCTAATATCATCTGCCAATTGTCCCAAAAACAGAGATCCACTATTCCCGGCAGAATTCCAGCCAGAATTAGAGTCTGCACCTGGGTTCTGACCGCTTTCACAAACACCACATCCAACATTGCATCCACATCCTCCCAGTCAGGATCCTGGGTTTTCACAATTAGTTCAATCCTTTAGCAACCTTTTCAGGATCATCCCGTAATGCAAAGAACAAATTCACATATGGCATCTCATCCCACTTTCCCTCTCGTCTACAGAACAACATTAATTGCGGTATTGTGTTATAGCTTATACTCCCGTTCTTAGGCCATTTCTCCTGATCATCTAGGATATACAGAAAACGTCACTTTTACCCAAACTGGCCCCTCCGGTCCTACTGCTTGTCTGAGAGGGGCTTGTATATTAGCATTTCTCTGCCTAGTCCTATCTGCCACTGGACTGAAACCTGCTTCACCATCGGTACTATCCAAATCACTCTGTCCATTATCCCTTCTATCCCTTCTTGGTCCAACTAACATTTGAACATCTTCCATATTCTCCTCCTCCTCTCTTTTCTCCTTATACTTGTTGCACCGCCTGCCGATGCTGCACGCTGAACAACAACGCTTAGGCACTTTCTTTTTCCCTGCCTCTAACGCCAATACCTCACCTTCGCTTACAATCAAACCACATTCCTTACACACATCATAATCGTCCCGTAATTCCCCGCAGCATCTCCTTCTCTATCCCCTCCTCTAATCTTTCATTCTGTGCACCAACCTTTAAACACTTTTGTACAATGCTACAAGCCAAACAACATCCTTTTAACCTCCCATTTTTCCTTTTTTTTTTTTTTTTTTTTTCCCATCACCAGGACCATAGGGTCCTGGAGTGCTAAATTAATTCCACATTCCTTTTGTCACCCTTTACTCTGGGTGATTCCAGAGAGTAAAGAACTGTCACGGTTTAAAGCTGGGCCGGCTATTAAACCTGCGGCAGACGCTCTCTGTTAACCCTCCCCCCGCCCCCACCCGAAGGGAAAGGGAAAGGAAAAGGGAAAAGGGAGAGAGACTTACGGGTTGGAAAGTTAAAACAGTTTTAATAAACCTATAATAATGAAAAAGAGTATAATAATAATATTGGAATAATCAAATATATACAAATATATATACAAAACCAAGATCGAGCTCTCCCGATGTCGGCAACGTCACCACCGGCACTGCAGGGCAGGCTCCGGGAAGGCCCAGGCTGGGCCTAGCGACGGTCGAGAGCTGGATTCAGGGATGCACGGATCGGGATCGGGGGCAGCAGGAAAACAGACGGAGTCCTCCTTGGACACCGGCCATAGCAGAAAGAGAGCGAGACCCTCGTGATCCCCCCGCTTTATACTGAGAATGACGTGTATGGGATGGAATACCCTCGTTGGTCAATTTTGGGTCACCTGCCCTGTCTGCTCCCCCCTGCAGCTGCGACCCCCCTTCGGCTCTTCACTCATAAGCAGTGAGGAATTTAGCAGTGACCTTGGTTTCTCTAAGACTAAGTACAGCAAGAGCCTTTCTGCACAACATCCCTACCGGTGCCTCAGCGATAACTACAAACTTCGAGCGTTATCAGTCCTGGAAGCGGACACTGTCTGCAAAACATGTAGTTAGTTTCAGAAAGTGCAGTTACTTAGAGGAGACTTAGCTGAAAGTAAAAATCACTGAAAGGAAAATCGGCCTGGTTTAGGCCAAACCAGGACAAGAACATATCTGCATAACCCACTTCATCCCATTTTCTTTCCCTTCTTAAAAATAACGTAAGTTGTCAACTGTCAGATGTCGCTGCGAACTATAAAATACATCTTTTACAGAAAATGCAGTCAAGATGTTATGAATACCTGTCTGTGAGTGTGATAGCTGGTAAGGTATTATTCACTTCTTCTATATTGCAATCTCTCCCCATACAAAATTTTAAACATATTACAAAACGACACACAGCAAACAAGGAAGCGAAAGCGAGCTGAATTACCCAGAGCAAAGTGCTATCTCACTGTTGAATAACTCAAAGTTTCACATAAAACACAAACAATACGGGCTCGTCTCACAGTTTTAACGTACAGAGACTGGATTCTACAATCGTTATCTCTACCGCATTCCAAAGATTCCTCAGTAAAAAACGAGGCTTTCCTGGGTCCTAAAGACCCTTTGTCTTAAATCAAATACAGAAAAGCAAATACAAATATTAACACAGAGCAAAGCGCCTTTTACACTGAAGTGGTGGGACTCCAACCCACGGTTCGCAGGACTCTAACCTGCTTAGATGGGGGACTCCAACCCCCTTAGGGGACTAATGCAGAGGCGTCCCCTCCTGCTTCCCCGGGCAACCGTGTCCGGTCCCCACTTTCTCTTTACCTCATGAGTTTAAACATAAAAATATATAAATACCTCTGAATGTAGCAGAAGGTCCTTGTCCACCGGCATGTGAAGCCGAGGGGTTGGGGAGACTTTGCCGACAGAAGATCAGTCGGGGGGGCCCCACAAGTGTCCCCAGGCCCCCCGGATTACAGCACAGCGGAGCAGGAGCCTCCTGCCTGGCTCGCCAAAAATGATGCCGAAATTATGCCCCAAAAGGCTCTACGGAACTGCTCAGAGACAAAGTTTAGTCTTTAAGCAGCGAGGTATTTATTTCAGGCAACGTTGGGGAACTCCTGGCTCGTGCCAGACAAAAGAGTTCCAAAGCAGTCAGTGAAAATCAGACTATTTATACAATTTGCATAAGAGATTACAACATCTTTACATGCATATTCATATTATTGCAACATCTAATTATAATATTCATAGAAGGCGGAGTTAAGGCAGAGTTATAGGCGTGGTCTTCAATTTGGGGAGATTTTGAGGGGTCGTTCCGTTCTTCAGCTTCGTGAACCCAGTGTCCTTTCATCATCATCTTCATAAACTCTTGATCTTTCCCTAATTTGGATGGTTTCCCTATGCATTTGGCAAGGATTCCTAGTGTCTTGGCAAGAATACCTGATTTCTTGGCTCATCCTTTTTCTTATCTCCCCTTTTGATATATGCTAGTATTTTTCAGTTCTCTCTGTTCCTGCTTCATGTCATAGCGTCCTTGGCCATATTATAGCGTCCTGTTCCTCAGTGAATCACTACCTCCGCTGTTAACACCAAACTCTACAAGTTGTGGGTTTTTTTTGGTTTTTTTTTTTTTTTTTCTTAAAGCCCACATCCAAACCTCAACTCTCTGGTTCCTGTATTGCTACACTGTATTCGCTTTCCTGGCTTCACAAACAAATGGGTGGCACCACTCCAAAACACAGTTATTCCAGCTGTTGTGCTGTTGCTGCTGTCAGGTGCTGTTGCTGTGGGGAGCTGGGTGTGATGGGCTTGCCTTGGCCCATAGCCTTGTCTTTCGGTCCACGTCCACATGCTCATCAAAGGATTTAAACCTCTGTACAGTGAGTAGTCTTAAGTGCGGTGAATCACAGCTTCTGGATAACTAGAATGGAAAGGACCTGCTGGGTCACCTAGCCCTCTGCTTTGCTTTCAGAAGGATCCTTCCTAATTAAAGCACGACTGATGATTGCAAGATGTGTGAAAGTGTATTTACTAATGTGGCTGTAAATGTCTCAGCTGTGGGGTGGTTATTCACTGCTCTTTTATAATGCAAATGTTTGTGGTTATGTTTGCATTGATCATACAGGCAGTGCACACAAATTTAATTTCTTGGCATATTTAGGCTTATTTTTTTCTCCTTCCTGCTCTATCTGTTCCACTATAAACTACGTAATAGAAATTGCTTGATGTTTAATTGCCTGTCACTCAAGTGCCATTTTACCATATAGAGATATATCAATTAAAATATTCTTTCTCTTCCAATTAATTTTGATTCTTGGGGATGAGATATTAGTATTTGTCTGGAGAACATTCCACTAAATCATTTGGTACTTTATACATTTATTTACTTTTAAATGTATTCTAAGTGAAAGGTAATGTAGTTATAACTGAAGAAAAGAGCGTTCATTGTCAGAGCTGTGTGGCTGACTGTGGTGCTCCTGGCGTGGATGCAGCTTGAGTGCTCCAGTCAGATGGATGTGAAATCACCAGTTGTATACCGCCAAAGAGGCGACAACTGCCCTCTTGTAATGTGCATCTTGTAGTGTGAGGTAGGGAAAGGTTTAGATATTGCAGTTGCAATTTTCCCCAATTAACTATTTCTTGAAGTTTGATTGTTAGTTCTAAGCCCCATATCTCCTACATGGTTCTTTCATGTATGTGGGCAAGCATCAAAAATGGTAGCTCAGCTTGAGAAACACGTGGAAACTCTTTAGAATTGATATTTCTTGTTTGGAGTCTAATCTCCAAACTAATACGATAGTGGCTTTTCAGTGTATGCAGAGACTCTGGAAAAATGGAGTCTGTGAGTAGGAAGACTTGCCTTGAAACAGCCTGCTTTGTGATTAATGATTTTATCTGTAGCCTTTTAATATCTCCTGTAGATGGATGATAGCTCAGAGATAATCACTCTGATGGGATGCAGGAAACGTTACTGGTTGGAAGATATCACATGGCATCTTTTAATATCTCTCATCAATGTTCATTGGGGATAATCCTACCTCAGGGTAGGGGACGGCCTTAAATCTGATGGAGCTCGGATTAGATGCCAACTGATTTAGGTACCTAATCTATAGTGAGTAAAACTATTAGTTTGGCTCTTGTAAGTACACAAAGAAATACAGAAAAAAGTTGGGAGACTTTTTGAACTTTATGTACTATTTGATAGTCAAGACAGTGGATATTATTTTAGCTACTGGCAATGATACCACCATGGGCTCATACTCATAGGACTATGCCTGGCTTCATTGATTTCTGTTGTGGGTGGAAGGGAGGAGAGCACTGCAGCTTGTTCTAAAAACTACTGGAAGCTGCTAAGACCAATTACATTATTTTTTTAATTGTTAGTTGAAACATTAACTCAAGGAAGGCTGGAAACGCAACAGAAATGACTGTTAGTCTGTCAAAACTGAATTCAAGCTCTTCTATGGAAGACCTAATATTAAAAAAACACGTGGTTTCATTTTGATCTGCAATTGCCTGGAGTTTGCCTGGCTGCACAGACTGCAGAAAGTGGTTGGTACGTCAAGTCCATTGCGTAAGCTGTGAGTGTCAATGCTTGTGTAGGTTGTGTTAAGTGTCAACATCCCTTATTTGTGGAAAAAATGATCCATTGGGGCCCATTTCTGCTCGAGCCAGAGCAAACCTGGAACAAAGAGCCTATGGCTCCTACAGTCATCTTTTTCTTTCAGCTCCCACTTCTATTTATTTTATGAAGCTGCTGGCACTGCAGGGAGGGTTCACTATTCCTCTGCTGCAGACATAAACTTTCTGTTTGCTGGGAGGTGCAGCTGCAACCTGTATTTGGCAGTTTATATTGAGGGGCAAACTACAATTCCAGTTGAAATGAGGCACTGTTTTTTCTTAAATAAGAACTTGCTTAAATGGAATAAGGCTAAAAACCAAGTAAGAGTCTTTATGGAAGAGCTTCCAGTTTATACATGGCCCAGTGGGGGTGTGCACAAACTTGCCAGTGTTTGGGAGAGGTGACCCTTCACAATGGCATCCCTGTCTCCTTCATGAAGCTGCCCTGGAAAGAGCAGGTTCTCAGTTCCCCTTAAATCTGACCAAATTTTGAAGCGAGGGTAAGAAAAGTGATCTAGCTTGCGTTGACACAAAGTGAATGTAGATTTTTCCAAGACCCATTTGTTTCAATGAAGAATGTATAGGGATAGTCTGATCTGGTATTTCTGGAAAGGTATGTAAAAGTATTCGGGACAATAAGCAGCTGCTTCTTCTGGCTGCTGGCATGCTTTCTTCTGGCTACCTGGTAGGTCAGGTATAAGCTGCTGCTCAGTCTGGGCCACCATCTGAAGTGATGTCCTAAAGGACTTGTGTGTCCATAGGTGATGGGCACGAGCCTGGAAGAATGAACCCTCTCTTTGTGCTAGTAGTCCTCTTGCTACATAGTGCTGTGCATTACAGGAGCCCAAATTGGTATCCAAAATATGAGTTTAAAGGTGGTCTCAGGAGCTCTACCTGCCTTTTATTTTTCCTAATCGCTTTGGTATTTGTAATCCCCCCTTACTCTCCTGTTGCTATGAAGAAAAGCAAAACAGGCAGGAGACACCAATTATGTGCTTGAGAAACAATGAAAGTTTATGGTATTGGAAATGCTGCCAAAACATGAAAAGGAAAGGGAAAGGATGAATATGGGGAAAAAAATATATATTTTTCCATTTCTTTCATTGTGTGTATCAGTAATGGATAGAAAATTACTTCAGACAAAGCAGTGAATTTTGTTTGTCCTTATAAAAACACTGTATTTTTTTTTTAAAAGCTTCCCTTTAAGTATTATGGCCAAACTGTTAAAGAAAATTGGCAGAGTCCGGGTCTCTAGGTTTGCTGATTCTTTATTAAAGCAACTCAGAGTTGGACCACCACCGCAGTGAATGGTACCTGACTCAAATTCACTATCAGTTTATATAGAAACTAATAAGTAGTTACATCACAAACTTCTCACGAGCTTCTGTTAAAAAACCACTAACTATTTCAATTCCTCTTTCTTCCTTCATCAAGAGTCCACAAAAGTCCATTGTCAGGAGTCTACAAAAGTCCATTCTTTTGCTTAGCTGATCTTTATGTTCAGGTTCCGCTCCGACTCTGGTCGACACCCCATCCTTAATGTTCTTGCTGTGATCAGCGTCCCGTCTTGATCCAGGTTGACCAGAGTCTGGTTTCCACTGCCAGCATCTCCTAAGTATTAACCTAAAATAGCTAAAGTCTATTTAGAACTTTATTTCTATTAATGCTTATTTCTAAGTATCCTATATTTCTTTTAAAGTAAAGAAAAGGTTAACCATACATCCCTTTTACTAAAATCATCAGAAGGTAATACTTCTATAGGCCTACTCCCGCTTAGCTACTCATTAAGCTTTGATTGTTAGGAACAAACTAAAATACTTCATCCTTCCTCAGGTTCCTTGCGGACATGAGAATGATGGATCCAGGTTTCTCTCCCTGCAACTTTGACAGCATAAAAAGTTGTTAAAAGTATAACATAGGGTCCTTCCCATTTTGGCTCAAATCTATTTTTCCTTTTGAAGTTTTTCACCAATACTTTGTCTCCTGGTTGAATACTATGTACTTGTATCTCAGGAGATCCACCTTGATACCAATAGGCATGCTTTCGCATTTCAAAGAAAGAATTTTGCAAATACAGTATATATTGTGTCACTCGTTCATCTCCATCCAATAAACTTGTTTTTGCTGGCAAATAAGTGCCTGGAACAGCCAAAACTCACCCAAACAATATTTCTGTTGGTGATAACCCAACAGGTTGTCTGGGTGTGTTCCGAATGTCCCATAGAACCAAATTCAAAGCCTCTGGCCATTTCAATCTAGTTGTTTTACACACTTTAACAATCTTTTCCTTTATGGTCCTATTCATTCTTTCTACCTGTCCAGAGGACTCAGGATGATAAGGGTGTATGTAACTTCCCTGGGACTCCTAAAGCATTGTAAACTTGTAACAGAATCGCTGCTGAAAAATGAGCTTCTCTATCTGAATCAATTACTTCAGGAACTCCATATCGGGGTATTAATTCTTTTAGCAAAGCTTTAACTACAGTTTTTGAATCATTCTTTCTTGCTGGGAAAGTTTCTACCTATCCTGATAATTGATCTACAATCACTAACAAGTATGAATACCCCATTGCCTTTGGCATTTCAGCATAATCAATTTGTAATCTTTGAAAAAGAAACACCACGGGCGGTCTTTTACCTTGAGGTGGTCGAATCTTAGTTGTAGCATATTGTCGGTAAAGTTTACAGCTTTCAGTAAGTCTTTTCACCACAGAGTAGATTCCAGGTGCAGCCCACAGCCATTGAATTCTCAGTGTAAGTCCTTCAGGTCCCCCATGGCATTTTTCATGAAACCACCAAACAAGAGGTAGTAAATACCTTTTTGGGAGTAGGGGCTTGTTGTCTAAGGTCCGTTGTCCACCTCGTTGTTCCGCTCCAAGTCGTCTCCAAAATTCCATTTCTTCCTCTGAAAGAGCCTCGTACATCTCTTCTGCACTTGGAAGCCTGTCAAGTTTCTCTGGTACACACAAAGCTACCATAAGGTGAATTTGTTTGGCTGCAGCTTCCACAGCTTGATCAGTCAAGTGATTTCCTCGCGACAGTGCATCTTGGCGGTTCGTGTGAGCTTTTATATAAATTACTGCTATTTGTGCAGGTAACTGTATAGCTTCTAAAAGTTCACGTACCTCCTTTCCACGTGCAATGTTTTTTCCAGCTGAAGTCCAAAATCCTCTTTCTTTCCACAGGGTACCTGTAGCATGACAAACCCCAAAAGCATATTTTGAGTCAGTGTAAATATCAGCTCTTTGACCTTTTGCCAACTTTGCAGCCTCAGTAAGCGCTATGATTTCCGCACCTTGTGCCCCCACAGCAATAGGAAGAGGATTAGCTTTTAACACAGTTTTTTTTTTTTTGTTGTTACTGCAAAGCCAGTATACCTTTTTCTTCCTTCGTAAAAGGATGAGCTGTCTGTAAAAAGGTTGATGTCTGGGTCACTCAGGGGTTGGTCTTGAAGATTATTACGTGGCTTACTGGATACTGCTAATACCTGGGTACAGTCATGTTGTTTTTTTTCCCCCTTCAGTCGGCAAAGGTATTAAAGTGGCTGGATTCATATTGCATCTTTGAAGTGTGATGTTGTCAGACAAAAGTAAAACCAGTTCATATCTATGTGCCCGTTGTGGTGAAAGTGATTTTTCTGCATATTGTTTCAATAATATTTCAACTTCATGGGGTACGCATACAGTTAGGGGATGTCCTAGCACTATTGATCTACATTTTTCTACCATTTCTGCTGCCACAGCTACTGATTTTATACAAAATGGTGTTCCTTGTGTAACTGGATCTAATTGAGCAGAAAAATATGCTACTGGTCTTTCATGTGGTCCTAAAGTTTGGACTAACGCTCCTCTAGCATTTCCCTTTCGCTCATCACAATATAATTTGAAAGGTTTACTATAATCTGGTAAACCTAAAGCCGGTGCTTGCATTAAGGCATTTTTCAGAGTTGTAAAAGTTTTTTGTCTCTCCGGACCTCATTTGATTGGTTCAATTTTCTCATTTCGTGTGGCAGCATGCAAGGATTTTGCCAATTCACTGAAATTTGGTATCCAAGGGTGACAAAATCCTACTTGTCCTAAAACCCCCCAAATTTGTTTCTTTGTTACAGGCCTAGGTTATTCTTGGATTATCTTAATTCGCTCCGGATCTCTCTCTCTTGTACCTGGACTTAATATAAATTCAAGGTACTTCACTTTTTGTTGGCAGAACTGCAGTTTTGATGGAGATGCTCAGTGATCTTTTGCAACCAACTTATTACACAAATATCGAGTGTCTGTAACACAATCCTTCCTTGAATGATATACTAACAATAAATCATCTACATATTGTATTAATTCAGACTTGCATGGAAAAAACAAATCAGCCAAATCTCCTTTCAAAATTTGGGAGAATATTGTTGGTGAGCTTGTAAATCCCTGGGGTAACCAAGTCCAGGTTAATTGCTTCCCTTGCCAAGTGAAGGCAAATATGTGCTGGCTTTCCTCAGCCACAGGTATGCTAAAGAAAGCGCCAGTCAAATCCAATACAGTGTAAAATTTTCCCCAAATAGGTATTTGAGTAACAATCAAATTTGGATCAGGTACAACTGGATGGGGAACAATTAAATTCATTTACTGCTCTTAAATCTTGTACAAATCTATATTCTGGATCCCCATCTTTATCAAATCAGTGTTTACTAACCGGGAATATGGGTGTATTAAAAGAACTTTGACATTCTTTTAAAATCCCTTTTTCCAAGAATGATTTTATTTGTTTTCCAGTACTTGGGATGGCTTCTGCCACAATTGGGTATTGCCTAATAGAAGGGGGAGTCCCTCCTTTTTTTTTAATCACTACTGGTTCTGCAGATTTTAACAGTCCAATATCATCTCTGGAGAGACTCCATAATTTGTTAGGTACATTCTTTAATTCTTTTGGGATTTTAAGCTCACCTTCTTGAATTCCTACAGTTTGCATTCTCATTATTATTAATCGAATTCCTTTGGGAGTTAAAGCTATGCGTGTTCCCAATTCTTGCAATAAATCTCTCCCAAATAGTGAAATAGGAGAAGTTGGCGAAATGACAAATAGACCCCATATCAAATGATCATCAAAAACAACAGGAAGAGGAAGGGAAAGTGGTAACTTATCTTCACCCAAAACCCCAGTAACCTTTACAAACTCATCTGATAACTGTGACGCATGAAAATTTAACAATGATAAAGTTGCACCAGTGTCTATTAAGAACTTAATAGGAATGCCATTTACCTTGGCTGTGATAAATCCCTCATTATTTACCTTAATCCCAAAGTCTCGATCCATAAATTTCTCAGCGAGAATGTGGACTCTCCGGTCTTTCCGCTCCGTCTCTTCCACCGTTGTTAGAAGTTGGTCTCAGAGGACAATACCGCATGATGTGTCCTAAGTTAACACAGTAAAAACATTCAGGAGTATCAGTTCGAGAGGGAATGAATCTTTGTCTTCCTTGGTCTCCCCTTCCACAACCTCACAAAAAACCTCTTCCCCTGCCGCATTGGTAATTCTGAGTAATTGCGGCTACCAAAAGGTTGATATCTCTCACTCCTTTCTCTCTTTTCTCTGATCTTGTTTCTTTTGCTCTTCACTTTTCCCATCATATATAAAGGTGGCAATACTAAGAATCTTTGTGAGGCTTTCGCTTTGTCACCCTGGCATATGTTTCTTAAAATATTAATATCAGGTGCAGATTGATCCACAAATACACTGATTGCAAGGGGTTCCTGAAAATTGTCCCTTGTCATTCCTCCATATTTCAGGAGAGTAGCTTTTAATCAACTCCAGTAATCACTGGGATGTTCATCAGGTTTTTGCCTACATTCCATCACCTTTGTCCAATTAGTAATTTTTTTTTCGCCAGCTTGCCGAACAGCCTCCACCAGTTGCTGTAAGGCATCTCGTTGGAGTCTGGCACCATCCTCAGTGGCCAAATTCCAATTTGGGTTTTGATCGGACCAGGGCTGTAGCCCTTGAGCTTGACCTCTTTGTTCAATTTCCCGATCTTTTTGGAAGGTTTTTTTCTCTCTCTTCTGCTGTAAAGAGCTCTCTCGTGAGGGTCTTTACATCATTCTAATTTGGAGAATAATCAGTAAAAATGCCAGATAGCATCTGAGCACATTTTTCAGCATCCTCTCTGATGCGTGGCATTTTTGATTGCCAATTTACTAAATCTCCTTGTTTCTAAGGTTCATGTCTCACAACAGCTTGGACTGGTGGAACTTCTGGCGGAGCTCAAGGTCCAGCTCTAGGGTTTGGGATGTATTCCAGACTCATGGGATACATGCCAACTTCCTTGTCAGTGAAAGGATTCGATTCTTCCAGCACAGGTGCTGAGGGAATGGAAGGTTTCACTTGTTTAGGCTCCCTTTTGCCTTTCTTTTTATTTATCCAATATCAAATATACAAAAAATCAATATCTTGAGTCCCTTCATCCTTAAGAATTATCCTTAAAAATTTTAACTTATGTGCATCAAAGGTCCCTTTAGAGGGCCAGATGTCTCAAGATCCTCCACCTCAGACCCTAGTTAAAAATGGCCATTTCTTCTTGACACAGCAAAATAAATCTCTTTTTCCCACATGTCCCGGTCAACGGGATTTTATTCCAATTCTCCAAAACCTCAGCAAGGGGCGTCCCACTTTCAATGCTGGGTCCAACTCTCATTTTATTTTTCCTTAGTTTCCTGGGGTACCCAGTTTCCAAAGTTTTCCTCAGCAATTTTAAACACACAGGCTCCTAATTTCTGAGTATACCCACTCCCAAGACCACCAGGTGAACTCACCCTTGTTGCCGGCAATTCGGCGTTGGAGATGGGAATGCTCAGAGAATCGGAGCAGTGTCCTAGAGTCCCATCTGGGGTGCCAAATTCTGTTAAAGAAAATTGGCAGAGTCCGGGTCTCTAGGTTTGCTGATTCTTTATTAAAGCAACTCAGAGTTGGACCACCACCGCAGTGAATGGTACCTGACTCAAATTCACTATCAGTTTATATAGAAACTAATAAGTAGTTACATCACAAACTTCTCAAGAGCTTCTGTTAAAAAAACACTAACTATTTCAATTCCTCTTTCTTCCTTCATCAAGAGTCCACAAAAGTCCATTCTTTTCCATTGCTTAGCTGATCTTTATGTTCTGGTTCCGCTCCGACTCTGGTCGACACCCCATCCTTAATGTTCTTGCTGTGATCAGCATCCAGTCTTGATCCAGGTTGACCAGAGTCTGGTTTCCACTGCCAGCATCTCCTAAATATTAACCTAAAATAGCTAAAGTCTATTTAGAACTTTATTTCTATTAATGCTTATTTCTAAGTATCCTATATTTCTTTTAAAGTAAAGAAAAGGTTAACCATACATCCCTTTTACTAAAATCATCAGAAGGTAATACTTCTATAGGCCTACTCCCGCTTAGCTACTCATTAAGCTTTGATTGATGATTTGTTCAGTCATAGGTCAGGATTACACAAGGAGCTTTGAGAACAATATTCATGGATTGTGAAAGCCCACCTGTGTTTATCAGATTGACTTATATTTATTATTCTATTCTTAATTCATGAGAACTTCTATAACAATTTATGTGAAAATTTCTACAACACAAACTCATTTCACAGCTAGATATATTCATCTCAGTTAAATGCAATAGACAAAATCTGCACAAAACAACTGCTTAACATTATAAGCAGCTTGCATAAACATGAATTACTAAGGTCACAAAACCTCATAGAAACCAGCAGAAATGAGTGCATAGTTGCATTTCTTTTTCAAAACATGCATTAATTAATAAGGGGCTTAGTGCCCAGTCTGTTTCTCCCCCCCTGCCTCCGTCAGATTTTGCTTTCATCAAGTGGAGGGGGAAAGTGTCACTTCTCTCTCTCCCTCCCCCCTTTTCTTTGGCCTGAAGCACAGAAAGGTGCCAGACTTCACCCTACACAAGTCCATCATTCACAGCTGTGATATCCTAAAAGGCTCAGGTGGATTCTGTTGGGGGTGTCACAACAGCAACATACCCTCTGGAACAGTCAGGGGTTTCATTAAATGCCTGCCTGGACTGCCTGTGTGCCTGCTGGAGTAGGAGACTGAAATAAAATTGCCAGGAGCTAAAGAGTAGTCACGTTCACTTATTTGGGCAGCGCAGAGAGGGCAAGATGTTCACAGGAGGAGTGTAGAAGAGGAGAAGACAATGAAGAGGGATGTGGTAGTAGCTAGAGATCCCATCCTCCCTCTGGAAGTGACACACCCCTCAATTTGTGTAGGTGTGGACATCATGTTTGCTGTCTATCCCTTCTACTTGATGTGGGCATAGGCAGCACATGGTGGCCACAGTGCCCACAGGCATTGGAGACATGGGAGTATTTGGAGGGAGCTCCTCTCCAGCCCTTTCTGGCACAGGAAAGAATAACAGGAGCTTGATTAGGAAATGGGACGTGGGCTGCTGTGACTGAGGGGCTGAGCCCTGTTTGTACGCAGAGTAAAGTCAAAGTTAATATGTCAAAGTCAATGCTGAAAGATGTTTTCAGCAATGAGTTGGAGAAGAAAAAAAAGCAGGAATAGAGTAATATTGTTTTTTATTTATTATTTCAGTTGTTATGGTGCTGGCTGGAGGGGAAGCAAGTTAGACTGTGAGGAGGGAAGAGGTTGCAGTGATTGAGGTGTGAGATGAGGAGAACTGTGATGGTGGGTGCTGGTGGTGTGGTTGGTGGGGGAAGGTCAAATCTCAGTGAGCTTATGCAGGAAGAAGCAGCTCAAATGAGAGAACTTATTCATGGGAGCCTATGTCTGGGAGAGAGGATGTCTTCAGAGATGGTCCTAAAATGTCAAAAATATTAAGAGGCAGGAAGCAAACTTGTATATAAGGGGTAGGGTTGAGTCTTGGGATCCTGGAGATAGCAAATGGCTTGAGATTTTCTTGCCTGGCTTGTACTGTAAGTAAGTAAAGCCTCTGAGGCAGACATCTCTCTCTGTTTGTCGTGAGTCAGTGCAGAGAAAATGGGGACAAAGGCTGATGGTTGTTAACTCTCCTGTCTGGGGTCACGGCATCTGCAGAAGAAACTCAGATATCCAGGATCTGGATTACTGAGCTCCAGAAAGACAAAATCAGTATTTCTTGGCCTTGCTTGGTTTTAGTGATTTCACTTTTGCTTCGTGCCCTAATGAAATATAATGCAAATGTCAAGACATCAAATGTGGTCTTTTAAAAATATTCTTAGGTACTGCACCTGTTCTTTCTCTGCGAGGAATCTAATTTCTGCAGCCACTAGAGAAACAGTTCAAGGAGAGATAAATGTTAGACGTTATTCAAATACTTCTGGTCTGGGGCTGGTACCTAGTTTTGACTTACCAAACAGCAAAGACATTGTTTGGGATGAGTTCGGAGGGAGAAACTGCCTCCACCATGCGGCAAGATAGGACACAAAGGCCATGGTGCAAACATTTAACCTGTAGGATAATGCTTATGGGGGCAGCCTTGTTGAAGAGCAAGAAAAATGTTTGTCCCATGCTTTATTCCAGCATAGTCTCTGAAAATAACTAGTCAGGGACTGCTTTTGATATACAAT
Source organism: Nyctibius grandis (assembly GCF_013368605.1). Lineage (NCBI taxonomy): Eukaryota > Metazoa > Chordata > Aves > Nyctibiiformes > Nyctibiidae > Nyctibius > Nyctibius grandis. The sequence continues at coordinate 19,094,255 of NC_090694.1, read as the reverse complement.
AAAAAACCTCTAAGCAACAAAGGGGCTTTAAAACAAGCAAAGACTTGACATTTGTTAATATGCATGGTAGCAGTGCATTAATTTTAAGGCATGAATTTTAGGGTTTTTTTTTTTTTTTAAATGAAATAAGGCCACTAATTAAAATTAATTCATTTATAAATCTTTCTGCATCCAATTTTAAGGTGTAAATAAAACATAGAATCATAGAATGATTTGGGTTGGAAGAGACCTTAAAGATCATCTAGTTCCAATCCCCTGCCATGGGCAGGGACACCTTCCACTAGACCAGGTTGCTCAAAGCCTCATCCAACCTGGCCTTAAACACTGCCAGGGAGGGGGCATCCACAACTTCTCTGGGCAACCTGTTCCAGTGTCTCACCACCCTCACAGGAAAGAATTTCTTCCTCATATCTAATCTGAATCTACCCTCTTTCAGTTTAAAACTGTCCCCCCTCATCCTATCACTACATGCCTTTGTAAAAAGTCCCTCTCCAGCTTTCCTGTAGGCCCCCTTCAGGTACTGGAAGGCTGCTAGAAGGTCTCCCTGGAGCCTTCTCTTCTCCAGGCTGAACAAGCCCAGCTCTCTCAGCCTCTCTTCATAGGAGAGGTGCTCCAGCCCTCTGATCATCTTCGTGGCCCTCCTCTGGACTCGTTCCAACAGCTCCATGTCCTTCTTATGTTGGGGGCCCCAGAGCTGGATGCAGTACTCCAGGTGGGGTCTCACGAGAGCAGAGTAGAGGGGGAGAATCACCTCCCTCAACCTGCTGGCCACGCTTCTTTTGATGCAGCCCAGGATATGGTTGGCTTTCTGGGCTGCAAGCGTACATTGCCAGCTCATGTTGAGCTTCTCATCAACCATCACCCCCAAGTCCTTCTCCTCTGGGCTGCTCTCATTCCTTTCTCCACCCAGCCTGGATTTGTGCTTGGGATTGCTCCGACCCACGTGCAGGACCTTGCACTTGGCCTTGTTGAACTTCATGCGGTTCTCACTGGCCCACCTCTCAAGCCTTGTCTGTCTCTTTTTCTTATAGTGAGACAATACAGACCATGTAAACTTTAACTCTTTAAGGTAATGAGCAGAGAAAGCTGTCTTAAATGATTTAATAAAAGATATAAAAATTGGTTGCACAGTGGAGATTGCTTTTAAAGATCGGGGAAGATGGCAGCAGGAATATTGGGAGTACCTCAAAATGGTTTTTAATGCTTGCCTTTGGGAGCAAAACTTAAATGAATTCATCCCCGTGTATTTTATAATGTGTATTATCACTCTGAGAAATGTACGTCAAGGAAGGCAACCAACAGAGGGCTCATTTTCGTGAGAGGGGTGGGAATGGAGGGCAGGGAGGCAGCTGGGGTGAGAAACCACTCAGGTTTGCAGCTCCCAAACCCAGGAAGGATTTGCACTGGCAAAGTTGGGGAATCATAGAGGTGGCCAAGTGGATCAGAAGACTACTCCACAAAGATGCCGTATTCAATTAATTTCTGTGATTCAAAACAATAAAAAAAAGGGCTTATGGCAAAGAAACTCTTTGAAGTTTTAGTTATGTGACACTTGAGACTGCAGCATTGTCAGTGCTGAAGATATTATTCTGTGCCTTGTTTAAAAAGGAAGCTAAACATGACCTTGGGTCTGTGATTGTTGTTACCTCCTTAATGTATGTTAATTAGTAAAGACTATAAGAAAAGTAGTACAGCTGCTGAGGGAACTATATATTCTAATTTTTTTTAATGTGTTCCAGATATTATCACTTGTGCCTACAGATCTTTTGTGCAGTTGTGGATGTTGCCACTGTGTGTGCAGTCGTGTACCACATTAAGGCACTTGCACACATGGTGGTAGCAAAACTGTTAAAACAAAACCAAAAAAAACCCTATAGATGATATTTTAAACTGTAACTAATGTAAGCTGTGTGTCTCTGTTCTGTCTCAGGCCATGCAGAAGGGAAGAGAGAGCACGGGGCAGGTCTGTTGTGTGTGATGGATGGAGTTTGTATACCTTAAACAACTTGTTTTTCAGCTCTGGCTGGAGGAGGGGATGGGTGCTGCAGAGGCTTGCAACTCTGGCTGGAGGAAGAGATAAGGGCCTCAGGGGCAGAACACCACCTTTGCTGTGCCTTAAATGACTTGATTTACAACTCTGGCCAGAGGAAGAGATAAGTCCTCCTCCTGCAGAGGCAGAATGGTATCTTTTCCTTTGGGCCAACCTACATCTGCAACATCTTTGCAACATAAAGGCATCAACCACACGTGTGCAGAAGCAGAGTCATACAGTGGACAACACAACTAGGGGGGAATCACGACCACCAGAGACCCCTGGGGGACCACCGACTCATTTCAGGAACAATCTAAGACTACAAATGTGCAGGTATCCCAATTAGCATGAGAAGCAAGCTGGGGGGGGGGGAGAGAAGAGGGATGTTCTCACCCTCTCCTATCTCACATGCAAATGAACTAAAGTATTTAGAACTTCCTGCTTGGGACACTGGTGCACAGGTGCCCACCACCTGAGGACCAATCCTGCAAGTGATTTACCAGAGGCCCAACTCTACAAACAACTTATGTCACTGGATTCAAGGGTGGTAATATCTCTTTCTCTCTCATATTCTCCATCCTCTTTCTTATTTCCCTTTCTCTCTTTTCTCAATGCCTTAAGAAACTCAAGACACTTATGACCATGCTGCTTTTCCTGTTATTAATAAATTGTTCTTAGTCACGTACCAGTTATTTGGTGTTTTCACCTTAATTTACTCCAAGGGATTCATGAACTAGTTGGACCAGGTCATAACAGGATGCTCCCCTCTGCTTTCAGATGCAGATTTTTATTAAGAACAGTACACATCTCTGCTTCTTGTTACTCCTATCCCTGGGATGTTTCACATCTCTTCCTCTCTTCAATAGGTTTCCTGCTCTTGGGTCTTGATATTTATTCTTTATAAACCTTCCAGCCTGAAATCTGCCCAGCACTTGTTACGAGAAAATAGTAACAAAAAAAACCTTTCTAATCCAAGTGATAGTTTAGAAAGCTAACATTGGTTTATTGCAGCATTGGGTGCACGGGGGATCTCTCCTGCCAGCATACACACTGAGGGACAAAAGCACACTTGCTATATACATTATAGAAAAATAAATATTCATATATTTCCAAGTAAAGCCCACCTATTCCAAGAAAACTTATGCATATGTGTCTTTATTTAGCCCGCCCCCAGGGCTAAACAAAAACAGTTTTTCTCTCACTGAATGTTCCTTCCCCAAATGAGGAAGGGAATTCAGAAAAGGAAGGAGACTTGGGGGTTGAAGTTAAACAGATTTAATGAAATAAAGAAATCAATATAAATGACAACACAAAACAGACAGAAGTATACTTATCCACAGATCACTAGCAAGTTGCTCCAGCAATCAAAATAACAAAGAGAGGCAAGGAAAGCAAGAAAAATACCCCTCTTCTCACCAAACCCTCTCTTTTATAGTGAGCTTGATGTCAATGATATAGAATACACCTGGGGGCCAGCCAGGGTCAGCTGCCCTGGATTTAACTGCTAATGGCCTTGATCCCTATGGCTGGCCACAAACTGAAACCAAATCCCAATGAAACCAGGACAGGATTCCACCCCTTATTCTATATCATGTACATCACGTCACTACTGTTTTCTCCATCCCTCAACATAAATGCACATCCACATATACACACAGATACTCTCTCCAGTCCACAGGCCATATTTTCGAGAAGTCCATTGAATCAATTCAGTCCGAATCCATGGGTTCCATTTCTCAGAATATTTCTCGGGCAGGAAAAAACGTTGGTGTGGGATCCACTCAGTTAGGAGCTCGGGACCAGGCCTCAGTACGGTGTTATGGACTGTTGAAGCTGGGCACAGCAGGATGGTGTATTGCATCTTGATCTTGCAGTGCATGTATCTGCTGCAGCCCATGTTCAAGGGCTGGGGTGATTCTTACTGTAATAAATGACACTTAGCATCATACAGTCATTGGCTATCCTTGCCCAGAATCAAACCTCCTTGAGGTACACATTTAATTTCCCCATCCTCCTGCATCATCCACCATGTGCACCCAGGTCTTTGAGCAAAAGGAATTCCATGCGTAGGTTTGCCTTTGCTCAAGGCAGGAGTAATCCAAACTCCAACATATTTTTCCCCAACATATTTGTTGCATGAACCACAGGGACTTTATCCCCCTCTACAGTACATAACAGTTCTGTAGGTAGATTAGGGTACGGCAACCGGAAAATCTCGGGCTGTAACGGAAGGTAAGCGTGGTGAAAGGAGCAGGATGTGTCGTTATCGTGCGAGATCGTACGGGACAAGACGACTATATAAGGCTGTTGCGCAGTTAAATAAACGCCATTTGTTGCATCCTCACATTGGTGTCAGTGCTCAATGGCCCTGGGGTGCGGATAGCCTCAGGCCAGCCAGCAACCGAACGGAGCTTGCTGCAGACAAGCGACAACAAATGGTGACCCCGACGTGATTGCTGGGCTGGCGGACCGCAGGCGGTCGGAGTGGGTTCGCGAACCATGGAAACCTTGATAAAGGTGATTTCGTTACTGGGCGGGGAATTTAAGATTTCTGTGAAATCGAAAGACGTAGCCCAGTGTGTGGACCGTCTCGTTAAAGAGGGGGCAGTGGCAGGACCGGCTGATTGTTTACAGCCGAATACCTGGGAGCGGTGCTCGATGAAGCTCGCTGAGCGAGCTATGGCAGCGGGTTCTGCCAAAGAATTAAAAACATGGGGAGTTATCTTGTGGCTGCTACGGGCTGCACGGGAGGCCTGGGAGACATGGGATGCGGCTCGGACGTGTTTACATGGGGTCTACCCTGACCAAGACAGAAGTGGCAGTGGTGAAACTCCTCCAACATATACTCTCTGAGAGAGGAATTAAATATGACGAAGCTGCGTTAAAGCAGTTACTGTTTTGGGCAAAAGATAAAGGACATTTTACAACCTTTAATGATGTCTTTGAAGTGCCTTTATGGGAGAAGATTGGTGACTCTCTCTGGAATGCGGTGTCAAGTGGTGATAAGGAAGCCTTTAAATTGTCTGCTACATGGAGGCTGGTTAGTGAAGCGTTAAAAGGAATAAAAGCAGAGAGAGAAGTCACACATACAGCTTTTATGGCTTTAGGACCACAGGCGCCTACTACCCCCTCACTGTTTGCGGGATCAAAACCTCCCACGGCCCCGGTGGCTGTACCGGTGGCAGCTCCTTTATCGCCGTCGGTACAGACGGCTCCGAAAAAAGCTGAGGAGTGGGGAGCGAGAAAAATAGATACAGATCCATCAGAACCGGTAGTGCGCCCTAAAACACGAACTCGATTTGAACTAATTGATACAGACGCTGAACAGGAGACTTGGCAGAAACCCCCTCCGAAACCCCCTCCCTCTCATTGATCTCTCTACGGATGAGGCTGAGCAGGAGGACAAGAAGGAGGGTAAACATGCTTTGTACCCACCTTTACCGGATTCGCCATTTACGGAGTCAGCAGCACCAGAGTCACAAGGACTTAAAGGACTGTTACCATCACGAAATGGACACGAACTTGACATGACAGAGCTTGGTAGACGACTGGAAGAATTAAAGACGGAATTGCAGCAGCATCGTTCAGCCAACGCCTCGGGACACGTGACTATGTCTCCCCCAAAAACCCCCCTCTGTGTTCGAGACAAGTATTAGGGCCACCTCAACCTCCTTTACAACTCCCTACTCCACCTTTAGATCAGGGCGGGGGGGGAGGTTTGCGTCCATCTGGTAATGTGGGAGGTGAGGGAGAGGGTCAGCGTCCGCCCGCGTATACAGGGGAAGGGGGGGGAGGTGAGGGAGGAGTGAAATGGAAAGGGGTGCGTTATTAGAAGGAGTTATAATTCCACAAGCATATCCGGTGATTGTGGGTGCGGGTCCTGAGGGGAGAAATATTTGGCAACTGTTAGATTGGAAAATTGTAAAAGAAGCATTGCCACTACAGTTAGCGAAGGACAACACAGGTGAGGACTGCAGGAAATTTGCAGGGATGGCAAATCGTAACCCCACCTTAACTGAGCTAATGGATGCTTGTGAGAAAGTAGGAACCACCACATTTCAGATGGAGCATTTAGCAAAAACTTTTGTGGCGGCAGTTAAGGTAGTTCATTGTTGTTATACATGCGAACAGGAAGGTCACTTTAAGAAAAACTGCCTTAAGAAGTTAAAGCTGAGTGGGAGAGATAACTCTGTTTTGATGTGTCATTGCTGTGGGAAGCTAGGGCATCTTGTGAAGCTGTGCAGGTCTCAGTATAATGCTCAAGGTCAGCTGATAACAACCAGCTGCAGAGTGCAGGGAAACTGGAGAAAGAACGCGGGGAGGAACCGTGTGCTGACACAAATGAATCTTCCCAACCAGTTCCAGGCCTAAGCAGTTAACTCGCAGCCCGAACCGCAGGGAGCGCAGGACTGGTGTTTCCACGCAGGGTTAACCTGCGCGGCTGCCAAGCCTTGGACCTGTGGCAAACAGGGATAATGCTAATGCTGATTGTCAAAAGATCATTGAAGCTTTACCTGGAAAAACAGATTTGAATGCTATGATAAAGGCATGTGCAAAAGTGGGTACTGTGGAACATAAGGCTCAAGTTATGGCTGCGGCCGTACTTGGGGCTTACGTCGTCACAATTGCAGTCTCTATTCCAATTCTTAACAGGGGACACAACTTTAACAGCGCCACGACACACTACTTCAGAGATACAGCAACTGATTACAGAAATAGAAAGCAAGCTACATTCCAAATTTGTACATCGTATTGATTTGAATCAGGAAATACAAATTATCACTTTGTTTGATAGGCAAATTCCGTATGCAATAATTGGTCAATGGAATTCAGAATGATCAGATTCGTTACAGAGCTATTGGCACAGATTATTCATCAAAGGACGGATGCGATGTCGGGAGCTTGTGGCCAGAGATCCCTGCATCACTAACCGTTCCTATTTTGCAGCTCAATATTTTGAGTGGTGTATGGCTAATAACTTTGCTTTGCAAACAGCTATGGAGAATTTCTCGGGACAGGTTGTTTACCACTTGCCCTCCCATCCTGTTATAAAATTGAGTGTGGAACTTCCAATTGCCACAGGAGTGTGGTGCGCAGACACTCCTGTGGATGGAACTACCATTTTTACGGATGGATCTGGGAACAGAGGCAAGGCGGGCCTTGTCTGGTATTCTGATGGCAAGTGGGAATCTATGGTAATACAACAAAAGGGTTCACCTCAGGTGGTAGAATTACGAGCTGTATTAAAAATATTTCAGAATTTTCCCATTCCCTTTAATTTGATTGCTGATTCAGCATATGTAGCTGGCATTATAAAGCAATTGGCTAGATCTGTTATAGAGCATATATGTAATCAGTGTGTTTTTGAATTGCTGCGAGCTCTGTGGCAAGAAATTCAAATCCGAACTGCATTGTTTTATGTTTTACATGTAAGAAATCATACTAATTTGCCTGGGTTTATTGCAGAAGGCAATGCTCGAGTGGACTCTTTGGTTTTTCATCCTAAAACAACACTTTGTACCAGAGTGGAAGCAATAGCACAATTGCTTGTCAAAGTGCATAAAAGGATTACAGACATTACCGGACTAGACTCAGATGCTATCTATTTACCTATCAGAAAGGAATATCTACAGTGGTTAACAAATCAGTCAACTCTTTTTCAAATGGCCTTACAGGACTTTACTGGACAATTGTTAACACATTTGCCAAAAGATAAAAAGCTACAGTTTATTTGCAAACAGGATTGGGAAGAAAAACCTATCAGATCAGAGATACCTGTGACTGGACTAACTGTTTTTACTGATGCAGGAAAGCGATCACATTCAGCAGTTATTACCTGGCAAGAGGATGGACAATGGAAACATTGTAAATTCTCAGGACAAACTGAGGACTCATTGCAGACACTTGAATTTTTTGCGATATATCAGGTTTTTGTAAAATGGACCAATAAGAAATATGCGACTTTACACTATTTTGCTACAGTTGCATCAAGCAATAAACCTCAGAGAGATACCTTATTTTGTCACCCACATTCATAGTCATCAATTTGATCAAGATTTGAGCATTGGAAATAATAAAGCAGACACACTTGTATCCTATACGCAAATATCACCAAATTTATTTGAACAAATACACCTATCCCATCAATTCTTTCATCAATCAGCGAAAATGTTAGCGAAACAATTTCACCTCACCATGGCACAAGCACGTGAATTAGTTAGTGTTTGTCCTAGTTGTCAGAAAATTGGCATGGGAATTGGAATAGGGGTAAATCCTCTAGAGTTGAGTGCGTTGCAACTGTGGCAAATGGACGTTACTCACATTGCAGAATTTGGAAGGCTCAAATATGTTCATGTATCTGTTGATACGTTTTCACATATAATATGGGCAACAGCACAAACTGGGGAAACCGGTCGTCATGTCAAATGACATTTACTTGCTTGCTTTACAAGTCTTGGGATTCCACAACAACTTAAGACTGATAATGGACCAGCATACTGTTCATAAATTTTTCGTCAATTTTGTCAACTATGGGGTATTACACATGTCACCGGGATTCCTCATTCGCCTACGGGTCAGGCGATTGTGGAACGTGCTCATAGTACATTGAAACAGCTTCTGCAAAAACAAAAAGGGGGAGAGGAGACTGAACCTTCTGAGAGACTTGCAAAAGCTGTTTATGTACTTAACCATTTAACTTTAGCAGGAGATAAGGAGCGACCCCCAATTGTAATACATTGGGAGGCAGTTCGACAAGGAGCAAGCTATGTGCAAAACAAAGGCAAAGTGTGGTATAGGGAACCAGGTACTAACGAGTGGTTGGGACCAGGGGAACTATTACTAATGGGTCGAGGTTATGTTTCTGTCTCTACAGGCGCAGGAGTACGGTGGATTGTTTCTAAAAGGATGGTTAGCCACATTATTAGAGGGAATAGTTTATATAGTTGTGATTATAATTATCATAGGGATCTGCGTGGGTTGTGTTGAGGCAATCATTGAGAATAGTATATGGAAGTAGTGAGATAATAAATCTAACTACTTCCAAAGGGGGAAATTGATACCGGATGGTTTAGCAACGGTTTAGCAAGAGTAGGCCTCAGAGTAGGCTCTAAAAGGCCTGATCTGTGTTACCTTTACACAGAATCAGCTTTCCTGTCAGTAATTTTCCTTTCAGATAGAATAACAGAGAATAACAGTATGTTCTGAAGTAAACTGCATGTTTTGTAGATAGAGTCTGCTTATGGGAATGTTTATAATAGGCATTATCCTACTTGTGTTACCCTGTTGGTTTGCATGTTTGCAGAAAACTGTGCAACGAATGGTCAATACAACCTTTGTGGCTCAACAACAGAGAGCAGGATTTATGGGTAACCAAGGCTGGGATTCTCTGACTGGGCTCTGCGAGACACAGGGAACCAGGTTTAAGTAAGAAACAAAAACACAGAATTAAGATTCTTGGGGAGGGGTAAGGATTCCCAGACGTAATTCCTGTCAACTACCAATCTCACATTTTACATCGCCCTCTTTATTCTTTAAATCATTTTGCCCGGGGAGACCAAGAGCGTGACCCAATTGAGCGACACTGGGGTCCAGGGGTTACAGAAGTGGGCCCCCCAGTCAAGGTTCGGTTCCCTGGGACAGCGGAGTGGGAAACAGGTTGGGAGCTGCTACATCACGGGAGGGGGTATGCCGCCATCAAACGGGATGATGTTATACAGTGGGTCCCTACGCACTGTTTGCGCCCTGATTTAAAACAAAATCCTAACCCGAAGTAATATGTACGCTGTCCGAGCTTTATGTTTTGCAGGAGTACCTGTGGGGGAAGCCGAAACAGCACCAGCCTCGACCTTCAGACGTGAGGAGTCATGACAGTACAGAGAGTCTGGTAAAGCGGCGGGGCGCCAAGAAAGATGAGGAACAGCGGCCGTTGCTGAGTGAAACAAAAGCTTTGAACAATGCGCTCATGATTAGCTTGCTTTTGCTTTGCATCTCAGGAGTTGCAGGGGAATCTTACTGGAGAACCTGGGCTCGGGATGTTGTATCCGCCAGCTACGCTTACGCTTTGATGCAAGGCTCCAGAATCAGCGATACGCTTTACTTCGCATGACTTGAAGCATTGGGAGGGGGAAATGTAGGTAGATTAGGGTACGGCGACCAGAAAATCTCGGGCTGTAACGGAAGGTAGGCGTGGTGAAAGGAGCAGGATGTGCAAGTATCGTGCGAGTTCGTACGGGACAAGACGACTATATAAGGCTGTTGCGCAGTTAAATAAACGCCATTTGTTGCATCCTCACATTGGTGTCAGTGCTCAATGGCCCTGGGGTGCGGATAGCCTCAGGCCAGCCAGCAACCGAACGGAGCTTGCTGCAGACAAGCAGCAACACAGTTCAGATTGAGCAGGACCAGCCCAGTTGATAGATCCCCTGGTATTAACTAACCAGGTGGCCTTTTCTAAGTGTTCATCCCAGTTTTCAAAAGTCCCATCACCCATTGCTTTCAGGGTAGTCTTCAACAGTCCATTACATCATTCCACTTTCCCGGCGGCTGGTGCATGGTAGGGGATGTGATATATCCATTCAATACCATGCTCTTTAGCCCAGGTGTCTATGAGGCTATTTCAGAAATGAGTCCCCTTGTCTGACTATTCTTTCTGGAGTGCCATGTAGCCACAAAATCTGCTTTTGAAGGCCCACATTAGTGTTACGGGCAGTGGCATGAGGCACGGGGTATGTTTCCAACCAGCCAGTACTTGCTTCCACCATTGTGAGCACATAGCGCTTGCCTTGGCGAGTTTGTGGAAGCGAGATGTAATCATTTTGCCAGGCCTCTCCATACTTATATTTCAGCCATCATCCTCCATACCACAGTGGTTTTAGTCTTTTGGCTTCTTTAACTGCAGCACAAGTTTCACATTCGTGGATGACCTGTGCCATAGTGTCCATGGTCAAATCCACCCCTTGGTCACGGGCCTATCTGTATGTGGCATCTCTGCCTTGATGGCCTGATGTATTATGGGCCCACCAAGCTAAAAATAGTTCACCTTTATGCTGCCAGTCCAGGTCTACTTGAGCCACTTTAATCTTAGCAGCCTGATCTACCTGCTGGTTGTTTTGCTGTTCCTCCATGGGTCGATTCTTGGGTACATGGGCATCTACATGACGTACCTTCACGACCAGATTTTCTAATTGGGTAGCAATATCCTGCTATAATTCGGCTGCCCAGATGGGTTTGCCTCTGCGCTGCTGATACCAGACAGTTTAGTAAAAGTAAGCCTCAAAGTAGGCCCTAAAAGTCCCGCTCTATGTAACCTTGTCCTGGTTTCATTGGGATTTGGTTTCAGTTAGTGGCCAGCCATGGTGATCAGGGCCATTAGCAGTTAAATGCAGGGCAGCTGACCCAGGCTGGCCCACGGGTGTATTCTATATCATTAACATCAAGTTCACTATAAAAGGGAGGGCTTGGCAGGAAGAGGTAGGGCTGTTTTGTCTTTCCTTAGTTCTAGTCTCCCTTTCTATTATGGTCAATGATTGGTAGTCCTGGGTAGCATGCTACAGCTCTGTAGCTAAATACACTTTTTGTGTGTTTTTGTGTTATTGCTAATACTGTGTGTTTGTTTGTGTGGTGGGTTTTTTTGTTTGGTTTTTTTTTTTTTTTTTTTATGAAATCTGTTTAATTTTGATCTATGAGTCTCTCTTTTTTTTCCCAATTTCCTTCCTCATTTGAGGAAGAGACATTGGGTGAGAGGAAAAACTGTTATTGTTTAGTTCTGGGTGCAGGCTAAATGAAACCAGTTTGTTTAGCACCTAATGTAAATAGCTCATCGAAGAGAACTGTAGACTTTTGATCTAAGAGTCTTAGAGGGTTGAAGTTTTCACAGATTTGCTTGTTTCAAGCATTCATTGTGTTGGTGTGAGTAGCAAGGTTACTGGGTGGAATTCTCTGGGGTTTGCTTTTATAGTTGTTTTTGGGGTGGCTAATCAAATGTGTGACTTCACTGTTACTGGTTTTGTGCAGTTTATCACTTCTGGGCATGGATTTAAAGGTGTCACTCTACTATGCTGTTTGTCATTGGTTTATGGTATCATAAATTCTTTTGAAACTGTGCCCATTTCTGATTTCTGTGGAATGGGAGTGGGTGACATGTACTTTCCTTTTCTCTTGAGGCTGATCTTAATGTTTTTTGAGAGTTGAGTACCCTTGGGATGTTTCAACCACCATGCTCATATTGTCAGGCCTTCTGAATGTCTTTCAGTTCTTGCTCTTGCTTCAACATCAGTATAAGGGTGGATACAGCACAGCTGCTACAACCACTGTAATGGGCCTTGCAGCAGCTCCAGCCCCTACACCAAACACCATAACAGCTCCAGCCCCTATGACAGACACTACAGCTGCCCCATCACCCACAACTGGAGTTACAGATATTCAGACCCTGCTAGCCCCTGCAGCAGATAAATGTCTCAGCACATCACAAGGTACCCTGTGGTCTCCCTGCATGACCAGGGAGAGGATATGAGAAAATGGGATGGAATACCTATCTTAGCTTTATGAGTACACGTACATGAGTTGCAAATTGAACTGCTTAGGAAGGGAGCTTCTTCCAGAAGAGTTGTTGCTCTAGTTTACAATGGGAAGCTCTCCAGACAGCGTAGATGGGCTTTGGATCCCTATCTACCAGATGTGAATAACGGGGATCAAATCTACGTGAGCTGCTCAAACCAAGATGTCAATAATGAACACTATGTCCAGGATTAGAGGGGCCCTGCTTCTAGCCAGGTGGAGGATAGGGACAACCATGTTTTTTGGACTGTGTGGGTTCAAGGGCCTGGTACATCAGAACCACAGCAGTATAAGGCTCTAGTAGACACTTGGTGCACAATGCACCATAATGCCATCAAACTATAAAGGAACAGAATCCATTTGTATCTCTGGTATGCCGGGGGGCTCCCAAGAGCTAACTGTACTGGAAGCTGAAGTGAGTCTGACTGGGACTAAGTGGCAGATGCGCCCTATTGTGACTGGCCCAGATGCCCCATGCATTCTTGGCATACATTACCTGAGGAGAGGGTATTTCAAGGACCTGAGGTGGTACTGGTGGGCATTTGGTGTAGCAGCTGTGGAGACAGAAGAAATGAGACAGCTGTCTACCCTGCCTGGTCTATCAGAGGACCCTTCTATTGTGGGGCTGCTGAGGGTTGAGGAGCAAAAGGTGCCTATTGCTACTACAATGATCCACCGATGGCAATGTTGTACTAATAGAGACTCCCTGTTTCATATCCATGAGCTGATCCATCAACTAGGAACCAAGGAGTGATCAGCAAAACGTGCTCACCCTTCAACAGTCCCATATGGCCAGTGTGAAAGTCTAATGGGGAGTGGAGACTAACGGTGGACTATCATGGCCTGAATGAAGTCCCACCACTGCTGAGTGCTGCTGTACCAGACATGTTAGAACTCTGTTATGAACTGGAGTCAAAGGCAGCCAAGTGGTATGCTACGACTGACATTGCAAATGCATTTTTCCCTATTCCTTTGGTAGTGGAGTGTAGGCAACAGTTTGCTTTCACCTAGAGGGGCATCCAGTACATGTGGAATCAATTGCCCCAGGGGTGGAAACATAGCCCCACCATTTGCCATGGACTGGTCCAGACTGCACTGGAGAAGGGTGGAGCTTTGGAACACCTGCAGTACATTGATGACATCATTGTATGGGGTAATACAGCAGGAGAAGCTTTTGACAAAGGAGAAAAAGTAATTCAAATCTTTCTGGAAGCTGGTTTTGCCATCAAACACAGTAAGGTCAAGGGACCTGCAAAAGAGATCCAGTTTTTAGGGATCAAGTGGCAAGATGGCCGTCATCAGATCGCAATGGATGTGATTAACAAAATAACAGCCATGTCTCCGCCAACTAACAAAAAGGAGACACAAGCTTTCCTAGGCTTAGTAGGCTTCTGGAGGATGCACATTCCCCATTACAGTCAGATTGTGAGCCCTCTCTATGAAGTGACACAGAAGAAGAATGACTTTAAATGGGGCCCTGAGCAACAGCAGGCTTTTGAGGAAATTAAACATGAGATAGTCCATGCAGTGGCCCTTGAACCAGTCCAGATGGGACCAGATGTAAAGAATGTCCTCTATACCACAGCCGGGGAGAACAGTCCTACCTGGAGCCTCTGGCAAAAGGCACCAGGGGAGACTCAAGGTCAACCCCTAGGGTTTTGGAGCTGGGGATACAGAGGATCAGAGGACCGTTATACTCCAACAGAAAAAGAGATACTGGCAGCCTATGAATGAGTTTGAGCTGCCTCAGAAGTAATTGGCACTGAGGCACAGCTCCTCCTGGCACCCAGATTGCCAGTGTTGAACTGGATGTTTAAAGGACAGACCCCCTCTGCACATCATGTAACTGATGCTATGTGGAGTAAGTGGATTGTGTTGATTACTCAGCAGGCCCGAATAGGAAACCTTAATCACCCAGGAATTCTGGAAGTAATCATGGACTGGCCAGAAAGCAAAGATTTTTGGAATGGTGCCAGAGGAGGAGGTCATGCGCACTGAAGAGGCCCCACCATACAATAATCTGTCAGAGAATGAGAAGCATCATGCCTTTTTCACTGATGGATCTTGCCGTATTGTAGGCAAACAGCGAAAGCGGAAAGCTGCTGTGTGGAGTCCTATGCGACAAGTGGCAGAAGCAGCTGAGGGAGAAGGTGGGTCGAGTCAGTATGCAGAAGTAAAAGCCATCCAGCTGGCTCTAGATATTGCTGAGTGAGAAAAATGGCCAGTACTCTACCTGTATACTGACTCGTGGATGGTAGCAAATACCCTGTGGTATTTGTGGTATTGTGGCTGAAGCAATGGAAGAAAAACAACTGGCAGTGTTACCGGAAAATAGTAACCAAGAAAACTCTCTAACCCAAATGGTAGTTTAGAAAGCCGACATTGGTTTATTCCAGTGCTGGGTGCATGGGGGACCTCTTCTCCTAGCATGCACACCTAGAGACAAAAGCACACTCCTTGTATACATTATACAAAAATTAATATTGATTCAATTCCCAAGAAACACCCACCTATTCTAAGAAACCTTATCCATATGTTAATACATTAGGTAATGTCTTTGCACATGCATACTAAATTGGGGAAGGGGTCTTGGGTGGTCTCTGGTGGTCGTAATCCCTCGATAGTTATGCTGTCCGCTGTATGACCCCGCTTCCGCGCAAGCGTGGTTGATGCCTTTCTGTTGACACATGCAGGTGGCTCCAAGGAGAAGATCCTATTCTGATTTATACGGGATTTATCTCTACACCTGGCGCCATAGCTATGAATCAAGTCATTTAAGACACTACAAAGATGTTGTTCAGAGTCTTGTTTATCTTTGGCCCTTCTTTGTAATTAGTGAGGAATTTAACAGAGACCTTGGATTCTCTAAGACTAAGCGCAAGCAAGAGTCAGTAATGACTATAACTCTAAGTGTTATCAGTCCCAGAAGCAGACCTAGCTAGCTTCACAACGTATTCTTATTTTAGCTGAAAGGAAAATTGCTGAAAGGAAAGTTGATTCTGTTTAAAGGTTACACAAAGCAGGCTTTTTAGGGCCTATTTTGAGGCTTGCTTTTACTAAACCATCTGGTATCAATTCCCCACTTTGGAAGTAGTTAGATTTATTATCTCACTACTTCCATGTACTTTTCTCAATGGATTCTCTTAACACAATCTATGCAGATCTCTCTGATAACTATAATTATGACTAGATAAGCTATTTCCTCTAACAATGTTGCTAACCATCCTTTTAGAGACTGTTCACCTAATCATCTTGCCCATATATTTCCAATACCCTCCCAGAGATGTGGTCCAAGGTTTGAGTTTCTTTTTAAGGTGAGTACATTCCGGAGCGGTGGTCACATTAGGTATCACATTATCAGTAACACAAAGTCTCAATAATCCAGCGGCTTGTCCATCGGAGGCTGCTAATGCAGTTTGCAAAAACTGAGTGTTTAAGGGTTGTCATCCTCTGGGACACCGTCCCTCTGCACCCCTCCCGAATACTGTCCTGTTATCTCCTGATCTCCAATGACTAGTGTCTTGCAAAACATCACTACCTTTTTGTCTACACTTATTCTCTCTGTCTAAATAATAGGAAGCATTAGCCTGTTTAAAAGGCTTCTGTGATGTTATCCTATGCTTCCAATAAGGATGAATTCATTGGTATGATACCCCAGGGGATAGGCTGACTAGCCGAACGAGGAATTGGGATACATGCTGTAACACTAGTAAGATTGCACATTATACCGAACCCTTGTATCCAAGTTAGAATTAAGTTTTCATCTATGTCTGTGTGGGCCTCCCCGTCTGTATCAATTTCTGCCCTTCCTGACATCACTGCAAGAGATAACACCCAGAACTTTGTGATCCCCGAGTTAATCTTAAATGTAAAAGTCATTCTTGTTTGACAGTCCATTCTGGTGATGAGGCTGGTTTGATCCTGCTGTGATGCATCCATGGAGTGACTCCTTCAGTTGTGTAGGTGGTGAGTAAAATCTGGAAAGGTCCTTTCCACTTCTCCTTTAACGGTTTGTCTGGCCACGCCCTCAGGTACACCCAGTCTCCAGGTTGGTATTGATGCACAGGCACATCCAGGGATAGCGGTGCGCTTACAGTGACATACCTGTGGAGAGAGGACAGAACCTTTCCTAGAGAGATAACATATTCTTTAATGTTTCCCTATGATCTCAGGATTAACTCCTGTTTCTGTCACTTGATAGGGTTTACCATAAATGATTTCAAAAGGACTAACCTTTTCTTTAGTTTTAGGCTGAATGTGTATTTGTAACAAAGCTAAGGGTAAAGCATCTGGCCATTTTATCTGAGCCTCTTAGCAAATTTTACTCATCTGTCTCTTTAAGGTTTGATTCATTCTTTCTACTTTCCCACTTGATTGAGGTCTCCATGGGGTATGAAGATCCCATTTTACCCCAACACTTCAGCTAAATTTTGAACAGCCTCTGCTATGAAGTGTGGGCCCCTATCCAAAGATAGTTCTATAGGTGCCTCAAATCTTGGTATTATTTGCTTAAGTAATATTTTTGCTACTTCTCTTGCCTTGTTGGTGCGACAAGGGAAAGCTTCCAGCCAGACTGAAAAAGTATCTATCATTACTAAAAGATACTGATACTCATTTTGCTGCAGTAATTTGGAAAAGTCTATTTGCCAATAGTCTTCTGGACTCTTTCCTCTCTTTGTTATTCCTGTTAAAGGTCTCTGCTGGAGTATGTTTGTTCCATCACCTGCAAACAGTCATGTGTTAATTCTTTCCTACCAGGATCTGTAGTTAGAAAGGTTACTGGATTCAGGATCATAGTTACTTTTAGCTTCACATTGTCTTGGTCCAAAAGAATAGCTTGATATTTCAGCATCCAGCTTGGTGACAGACAGCGTCCCCCCTTTTTTTTTGTTCTAGAACGGTTGTAACTGCATGGAGCACAAACACAGTTAGCTTTTGCCTGAGAGTCAATTTTCAGGCCTCTTGGATCAGTAATACTGTAGCCAATTGGAGACATGCTGGCCATCCTTTACTGACATTGTCTTCTTGTTTTGAAAAGTACCCCACAGGTCTTTTCCACAATCCTAGTCTCTGGGCCAACACTCCTAGGGCAATATGTAGTCTTTCAAGTACCAACAGTTCAAATGGTTTTTCTAAGTTTGGGAGGCCCAGAGCTGGAGCACTCATTAAAGTCTGTTTTAGTTTTGCAAATGCAACTCTGCACTCCTGAGTGCAAACAAGGAGGTTTCCTTCCCCTTGTACAGCTTCATATAAGGGTTTGGCAATGAGTCCAAAATTCATTATCCATAGGTGACACCATCCAGCCATCCCAAGAAATGCTCTAAGCTCCTGTTTTGATTGTTTCCATCTTATCGGTTTGGCATCTGGTTTTGACTGGATGATTACTGGTTCTGCCGCTCGGGATTGTCTCGGTGTTCATGAAGCCCATACGAGAGGTATCATAGTGTTTTCAACTTCTGGTATCTCCTGTAACTCTGCTTCCTTTTGTAACATAAAAACTTGGGCATCCAAAGCTTTATTTTCAGGAATATGGATTTGGATTTTTTCCTTTTGTAAAAGTAATTTGGGCATTCAATTTACTTAGTATATCCCATCCTAATAGCAACATAGGGTAATCTGGCATATAGAGAAATTGATGGGTTAACACCCTTTTCCCAATTCCAAACTTTAAAGGTTGAAAAAAAAAACAAAAAAAAGGCTGATTTTCTTTCTGCCCTGTGGCACCAATAACTGACATGCTTTGATCACTCAAATTACCCTTGCATGTATTTAACACTGAATAGGTAGCTCCCATGTCTACTAAAAATTTTACTTTCTCATTTTCCAGCCTTACTATAACCAGGGGTTCTGTTGGGGAAGGTTCCAACACTTCCCCCCAGTCCTCCTCAGTCTGAATCTAATGTCAACATATTATCAGCCTGCCTCAGCATTTCCTCAAGGCCCTGCCGACTTAATTGTGGACACTCCCTTTTCCAGCGCCCTTTCTGCCTGCAGAAAGCACACTGATCCTTTTCTAATGGTATTTCAGCCCTTAGTACTTCATCAGGAAATTTGTTCCCCTCGGGCCCCAATAGCTCTGTCCTCTGACCCTACCAGTTTCCTGGGCTATGGCTACTGCCAGTAGCTTATTATCTTTAAGATTCTCTTTTCTCTGTTTTAATTCTTCTGCCTTTTCTCTATTGTTATATACTTTCCAGGCATTTTATAATATTTTATCCAACGAGTGAGCATCTGCCCCCTCTAACTTCTGTAACTTCCGTTTTATGTCCGCACTAGATTGTCCCATAAAACTGTGGATCAACAAGATAGCATCCACCTCATTTTTTGGATTCAAATCGATATATTTTCTTGCAGCCTCCGTTAGTCTTTCAAGGAAAGAAGAGGGATCCTCATTCTTTCCTTGAATGACCTGAAATAATTTAGACCAATTTTTTGACTTTAGAATAGCATTCTGGACACCATGCAAAACTAATTGTTGGTATTCAGTTAATAATCTTTGAGCAGGAACATTGGGGTCCCAATTAGCCTTGGCCAAAATAAGTAGTCTTTCCTCATAAAACACTAAATTGTTCAAGATAATCTGCAGATCTTTCCAATCTAGATCATGATTTTCAACTATAGTTTCCATAACCTTTGCTACCGGTTCAGGGTCCTCCCTATATACCTCTGCCATCTCCTTCCAGGACTTTAAAACCGATACTGAAAACAGCACCTTTACCCAAACTGGTCCCTCCAGTCCTGCCACTTGCCTGAGAGGAGCTTGTATATTCTGAGCATTTCTCTGCCTAGTCCTACCTGCTACCGGACTGAAACCTTCCTCACTGGAACTATCCGAATCACTATTCCTTTGTTCTCTCTGCCCTCCATGGGCCCTGTGCTGCCATTTCCTGTTCACTTCTCCTTGCCCCATTGCCCCTTCTCGGTCCGACCCACATCTGATACTACTTGCATTGCCTGCCGATGCTGCATGCCGAACACCACCACTTAGGCACTTTCTTATTCCCTGCCTCTAAGGCTAATATATCACTCACTTGCCATCAAACCACATTCCTTACATACATCATAATCATCCCGTAATGCAAATTTGTTAATTCACATGCGGCATCTCATCTCACTTTCCCTCTTGTCTACAGAACAATGTTAATTGCAATACTGTGTTATAGCTTATACTCCTGTTCTTAGGCCATTTCTCCTGATCACCTAAAACATACAAAGGCCACCATTGATGACAATATTCTACGAGCTGCCTCTGGGTGAGAGAATCTCCCCCCCACCTTTTTCCAATGTTTCAATATACATGATAGAGGAGATTTTTTCAGAATCCCCCTTCTGCCAAGGGTTTGTTACCCATTATAAAATAATACCAAAACACAAAAGCAGTGACTTAAAGCACACAAAGACACAAAAGCAATAACTTAACACAGACACAAAAACAATGACTTCACACAAAATAACAAGATGCTGGGGACTAGAAGCCCTTATACCATTTTCAGTGGGACTCTAACCCACCCCTTCAGTAGACTGACCGTTTCCCATTTTACAAAGTTTTAAAATTAACACGAATACCCAAAGTTTCACAGTTACCACAACTACAAATAAATCTGTCACGGTTCAGAGCCAGACTGGCTATTAAAGTGGTGGCAGATGGCAGACAGCAAATGCCGTTCACCCCCCGCCTCCCCCACCCTTTCAAGGGGAAGGAACAGAGCAAAGGGAGAGAGACTCACAGGCTGGAAAGTTAAAACAGTTTCACTAAGCAACAATGAATATATACAAAACCAATACCCAAACAAAATTCAGACTCCGGACGTCCCCGTAGTAGCATACAGATTACCACAATTCTGCACACCAAGTTCCAATATCAATAGCTTAAAAATGCATACTTAATTCAGGTACGACTTATTTGTAAGCAACCAATATTTATGGCCAAGTTCAAATACCGGTACCCATACTTACAACCAATGTCGTTAATCTCCCAGATAGCTGTCACAGAAACTCACCCGACCAGGGAATCGGAGGGTCTCCCAAAAAATACTCCGGTGCGCGCTGGAGTCCTCATGATTCCTCTGGTCCGCTGACATTCCGGAGAGCTTGTCCCAACTGGGTCGCCAAATTCTGTTACCAGAAAATAGTAACCAAGAAAACTCTCTAAACTAAATGATAGTTTAGAAAGCTGACATTGGTTTATTCTAGTGCTGGGTGCATGAGGGATCTCTCCTCCTAACATGCACACTGAGAGACAAAAGCACACTCCTTGTATACATTATAGAAAACTGAATATTCATACAATTCCAAGAAAAGCCCGCCTATTCCAAGAAACCTTATGCATATGTTAATACATTAGGTAATGTCTTTGTGCATGCATACTAAATTGGGGAAGGGGTCTTGGGTGGTCTCTGGTGGTCATAATCCCCCCATAGTTATGCTGTCCGCTGTATGACCCCGCTTCTGCGCAAGCGTGGTTGATGCCTTCCTGTTGACACATGCAGGTAGCTCCAAGGAGAAGATACTGTTCTGGTTCTTACAGGATTTATCTCTACTTCTGGCACCACAGCTATGAATCAAGTCATTTAAGACACTACAAAGATGTTGTTCAGAGTCTTGTTTATCTTTGGCCCTTCTTTGTAATTAGTGAGGAATTTAACAGAGACCTTGGATTCTCTAAGACTAAGCACAAGCAAGAATCAGTGACGACTATAACGCTAAGTGTTATCGGTCCCAGAAGCAGACCCTGTCTTCAAAACATGCTGTTAGCTTCAGAACGTACTGTTATTTTAGCTGAAAGTAAAATTGCTGAAAGGAAAGATGATTCTGTCTAAAGGTTTGTCTTCATTTAGCCCGCACCTGGGGCTAAACAAGAACAGTTTTTCTCTCACCCAATATCCCTTCCCCAACCAAGGAAGATAATTAGGAAAAAGATGGAGACTTGTGGGTTAAAATTGAACAGATTTAGTAAAATAAAGAAATCAGTATCAATGATAACAGAAAAACCACATAAAAATATACTTAGCTACAGAGTTGCAGCAGGTGGTTCCAGGAAGACAAATCTCCTTGGGGTACACATTTAACTTCCCCATCGTCCTGCATCATCCACCACATGCACCCAAGGTCCTTGAGCAAAAGCAATTCCACACATGGGTTTGCCTTTGCTCGAGGCAGGAGGAATCCAAACTGTTTTCCCCAACATATTTGTTGCATGAACCACAGGGACTTTATTCCCCTCTATAGTGCGCAACAGTTCAGATTGAGCAGGACCAACCGAATTGACAGATCTGGTATTAACTAACCAGGTAGCCTTTGCTAAGTGTTCATCCCAATTTTTGAATGTCCCATCACCCATTGCTTTCAGGGTAGTCTTCAACAGTCCATTACATCGTTCAACTTTCCCGGCGGCTGGTGCATGGTAGAGGATGTGATACATTCATTCAATACCATGCTCTTTAGCCCAGGTGTCTATGAGGCCATTTCAGAAATGAGTCCCATTGTCTGACTCGATTCTTTCCGGAATACCATGCTGCTACAAAATTTGCTTTTGAAGGCACATAACAGTGATATGGGCAGTGGCATGAGGCACAGGGTATGTTTCCAACCAGCCGGTACTTGCTTCCACCATTGTGAGCACAAACCGCTTGCCAGGCCTCTCCATACTTATATTTCAGCCATCGTCCTCCATACCACAGGGGATTTAGTCTTTTGGCTTGTTTAACTGCAGCACAAGTTTCACATTCGTGGATGACCTGTGCCATAGTATCCATGGTCAAATCCACCCCTCAATCACGGGCCCATCTATACGTGGCATCTCTGCCTTGATGGTCTGATGTATTATGGACCCACCAAGCTAAAAATAGTTCACCTTTATGCTGCCAGTCCAGGTCTACTCGGGACACTTTGATCTTAGCAGCTTGATCTACCTGCTGGTTGTTTTGCTGTTCCTCTGTGGCTCGATTCTTGGGTACATGGGCATCTACATGACGTACCTTCACAACCAGATTTTCTAATTGGGTAGCAATATCCCGCCACAATTTGGCTGCCCAGATGGTTTTGCCTCTGCGCTGCCAGTTGTTTTTCCTCCAGTGCTTCAGACATCCCCACAGGGCATTTGCTGCCATCCACGAGTCAGTATACAGGTAGAGTACTGGCCATTTTTCTCACTCAGCAATATCTAGAGCCAGCTGGATGGCTTTTACTTCTGCATACTCACTCGACTCACTTTTCCCTCAGCTGCTTCTGCCACTCGTCGCGTAGGACTCCACACAGCAGCTTTCCACCTTCACTCTTTGACTACAACACGACAAGATCCATCGGTGAACAAGGCATGATGCTTCTCATTTCTGATAGTTTATTGTATGGTGGGGCCTCTTCACGCGCATGACCTCCTCCGGCGACATTCCAAATCTGCTTTCGGGCCAGTCCATGATTAATTCCAGGATTCCTGGGCGTTTGAGGTTCCCTATTTGGGCCTGCTGAGTAATCAACACAATCCACTTACTCCACATAGCATCAGTTACATGATGTGCAGAGGGGGTCTGTCCTTTAAACATCCAGTTCAACACTGGCAATCTGGGTGCCAGGAGGAGCTGTGCCTCAGTGCCAATTACTTCTGAGGCAGCTCAAACTCCTTCATAGGCTGCCAGTATCTCTTTTTCTGTTGGAGTATAACGGTCCTCCGATCCTCTGTATCCCCAGCTCCAAAACCCCAGGGGTCAAACTCAAGTCTCCCCTGGTGCCTTTTGCCAGAGGCTCCAGGTAAGACCGTGCTCCCCAGCTGCCGTGTAGAGGACATTCTTTACATCTGGTCCCATCTGGACTGGTTCAAGGGCCACTGCATGGACTATCTCATGTTTAATTTCCTCAAAAGCCTGCTGTTGCTCAGGGCCCCATTTAAAGTCATTCTTCTTCTGTGTCACTTCATAGAGAGGGCTCACAATCTGACTGTAATGGGGAATGTGCATCCTCCAGAAGCCTACTAAGCCTAGGAAAGCTTGTGTCTCCTTTTTGTTAGTTGGCGGAGACATGGCTGTTATTTTGTTAATCACGTCCATTGCGATCTGATGACGGCCATCTTGCCACTTGATCCCTAAAAACTGGATCTCTTTTGCAGGTCCCTTGACCTTACTGTGTTTGATGGCAAAACCAGCTTCCAGAAAGATTTGAATTACTTTTTCTCCTTTGTCAAAAGCTTCTCCTGCTGTATTACCCCATACAATGATGTCATCAATGTACTGCAGGTGTTCCAAAGCTCCACCCTTCTCCAGTGCAGTCTGGACCAGTCCATGGCAAATGGTGGGGCTATGTTTCCACCCCTGGGGCAATTGATTCCACATGTACTGGATGCCCCTCTAGGTGAAAGCAAACTGTTGCCTACACTCCACTACCAAAGGAATAGGGAAAAATGCATTTGCAATGTCAGTCGTAGCATACCACTTGGCTGCCTTTGACTCCAGTTCATAACAGAGTTCTAACATGTCTGGTACAGCAGCACTCAGCAGTGGTGGGACTTCATTCAGGCCATGATAGTCCACCGTTAGTCTCCACTCCCCATTAGACTTTCACACTGGCCATATGGGACTGTTGAAGGGTGAGCACGTTTTGCTGATCACTCCTTGGTTCCTAGTTGATGGATCAGCTCATGGATATGAAACAGGGAGTCTCTATTAGTACAACATTGCCATCGGTGGATCATTGTAGTAGCAATAGGCACCTTTTGCTCCTCAACCCTCAGCAGCCCCACAATAGAAGGGTCCTCTGATAGACCAGGCAGGGTAGACAGCTGTTTAATTTCTTCTGTCTCCACAGCTGCTACACCAAATGCCCACCAGTACCACCTCAGGTCCTTAAAATACCCTCTCCTCAGGTAATGTATGCCAAGAATGCATGGGGCATCTGGGCCAGTCACAATAGGGCGCATCTGCCACTTAGCCCCAGTCAGACTCACTTCAGCTTCCAGTACAGTCAGCTCTTGGGAGCCCCCTGTCACACCAGAGATACAAATGGATTCTGTTCCTTTATAGTTTGATGGCATTATAGTGCATTGTGCACCAGTGTCCATTAGAGCCTTATACTGCTGTGGTTCTGATGTACCAGGCCATTGAACCCACACAGTCCAAAATCACAGTTGTCCCTATCCTCCACCTGGCTGGAGGCAGGGTCCCTCTAATCTTGAAGATAGTGTTTGTTATTGACATCTCGGTTCAAGCGGCTCACGTAGATTTGATCCCCATTATTCATGCCTGTTAAATAGGGATCTGAAGCCCATCTACGCTGTCTGGAGAGCTTCCCATTGGAAACTGGAGCAACAACTCTTCTGGAAGAAGCCCCATTCCTAATCAGTTCACCTTGCAACTCATGTACGCATGTCCGTAAAGCTGAGGTAGGTTTTCTGTCCAATTTTCTCATGTCTTCTCCGTGGTCATGCAGGAAAAACCACAGGGCGCCTTGTGATGTGTACTGTCTCTCCTGAGCAGGCCTTCCGGGGAACGCTGTCTCCTGATTGCTGAGACATTCATTGGTGCAGGGGGGAGCGGGGTCTGTCCTCCATGTGTGACAATTTTTCCAAGACCTTACTGGGCAGTTCTGTGGATTGGTCAGATGGTTTTTCCACAGCTGAGACGCTGGCCTGTGGGGAGGAAAAGACATTGTCTGCATGTTGCTGCATCCAATTATCTATGTCACCCACTGTTGGTGCCTCATCATCTTTCCAGCTAAGTAATGCTAACGTGTTGCCATATGACGGTGGCGTTCTCAGTACCCACTTGTCACCTCTGGCTCATCCTCCTGTGATGTCCCTGCTAGGCCATCATGACCTGCTCTTTCTGTGGTTTTTGTCTTCTGTACCGGGGCAACTGATACTGGCACTGGTTTAATCCCTAGGTTAGCTGCATCACCCATCCCTGGAGGCTCAGTAGCTGCAGTGCTTGTTGCCAAAGTCTGGGTAATCGCAGCAAGTGCTGCCTGGAGCTGAGTAATCGCAGTACCCAGTGTGGAAATATGAATAGCCTCTGGAGTAGCCGGGATGCCTGCCGTAGGGACTGGCAGGGTCTGAGTATCTGCGACACCAGTCATGGGTGCTGGGGCAGCTGCGGTGTCTGCCATAGGGGCTGGAACTGCTGTGGTGCCTGATGTAGGGGCCGGGGCTGCTTCAGGACCTGTTTAATGCATAGAAGCCCTAAAACCATGAATCTGCATCATCGCAGCTCTGGCTCAGCATTTTCTTACCATGTGCAACACAACTGGATTTGGCTTTCCCTGCTTTCAGACTGGGGCTGCCTGCATGATTGCTTCACCGTCCCAAAAGTCATCGCACTTGCTGTCCCCAGGGGGCCACCAGCCACTTTAACATAGGCAAAACTGCATCAACATGCAGCAAGGGAAGGGCTTGTGCTGCCTTACCTTGGCATGATAGCTGGAGGCTTTGGTCAACACCACACTTCCAAGTTATACTGTTACCTGCTGATATACAGCCAATTTTTTTTCAGCATTCAGCTATTTATAATATTTTAGTAATATCAGTAAAATCCCATCATGTTCCTGGTCCAGTGGAACTACTTTCCAGGATAGCATGAACCCTGAATTCTGGTATAATTTCACACAATATGTTTTGGAAATGCGTCTCTTTGTACAAGCTCATTTATAGAGACTCTCATGTCTAAGCTCTGTATAAAGCTGAGATTAAAGCCTTATGGAGACTTCTGAGTAGAAGGAAAGTGTTCTCGATTAGTGTGGGAAAGAAAGGACGTGGGAGAGCAGTGATGTGGAGTTGTATGGACATGGAAATAAAAAAGAAGGAAGCAGTGGATGGCTTCAAGGCTCTAGGAGTAACAAGCATCCTACAAGGGGCAATGGTGAGTTTGTAAGAACTGTGGCAGCTTCTCCTGAGCAATGCTGCTAAAGAGGACATGCCCGATGGCCTTTGAGGTCATGCCAGTGGTGAAAGCCTCTATAGACTTTACAGTGGTGTTAAACCAGCTGTTCCTGGACTGAGAGCAATCTGGTGTTGCAGTGCTGTCACCTTGTGCTAAGATGATTTGGGGCAAGAGCAGAAGGAATTAGGGGAGCCTCGCTCCCTTCCCACTGTCTGGGGGAGGATGGCCTCATCTTGCCTACCCTGCACATAGCAGAGCAGCACAGACAGTGGGTAGGACAGTGGTGAAAAGGAAGGAGGGCTGGTCATCCTCATGCAATGTGTCTTTCGCCAGTATTGGTGCTTAACGTGAAGATGTGATGCCCCATGTGGTGCCTGGCAGAAGCACGTATGGTACTTAGAAAATTTTCCAGTGGTATTGTGGCTATAGAAAGACTTTAGATGAGGCTGTATGGGATATACACCTTTTTGTAGCTCTATTCCCTCTTTATAAAAATGGGAACAATCACATTTCCTTAACTAAACATTTTACTAATTGCAAGTGGTTCAGATACTATGAGAGCACCTGGTAAATAAACACCTACTGCAGAGAGCCATTTGTGTGTATACTATTGTACTGGTGGTGAGGTTTTCAAAACAAATCCAAGTATATGGCTAGGTTTTTACCTAACTGTTCTGCCCCTTTTACTGTGCAACATTTCCTGCACAACTTTTGCATTTCTACGCTTGGCTTTTTCAATGTCCTCTTGGTGAACTGTTCTTTGTTCTCGGGGCTTGCTTGGGCTGATATTATAAACAACCTGGCAATTACTAGGTTTGATTTAGGAAGTCTAGATGTTTGCACAGGTCCTTTGATTTTTGATGTAGTCAACATAAATACTTGCAAATCAAAGCAGGGAAGAAAGCATTGTGGGGAACCTTTCTGCAAGAGTTGATAGAAAGTTTGCCACTGCTTTTATTTAGCTATGCTATATTAGTTTTTTTCTGTGCCAAATTTTTCTGGTTAACTACATGTTTTAGAGTAGGATCCATCTGATCATATTCAGATATCTCTATTTGACTTAGCCACACATTTTTTCAGGCAACGGAGCAGAAAGTGCACTTGAAAGATGTCATGCATCTAGTCTGAAAATAAATACCTACAACAGGTCAGATAGATAACCATTTCCTAGGAGTGCCCATTTCTCTTTATTGGCCAGAAAGGGAGCCCATGGTGACAAGCTCAGACGAGGATTCAGCTGATGTTAGGGAACAGAAATCCCAGTTTTCATGTCCCTATATTCCTGTTGGTTATTTGTGTTGAGGTCAAACCTGAGGCTGTGGTTTGACTCTCCAGTAAATCCAGCTTTAGGGCTCCTACAGCTGGATTAAAAGCATTGAGGTCATGAGATATAAAATGCTGACTGCTATAAAACTCACTGTCAATTCAAATTTGTTCAAAATCTCTCAAAGCCTGCCAGTGTAAGATTTAAATTTTTATCCCAGGTCAAATATCAGTAGTCTTCCTATGGCTGGCATAAAGCTGACCTGTAAATGTGCACTCTGGCTAATTCAGCAGAAACATAACTATGTGCCCAGATCTGATTTGTACCACTGGGTAATCCAGAATAAAACAGATCTGGTACTGTCATGAAGGACTTCAGACCTTGGACCATTACAGCAAAACCATCTTTCAGCAATAGCGTGTCTTTTAATGAAATACCTCAGTTCAATTCCTAGGTGACTTTTTTTCCCCCTTGTTACTTTTTTACTATTATTTGCTAACTAAAAAATAGAAGAAATGAAAGCTACACTTGAATAGAAATTAGTAAATGAACGCCTTTTACTGGTAGTGGATTTATTCCTCTGGTGCTGAAATGCACAGATTACTTTAGGGAAACAAGTACATAAAAAATTAACAGTATCTGTCAAACATAACCTTTAAAGCAATTATAAAGTGATCTCAGGGGATGAAAGGAATTTTTGGAATAATTGTATGTATGTTTATCTGGAGGTTTAGGCTTGGCTGGAAATGCCAGAGGGGTTATCCTGGAGGATTGTGTGTTGGCCGTTTGCACAAATCACCTTTTAAAAATCAGTAATGGGACATTTTAATGACCCTCTTTATTTCCTTTCCCCTCTATGAGAAAGTGATTATTGGAGCTCTTTACATCACTCCTTTGAGGGTGATGTAGGAAGAAAAAGCTCAGCTTGTCAGAAAAAAACAAGTTGTGTGTATGCCCTAAATATCCATATTTGCTTTTTGACAATTCCAGCCTCAACTCATTTAAAGAAAATATTTGTATTCTTCCATAAGCAATCATTTAAGATAGCTCTTCCTTAAGAAAACCTAAAAGAAGCAACCTTTCTTTGTTGGGGGATATTGTTGCAGCTAACGGAAAGAATCAAGAGCTGAAGTCAACAAGCTCTCCAAGCAAGGCCACAGGCCTATCTCCTGTGTGCTTCCCACAGAGCCTCTGCCAGACTTAGCACCTGCAAGGCCACAGGCCCATCTCCTGTGTGCTTCCCACGGAGCCTCTGCATACTTGACAGTAAACATCACTGTGAACAGTGCTGGACTTGGCACCTGCAGGATCATGTTACAGCACAGGGGGATGGTGAAAGGACTGACCAATGGGAGGTTGCAGGGGGGCGTGTGGACAGCGTGTGGCAGAAGCGGGGCGACCAATCGGGTTTTGCATGGACAGTGCCTGGCTGCATGTACGGAAGCAAATATGTTATAAAAAGGGGCTTTTTTTTTGTAATAAATGGCTTATGGCTTACGCTTATGCTTGATTCACATTGGATCGTGTACTGTCATTACTGCCACAATTGGTGACCCTGATGTGATCGTCCGGCCGGCGAGGCACGTTCGGAAGAAGGATTTTTTTTTGCTGGTGGATCAGCAGCGGGGAGAGCTGCTTACACGGGAACTTGGTAAGGAGACACTGTGGAATCGGTGAGCCACCAGGGGCACGATGGGGGGTACTATAACTAAGGAAGAGAGTACCGTTTTATCTATGTGGCAGTCAGTTTTAAAACAACGGGGGATACGTCTCCCGGACCAATCGTTGCGGAAAATGTTGATATGGGGAAAGAAGAATGGGTGTGATGCATCCCTATTACTGCCTTCAGTTTAGCAGTGTGGGAAGGCTTGGGATCTGCCCTTTTTGAGGCAGCGACAAGGGAGATAAAGCTGCCGTGGAACTGTTAACGACATGGCGTGTAATGAAAGAGACTGTACAAAAGGTAAAGCAACAGCAAGACAAGGAGGAAAAAGGAGAAAATCCGGAGTCTCCTAATCCTCCTGTGCCATGTATCAGTGGCGTTGGTGCCTCCGCAGGCGAGAGGCGAAAACAAACAGACGCGCCGCCGGTAAAAGTGAAGATGCCTGTACCTACTGCTCCCCATGCAGTAGCGGAATACTACAAGAATTTAAAGCAACCATCTCCTTCTAATCCACCACAACTGCTCAGCGAAATAATATCAGAAGCTGTTGACGATGGTCACCCTCCCTCCCTCCCTCCCTCTGCTTCCGACTTCTTCTCATCCAACACCGGCTGCGCCTCAGACTGGCAGCGCTTCACCTTCCCCCCATCCCTCTGCACCTCCGCTCTCCACCGAAGGCTCCTCTGCTAGAGAAGAAGAATTATCACAGGCACTCAATCGGCTAAGTATCACAGAGGGCCTCTCTTGTAGACCTAAGATTAATGCCCCTCCAGATAAACTCTTTAGCATGCTGGGAATTACTGTGTTCCCTCGGGACCCTGGGAAATTTTGGGAGGCTGTAAAATCCTGGGAGGCATGGGAGGTGATGCGGGTGGATCTGCGTCTGGTCCTTCTGTTTATCCTGTGATTTTTAATGATCCTGCCGCGGGTGAGCCTCATACGCATGCTCCTTTTTCATGGAAAGTTGTGCAAGATTTGCAAAAGAGTGTAGTTCAATATGGTATAAATTCTCCTCCAAGTATGCAAATGTTAAGGTTGTTAACAATGGAGACTTTGACTCCTTGGGATTTTAAGCAGCTGGGAAGGATAATTTTCCAGCCTGTGCAATTTACGGTGTTTATGTCAAATTGGAGAAGTGCTTCTGAAGCTCAGGCGCTGGTAAATTTGCGATACAGTCAAGATGATTCTCGGTATGGTAATGGAGTAGATGTTTTAATGGGAGAGGGTCAATTTGCTAATCCTAGCCATCAGGCTCAATGGGACCCTCTTATCCTGGAAAAAAAAAAAAAAAAGGCGCTGGGTATGAATGCAATTGTAAAAACTGCACAACTGGCATCTCCAGTGCGCAGATATACTACTGTGAGACAGGGACCAAAAGAGCCATTTTTACCTTTTGTCGAGAGATTAAAAGAGGCGGTTGAGAAACAAGTTTTTGACGCGGATTTGCGAGAGACATTGATAACGCAGCTAGCTAGGGATAATGCTAATGCTGATTGTCAAAAGATCATTGAAGCTTTACCTGGAGAACCAGATTTGAATGCTATGATAAAGGCTTGTGCAAAAGTGGGTACTGTGGAACATAAGGCTCAGGTTATGGCTGCGATTAAGACTCAGGAGATGCAATGTTTTGGATGTGGAAAGAAGGGACACACTAAAGCGCAGAGGTACAGCAACTGATTACAGAAATAGAAAGCAGGCTACATTCCAAATTTGTACATCGTATTGATTTGAATCAGGAAATACAAATTGTCACTTTGTTTGATAGGCAAATTCCGTATGCAATAATTGGTCAATGGAATTCAGAATGGTCAGATCCGTTACACATATTGGAATGGTTGTTTCTACCTTCGAAAACAAAGAAAACTGTCCCCATGATTGCAGAGCTATTGGCACAGATTATCATCAAAGGACGGATGCGATGTCGGGAGCTTGTGGCCAGAGATCCTGCATCACTAACAGTTCCTATTGCAGCTCAATACTTTGAGTGGTGTATGGCCAATAGCTTTGCTTTGCAAACAGCCATGGAGAATTTCTCGGGACAGGTTGTTTACCACTTGCCCTCCCATCCTGTTGTAAAATTGAGTGCGGAACTTCCAATGG
Organism: Nyctibius grandis; assembly: GCF_013368605.1. Lineage (NCBI taxonomy): Eukaryota > Metazoa > Chordata > Aves > Nyctibiiformes > Nyctibiidae > Nyctibius > Nyctibius grandis. Next base: position 19,062,777 of record NC_090694.1, on the reverse strand, counting down.
CCACAGGAGTGTTGTGCACAGACACTCCTGTGGATGGAACTAGCATTTTTACGGATGGATATGGAAAAACAGGCAAGGCGAGCCTTGTCTGGTATTCTGACGGCAAGTGGGAATCTAGTACAACAAAAGGGTTCACCTCAGGTGGTAGAATTACGAGCTGTATTAAAAATATTTCAGAATTTTCCCATTCCCTTTAATTTGGTTACTGATTCAGCATATGTAGCTGGCATTGTAAAGCAATTGGACAGATCTGTTCTAGAGCATACACATAATCAGTGTGTTTTTGAATTGCTGCGAGCTCTGTGGCAAGAAATTCAAATCCGAACTGCATTGTTTTATGTTCTACATGTAAGAAGTCATACTAATTTGCCTGGGTTTATTGCAGAAGGCAATGCCCGAGTGGACTCTTTGGTTTCTGACCCCACAAATTCTACTGAAATGACTGTACAGGTGCCGGACATTAAACAGGAGGCATGTATATCACATGAGTTTTTTCATTAAGGACATCGGGCACTGCGACGACAATTTCATTTGTCACACAGTGATGCTTGGAATATCGTGGCCATGTGTCCTGATTGTCAGCAACTGCCGCAACCTACGCAGATACAAGGAACTAATCCTCGTGGACTGCAGGCCTTGGACATTTGGCAAACAGATGTAACTCACAGAATCACAGAATGTTAGGGATTGGAAGGGACCTCGAAAGATCATCTAGTCCAATCCCCCTGCCGGAGCAGGATTGCCTAGACCATATCACACAGGAACGCGTCCAGGCGGGTTTTGAATGTCTCCAGAGAAGGAGACTCCACAACCTCTCTGGGCAGCCTGTTCCAGTGTTCGGTCACCCTCACCGTAAAGAAGTTTTTCCTCATATTTATGTGGAACCTCCTGTGTTCCAGCTTGCACCCATTGCCCCTTGTCCTGTCAAGGGATGTCACTGACAAGAGCCTGGCTCCATCCTCATGACACTTGCCCTTTACATATCTATAAACATTAATGAGGTCACCCCTCAGTCTCCTCTTCTCTAAGCTAAAGAGACCCAGCTCCCTCAGCCTCTCCTCATAAGGGAGATGTTCCACTCCCTTAATCATCTTCGTGGCTCTGCGCTGGACTCTCTCTAGCAGTTCCCTGTCCTTCTTGAACTGAGGGGCCCAGAACTGGACACAATATTCCAGATGCGGCCTCACCAGGGCAGAGTAGAGGGGGAGGAGAACCTCTCTCGACCTGCTAACCACACCCCTTCTAATACACCCCAGGATGCCATTGGCCTTCTTGGCCACAAGGGCACACTGCTGGCTCATGGTCATCCTGCTGTCCACTAGGACCCCCAGGTCCCTTTCCCCTACGCTGGTCTCCAACAGGTCTGTCCCCAACTTATACTGGTACATGGGGTTGTTCTTGCCCAGATGCAGGACTCTACACTTGCCCTTGTTATATTTCATTAAATTTCTCCCCGCCCAACTCTCCAGCCTGTCTAGGTCCCTCTGAATGGCTGCGCAGCCTTCCGTTGTGTCAGCCACTCCTCCCAGTTTGGTGTCATCAGCGAACTTGCTGACAGTGCACTCTATTCCCTCATCCAAGTCATTAATGAATATACTGAATAGTACTGGTCCCAGTACCGACCCTTGAGGGACTCCGCTAGACACAGACCTCCAACTGGACTCAGTCCCATTGACCACCACTCTCTGGCTTCTTTCCTTCAGCCAGTTCACAATCCACCTCACTACCCGATCATCCAGACCACACTTCCTCAGTTTAGCTGCGAGGATGCTGTGGGAGACCGTGTCAAACGCTTTACTGAAATCGAGATAGACCACATCCACAGCTTTACCATCATCTATCCACCGGGTTATGTCCTCATAAAAGGCTATCAAGTAGGTTAAGCATGACTTCCCCTTGGTGAAGCCATGCTGAGTGCCCCTAATGATCCCCCTATCCTTGATGTGCCTAGAGACAGCACCAAGGACAAGTTGTTCCATCACCTTTCCGGGGATGGAGGTGAGGCTGACCGGTCTATAGTTCCCCGGGTCCTCCTTCTTGCCCTTTTTGAAGACTGGAGTGACATTCGCTTTCCTCCAGTCCTCAGGTACCTCTCCCGTTGCCCATGACTTAGCAAAGATGATGGAGAGTGGCCTAGCAATGACTTCCGCCAGCTCCCTCAGCACCCGTGGGTGCATCCCATCAGGGCCCATGGATTTATGGATGTCCCGATTGCTTAATTGGTCCCTGACCCAGCCCTCATCTACCAAGACAGATTCCTCCTCTATCCTGAGGAATCGGAATTGCTGAATTCGGCAGGTTAAAATATGTTCATGTAACAATTGACACTTTTTCTTCTTTGATTATAGCTACAGCGCAAACAGGCGAAAATGCTGGTCACGTTATTCGACACTGGTGAAAAGCTTTTGCAACTGCGGGCATCCCTAAACAGATAAACACTGATAATGGGCCTGCCTATCGTTCTGCTAAGGTGCAAGCTTTCTTAGAGGTTTGGGGTGTTACTCACGTTACTGGTATCCCTCATTCTCCCGCGGGACAAGCAATCATCAAGCGAGCACATCAGACTCTGAAACGCATGCTTTTAAAACAAAAAGGGGGAATGAGTGGTGAGACACCTGAAGCTAGACTGGACAAGGCAGTATATGTATTGAACTTTCTCCAAATTCAAACTGATAAAACTGATCCTCCTGTTGTAATGCATTTTGGATCAATGAAAGGACGATCGCAGATGGAACCTGGTGTAAAAGTTTTTATTCGAGATTTGCAAACAGGGCAATGGATGGGACCACATGATTTGTTAACCTGGGGACGGGGTTATGCTTGTGTTTCCACAGATGTAGGACCTCGTTGGATGCCAGCCAGGTGTGTGCATCCCGCTGTGGGAAAGGAAAAAGTAGTAACTCAGAATCAGGAGACAGACACTTGAAGATGGGAGGGTTGTATATAGCTTTTTTTCTCTATACTCTCATAGTAAGCCTTACAGCATGGCTACCATCTCAACCAAAAACCAATGTCTGGGTCACATTAAAAATTTTTGCAGCTTCTTTACTAGTGCCTGGAGCAGCTGCTGCTAGAGTGTTAAGTACCTTAAAAAAGTTGGGATGCTGGCTTTCAAAACAGACCAATGCTACTTCTGCGGCCTTAAGTAATTTGCTGTTAGATGTATACTCAGTTAGACACGCTACACTGCAAAATAGGGCTGCTATTAATTTTCTTCTATTAGCACATGGGCACGGGTAATATTTTTGATGTTGTTGTTAGGATGTTGTTTGTTGTGGTGTGTCTCGGGCATGATAGAATCAGCAGTGAAAAGGGTATGGATGGTTCAAGAACTTATGGGATCTGCTGATCCTATGATGCCTGAGGAAATGGTGGGAATGAAGGAAATACGGATGTATCCATGATCTTTTTAAAACAAAAAGGGGGAATTGTTGGGGGATATTGTTGCAGCTAACAGAAAGAATCAAGAGCTGAAGTCAACAAGCTCTCCAAGCAAGGCCACAGGCCTATCTCCTGTGTGCTTCCCACGGAGCCTCTGCCAGACTTAGCACCTGCAAGGTCACAGGCCCATCTCCTGTGTGCTTCCCACGGAGCCTCTGCATACTTGACAGTAAACATCACTGTGAACAGTGCTGGACTTGGCACCTGCAGGATCATGTTACAGCACAGGGGGATGGTGAAAGGACTGACCAATGGGAGGTTGCAGGGGGGCGTGTGGACAGCGTGTGGCAGAAGCGGGGCGACCAATCGGGTTTTGCATGGACAGTGCCTGGCAGAATCATTACTTGTTGTCCTTGACATCCCTGGCCAGATTTAATTCTATCAGGGCTTTAGCTTTGCTAACCTGGTCCCTGGCTTCTTGGACAATTTCCCTGTATTCCTCCTAGGCTACCTGCCCTTGCTTCCACCCTCTCTAGGCTTCCTTCTTGTGCCTGAGTTTATCCAGAAGCTCCTTGTTCATCCATGCAGGCCTCCTGATGTTTTTGCCTGCCTTCCTCTTTGTTGGGATGCATCGCTCCTGAGCCTGGAGGAGGTGGTCCTTGAATACTAACCAGCTTTCTTCAGCCCCTCTTCCCTCCAGTGCTTTATCCCAAGGGACTCTACCAAGCAGGTCCCTGAAGAGGTCAAAGTCTGCTCTCCTGAAGTCCAGGGTGGTGAGCTGGCTGCACGCCCTCCTTGCTGCCCTATGGATCTTGATCTCCACCATTTCATGGTCGCTGCAGCCAAGGCTGCCCTTGAGCTTCACATTCCCCACCAGCCCCTCCTTGTTGGTGAGAACAAGGTCCAGCATGGCACCTCTCCTTGTCAGCTCCTCTATCACATCCTTGATCTCAGAGTCTGTGCCTTCCTGTCCGCCTGCCGCAGAAGGTCTCATCCGCTTGGCCATCCTGGTCAGGTGGCCTGTAGCAGACGCCCGCTATAATGTCTCCCGTCCCTGCCTGCCCTTTAATCCTGACCCATAAGCTTTCCATTAGCTCCTCCTCCATCCCCAGACAGAGCTCCATGCACTCAAACTGGTCATTGACATATAGCACAACACCCCTGTCAAGGTTTAAAGCTGGGCCAGCTATTAAACCTGTGGCAGATGCTCTCTGTTAAACCTCCCCCACCCCCCCACCCAAAGGGAAAGGGAAAGGGAAAAGGGAGAGAAACTTATGGGTTGGAAAGTTAAAACAGTTTTAATAAACTATAATAATGAAAAAGAGTATAATAATAATAGAAATAATCAAATATATACAAAACCAAGATCAAGAGCTTGGAATTCCTCCTCAGGCAGAGTTGCTCCCCCAGCATGGGCAGAGGGGAAAATGCAGTAGCTCTCCCTGCCATTACACCTGCAGGCTTTTAACTGGAAAATTGGCAAAGCTGGTACCAATCAGTGGGAGACAGGAGGGCCCCTCCCTCCTGGGCCCCACCTCCAGGAGGCAGTGGGTTAGTGATAAATAGGAAAGTGAGAATGACATGTATGGGATGGAACACCTCTTTGGTCAATCTTGGGTCACCTGCCCTGTCTGCTCCTCCCTGCAGGTGTGACCCCCTTCGGCTCTTCACTCATAAGCAGTGAGGAATTTAGCAGTGACCTTGGTTTCTTTAAGACTAATTGGCCTGGTTTGGGCCAAACCAGGACATTCCACCCCTTATTCCATACCATTCACGTCATACTCAGATCACCACTACCTTTTCATTTTCAAATATATATACACATATCACTAGTTTATGATTCATCTTTATGCAAAAAGTTCATCAAGTTCATTTAGTTCAGTATTGTGGGTTTCCATCTGGCTAGCAGTCTCTCAGGGCAGGAGACATGGTATGAGTTTTGTCACGGTTCATGCCCATGGGTTACAGGTTCAAAATGTCAATCTCGAGGAGGTTACTGAATGCCACTTGCAGCTAGCTCTGGTCTCATCACCACTGTCTTAACCTGAAAGACACTTATGCAGCAACAACATACACTTCAGAATTAAGTAGTCTCACCCAGAATCAGATCACTTTCAGGGACACATCGGACTTCACCATCTTGCAACATCACCCACCAAGTACATCCAGGTCCCTGAGCAAAAGCAATCCCACGAATGGGTTTACCTTTGCCCGTTGCAGGAAGAATCCAGACAGTTTTTCCCAACAGACTCCTTTCATGCACCACAGGGACTTTATCTCCTTCTACTGTATGTAGAAGGTCTGACTGAGCAGGGCCAGCTCGATTGATAGATCCCCTGGTGTTAACTAACCAGGTAGCTTGTGCCAAATGCTTATCCCAGTTTTTAAAGGTTCCACCCCCCATTACTTTCAGGGTAGTTTTTAACAGCCCATTATACCATTCAATTTTCCCAGAGGCTGGTGCATGATAGGGGATGTGATATACCCATTCAATGCCATGCTCTTTGGCCCAGTTATCTATGAGACTGTTTTTGAAATGAGTCCCATTGTCCGACTCAATTCTCTCTGGCGTGCTGTGTCGCCACAAGATTTGCTTTTCAAGGCCCAGAATAGTGTTCCGGGCAGTGGCATGGGGCACAGAGTATGTTTCCAACCATCCAGTGGTCGCCTCCACCATGGTAAGCACATAACGTTTACCCTGGCGGGTTTGAGGGAGTGTGATATAGTCAATTTGCCAGGCCTCCCCATATTTATATTATTTTAACACCCGCCCCCCCCCATACCACAAAGGTTTTAACCGTTTGGCTTGCTTAATTGCGGCGCATGTTTCACAATCATGGATAACCTGTGCAATAGAGTCCATGGTTAAGTCCACCCCTCGGTCACGAGCCCATCTGTATGTTGCATCTCTCCCTTGATGACCTGAAGTGTCATGAGCCCACCGAGCTAAAAATAGTTCACCTTTATGTTCCCAGTCCAAATCTATTTGGAACACTTTAGCAGCCTGATCTGCTTGTTGGTTGTTTCGATGTTCCTCAGTTGCCCGACTTTTAGGTACGTGAGCATCTACATGACGTACCTTCACGACTAGTTTCTCTAGCCGAGCAGCAATATCTTGCCACAATTCAGCAGCCCAAATAGGTTTCCCTTTGCGCTGCCAGTTGCTTCGCTTCCACTGCTTTAACCACCCCCACAAGGCATTTGCTACCATCCCTGAGTCAGTATAAAGATACAGCCTTGGCCACTTTTCTCGTTCAGCAATGTCTAAAGCCAGCTGGATGGCTTTTACCTCTGCGAATTGACTTGATTCACCTTGTCCTTCTGTGGCTTCTGTGACTCGTCGTATGGGACTCCATACAGCAGTTTTCCACTTCCGATGCTTTCCTACAAGACGGCAGGATCCATCGGTGAACAGGGCATACTGCTTCTCATCCTCTGGTAGTTCATTATATGGTGGGGCTTCTTCAGCACGTGTCACCTCCTTTTCTGGTGGCATTCCAAAGTCTTTGCCTTCTGGCCAGTCCATGATCACTTCTAAGATTCCTGGGCGATGAGGGTTTCCTATTCAAGCCCTCTGTGTAATTAATGCAATCCATTTACTCCATGTAGCATCAGTTGCATGAGGGGTAGTGGGAACCTTACCCTTGAACATCCAGCCTAGTACTGGTAATCGAGGTGCCAGGAGAAGTTGTGCTTCAGTACCAATTACCTCTGAAGCAGCTCTAACTCCTTCATATGCTGCCAGTATCTCTTTTTCAGTTGGGGTGTAATTGGCCTCGGAACCCTTGTATCCTCGACTCCAAAATCCTAGGGGTCGACCTCGAGTCTCCCCTGGTACTTTCTGCCAGAGGCTCCAGGTAGGACCATTGTCCCCAGCTGAGGTGTAGAGCACATTTTTAACATCTTGTCCCGTCCAGACTGGTGCAAGGGCTACTGCATTCACAATCTCTTGTTTAATCTGTTCAAAAGCCTGTCATTGTTCAGGGCCCCCACTGAAAATCATTCTTTCTGGTCACTTGATAAAGAGGGCGTACAATCTGGCTGTAATCTGGAATATGCATTCTCCAGAAACCCACAACGCCTAAGAAGGCTTGTGTTTCCTTTTTGTTAGTTGGTGGAGACATAGCTGTTATTTTGTTGATCACCTCTATCGGGATCTGGCGATGCCCATCTTGCCATTTAATGCCTAAAAACTGGATCTCCCGGGCAGGTCCCTTGACCTTGCTTCTTTTTATGGCAAAACCAGCTTTCAGAAGAATTTGGATTATTTTCTCCCCTTTGTCAAAAACTTCTGCTGCTGTATCACCCCACACAATGATGTCATCAATGTATTGCAAATGTTCTGGAGCTCCACCCTTTTCTAGTGCAGTCTGGATCAGTCCATGGAAAATAGTAGGACTGTGTTTCCACCCCTGGGGCAGTCGATTCCAGGTGTACTGGATACCTCTCCAGGTAAAAGCAAACTGTGGCCTGCACTTTGGTGCCAAGGGAATAGAGAAAAATGCATTAGCAATGTCTATGGTGGCGTACCACTTGGCTGCCTTTGACTCCAGTTCGTATTGAAGTTCTAGCATGTCTGGCACTGCAGCGCTCAGAGGTGGTGTAACTTCATTTAAGCCACGATAGTCCACAGTTAATCTCCATTCTCCATCAGACTTTCGCACTGGCCATATAGGACTATTAAAGGGTGAGCGAGTCTTGCTAATCACTCCTTGATTTTCTAATTGTCTAATCAGTTTATGAATGGGGATCAGGGAGTCTCGATTGGTGCGATATTGTTGTTGGTGCACTGTGGTAGTAGCAATTGGCACCTGTTGTTCTTCAACCTTCAGCAACCCCACAACAGAAGGATCCTCTGAGAGGCCAGGCAAGGTAAACAGCTGTTTAATGTCCTCAGTCTCTACAGCTGCTATACCAAAGGCCCATCTACACCCTTTTGGGTCCTTAAAATACCCTCTCTTGAGGTAGTCTATGCCAAGGATGCACGGAGCATCTGGGCCAGTCACAATGGGGTGCTTTTTCCATTCATTTTTAGTTAGGCTCACTTTGGCCTCCAATTCAGATAACACTTGAGATCCCCCTGTTGCTCTCAAAATACTGATAGATTCTGTCCCTTTATGATTTGATGGCATTAGGGTGCACTGTGCACCAGTGTCTACCAAGTCTCGATACCTTTGTGGTTTTGATGTGCCAGGCCATCGAATCCACACAGTCCAATAAACTCTGTTGTCCCTCTCCTCTACCTGGCTGGAGGCAGGGCCCCCCTAATTAAGAAATGGATTCATGCTGCTCACAGGGATTGGACCTTCATTTCCCTTATTCACATTTGAGAAAAAGGGATTTGAGGCCCATCTACCCTGACTGGGGTCCTGCTCACTGGTAACTGGAGCAGCCATCCTCCTAGGAAAATTCTCTCTGGTATTTCTTTTAGCTTGCAACTCACGTACTCGTGCCTGTAGGGTACTGGTAGGTTGTCCATGCCATCTGCTCATGTCCTCCCCATAACCACGCAGGGCAAACCACAGGATACCTCGTGATGTGTTCCGTTTCCTTTGAGCTGGTCCTGTAGGAGAGCGTATTCTCTTAACAGCTGCAACGCGTGCCTGTGTAGGTAGAGAGTCAAGTTTATTCTCTATCCTGGACAGTTTGTCTGACAGTTGTTTAAATGAGTCCTTGTTTTCCTTAGTCAGTTTTTCCACAGCCGAGATGCGTGCCTGCAGTGGGGAAGAAATACTGTCTTCATACTGTCGCATACAGTTAGCCATTTTACCCACAGTAGAACGTGCCATATCATCTTCTCCCCAGACTAATATTGACAATGTATGGGTATATGCTGGTGGAGCACTCTTCACAACCTTCCGGAACATGGATCGGTTGCATTCCACTTCATCAGGATCTACAGCTTCCCGTGGGTGTCTATAAATGATCTCTTGCACAGCTAGTTCTCTAAGGTAGTTAATCCCTTTTTCTATAGTGGTCCATTTGCTTAGGTGGCTCATAACATCATCTTTATAGGGATACCTGCTCTTTACAGCTGACAAGAGTCGCCTCCAGAGACTGACAGTGTTTGACTTTCTTGCGAGCGCCTTATCAATACCACCATCTCTGGACAGGGATCCCAACTGTCTGGCTTCTCTGCCATCTAATTGCATGCTATCTGCCCCATTATCCCAGCATCGGAGCAACCAGGTAATAATAGGCTCACGGTTATAACGGCTGAAGTCTTTCCTTATATTTCTCAGGTCCTTCAGGGATAAGGAGTGGTAGGTTATCTGTACATCCGAGTCTTCCTCTTATGATAGTTCTGCTTTAGAAGGACCTTTCTTCTGTGATGGGTCTGCTTTAAATGGACGATCGAGGAAACCCCCATCTGTGTCAGGCCCTAACTCTGCCTGAGAAGGGCCCTCACCTGGGTCATATGATGGCTCTGCCTTAGAAGGCTCTGAGTCATCATCCTTCACTTCACAAGCTGATTTCTTTTGGTATTTCTTCCTGGTTACAGGAGCAATGGGTACAGATTCGATAGATGCTGGGGTCTGAGTAGATGCAGTGGCTGTCGTGGGAGTGCTGAGAGTCTGAGTAGCTGCAGTGGCCATCTTGGGGGGTGTAGCAGCTGTGGTACAGGCTGCCAAGGTTTCAGTGGGTTTAGTGGCTGTAGCGGCAGTACACACTGTAGGATCTGAGGTGGCTGCATAACACCTACAACTGTCTCTGCACCTATATTTAATCTTATCCCACATCAGAAACACATTCAGGACAACCGCAAAATAAAAACATGCCACCTAGACAGCACCATCCTAATTTCGCAAAATCTAGTGCAATCAGCTTGGCAGAAAAGGAGAAGGTACTATTTCCCAAAGTAAAACTGGAAGTATAATCATTAACACAATCAGCTAAAGGACGCCTGGAGTGTGCAGATGAAGTCGCTGCTACTGATTCGCGATTAAAGCTGCCCATCATTGTGCCATAGAGATAAGAGATCAGAATAGTAACTGCCCACTTTATCACAGCATAAATCAGTATCAAACCCCATACCAAAACAATACATTTCGACCAGCGCCCACTGCTAAACTGCATGTAAACATTCATAAGAAGCAAGCAATAACACAGTGCCCACGGCAGGTAAGGCATCATTGCAATACTCAATTGTGAAAGAAACTCTATAAAAAGATGAGATAACACAGCATTCAAAAATGACATCACCATCTTCAGTATCTGTTTTAATTTCCAACCCCTCATAAATCTCAAAGGAAGAGAAATCTGATACTCTCTCAGCTGAGCTCTCCAGGTCTCCTCCCACCAGAGCCAGGATTCAACTTATCAGAGCAACCTGTTGGAGCTTCTCTTGTGCCCCACGTTGGGTGCCAATAAATCTGTCAAGGTTTAAAGCTGGGCCAGCTATTAAACCTGTGGCAGATGCTCTCTGTTAACCCTCCCCCCCCCGCCCAAAGGGAAAGGGAAAAGGGAGAGAGACTTATGAGTTGGAAAGTTAAAACAGTTTTAATAAACTATAATAATGAAAAAGAGTATAATAATAATAGAAATAATCAAATATATACAAATATATACAAGATCAAGATCAAGAGCTTGGAAATCCTCCTCAGGCAGAGTTGCTCCCCCAGTACTGACAGAGGGGAAAATGCAGTAGCTCTCCCTGCCATCACACCTGCAGGCTTTTAACTGGAAAATTGGCAAAGCTGGTACCAATCAGTGGGAGACAGGAGGGCCCCTCCCTCCTGGGCCCCACCTCCAGGAGGCAGTGGGTTAGTGATAAATAGGAAAGTGAGAATGACATGTATGGGATGGAATACCTCTTTGGTCAATCTTGGGTCACCTGCACTGTCTGCTCCTCCCTGCAGGTGCGAGCCCCCTTTGGCTCTTCACTCATAAGCAGTGAGGAATTTAGCAGTGACCTTGGTTTCTCTAAGACTAATTGGCCTGGTTTGGGCCAAACCAGGACAACCCCCTCCTCATCTCCCCTGCCTGTCCTTTCTAGAAAGTCTGTATCTCTCCATTCCAATGCTCCAGTCATCAGAGTCATCCCACCATGTCTCTGTGATGCCAATAAGGTCGTAGCCTTGCAGGTATGAGCACGTCTCTAGTTCCTCTTGTTTGTTCCCCATGCTCCATGCATTTACATAGAGGCATTTCAGTTGGGCCCCTGACAAAGCTGCCTTGCGGCCTGAAATTCCTATCCGTGGCTCTTCTCGCACTCTACTGCCGACCTGCCATCCTTTTCCAGTCTCTGGGCACCTATTACTGGCCCTGGCATCGGACTGGCTGAATTGGGATGTACTGAGGTTCCCCTCCCCCAGCAACTCTAGTTTAAAGCCCTCTACCAGCTTGGCTAACATATGACCCAAGATGGTCTTCCCCTTCTCTGATAGATGGACCCCGTCGGCTGCCAGAAGACCGGGTTTCTCAAAACGAGTCCTGTGGTCTAAGTAGCCAAACCCCTGGCTGTGCCACCAGTCCTGTAGCCATGTGTTCATTTGCCTAATATGACTGTCCCTTTTAGTCCCCTTCCCTTTGACTGGAAGGATCGATGAGAAAACTACCTGGGCCCCAGAGTCCTTTACCACTGCTCCCAGGGCTCTGTAGTCCTCCTTGATACGTCTCAGACTGCTCTTAGCTGTATCACTGGTGCCCACGTGAAACAGCAGCAGTGGGTAATAGTCTGAGGGCTGTACCAGGCTCGGTAGTCTCTCCGTGACATCCCTGATGCGAGCCCCCGGTAGGCAGCACACCCCTCCAGAGAGCGCATCAGGTCGGCAGATGGGTGCCTCTGTGCCCCTCAGTAGAGAGTCACCTACCACTATCACCCGTCGCTTTTTCTTGGTAGTACTGGTCTTTATACGGGGGGCACACTGGGCTGCCTTACTGGGCTCCAGCATCTCTCCTGATGTGACAGGTCTTTCCTCCTCAGACTGCAGAGGAGTGAAGCAGTTCTGCAAGGGCACCTCAGGCTTCGGGTGAAGTCTCTTCCTCCTGCTAGTCCTTGCCCTTGCATCCTTCCATTTCTCTGCAGTTATATCCCCCTTTCCTTCTGTGTGCGGCACTGGGGGGTTCTGCAGGGGCGCCTCAGGCCTTGGAGGAAGTCACTTCCTCCTGCTGGTTCTTGTCCTTAGGGCCCTCCATTTTCCTGCAGTTTTATCCCCCCTTCCTTCTGAGTGTGCCGCTGGGGGGGGGGGGTTTGGCTGTTTGGACATGGACTGTGGGGCCACTGCAGACTGCACTTGAACCCCATTTTCCAACTCCTTCTCAGCCTCCTTGATATTACACAGCCTCCTCACTGCCTCCTGCAGCTCAACCACCTGCTGCAGGAGGTCCTCCACCTGGGCACACCTGATGCAGGCAGGTCTGCTGCTGCCCATCCCTGCCCCAAGCAAAAGATCAAGACACTTACCACAGCCAGAGGTCTGCACTCCAGCTTCTCCCTTCAGAAGCTCTGTCTGGGTGGAGGCATCAGTCACAGCTGGGGTCGATGGTGCAGATCCCTGAGCCGGAGCTGCAGCCCTCGCTCTCAGGTGAGTGCTCACCATTCTGCATTGAGGGTCAGGTAGGGTGTCTGCGCCTTCCCTGCCTGCGCGAACTGCCGCGCCACGCTCTGGCTGACGCGCCACGCTCTGTTTGCCCGCTCTGGTGGCTGGCGCTCCCAAGGCTGCCTTTTGTAGGAGGGGCCGCGGTTGCTCTGGCAATGCCCCCGCCTCGTCAGCGAGTCTCCACGAGAGCTGCCGGCTCCAGGCGGCTCTCGCCGCTTCCCTGGTGTTTCCTTAGCTCAGGAAAAGCCGCTGTGCACCGAGATCTGCCGCTCTCTTGCAGGACGGGACGGCTCCGGGTAAGGTCTCCCCTCAGCCTCCTTTTCTCTGGGCTAAACAATCCCAGTTCCCTCAGCCGCTCCTCAAAGGACATACCCTCTAGACCCTTCACCAGCTTTGTTGCCCTTCTCTGGACTCGCTCCAGCACCTCAATGTCTCTCTTGAAGTGAGGGGCCCAGAACTGGACACAGTACTCAAGGTGCAGCCTCACCAGTGCCGAGTACAGGGGGACAATTACTTCCCTAGTCCTGCTGGCCACACTATTCCTGATACAAGCCAGGATGCTGTTGGCCTTCTTGGCCACCTGGGCACACTGCTGACTCACATTCAGCCAACTGTCCACCAATACCCCCAGGTCCTTTTCCACCAGGCCGCTTTCCAACCACTCTTCCCCCAGCCTGTAGCGCTGTATGGGGTTGTTGTGGCCAAAGTCTAGGACCCGGCACTTGGCCTTGTTGAACTTCATACCATTGGTCTCAGCCCATCGATCCAACCTGTCCAGATCCCTCTGCAGAGCCTTCCTACCCTCAGGCAGATCAACCACCCAACTTAGTGTTGTCTGCGAATTTACTGAGGGTGCACTCGATACCCTCATACAGATCATCAATAGAGATATTAAACAGGACTGGGCCTAGTACTGAGCCCTGGGGACACCACTAGTGACCGGATGACAACTGGACGCGGTACCATTCACCACCACTCTCTGGGCCCGGCCATCCAGACAGTTCTTAACCCAGCAAAGAGTGCACCTGTCCAAGCCATGGGCTGCCAGCTTATCCAGGAGAATGCTGTGGGAGACAGTATCAAAGGCTTTGCTGAAGTCCAAGTATACTACATCCACAGCCTTTCCCTCATCCACTAGGCAGGTCACCTGGTCATAAAAAGAGATCAGGTTGGTCAGGCAGGACCTGCCTTTCCTAAATCCATGCTGACTAGGCCTGATCCCCTGGTTGTCCTCTAGGTGCTGTATAATCGCACTCAAGATGATCTGTTCCATGACCTTGCCAGGCACTGAGGTCAGGCTGACAGGCCTGTAGTTCCCGGGATCCTCCTTCCAGCCCTTCTTGTGGATGGGCATCACATTGGCCAGCCTCCAGTCATCTGGGACCTCCCCAGTTAGCCTGGACTGATAATAAATAATGGAGAGTGGCTTAGCAAGCTCTTCCGCCAGCTCCCTCAGTACCCTTGGGTGAATACTGTCTGGTCCCATAGACTTGTGAGAATCCAAGTGGCACAGCAGGTCACTAACTACTTTCTCCTGAATTATAGGGGGTCTATTCTGCTCCCTGTCCCTATCTGCAGGCTCAGGGAGGCAGATGCCCCGAGGATAACCAGTCTTACTGTGAAAGACTGAGGCAAAGAAGGCATTAAGCACCTCAGCCTTTTCCTCATCCCTGGTCACAATGGCCCCCCCCGCATCCAATAAAGAATGGAGATATTCCTTTGATCTCGTTTTGTTGTTTATGTATTTATAAAAACATTTTTTATTATCTTTTACTGCAGTGGCCAGATTGAGTTCCAGTTGAGCTTTCACCTTTCTAATTTTCTTTCTACATGACCTAACGACATCCTTGTACTCTTCCTGAGTTGCCTGCCCCTTTTTCCAAAGATCATAAACCTTCTTTTTTTTCCCTAAGTTCCTGCAAAAGGTCCCTGTTCAACCAGGCCAGAATTCTTCCCCCACGGCTCATCTTTCGGCTCTTTATGGCATAGACTACCTGAGGAGAGGGTATTTCAAGGATGCGAGGGGGTACCAGTGGGTGTTTGGTGTAGCAGCTGTGGAGACGAAGGAAATTAAACAGCTGCCTACCCTGCCCATTCTGTCAGAGGACCCTTGTATTGTGGGGCTGCTGAGGGTCGAGGAGCAAAAGGTACCCATTGCTACTACAACAGTCCACCAGTGACAATCTCTCACTATTCGAGACTCCCTGATCCCCATCCACATGAGCTGATCCATCAACTGGAGAGCCAAGGAGTGATCAGCAAGATTCGCTCACCCTTCAACAGTCCCATATGGCCAGTGCGAAAGTGCAGTGGGGAGTGGAGATTAACAGTAGACTATCGTGGCCGCTGAGTGCTGCCATACCGGACATGTTAGAACTTCATTACGAATTGGAGTCCAAGGCAGCCAAGTGGTATGCCACAACTGATATTGCAAATGCATTTTCTTCTATTCCTTTGGCAGCAGAGTGCAGGCCACAGTTTGCTTTCACCTGGAGGGGCATCCAGTATATGTGGAATCGACTGCCCCAGGGGTGGAAACATAGCCCCACCATTTGCCATGGACTGTTCCAGACTGCACTGGAGAAGGGTGGAGCACTGGAACACCTGCAATATATTGATGACATCATTGTATGGGGTAACACAGCAGTAGTAGTTTTGACAGAGGGGAAAAAGTAATTCAAATCTTTCTAGAAGTGGGTTTTGCCATCAAACGCAGTAAAGTCAAGGAACCTGCAAAAGAGATCCAGTTTTTAGGGATCAAATGACAAGATGGCCGTCGTCAGATCCCAATGGATGTGATCAACAAAGTAACAGCTATGATGTCTCCACCAACTAACAAAAAGGAGACACAAGCTTTCTTAGGTGTAGTAGGCTTCTGAAGGATGCGCATTCCCCATTACAGTCAGATTGTGAGCCCTCTCTATGAAGTGACACAGAAGAAGAATGACTTTAAATGGGGCCCTGAGCAACAACAGGCTTTCGAGCAAATGAAATGAGATAGTCCATGCAGTGGCCCTTGGACCAGTCTGGATGGGACCAGAAGTAAAGAATGTCCTCTATACCACAGACGGGGAGAATGGTCCTACCTGGAGCCTCTGGCAAAAGGCACCAGGGGAGACTCAAGGTCGACCCCTAGAGTTTTGGAGCTGGGGATACAGAGGATCGGAGGACCGTTATACTCCAACAGAAAAAGAGATACTGGCAGCCTATGAAGGCGTTCGAGCTGCCTCAGAAGTAATTGGCACTGAGGCACAGCTCCTCCTGGTGCCCTGACTGCCTGTGTTGAACTGGATGTTTAAAGGGAAGACCCCCTCTACACATCATGCAACTGATGCTACATGGAGTAAGTGGGTTGCATTGATTACTCAGTGGGCCCGAATAGGGAACCTTAATCACCCAGGAATTCTGGAAGTAATCATGGACTGGCTGGAAGGCAAAGTTTTTTGGAATGTCACCAGAGGAGGAGGAGGTCACGTGTGCTGAAGAGGCCCCAGCATACAATAAACTATCAGAGAATGAGAAGCATCATGCCTTGTTCACCGATGGATCTTGTTGTATTGTAGGTAAACAGCGAAGGTGGAAAGCTGCTGTGTGGAGTCCTACATGACGAGTGGCAGAAACCGCTGAGGGAGAAGGTTAGGCAAGTCAGTATGCAGAAGTAAAAGCCATCCAGCTGGCTCTAGATATTGCTGAATGAGAAAAATGTCCAGTACTTTATATGTACACTGACTCATGGATGGTGGCAAATGTCCTGTGGGCGTGTGTGTAGTAAGTACCGGGGGGCAACTTATTGAAACTAATTATTGGAGGCACACTTATTGAGAGTAAAGTTATATCCACATCTTATAGAACTAAGAAAGCATCTAGGGTGGGACATGGTCGGCATGTACCGTAACAGTTCCCCAGGCAACCTGGCCTGCATTCTTAGATGTTCCTGCACCAAGGGAGCTTGGCATGATAACTCTGAGAGAACGGAGGGTGGAACGGTGTTGTTATAGAAATTTCCACACGATTAATGAAAAAGTTCTTATGAGTTAGAGAGACAAGAATCAATAGGGGTGAAATAGAATGAAGAATAGAATAATTAATATAAGTCTATCTGAATAAACACAGGTGGGCTTTCACAATCCATGAATATTGTTCTCAAAGCTCCTTGTGTAATCCTGACCTAGGACTGAACAAATCATCAATCAAAGCTTAATGAGTAGCTAAGCAGGAGTAGGCCTAGAAGTATTACCTTCTGATGATTTTAGTAAAGGGGATGTATGGTTAACCTTTTCTTTACCTTAAAAGAAATATAGGACACTTAGAAATAAAAATTAGTATAGATAAGGTTTTAAACATAACTTCAGTTGTTTTTAAGGTTGAATGTTTAGGAGACACTGGCAGTGGGAACTGGACTCTGGTCAACCTGGATCAGGACGGGACGCTGATCACGGCAAGAACATTAAGGACGCCGATCACAGCAAGAACATCGAGGACGGGGTGTCGACTGGAGTCGGAGCGGAACCAGAACATAAAGATCAGCTAAACAATGGAAAAGAATGGACTTTTGTGGACTCTTGATGAAGGAAGAAAGAGGAATTGAAATAGTTAGTGGATTATTAACAGAAGCTTATGAAATGTTTATGATGTAATTGATTATTAGTTTCTATATAAACCGATAGTGAATTTGAGTCAGGTACCATTCACTGCGGTGGTGGTCCAACTCTGAGTTGTTAATAAAACCAGCAAACCTAGAGACCCGGACTCTGCCAATTTTCTTTAACAGGTGTGGAGATAACCATGGCCAGGCTCTGTGTAAATGAGGCAGGTACGGGAACTCCATGGTACCTTATAGCCAATAAATCACATAGCTATTGTCAAATAAGAAATAATATCCCGTTCTACCCAGAATGCTGGTTGCTGAGTCACTGACTGTGGTGAAATCATGTCCTGTGGATGAACTCTGCTCATTATAATCTCATTATAATCCCAAAACACACATCCATCCAAAAAGCTATCCGTCTTCCTCTCCCCGTGAGCATGCTCTCTGAATTGTTCTTAGTCTATATCTTTAAAATCGAAGTGAGAGAATTTTGCACCAATCAAAAATAAAGGTATATATGACTAGAGTCACTCAATCCCCACCTAAAAATAAAAAATAGTATAAAATACCTTTAAGAAAGAAGCAAGCGGGGGAAGATACCATCGCTAAGAAGTCAAGGAGACATCACTACGGACTTCCGCGATCAGTCGACGGGCTGAACCTCTCTTCCCCACCCATAGGGACGCCTTTGGGTAAGACTTGTACACTTGGTTACACCAGGTGCTTCCCCGGTAAACGTAGAAATCAAGCTTGTATTTGTAATCGTATTAGTAGTGCTATATAGTCATCTTGCAACCCTACCTGGAGTACTGCGTCCAGCTCGGGGGCCCCCAGCATAAGAAGGACATGGAGCTGTTGGAGCGAGTCCAGAGGAGGGCCACAAAGATGATCAGAGGGCTGGAGCACCTCTCCTATGAAGAGAGGCTGAGAGAGTTGGGGCTGTTTAGCCTGGAGAAGAGAAGGCTCTGGGGAGACCTTCTAGCAGCCTTCCAGTACCTGAAGGGGGCCTACAGGAAAGCTGGAGAGGGACTTTTTACAAGGGCATGTAGTGATAGGTCGAGGGGGAATGGTTTTAAACTGAAAGAGGGTAGATTCAGATTAGATATTAGGAAGAAATTCTTTACTGTGAGGGTGGTGAGGCACTGGAACAGGTTGCCCGAAGAAGTTGTGGCTGCCCCCTCCCTGGCAGTGTTTAAGGCCAGGTTGGATGGGGCTTTGAGCAACCTGGTCTAGTGAAAAGGTGTCCCATGGCAGGGGGGTTGGAACTAGATGATCTTTAAGGTCCCTTCCAACCCAAACCATTCTATGATTCTATGATATGTTCATTAGTACCTAAGTGTGCTTTGCAGACAGTGTATTCATCACCGGCAATCTAAAAGAATCTGTATCTGTTGCTTAAATAAATTACCTTAACTGTGGAACTGGTTGCGAGGATTTTATTTCGGTGGATGCGCCCAGATTTATGGCATAATATGGAACCGTGTTAGTTCATCGACTGCGACTGGGCTCTGCACTATTAGTGCGTCCGGACCTGTGTTAGTTGAACATATTAGCTGTTGAATGCAGCCGGACTGGTAGTGCCGAGTTTGGCCTATCTCAGCCAAAATTTAAGGTATCAAATTGGGCATCACTCAGAGGCTAAGCTTAGCTGCCCCCAGTCCCTCTGATATCTGAGGACAAGCTGGAACGCAAGGGGGTTTAGCTTCTGCCAAATTAGCACTCTTAAACACAACAGGGTGGTTAAAGCAATGGAAGAACAACAATTGGCAGCGCAGAGGCAAACCCATCTGGGCTGCCCCATTGTGGCAAGATATTGCTACCCATTTAGAGAAGCTGTTTGTAAAGGTACGCCACGTAGATGCCCACGTACCCAAGAGTCGAGCTGCTGAGGAACATCAAAACAACAGGCAGGTAGATCAGGCTGCTAAGGTTCAAGTGTCTCAAGTAGACCTGGACTGGCAGCATAAAGGTGAATTATTTTTAGCTCGGTGGGCCCATGACATGTCAGGCCATCAAGGCAGAGATGCAACATATTGATGAGCTCGTGACCGAGGGGTGGATTTGACCATGGACACTATCGCACAGGTCATCCACGAATGTGAAACTTGCACTGCAATTAAACAAGCCAAACGGTTAAAACCTCTGTGGTATGGAGGACGATGGCTGAAATATAAGTATGGGGAGGCCTGGCAAATTGACTATATCTCACTTCCACAAACCCACCAAGGCAAACGCCATGTTCTTACAATGGTGGAAGCAACTGCCAGATGGCTGGAAACATACCCCGTGCCCCATGCCACTGCCCATAACACTATTATGGGCCTTGAAAAGCAAATTTTGTGGCAACATGGCACTCCGGAAGGAATCAAGTCAGACAACGGGATGCATTTCTGAAACAGCCTCATAGACACCTGGGCATGGTATTGAGTCGATATATCACATACCCTATCATGCACCAGCTGCTGGGAAAGTCAAATGATGCAATGGACTATTAAAGACTACACTGAAAGCGATGGGTGCTGGGACATTCAAAACCTGTGATGAACATTTAGCAAAAGCCACCTGGTTAGTTAATACCAGGGGATCTGTCAATTGGGCTGGCCCTGCTCAATCCGGACTGTTATGTACTGTAGAGGGGGATAAAGTCCCCATGGTACACGCAAGGTATGTGTTGGGGAAAACAGTTTGGGTTACTCCTGCCTCGAGCAAAGGCAAACCCATTTGTGGGATTGCTTTTGCTCAAGGACCTGGGTGCACCTGATGGATGATACAGGAGAATGGGGAAGTTAGATGTGTACCTCAAGGAGATTTGATTTTGGGTGAGAATAGCCAATAATTTGAACTGTATGATGCTAATTGTTATAGGCTACTGCTTGTAATCATTTCTCTAGTTATTTATTACAGTAAGAATCACCCCAGACAGTGAACATGTGCTGCACCAGATACTCCAGATGCAACACATCATCCTGCTGTGCCCAACTTCACCAGTCTGTCACACCGTATTGAGGCCTAGTCCCAATCTGCCAACCGAGTGAATTCCACACCATTTTTCCCTGCCCTGAAAGATTACTATGACAGAGGGAACGTACGGTTTTGGACTAAATTTATTCAATGAACTTTTTTGAGAGATAACCCATAGACTGAGGGATTGCTATCTGTGTGTATATATATGTGTGTGTGTGTGTGTGTGTGTATATATATATAGAGAGAGAGATGGGAAAAAATAGTAGTGACTTGGATGTGACGTAAATGACACCAAATAAGAGGTGGAATGCTGTCCTGGTTTCACTGGGATAGAATCAATTTTCTGTTTAGAAAAGCTGTACTTTTGAGAAGAGTGCAACACCCGATAGGGTGGGAACAAAGTTGATAAGACGCTTTGTTTTAGTTTGTGGCCAGCTACGGTATGCAGGTTTCCATGGTGATCAAGACCGTTAGCAGTTTTGAGTTAGCCAGGTGCTTAAGCTAGGAGGAGTGAAAGCCAGGGCAGCTGACCCAGGCTGGCCCACATTCTGTACCATCAATGTCACACTCACTATAAATTGGGAAGTTTGCTGAGGACAGGCCTCCTCCTTAATGGTTGCCGTCCCTGGAGAGGCTTGCCCATCATTCCGCTCCTGAGGCCTACTCTCCTATTTGTTGTTATTCTATTAAATCTGTTTCTGTTTCATCCCACAGGTCTCCTTTCCTTTTCCCTACTCCCCTTCTTGGATGAGAAGGGGTCATTGCGTGATAGAACAGCTGGCTATAGTTTAGCCCCTGGACATAGGCTAAATGGAGACACCTAGTATTAACTGTACTAATCCTCTGTGCATAGTGGGCAATTTTCACAAGGACTAAAGCAAAAATCAAACCAACGTTGCCTCTTTTGGTGACACTTTTCAATGACGACTTCTCTATTTGAGCAACACTTTTCCAGACTGTATTCTTGGTGTTAATATACGTATAAAGGGTAACAAAAAATATTTTTTTTATCTTCTGCAAGTTTCATTTTATTTTTTGTGCCCTGACATTTCTAATATTTCTGCCTGTGTGTTCATACTATTTTTTAAACTCCTGCTCAGTAACCTTTTAGTGTTCTTTCCTCTTGTATTTGAGGTAAATGAAAAGGTGGTGATGCTGCCAAGTCTTCTGATCCTTCTTATGCATTGAGGTGTTATTGTGCTTGTGCCTTTTAAGCACAAAATATTGTTTCTTTGAGAAACTACAGCTCACTTTGATTTCTTTTTCCTTTAAACTTTACTCCATGCGTTCTTGCCTAGCAGGGTTTTATTTATGTACTGAAGCCAGGCATTTCTATTTTGCTCTTCCTAATCCCTTGCATATGGCAGATTTCATCATTTCACAGGCGTTCTTACACAAGTTTCCTTCCACCTTCTTACCCCCAACATATCCCTCTCTGGAGGCACTTCCCCACTGATTACTTGACCTATCAGTTATCTGAGAATATTGCTTCTAAGGCACCAGGACTCTGTGTCCTGATTCTTTCCTTTCCTAGCAGATATCTTGTGCTTGTACTATCTCATTACCATGGAGCCAGTTGTTATCAGGTAGCCTGATCCATTTAATCTTCTTGGTTTGGGGGTTTATTGTTCCTTCTCCCCTCCCCCGCTTTTATTATTAACCAGAGAATTTAGCAGGTCTTCCTTCCTCTGTGTTCTCAACCTCAGAGCAAGTATATGCATCATCCTTGGTATACCAAGTGATGCTGCCTCTTCTTTTTCTCTGCTGGTCCATATATAAGCTATATGTCCTTATATCAGTATTCCAGATATATGTCTTACTACTACAAGTTCCAGTTATGCCAGTTAAATCATGACTTCTGTCTTAAATTAAATCTGAGGTCTTCATTAAGACCTAAGTCCTGTGTTAAAAGCAATATATTCACCAATGTTGCATTAAATATCTAAGATATTCAGAGGATTTAACCCTATTTCCTGGTGTTGCAGGTGAATTATTAAGAGAAGTCGCTGTTGTGGGGTTAACTAAAAGGGTTTTATTGATGGTTAAATGATAATTAATTGATGATTGAACAAAAATGAAATGGTAATCAAATGATGATTAAGCAATAACTGAATGTAATTAAACAGTGATTTAACAATAATTAAGTGATAATTAGGTGGCAGTCAAACATTCTACTGCTTATTACACTTCTAATAATTAAGCTATAGCTGGATATATAAATGTCGTTAGCATACAATATACTTTTAGGCCTAATGTAAAATGTCGCTTACCTTGTTATAGATATCAGATGCTGGGTAAGGGGTCTCTCAACCCTGAGAGGCATCTCTGCTCAAGGGGGAGATCACCGCTGTGCAGCCTGCTGCTGTACAGGAGAGCTCAGTGGGCTTGGAGGGGCTACAGATATTTATAGCGTAAAGTGACTGACTTGTTGTCAAACCCCCTTTTGGTGTATGTGCAGGAGTGCAGCTGTAGCAGCTTTAGTTTTGTCTAGTTCCAGCTCAGGCTGGTACTTTTAGCTCCTGAGAAGATATGGCCTAAACTCCTTAGTTCCTGAGAAGATGTGGCCTAGCACAGTTCTCAAGGTTTGCACAGCATGGCTGACTTCAGTCAGGCCTACTTGTCAGTGATGCCTGAACAAAAGTGCTGTTCACTCAGAGTGGGTACATCTATCATACCTGGTCCATCTGTGACTGTATTATCACACCTGCTTTTTAGAGCTGTTCCCAGGCTGCTTCTGTCTTTATTCTTTCCTCTGTTTTTGTCCCCTCTGTTTCCTACCCTGAGTCTAACTCAGAAGTCCCTCTCACTAAGCAGTGGGCCAGTTCCTCCTTTTCTGAGGTGATGTCCATCCTTGTTCAGCTGTTGGTGTAATGTCATCCTGTTGCTGAAGACATAGGGGGGGCCTGTGGGGATCTGTTCCTTGTCCCCCTTTTTTTTCAGCATTGTCTCAGAAACCGTCCTATCCCACGTGCTCAGACGCCATCTTCTGGGGTACAGGACTACCTGACCTTGACGACATTTTCTGAGGCAAAAAGTTAGTCGCCGACTAAGGGTGAGTGACGTCTCCGCCCTCCAGCCCTCCACCCCCTCCGGAGAGACCCATCCGGGATATCGGGCGACAGCCTGGCAATGGACCAATCCTACGGCACGGGAACCAGACCTGGCACGCCCTTGGGCCTGTGAATGGTGCAAACTGTGACTGGCGGCTCCACGTCAGCATGACTCTGCAAAAATTCTCTATAAAAGAGGCTGTTTTGTCCCACCACGTGTGCGCCCACCCCCGACTGCCGAGAATCAACAGAGGACCCACGGGACGCCGTGGGATCCAGGGTGGTGACTATCCTTTCCCTCTCAACTGATCTCTTTTCCTCTCTTCCTTTTACTTACTTCTCTCTCTCTCTCTCTCTGTCTCCCTTCCTTGCTCACTAAGTTGCCTCATTGTTGGACTTAATAAAGTCAAAGTTAAGTTTATTGATACCGTGCCTCAGTTGTGCTTTGTCCGAACTCAAGGATCACGAATCTATTTTATCTTTGGTCAGGATTTTGGGGATGATTTATACCGGGTGATTAATCAGGCAGGTCCCACATGGACTGACTGCATTGAATCAGGCGGGTCCCACGTGGACTGACTGCATTGAATGGGCGGGTCCCTCTCAGGACTGACTGCATTTAATTTTTAGATTTACCAATAAGGCGGGTCCCTCTCAGGACTGACTGCATTTAATTTCTAGATTTACCAATAAGGCGGGTCCCTCTCAGGACTGACTGCATTTAATTTCTAGATTTACCAATAAGGCGGGTCCCTCTCAGGACTGACTGCATTTAATTTCTAGATTTACCAATAAGGCGGGTCCTTCTCAGGACTGACTGCATTTAATTTCTAGATTTACTAATAAAGTAGATCTTAATCCGGAACCTGACATTTTAAACTGGCGTCACGGACAGTATCCTTGAGTTTCGGAAGGTATCAATAGCTTAGAGAGAATGGGCGCAAGTCTGAGTGCAGCTGTTGAAACCCAAAATCAGGAATTAGAAGACCCGGCACAGACGCCGCAGGCACTAAAGGTTTTGGTGCAGTTGTTGCAAGAGCGGGTGGCAGATTTAGAGCAAAAAAACTGTGAATTGGAGGAACAGGTTAAAACTCTGCAAGATGAAGTAGGGAATGAACAAGAGAATGTAAGGTGTTTGCAGGAGGCTTTTGTAGAAAAGTTACTTGCTTGTGACTGCAAGGGGGGATGGAATCGTCAACAGGGAACTGATGCAGCCCTGTCCCATGGTGATTATCACAAAGGGGATGGTTTGTACTCCAATGGAGAACTAGAGGAAGCGAGGACACGATATGATTTACCGCAGGGTCCTCCGCAACCCCTTCGACCGCTGGTCAAGGTAGAATATGCTTATGAGGATAGTGAGGACAATAACCCTAAGATGGTTACTAAGGAGGTGCCGTATACAGCAACTGAATTGGCTAAGTTGAAAAAAGAATATTCGTGCAGTCCGAAGGAGTCTGAGACAGAGTATGTGTGGAGAGTGTCGTTAACTGGTGGTGATCAGATTATGTTGAGTGAAAGAGAAGCTGAGGGATATTGGGGACCTGGAGTGTTTTTGACTACTGGTGATCATAGGGCCCCTTGGTCTCTCACCCAGTGAGCAGCTTATTGGGCTGGAGGTTTAAATCCCTTGGAGAGGGGAGATCCTCTTGCGCTTACAGGCTCGGTGGATCAGCTTGTGGAGAATGTACAAAAGGTGGCTTGTTTGCAGATGATGTATGATCGGGAATTGAAGTTTAGGCAGGAATCCCCAATGATGATACCGGTAGATCCTGAGAGGATGACTCCCCTGGTTAGAGGTTTGCCTGATCCATTGAAACCCTTAGGAATTCAACTGCAAGGCACTATCAGAAATACCCCTCAGAGTGCACGGGTGACAGCTGCTTTAACCGGAGCTTTAACCCCGGATTGCCATATCCCGGAACAAAAAGTGTGGACGCGTGGGGAAGTAGCTCAAGAATTGATTAACTATGGGCGGAAATATAGTCCAGTGAAATCAGAACCTAAAAATGTGAGGCGTACAGAGGCAAAGTTTCCTCTGGCGAGGCCCTCTCCCCCAAACCTGGTAAATTTAAAGAGAGATCGTACATCTCGAAGGAAAGCGTTGTGGATAATAGGATTGTTTGTGGTAAGCTTAGCACTACAAGAGGCCGAGCGCACCATTCGTCAGCAACCAATCATTCTCAGAGGCCCCTTTAAGGTAATAAAACCAATTTTAGCAAGGACCCCTCCCCCTGACGGGGTGGCACAACAAGCATCCGTGCGGAAATGGTATGCACAAATTGAACATTATTGTGGCATCTTTAACGTATCAGAAGGCACACCTAAAAAACTAGCTATACAGGAGGAATTCTCTCCAAGTTGTGAGAATAACCTCCCACCTCCTGTCATACAAGTAGCGCCTCCATTTTCCAAGCAATTACCGAATGTCTGGTTCACTGATGCCTCAGCCAAACGTGAGGGAAAAGTGTGGAAGTATCGAACCGCTGCCTTACAAGCCCAGACTGATGAGAAAATCATAACAGAAAGTGAAGGTAGTGCACAAGTGGGTGAATTAATTGCTGTTTGGAGTGTTTTCCAACATGAGGCTCAATCTTCTTCTCCTGTCTATATCTATAGATTCTTTTGCTGTCTTCAAGGGGTGCACTGAGTGGCTTCCTTTCTGGGAGAAAAATGGGTGGGAAGTAAACCGTGTACTGGTATGGCAAAAGGAAAAGTGGCAGGACATTTTAAGAATTGCCAAACGAGGGAATTTTGCCATAACCTAGGTGGCCTCTCATCAAAGCAGTGATGATCCAGCTAGTCAGTGGAATGGTGGGGCAGACAAATTGTCTCGATTGGCTCGCCTGCAAAAAGAACCAATAACAGAAAATTGGGAGAGACTATTGGAGTGGTTGCATGTCAGACGAGGACATATGGGAGACAAAGATCTTTACTGTGAGGCACAAGCTCGAGGCTGGCCTGTCACTGGGGAAAACATAGTCCAAGCCTTGAAACAATGGTTTAGCTCATTCCCAAGACCCCAATCAATTCCACCAGACAATGGTTAACCAAAACCTCACCTGGTCCTTTCACTAATAGGACTGAGAAGTTTCTTTTTTCTGTTCATTTACAGGTTGTAAGATAGAAGTTTGAAAAAGAAGAAGAGAGTGGCGTTTAATGGAAGTTTTGATTGTGTGTATAGTTGTAAATTGTATAGCTTTAATAATCTTTGCAGTATGCCTTTATCACCATTGGCAAAACTGTTTTGGGCAGTTGTATGTTGTCTCGTCTGTACTGTTCGAAACACGCCCGGTGAGAACCTTGCTTCCTTGCTTTCAGGTTTAACATGGGAAAATGAGTTCTTGTTGTTGGGAAAATTGATCGCTCAAGCTTTTAATCTTATTAATTGCTGGGTGTGTGGCGGACCATTTGGTCTGGAAAGTTGGCCGTGGATCTCCATTCCTCTTGCTCCCGAGTGGATTGTGAGAAGAATCACCCTCATCTTGGCCCATACAATACCCTGCTCCTGGTTGCTATTGTATTAGTCAAACCCAAAAGGGACGGTGGTACAATCAATCCCTGGTGGAAGAAGGTTTCCCGGTCCCCCACTAATTACACTCACTTTGGGGAAATATTAGGTGCAAATTGTGTTTGGAAACAATGGGCAGGAGCATGGTAATGCAAATGGTGACTGAATTAAATTAATCGCATTAACTGTGATGTGACAGGGGACCCCTTTGGCCTAGGAACCATCTGAGTCAAAGGACTACCACCCTGCCAGATGTCCTGGTTTGGCCTAAACCAGGTCGATTTTCCTTTTAGTGATTTTTACTTTCAGCTAAGTCTCCTCTAAGTAACTGCACTTTCTGAAACTAACTGCATGTTTTCGCAGACAGTGTTTTCGCAGACAGTGCCTGCTTCCAGGACTGATAACGCTCGAAGTTTGTAGTTATCACTGAGGCACCGGTAGGGATGTTGTGCAGAAAGGCTCTTGCTGTACTTGTTCTTGAGAGAAACCAAGGTCACTGCTGAATTCCTCACTGCTTACGAGTGAAGAGCCGAAGGGGGGTCGCAGCTGCAGGGGGGAGCAGACAGGGCAGGTGACCCAAAATTGACCAACGAGGGTATTCCATCCCATACACGTCATTCTCAGTATAAAGCGGGGGGATCACGAGGGTCTCGCTCTCTTTCTGCTATGGCCGGTGTCCAAGGAGGACTCCGTCTGTTTTCCTGCTGCCCCCGATCCCAATCCGTGCATCCCTGAATCCAGCTCTCGACCGTCGCTAGGCCCAGCCTGGGCCTTCCCGGAGCCTGCCCTGCAGTGCCGGTGGTGACGTGGCTGACTTCAGGGGAGCTCAATCTTGGTTTTGTATATATATTTGTATATATTTGATTATTTCTATTATTGTTATTATACTCTTTTTCATTATTATAGTTTATTAAAACTGTTTTAACTTTCCAACCCAGAAGTCTCTCTCCCTTTTCCCTTTCCCTTTCCCTCTGGGGGGAGGGGGGGGGATAACAGAGAGCATCTGCCGCAGGTTTAATAGCCGGCCCAGCTTTAAACCGTGACACAGATCATGGCCAAGTCCTTCGCAAATGGGATGCAAACCCTGAAAGGTCATTATTGGATTTGAGGGCACCATGCATACAAAATGTTACCAAAAAAATTGGACTGGGGCATGTTATATTGGGATGATATGACCACCATTCTTCATACTTCTGAAAATTGACAGCTAAGAATTGGGAATCAAATTATATGATCCCCAATGAATTATTGAGTATTATGGACCCGCAACCTGGAACACCAATGAACCAATCAGCGGTGCTCACGAACCAATCAACATTGGCTGGTTTCTCGATTACCTGCTAGCAGAAGAAGGAGGAGTTTGTGCAAAATTAAATGACTCTAATTGTTTCTTGAAAATCGATGATAATGGAGATGTGGTTACATTATGTAACTCTTTTCTCATTTTGTTTACGACATGTTATAACTGTACTATAATTTTATCGAAAGTTGTTTGTCGTTATTGATGATATTGTTGTTGTTAGACTTCTGTAAAGAAGAGGAGGTGTCTCATTCTGTTTATTAGAATGATACCAATCGCAAGTAATTGGACTTATCTTTATTTCCTTCTATGCTTTTCTCTTCCCTTTTCCTTCTTTTAACCTCTTACCTTTTTCTGTCCTTACCTTTCTAAACCCCCTGGAATCGAACCACTGACATTGACAGTTTCTGAACCACGGGGTGGTGTGGGGATCTGTTCCTTGTCCCCCTTTTTTTTTTGGCATTGTCTCAGAAACCATCCTATCCCACGTGCTCAGACGCCATCTTCTGGGGTACAGGACTACCTGACCTTGACGACATTTTCTGAGGCAAAAAGTTAGTCGCCGACTAAGGGTGAGTGACGTCTCCGCCCTCCAGCCCTCCACCCCCTCCGGAGAGACCCATCCGGGATATCGGGCGACAGCCTGGCAATGGACCAATCCTACGGCACGGGAACCGGACCTGGCACGCCCTTGGGCCTGTGAATGGTGCAAACTGTGACTGGCGGCTCCACGTCAGCATGACTCTGCAAAAATTCTCTATAAAAGAGGCCGTTTTGCCCCACCACGTGCACGCCCACCCCCGACTGCCGAGAATCAACAGAGGACCCACGGGACGCCGTGGGATCCAGGGTGGTGACTATCCTTTCCCTCTCAACTGATCTCTTTTCCTCTCTTCCTTTTACTTACTTCTCTCTTTCTCTCTCTGTCTCCCTTCCTTGCTCACTAAGTTGCCTCATTGTTGGACTTAATAAAGTCAAAGTTAAGTTTATTGATACCGTGCCTCGGTTGTGCTTTGTCCGAACTCAAGGATCACGAATCTATTTTATCTTTGGTCAGGATTTTGGGGGTGATTTATACCGGGTGATTAATCAGGCGGGTCCCACGTGGACTGACTGCATTGAATGGGCGGGTCCCTCTTGGGACTGACTGCATTTAATTTCTAGATTTACCAATAAGGCGGGTCCCTCTCGGGACTGACTGCATTTAATTTCTAGATTTACCAATAAGGCGGGTCCCTCTCGGGACTGACTGCATTTAATTTCTAGATTTACCAATAAGGCAGGTCCCTCTCGGGACTGACTGCATTTAATTTCTAGATTTACCAATAAGGCGGGTCCCTCTCAGGACTGACTGCATTTAATTTCTAAATTTACTAGTAAGGCGGGTCCTTCTCAGGACTGACTGCATTTAATTTCTAGATTTGCTAATAAAGCAGATCTTAATCCGGAACCTGACAGGGCCCCCTAGGAGCATCACGTGTGCACCTCCTTGGTGCACAGCTCACTGAGCAGCATCCACTGCTAGAAAATCACTCCTGAAAAGAAACCAGTCAAGCAGACTTAACTCACATCAGGGTTTTTCTTTGTTTCATAGGTCCTAATGTTCCTAGACAAAACCCTTTCTTGCTTGCTAACCCCTAGCTCTCACTGCCTCCTGGCTGCCTGTGTACCTCCCTCTCCAAATTGTGGGAAAATAAGGAATTTACCCACACAGCTCTTGTCCCGGGGAACTGGGTAGCCACCTCCCTTAGATGCTTTACCTGAAGAGTAGGCTTAGTTTGCTGTAAGCCACCACTGCCAGTAAGAGGAGGGGACCCCTTTGCCTGTTCTCACCCTTGGCGTTTGCTGCTGCCTGTCCCTCATGCAGTTTAGTGGGGAGCAAAGTCAGAGAAGTGACCAGATTAAACCTATTTATCTGTTGTGGTTTAACCCCAGCTGGCAACTAAGCACCACACAGCCGCTTGCTCACGCCCCTCACAGTGGGATGGGGGAGAGAATTGGAAGGGTAAAAGTGAGAAAACTCATGGGTTGAGATAAAGACAGTTTAATAGGTAAAGCAAAAGCTGTGCACACAAGCAAAGCAAAACAAGGAATTAATTCACTACTTCCCACTGGCAGGCAGGTGTTCAGCTATCTCCAGGAAAGCAGGGCTTCACCACACTTAACGGTTACTTGGGAAGACAAACACCATCAGTCTGAATATTCCTCCATTCCTTCTTCTTCCCCCAGCTTTATATGCTGAGCATGACGTCACATGGTATGGAATATCATAGAATCATATGTTTGATTGGTTAGGGTTGGAAGGGACCTTAAAGATCATCTAGTTCCAACCCCCCCTGCCACAGGCAGGGACACCTTCCACTAGACCAGGTTGCTCAAAGCCCCATCCAATCTGGCCTTAAACACTGCTAGGGAGGGAGCATCCACAACTTCTCTGGGCAACCTGTTCCAGTGCCTCACCACCCTCACAGTAAAGACTTTTTTCCTAATACCTAATCTGAATCTACCCTCTTTCAGTTTAAAACCATTCCCCCCTCGTCCTATCACTACATGCCCTTGTAAAAAGGTCCCTCTCCCGCTTTCCTGTAGGCCCCCTTCAGGTACTGGAAGGCTGCTATGAGTTATCCCTGGAGCGTTCTCTTCTCCAGGCTGAACAAGCCCAGCTCTCTCAGCCTGTCTTCATAGGAGAGGTGCTCCAGCCCTCTGATCATCTGGATGCAGCCCAGGATATGACTGGCCAGCAGGTCGAGGGAGGTGATTCTGCCCCTCTACTCCACTCTCATGAGACCCCACCTGGAGTACTGCATCCAGCTCTGGGGCCCCCAACATAAGAAGGACATGGAGCTGTTGGAACAAGTCCAGAGGAGGACCACGAAGATGATCAGGAAGAAATTCTTTACCGTGAGGGTAGTGTGACGCTGGAACCACCAACCTCTTAAACAGGCTAAAGTCTGCCCGGCAGAAATCTAAGGCAGAAGTTCTGCTCTTGCCCCTCCTTACTTCCCCCACTATCAAAAACTCTAACATTTCATGGTCACTATTCCCAAGACAGCCACCGACCCTCACATCTCCCACTAGTCCTTCTCTGTTCAGAAACAACAGGTCAAGCAGGGCCCCTCCTCTAGTGGGCTCATTTACCACTTGCATGAGGAACTTGTCCTCCACACATTTGAGGAACCTCCTAGATTGCTTCCTCTCTGCCATGCTGTATTTCCAGCAGACATCCGGCAAGTTGAAGTCGCCCACGAGTACAAGGGCCAGCGACCAGGCGGCTTCTGACAGCCGCTTGTAAAACACTTCGTCCGCCTGCTCATCCTGGTTGGGTGGTCTATAACAGACTCCCACCGTAATGTCTGCCCTGCTGACCTTCCCCCGATCTTTACCCATAGACATTCAACCTTGTCATCCTCATCATCTTCCTCAATTTCGACACAGTCCAAGCACTCCCTAACATACAGTGCTACCCCACCACCTCTCCTGCTTCGCCTGTCCCTCTTAAAGAGCTTATAGCCATCCATAGCAGCACTCCAGTCATGAGAGTCATCCCACCATGTTTCTGTGATGGCAACCACATCATAACCTTCCTGCTGTACAGTGGCTTCTAGCTCTTCCTGTTTGTTGCCCATACTGCGTGCATTGGTGTAAATGCACTTCAGCTGGGCTAACGGTCTTGCCCCCAATGCAGGCCTGTCACCCCTAGGTTCATTTGTGGTTGCCCTGGTCTTATCCCCCTCCCCCATCAAACCTAGTTTAAAGACCTCTTGATCAGCCCTGCCAACTTCTGGGCCATAACCCTTTTCCCCTTCTGACTCAGGTGTTCCCCATCCGGCATAAGCAGGCCCGGTGCCATGAAAGCCGCCCCGTGGTCAAAGAACCCAAAATCTCACCTATGGCATCAGTCTCTTAGCCACGTATTAATCTGTTGTATTTTCATAGGAAAATACATTTTCATAGGAAAATACAATTTTCATTACTCGGGAGAGACGGTACACATCACGTGGTGCCCTGTGGTTTTTCCTGCACGACCATGGAGAGGACATGAGGAAATGGGATGGAAAACCTACCTCGGCTTTACAGACACGCGTACATGAGCTGCAAGGTGAACCGATTAGGAATGGGGATTCTTTCAGGAAATTTGTTGCTCCAGTTTCCAATGGGAAGCTCTCCAGACAGTGTAGATGGGCCTCGGATCCCTATTTACCAAACGTGAATAATGGGGATTGAATCTATGTGAGCCGCTTGAACCGAGATGTTGATAATGAACACTATGTTCAGGATTAGAGGGGCCCTGCCTCCAGCCAGGTGGAGGATAGGGACAAGCATGTTCTTTGGACTGTGTGGGTTTGATGGCCTGGCACATCAGAGATACAGCAGTAGAGGGCTTTAGTGGACACTGGTGCACAATGCACCATAATAACATCAATCTATAAAGGGACAGAATCTATTTCTATCTCTGGTGTGACAGGGGGCTCCCAAGAGCTGACTGTATTGGAAGCTGAAGTGAGTCTGACTGGGACTGAGTGGCAGAGGCACCCTGTTGTGACCGGCCCAGATGCCCCATGCATTCTTGGTGTAGATTAGCTGAGAAGAGGGTATTTCAAGGACCTGAGGGGGTACCGGTGGGCATTTGGTGTAGCGGCTGTGGAGACGGAATAAATTAAGCAAATCTCTCCCCTGCCCGGTCTATCAGAGGACCATTCTATTGTGGGGCTGCTGAGGGTCAAGGAGCAAAAGGTACCTATTGCTACTACAATGATCCACCGATGGCAATATCAGACTAACAGACTCGCTGATCCCCATCCACGAGCTTATCCGTCAACTGGAGAGCCAAGGTGTGATCAGCAAAACACGCTCACCCTTCAACAGTCCCATATGGCCAGTGCGAAAGACTAATGGGGAAGGGAGGCTGTGGACTATTGTGGCCTGAACGAAGTAACACTACCGCTGAGTGCTGCAGTACTGGACATGTTAGAACTCCATTATGAACTGGAGTCAAAGGCAGCCAAGTGGTATGCCACGACTGACATCGCAAATGCGTTTTTCTCCATTCCTTTGGCAGTGGAGTGTAGGCAACAGTTTGCCTTCACCTGGAGGGGCATCCAGTACATGTGGAATCGACTGCCCCAGGGGTGGAAACATAGCCCCACCATTTGCCATGGACTGGTCCAGACTGCATTGGAGAAGGGTGGAGCTCCGGAAGACCTGCAATATATTGATGACATCATTGTATGGGGTGATACAGCAGGAGAAGTTTTTGAGAAAGAGGAAAAAGTCATTCAAATCCTTCTAGAAGCTGGTTTTGCCATCAAATGCGGAAAGGTCAAGGGACCTTGTGTGAGCTGACACAGGCAGGACGCAGGAACAACCACAAAACCATGGATAAAATGCAAAGAGCAAATTTATTCCCGTTATCTTGCAAATCGGGGGATCTCCGAAGCAGCACCCGGGGCAAAGGCACGCAAGCGGGGACGCAGGCACCACGGAGCTCGGTTCCTGCTAGAGAGAGTGAGAGATTTTGTGCCTGCTGCTTTCGCCTGTATATTAGGGGTTTCTTGCAGGCAGTAGTTTTCCACTGCACTTTGATCTTTCTCACAGCAGGGCAGGAATCTCAGGCATGAACAATTAGGTGCCCCTCAGTCTTATCACAGGCCTATGTTATCTGAATGCAGATGTTCTACTTGTCCAGCACACAAGATTAAACAACAGTTACTAGTATGATATATGTGTTTTTTGACACCCCAGGTGCAAGTCACTTGAGCGTGTTTACAATCCTCCTCACCAATCTTCTGTTATATTCCCACATTCCATCCCCTCGCTCAAGAGATCACTTCTCCTGGGGAGTGCAAAGCTGGACATGTACATTTGGGCTTGCGGGGTGGATAACAATATTATAGAGAGGCACGCAATAAATACATATAGAAAAAGGAATAAACATATATATCTATAGAATAATACTGTGAATCAGGTGTCCCATTCATCCTGTCAGGGAATGAAACCACTCAGCTAGCCAGGCACCATCAGTAGATTGTTCCATTGGATGCATTAAGTCCTGGAGATGTTGAATGTTGTCCTCTATGCTGGCTGATTCATCAGTGATGTTGAAGCAGCATTTATGGTGTTGGAGGAGGAAATAGTCCATCGTCAATCAATGTTGTAATGTTCATTGGCATACAGTCGTTGCCTACTCGGAAAAAATAGCAAATGAAAAAACATTAATATCACAATCACTTAGCATAATATAATTGTGTAATACAGCTACTGGCATGCCAATGAAACACATTGTCAAAAGATCTGCAGCTGTTGATCTTCCCTTAATGTAAAAAGCAGATGAGTTAGTTACAGTAGAGTCTGACCAAATCTAAGTTTTTACATGCTGGCCTTGCAGAAATGTATCCAGGGCGTGTGCTTGTAGTATAAGACTATAAAGCATGATGAGCCAACCTGTGATAGGGGAGGAAAACGGGAGTGTCATCTCCTTCCAGTAATACATATGCTGTTGCTGCAGCTCCTTCAGCTAATATTACTCCTGGTTTGATAACCTGATGTGGGGTAATTGCCCACACAGATTGGAGAGCTACAGCTTGTGCTTTTTCAGATTGAACTTCAATTCGATGGTGGGTTTGCAACACCAATAACACCGTTCCAGTGTTGTCTCCTCTAGATAAGGTACAGGTAGTCATCGAAGATACCTGAAATACAAGAACTCAAGAATCCAATATCAACAAAGGATGTAAAATAAGAGAAGTACATGCCAATCTATTCCCAAAAATTGTACGGTAGTACTAGGGCCCTGTATTTTCTTTGGATTAATTGCCCAGCCTCGGTCCTGTAAATGCATGTCACGGTTTAAAGCTGGGCTGGCGATTAAACCTGCAGCAGACGCTCTCTGTTAACCCTCCCCCCCCCCGAAGGGAAAGGGAAAGGGAAAAGGGAGAGAGACTTACGGGTTGGAAAGTTAAAACAGTTTTAATAAACCTATAATAATGAAAAAGAGTATAATAATAATATTGGAATAATCAAATATATACAAATATATATACAAAACCAAGATCGAGCTCCCCCGATGTCGGCAACGTCACCACCGGCACTGCAGGGCAGGCTCCGGGAAGGCCCAGGCTGGGCCTAGCGACGGTCGAGAGCTGGATTCAGGGATGCACAGATCGGGATCGGGGGCAGCAGGAAAACAGTCGGAGTCCTCCTTGGACACCGGCCATAGCAGAAAAGAGCAAGAGGAGCAAGAGGGGCGAGACCCTCGTGATCCCCCCGCTTTATACCGAGAATGACGTGTATGGGATGGAATACCCTCGTTGGTCAATTTTGGGTCACCTGCCCTGTCTGCTCCCCCCTGCAGCTGCGACCCCCCCTTCGGCTTTTCACTTGTAAGCAGTGAGGAATCAGCAGTGACCTTGGTTTCTCTAAGAAAAAGTACAGCAAGAGCCTTACTGCACAACATCCCTACCGGTGCCTCAGCGATAACTACAAACTTCGAGCGTTATCAGTCCTGGAAGCAGACACTGTCTGCAAAAACATGCAGTTAGTTTCAGAAAGTGCAGTTATTTAGAGGAGACTTAGCTGAAAGTAAAAATCACTGAAAGGAAAATCGGCCTGGTTTAGGCCAAACCAGGACATTCCACCCCTTATTCCATACCATTCACGTCATACTCAGATCACCTCTAACTTTTAATTTTAAAATATATACAGATAACATTAGTTTATGATTCATCTCTATACAGAAAAAAAAAGTTCATCAAGTTCATTTAGTTCAGGATTGTGGGTTTCCATCTGGCTAGGAGTCTCTCAGGGCAGGAGACATGGTATGAGTTTTGTCACGGTTCATGCCCACGGGTTGCAGGTTAAAGATGTCAGTCTCGAGGAGGTTACTGGACGCCACTTGCAGCTAGCTCTGGTCTCGTCACCACTGTCTTAACCTGAAAGACACTTATGAACACTGTTAGTATTATGCAGCAATTAACATCATGCAGTTCAGAATTAAGTATTCTCACCCAAGATCAGATCACCTTCAGGGACACATCGGACTCCACCATCCTGCAGCATCACCCACCAAGTACATCCAGGTCCTTGAGCAAAAGCAATCCCATGAATGGGTTTACCTTTGCCCGTAGCAGGAAGAACCCAGACAGTTTTTTCCAACAGATTCCTTTCATGCACCACAGGGACTTTATCCCCTTCTACTGTATGTAAAAGATCTGACTGAGCAGGGCCAGCTCGGTTGATGGATCCTCTGGTGTTAACTAGCCAGGTAGCTTGTGCCAAATGCTTATCCCAGTTTTTAAAGGTTCCACCCCCCATTGCTTTTAGGGTAGTTTTTAACAGCCCATTATACCGTTCAATTTTCCCAGATGCTGGTGCATGATAGGGGATGTGATATACCCATTCGATGCCATGCTCTTTGGCCCAGTTATCTATGAGACTGTTTTTGAAATGAGTCCCATTGTCTGACTCAATTCTCTCTGGCGTGCCATGTCGCCACAAGATTTGCTTTTCAAGGCCCAGAATAGTGTTCCGGGCAGTGGCATGGGGCACAGAGTATGTTTCCAGCCATCCGGTGGTTGCCTCCACCATGGTAAGCACATAACGTTTACCCTGGTGGGTTTGAGGGAGTGTGATATAGTCAATTTGCCAGGCCTCCCCATATTTATATTTCAACCACCGCCCCCCATACCACAAAGGTTTTAACCGTTTGGCTTGCTTAATTGCGGCGCATGTTTCACAATCATGGATAACCTGTGCAATAGAGTCCATAGTTAAGTCCACCCCTCGGTCACGAGCCCATCTGTATGTTGCATCTCTTCCTTGATGACCTGAAGTGTCATGAGCCCACCGAGCTAAAAATAGTTCACCTTTATGTTCCCAGTCCAAATCTATTTGGAACACTTTAGCAGCCTGATCTGCTTGTTGGTTGTTTCGATGTTCCTCAGTTGCCCGACTTTTAGGTACGTGAGCATCTACATGACGTACCTTCACGACTAGTTTCTCTAGCCGAGTAGCAATATCTTGCCACAGTTCAGCAGCCCAAATAGGTTTACCTTTACGCTGCCAGTTGTTTCGCTTCCACTGCTTTAACCACCCCCACAAGGCATTTGCCACCATCCATGAGTCAGTATAAAGATACAGCCTTGGCCACTTTTCTCGTTCAGCAATGTCTAGAGCCAGCTGGATGGCTTTTACCTCTGCAAATTGACTTGATTCACCTTGTCCTTCTGTGGCTTCTGTGACTCGTCGTATGGGACTCCATACAGCAGCTTTCCACTTCCGATGCTTTCCTACAAGACGGCAGGATCCATCGGTGAACAGGGCATACTGCTTCTCATCCTCTGGTAGTTCATTATATGGTGGGGCTTCTTCAGCACGTGTCACCTCCTTTTCTGGTGGCATTCCGAAGTCTTTGCCTTCTGGCCAGTCCATGATCACTTCTAAGATTCCTGGGCGATTAGGGTTTCCTATTCGAGCCCTCTGTGTAATTAATGCAATCCATTTACTCCATGTAGCATCAGTTGCATGATGGGTAGTGGGAACCTTACCCTTGAACATCCAGCCTAGTACTGGTAATCGAGGTGCCAGGAGAAGTTGTGCCTCAGTACCAATTACCTCTGAGGCAGCTCTAACTCCTTCATATGCTGCCAGTATCTCTTTTTCAGTTGGGGTGTAATTGGCCTCGGAACCCTTGTATCCTCGACTCCAAAATCCTAGGGGTCGACCTCGAGTCTCCCCTGGTACTTTCTGCCAGAGGCTCCAGGTAGGACCATTGTCCCCAGCTGAGGTGTAGAGCACATTTTTAACATCTTGTCCCGTACGGACTGGTCCAAGGGCTACTGCATGCACAATCTCTTGTTTAATCTGTTCAAAGGCCTGTCGTTGTTCAGGACCCCACTGAAAATCATTCTTCTTTCTGGTCACTTGATAAAGAGGGCGTACAATCTGGCTGTAATCTGGAATATGCATTCTCCAGAAACCCACAACGCCTAAGAAGGCTTGTGTTTCCTTTTTGTTAGTAGGTGGGGACATAGCTGTTATTTTGTTGATCACCTCTATCGGGATCTGGCGACGCCCATCTTGCCATTTAATCCCTAAAAATTGGATCTCCCGGGCAGGTCCCTTGACCTTGCCTCTTTTTATGGCAAAACCAGCTTTCAGAAGAATTTGGATTATTTTCTCCCCTTTGTCAAAAACTTCTGCTGCTGTATCACCCCACACAATGATGTCATCAATGTATTGCAAATGTTCTGGAGCTCCACCCTTTTCTAGTGCAGTCTGGATCAGTCCATGGCAAATAGTAGGACTGTGTTTCCACCCCTGGGGCAGTCGATTCCAGGTATACTGGATACCTCTCCAGGTGAAAGCAAACTGTGGCCTGCACTTTGGTGCCAAAGGAATAGAGAAAAATGCATTAGCAATGTCTATGGTGGCATACCACTTGGCTGCCTTTGACTCCAGTTCGTATTGAAGTTCTAGCATGTCTGGCACAGCAGCACTCAGCGGTGGCGTAACTTCATTTAGGCCACGATAGTCCACAGTTAATCTCCATTCTCCATCAGACTTTCGCACTGGCCATATAGGACTATTAAAGGGTGAGCGAGTCTTACTAATCACTCCTTGATTTTCTAATTGTCTAATCAGTTTATGAATGGGGATCAGGGAGTCTTGATTGGTGCGATATTGTCGTCGATGCACCGTGGTAGTAGCAATTGGCACCTGTTGTTCTTCAACCTTCAGCAACCCCACAACAGAAGGATCCTCTGAGAGGCCAGGCAAGGTAGACAGCTGTTTAATGTCCTCAGTCTCTACAGCTGCTACACCAAAGGCCCATCTATACCCTTTTGGGTCCTTAAAATACCCTCTCTTGAGGTAGTCTATGCCAAGGATGCATGGAGCATCTGGGCCAGTCACAATGGGGTGCTTTTTCCATTCATTTTTAGTTAGGCTCACTTCGGCCTCCAATACAGATAACACTTGAGATCCTCCTGTTACTCCTGAAATACTGATAGGTTCTGCCCCTTTATGATCCGATGGCATTAGGGTGCACTGTGCACCAGTGTCTACCAAGGCTCGATACCTTTGTGGTTTTGATGTGCCAGGCCATCGAATCCACACAGTCCAATAAACTCTGTTGTCCCTTTCCTCCACCTGGCTGGAGGCAGGGCCCCCCTAATCAAGAAATGGATTTGTGCTGCTCACAGGGACTGGACCTTCATTTCTCCTATTCACACTTTGGAAAAAGGAATTTGAGGCCCATCTACCCTGACTGGGGTCCTGCTCACTGGTAACTGGAGCAGCCATCCTCCTAGAAAAATTCTCTCTGGTATTTCTTTTAGCTTGCAACTCACGTACTCGTGCCTGTAGGGTACTGGTAGGTTGTCCATGCCATCTGTTCATGTCTTCCCCATAACCACGCAGGGCAAACCACAGGATACCTCGTGATGTGTTCCGTTTCCTTTGAGCTGGTCCTGTAGGAGGGCGTTTTCTCTTAACAGCTGCAACGCGTGCCTGTGTAGGTAGAGAGTCAAGTTTATTCTCGATCCTGGACAGTTTGTCTGACAGTTGTTTAAATGAGTCCTTGTTTTCCTTTGTCAGTTTTTCCACAGCCGAGACACGGGCCTGCAGTGGGGAAGAAATACTATCTTCATACTGTCGCATACAGTTAGCCATTTCATCCACACTAGGTCGTGCCATAGCATTTTCTCCCCAGACTAATATTGACAATGTATGGGTATATGTCGGTGGAGCATTCTTCACAACCTTCCGGAACATGGATCGGTTGCATTCCACTTCATCAGGATCTACAGGATCTACAATTTCCCGTGGGTGTCTATAAATGATCTCTTGCACAGCTAGTTGTCTAAGGTAGTTAATACCTTTTTCTATAGTGGTCCATTTGCTCAGGTGGCTCATAACATCATCTTTATAGGGATACCTGCTCTTTACAGCTGACAAGAGTCGCCTCCAGAGACTGATAGTGTTTGACTTTCTTGCAAGCGCCTTATCAATACCACCATCTCTGGACAGGGATCCCAACTGTCTGGCTTCTCTGCCATCTAATTGCATGCTATCTGCCCCATTATCCCAGCATCGGAGCAGCCAGGTAATAATTGGCTCACCATCATAACGGCTGAAATCTTTCCTTATATTTCTCAGGTCCTTCAGGGATAAGGAGTGGTAGGTTATCTCTACATCCGAGTCCTCCTCCTGTGATAGTTCTGCTTTAGAACGACCTTTCTTCTGTGATGGGTCTGCTTTAAAATGACGATCAAGGGAACCCCCATCTGTGTCGGGCCCTGACTCTGCCTGAGAAGGGCCCTCACCTGGGTCCTGTGATGGCTCTGCCTTAGAAGGCTCTGAGTCATCATCCTCCTCTTCACGAGCTGATTTCTTTTGGTATTTCTTCCTGGTTACAGGAGCAATTGGTACAGATTCGTTAGATGCTGGGGTCTGAGTAGATGGGGTCTGAGCAGTGGCTGTCGTGGGAGTGCTGAGACTTGTTAGAGTCTGAGTAGCTGCAGTGGCCATCTTGGGGGGTGTAGCAGCTGCGGTGCGAGCTGTAGCGGCAGCACACGCTGTAGGATCTGAGGTGGCTGCATAACACCTACACCTGTCCCTGCACCGATACTTAATCTTATCCCACATCAGAAACACATTCAGGACAACCGAAAATAAAAACATGCCACCTAGACAGCACCATCCGAATTTCACAAAATCTAGAGGAATCAGCTTGGCAGAAAAGGAGAAGGTACTATTTCCCAAAGTAAAATTGGAAGTGTAATCATTAACACAATCAGCTAAAGGACGCCCGGAGCCCGCAGATAAAATCGCTGCTACCGCGGTCAGAATAGTAACAGCCCAGTTTATCACGACATAAATCAGTATGAAACGCCATAACAAAACAATGCACATTGACCAGTGCCCAGCAGTGATAAACTGCACATAAACAGTAACAAACAGCGCATACGGCAAGTAAGGTATCATTACACTTAACTCTGTAAAAGGCTTTATAAAGAGATGAGATAACACAGCATTCAAAAATGACATCAGCATCTTCCCTATCTGTTTTAATTTCCAACCCCTCGTAAATCTCAAAGGAAGAAATCTGATACTCTCTCAGCTGAGCTCTCCGGGTCTCCTCCCGCCGGAGCTGGGATTCGACTTATCAGAGGAACCTGTTGGAGCTTCTCTCGAGCCCCACGTTGGGCGCCAATAAATCTGTCACGGTTTAAAGCTGGGCTGGCGATTAAACCTGCAGCAGACGCTCTCTGTTAACCCTCCCCCCCCCCGAAGGGAAAGGGAAAGGGAAAAGGGAGAGAGACTTACGGGTTGGAAAGTTAAAACAGTTTTAATAAACCTATAATAATGAAAAAGAGTATAATAATAATATTGGAATAATCAAATATATACAAATATATATACAAAACCAAGATCGAGCTCCCCCGATGTCGGCAACGTCACCACCGGCACTGCAGGGCAGGCTCCGGGAAGGCCCAGGCTGGGCCTAGCGACGGTCGAGAGCTGGATTCAGGGATGCACAGATCGGGATCGGGGGCAGCAGGAAAACAGTCGGAGCCCTCCTTGGACACCGGCCATAGCAGAAAAGAGCAAGAGGAGCAAGAGGGGCGAGACCCTCGTGATCCCCCCGCTTTATACCGAGAATGACGTGTATGGGATGGAATACCCTCGTTGGTCAATTTTGGGTCACCTGCCCTGTCTGCTCCCCCCTGCAGCTGCGACCCCCCCCTTCGGCTTTTCACTTGTAAGCAGTGAGGAATCAGCAGTGACCTTGGTTTCTCTAAGAAAAAGTACAGCAAGAGCCTTACTGCACAACATCCCTACCGGTGCCTCAGCGATAACTACAAACTTCGAGCGTTATCAGTCCTGGAAGCAGACACTGTCTGCAAAAACATGCAGTTAGTTTCAGAAAGTGCAGTTATTTAGAGGAGACTTAGCTGAAAGTAAAAATCACTGAAAGGAAAATCGGCCTGGTTTAGGCCAAACCAGGACAATGCACTTTCAACGATTCAGCAGCTGCTGCGATTTCTTGTTGTGACTCTGCCATAATCAATAGATCATCAATATGATGATAAACAGTAATGGTACCTGACCATAGGGCAACATCAGCAGCTATCATTTGATGGCAGATGGAGGGACTGTGTTTGTATCCCTGAGGCAAAACTTGGAAAGGGTATTGTTTTTGTTGCCAGGTAAAGGCAAACTGGTCTTGGCTTTCTGAAGCAATGACTAGTGAAAAGAAAGCATTAGCAAGGTCTATCACCACTTTCCAGGGTTGTAAACTTTTGCTGATTTTGTTTTTTTTAAGAGTAACCGTGTCTGGTACCGTAACTGCATGTGGGGGGATGACTTGATTCAATTCTCTGTAATCTACAGGCATTCTCCAAGTGCCATCTGGTTTTTGAACAGACCAAATAGGATTATTAAAAGCAGTCATAGTTTACCTAACGATTCCCACTTGTTGAAGTGCCTGAATGGTTTGGGTAATTTTCTCCTCCCCCGCCTCCGAATACAATACTGTTTTACGGTTATCACCTTGGCAGGCACAGGCAGCACAACAGGATCCCACTTCAGGAATCCACGCAAGACAGTTATAGATCGAATAGCAAATCCTGCTTACGAAGTTCCAAAGCAGAAGCAACCATTTAAAGTTTCAACTGTTCGTCCTGCCAACATATCAATACCCAAGAAATATTCTTTAACTGGGGCAATTAACATGGTCGCAGTAAATGGTGTAGCATTTTCTATTGTTAAGGTCACCTTAGCTTGGAGGGTGGGGGTCAGATTTCCCCCCAATATGCAGATCTGTGATATGGCGTCTTTATTATCAATATTACTATGCAATATAGTAACTTCAGCTCCAGTATCCACCAGAGCTAATACATGTAAAACCCCCCCCCAGACCGCCACTTTATAGTTAAAGTAACATAAGGGCGTCAGTCCCCCCATGGTAAAAGGCTACAGTGGTGGCGATTTTGGGGGACCTGCCAAACCTTCAGTTCTGCTGTTTTGGCATTTGCCAAGTAGTGTCGTGCATTGCGGTGGCAGGCAGGGCGGAGGGTGGGCGCGGAGTTGGTGGTGGGGCTGGGGGTGGTCGGCTTTTTCGCGTAAATGCTAATTTTTGCCATCTGTGAAACATTTCTGATGTTGTGATCCCGTCTATTTCTGATCGTGGGATACTGGCTTGTACAAGATCATTCCACATTTGTTTTCTTGTCACCCGTGCTGTAACCCCCTTTGCTTTTGCCGGCTTTCCTTTATTCACCACCCGAACAGATGGCCCTGAAATTACA
This sequence comes from Nyctibius grandis, assembly GCF_013368605.1. Taxonomy (NCBI): domain Eukaryota; kingdom Metazoa; phylum Chordata; class Aves; order Nyctibiiformes; family Nyctibiidae; genus Nyctibius; species Nyctibius grandis. Next base: position 19,019,133 of record NC_090694.1, on the reverse strand, counting down.
GCCCCAATTTCTGAAACGGTTGGTTTTCTTTCGGACTCCTTACCCAGCCGCACCTAGCTTCCCACTTCGGTGAGGAAAGTTAGAAAGCAAGGGGGTTTGGAGACCTCCGATTTTTGTATCATTTCCCTTAAGGTATTTGCTAGGGTGCCTATATTACCTGTAGCACTTGTCACTGCTGGTATAATGAGGGGCTTTAGTGAGGCAGGCGCTCCTCTCAAAAACTGCATTTTGATACTTCTCGTTACGGGTGCGCTGTCTGGATTAGATCCCGCAACGAACGCATGAGCCATCCCCATCTGCTGCACCAAATTAATACCTTCTTCCAATGTGCACCAGCTTACAAGGGACGACACTAATTCAACAGGTTCTGCATATTCTGTTAAAACTGCTGCACACAACCACTGATACAGCATAGGTGCAATAATAGCTCGCCCATCAGGATCCCTGACACTTTGCAACTGAGCATATCCCCGCTGTATCTGATCATCATGGGCTATAGGGCTTAATAAATCTTTTTCACCTGCTAATAAATGAATAGATGCAGCTCCACTGTCCCAAGCTCGCAAAATCCATGCCAGTATGCCTTCCCCACTCTTCTGCTGATAGATCTCTAAAAATTCCCTTAATTCTTTCGGAGTGTAAGTACGTGTGACCTGCACTCCCCCGTCCTCTTGTTCCTGCTGCCCCATCATTTGTATGAGGGGTCGTGCTTCCACCACCTCCCTGCCTTTTAAGTCCGGATCAAATTCAAACTCAATCTCAGAGTCGGAGGATTCACTCTCAATATTTCCATCCCATTCCTCAGGATCCCATGACCGTTTTGTGGTGAGAGCACGAACTTGGGAAATCAAAACCTTACTTTTTCCATATTTATCCCTTCGTCTATTAGCAATACGTGCTACCGACCGCTCTACATTATCTTGCAACCCATAGCACCGCTCTGCTTGAATAGTAATTACTTCATGCGCAATCACCTTTGCATCCTGTAAAGTCCCGACTTCCTTCTCTAATTCTCTCACTCTACTCCATAATGCAAAATTTTCACGTTGAAAAGCTCTAAGACCAGTAGCTAACAACCCTCCCAATCTCCTCGCTAATTTGCGAGAAGAATCCGATGCTGTTTTCCATGGCAACCCGCACTTAGCCCTTTCAATTTCCTGGGGGGTAATCTCCACCCCGTCATCTATTTCAGGTCATGCTTCTGGCCGAGCCAGCGTAGCCAGGAAAGTGGCCACAGGGGACCAGTCCTCAGTATTGGGCCATCCCGGAATGTGGGGAGTCACCATCACGGCCTCCCCAGTCCTCGACTTCTTTTTCAGCCATGGCATGGCTGTTCCTGGATCCTGCCGACTACGCCAAAATGTGTGAGCCGACACAGGCAGGGCGCAGGAACAACCACAAAACCACGGATAAAATGCAAAGGTCAAATTTATTCCCGTTACCTCGCAAATCGGGGGATCTCCGAAGCAGCACCCAGGGCAAAGGCACGCAAGCGGGGGTGAAGGCACGTGGAGCTAGGTTCCTGCTAGAGAGAGCAAGAGATTTTGCGCCTGCTGCTTTCGCCTGTATATTAGGGGTTTCTTGCAGGCGGTAGTTTTCCACTGCACTTTGATCTTTCTCACAGCAGGGCAGGAATCTCAGGCATGAACAATTAGGTGCCCCTCAGTCTTATCACAGGCCTATATTATCTGAATGCAGATGTTCTACTTGTCCAGCACACAAGACTAAACAACAGTTAGTAGCATGATACATGTGTTTTTCGACACCTCAGGTGCAAGTCACTAGAGTGTGTTTGCAATCCTCCTCGCCAATCATCCGTTATATTCCCACAGACCTGCAAAAGAGATCCAGTTTTTAAGAATCAAGTGGCAAGATGGCCGCCGTCAGATCCCAATGGATGTGATTATCAAAATAACAGCCATGTCCCCACCAACTAACAAAAAGGAGACACAGGCTTTCCTAGGCGGAGTAGGCTTCTGGAGGATGCACATTCCCCATTACAGTCAGATTGTGAGCCCTCTCTATAAAGTAACCCGAAAGAATGACTTTAAATGGGGCCCTGAGCAACAACAGGCTTTTGAGCAAATTAAACAAGAGGTAGTCCATGCAGTGGACCTTGGACCAGTCTGGATGGGACCAGAAATAAAGAACGTCTTCTATACCGTAGCTGGGGAGAATGGTCCTACCTGGAGCCTCTCGCAAAAGGCACAGGAGGAGACTCGTGGTCGACCCCTAGGGTTTTGGAGCTGGGGATACAGAGGATCGGAGGACCGTTATACTCCAACAGAAAAAGAGATACTGGCAGCCTATGAAGGCGTTCGAGCTGCCTCAGAAGTAATTGGCACTGAGGCACAGCTCCTCCTGGCACCCAGATTGCCAGTATTGAACTGGATGTTTAAAGGGCAGACCCCCTCTACACATCATGCAACTGATGCTACGTGGAGTAAGTGGGTTGCACTGATTAGTCAGTAGACCCAAATAAGGAACCTCAATTGCCCAGGAATTCTGGAAGTAATCATGGAATGGCCTGAAAGCGAAGATTTTGGAATGGTGCCAGAGGAGGAGGTCATGCGCACTGAAGAGGCCCCACCATACAATAGACTATCCGAGAATGAGAAGCCTCATGCCTTGTTCACTGATGGATTTTGCCGCATTGTAGGCAAGCAGCGAAAGTGGAAAGCTGCTGTGTGGAGTCCTACATGACGAGTGGCAGAAGCAGCTGAGGGAGACGATGAGTTAAGTCAGTTTGCAGAAGTAAAAGCCATCTAGCTGGCTCTAGACATTGCTGAGCGAGAAAAATGGCCAGTACTGCACCTGTATACTGACTCATGGATGGTAGCAAATGCCCTGTGGGGATGGCTGAAGCACTGGAAGAAAAACAACTGGCAGCACAGAGGCAAACCCATCTGGGCAGCCGAATTATGTCAGGATATTGCTACCCAGTTAGAGAAGCTGCTTGTGAAGGTACGTCACGTAGATGCTCACGTACCAAAGAGCAGAGCCACTGAGGAACAGCAAAACAACCAGCAGGTGGATCAAGTTGCTAACATCAAAGTGGCTCAAGTAGATCTGGACTGGCTCGGTGGGCCCATAATACATTGGGCTATCAAGGCAGAGATGCCACATACAGATGGCCCATGACCGAGGGGTGGATTTGACCATGGACACCATCGCACAGGTCATCCACGAATGTGAAACATGCGCTGCAATTAAACAAGCCAAATGGCTGAAACCCCTGTGGTATGGAGGACGATGGCTAAAATATAAGTATGGAGAGGCCTGGCAAAATGATTACATCTCGCTTCCACGAACCCGCCAAGGCAAGTGCTATGTGCTCACAATGGTGGAAGCAAGTACCGGCTGGTTGGAAACATACCCCATGCCTCATGCCACTGCCCGTAACACTATTGTGGGCCTTGAAAAGCAGATTTTGTGGTGACATGGCACTCCGGAAAGACTGGAGTCTGACAACGGGACTCATTTCTGAAATAGACTCATAGATACCTGGGCTAAAGAGCATGGTATTGAATGGATATATCCCATCCCCTACCATGCACCGGCTGCCGGGAAAGTTGAACGATGTAATGGACTGTTGAAGACTGCCCTGAAAGCAATGGGTGATGGGACTTCAAAAATTGGGATGAACACTTAGCAAAGGCCATCTGGTTAGTCAATACCAGGGGATCTATCAACTGGGCTGGTCCTGCTCAATCCAAGCTGTTGCGCATCGTAGAGGGGGATAAAGTCACTGTAGTTCATGCGAGAAATATGTTGGGGAAAAATATGTTGGAGTTTGGATTACTCCTGCCTTGAGCAAAGGCAAAACTATGCATGGAATTGCTTTTCCTCAAGGACCTGGGTGCATGTGGTGGATGATGCAGGACGATGGGGAAGTTAAATGTGTACCCCAAGGAGATTTGATTCTGGGTGAGAATAGCCAATAACTGTATGATGCTAAGTGTCATTTATTATAGTAAGAATCACCCCAGACCATGAACATGGGCTGCAGCAGATACATGTACTGCAAGATCAAGATGCAATACACCATCCTGCTGTGCCCAAGTTCAACAGTCCATAACACCGTACTAGGCCTGGTCCCAAGCTCCTAACTGAGTGGATCCCACACCGATGTTTTTTCCTGCCCTGAGAAATATTCTGAGAAATGGAACCCATGGATTTGGACTGAATTGATTCAATGGACTTCTTGAAAACAGCCCATGGACTGGGGAGAGTATCTGTGTGGATGTGCATTTATGTTGAGGGAATGGGGAAAACAGTAGTGACTTGATGTAAATGATATAGAATAAGGGGTGGAATCCTGTCCTGGTTTCACTGGGATTTGGTTTCAGTTTGTGGCCAGCCATGGTGATCAAGGCCCTTAGCAGTTAAATCCAGGACAGCTGACCCTGGCTGGCCCACACGTTTATTCTATATCATTAACAATCAAGCTCACTATAAAAGAGAGGGTTTGCTGGAAAGAGTTGTGGGGTGGAGGTGTGTTTTCTTCCTGTTCTGCTTGTCTTGCCTCCCCTTTTCCTCATTGTGATTCCTGGAGCAACTTGCCAGTGCTCTGTGGATGAGTATATTTTTGTCTGTTTTATTTTGTCATTTATATTGATTTCTTCATTTCATTAAATCTAGTTAACTTCTATGTACAAGCCTCCCTCTTTTTCCCAATTTCCTTCCTCATTTGGGGAAGGGACATTGGGTAAGAGAAAAACTGTGATTGTTTAGCCCTGGGTGCGGGCTAAATGAAGACATACAATAAGGTCACCTGCCTAGTGGATAAAAGGAAGATGGTGGATGTTGTTTCTCTGGATCTTAGTAAGGCTTTTGATACTGTCCCTCACAGCATCCTTCTGGACAAGTTGTCCAACTGTGGGATGAGCAGGTTCACAGTGTGCTGGGTGAAGAATTGGATGAAGGGCAGAGCTCAAAGGGTTGTAGTGAATGGGGCTATATCTGGCTGGCAACCAGTGGTGTTCCTCAGGGCTCAATTCTAAGGCCAGTTCTGTTCAATATTTTAATCAATGATCTGGATGCAGGAGTTGAATGCACCATTAGTGAGTTTGCTGACTATACCAAACTGGGAGGTGCTGTTGACTGTCTTGAGGGACAAGAGGCCTTGCAGAGGGATCTGGATAGATTGGAGCATTGGGCAATCATCAATGGCATGAAATTTAACAAGAACAAATCACAGAATCACAGAATGCTAGGGATTGGAAGGGACCTCGAAAGATCATCTAGTCCAATCCCCCTGCCGGAGCAGGATTGCCTAGACCATATCACACAGGAACACGTCCAGGCGGGTTTTGAATGTCTCCAGAGAAGGAGACTCCACAACCTCTCTGGGCAGCCTGTTCCAGTGTTCCCTCACCGTAAAGAAGTTTTTCCTCATATTTATGTGGAACCTCCTGTGTTCCAGCTTGCACCCATTGCCCCTTGTCCTGTCAAGGGATGTCACTGAGAAGAGCCTGGCTCCATCCTCATGACACTTGCCCTTTACATATTTATAAACATTAATGAGGTCCCCCCTCAGTCTCCTCTTCTCCAAGCTAAAGAGACCCAGATCCCTCAGCCTCTCCTCATAAGGGAGATGTTCCACTCTCTTAATCATCTTCGTGGCTCTGCGCTGGACTCTCTCTAGCAGTTCCCTGTCCTTCTTGAACTGAGGGGCCCAGAACTGGACACAATATTCCAGATGCGGCCTCACCAGGGCAGAGTAGAGGGGGAGGAGAACCTCTCTTGACCTGCTAACCACACCCCTTCTAATACATCCCAGGATGCCATTGGCCTTCTTGGCCACAAGGGCACACTGCTGGCTCATGGTCATCCTGCTGTCCACTAGGACCCCCAGGTCCCTTTCCCCTATGCTGGTCTCCAACAGGTCTGTCCCCAACTTGTACTGGTACATGGGGTTGTTCTTGCCCAGATGCAGGACTCTACACTTGCCCTTGTTATATTTCATTAAATTTCTCCCCACCCAACTCTCCAGCCTGTCTAGGTCTCTCTGAATGGCTGCGCAGCCTTCCGGTGTGTCAGCCACTCCTCCCAGTTTGGTGTCATCAGCGAACTTGCTGACAGTGCACTCTATTCCCTCATCCAAGTCATTAATGAATATATTGAATAGAACTGGTCCCAGTACCGACCCTTGAGGGACTCCGCTAGACACAGGCCTCCAACTGGACTCTGTCCATTGACCACCACTCTCTGGCTTCTTTCCTTCAGCCAGTTCACAATCCACCTCACTACCCAATCATCCAGACCACACTTCCTCAGTTTAGCTGCGAGGATGCTGTGGGAGACTGTGTCAAACGCTTTACTGAAATCAAGATAGACCACATCCACTGCTTTACCAACATCTATCCACCGGGTTATGTCCTCATAAAAGGCTATCAAGTTCGTTAAGCATGACTTCCCCTTGGTGAAGCCATGTTGACTGCCCCTAATGATCCCCCTATCCTTGATGTGCCTAGAGACAGCACCAAGGACAAGTTGTTCCATCACCTTTCCGGGGATGGAGGTGAAGCTGACCGGTCTATAGTTACCCGGGTCCTCCTTCTTGCCCTTTTTGAAGACTGGAGTGACATTCACTTTCCTCCAGTCCTCAGGCACCTCTCCCGTTCCCCACGACTTAGCAAAGATGATGGAGAGTGGCCTAGCAATGACTTCTACCAGCTCCCTCAGCACCCACGGGTGCATCCCATCAGGGCCCATGGATTTATGGATGTCCAGATTGCTTAATTGGTCCCTGACCCAGCCCTCATCTACCAAGACAGATTCCTCCTCTATCCTGACTTCTTCTGGGGCCACAGGGGTCCGGGGCTCCTCAGGACAGCCTCCAGCAGTATAGACAGAGGCAAAGAAGGCATTCAGTAACTCTGCCTTCTTTTTATCCTCTGTCTCCAGGGCCACCACCTCATTCATCAGTGGGCCTACATTGCCCCTAGTGTTGGTTTTACCTGCAATGTATTTGAAGAAGCCCTTTCTGTTGTCCTTGACCTCTCTTGCAAGGTTTAATTCCAAGGAGGCCTTAGCTTTCCTAGTTGCCTCCCCTATATCCTCTGACAACAGACTTATATTCCTCCCAAGTGGCCAGCCCCTCCTTCCATGATCTGTACGCTCTCTTCTTCCACTTGAGTTTGCCCAGCAGTTCCCTGTTTAACCATTCAGGTCTCCTGGTACCCTTTCTTGACTTCCTACCTGCTGGGATACTCTGATCTTGAGCTCGGAAGAACCAGTCCCTGAATGCTAACCAACTATCTTGGGCCCCCTTACCTTCTAGTACCCTGTCCCATGGAATTTCCCCTAGCAATTGCTTGAAAAGGCCAAAGTTGGCCCTACTGAAGTCCAGGGTTGTGATTTTGCTAGCTATTCTGTTCCTGCCACATGAGATCCTGAACTCTGCCATCTCATGGTCACTACAACCAAGGCTGCCCTCAACCTTCACCGCTTCAACCAGACCCTCCTTGTTAGTGAGGATCAGATCCAGCAGCGCTCCTCTCCTAGTTGGCTCATCCACCATTTGCATCAGAAAGTTATCATCAATGCACTGGAGGAACCTCCTGGACTGAGGATGGCTGGCTGAGTAGGCCTCCCAGCAAATATCAGGGTAGTTGAAATCCCCCATGACAACCAGACCCTGTAATTGCGAGACTGCTCTCAGCTGCCTGTAGAAGGCCTCATCACCCTCCTCATCCTGATCTGGTGGCCTATAATAGACACCCACAACAGTATCACCCCTGCCAGCCTGCCCCTTAATTCGCACCCACAAACTCTCAACTCGCTCCTGATCTGCCCCTGGACAGAATTCAATACATTCTAGCTGCTCACTCAAATAAAGAACAACTCCACCACCTCTCCTTAGTGGCCTGTCTTTCCTGAACAGGACATAGCCATCCATGACCACATTCCAGTCATGCGAGGTGTCCCACCAAGTCTCTGTAATTGCCACTAGATCATAGCCCCCTGACCGAACACGGATTTCCAACTCCTCCTGTTTATTCCCCATGCTGCGTGCATTGGTGTACAGGCATTTCAGGGAGCGAGCTGAGCACACCGATTTCACCCTAGGGGGATGGGAGGCCTCCTGGTCTACCTCAACACTAGAGCGTTGCCCCAGTGGTGCAAGCCCAGCTACTACCCCATCCCCCTTCGAATCTAGTTTAAAGCTCTCCGAATGAGCCCTGCTAATTCCTGCCCCAGAACCCTTTTGCCCTTACGACATAAACCTTTCCCATGTATTACCGTCACGCCTGGTGTCTTATAAAACCAGCCATTATCAAAGAACCCAAAGCCCTGCCTGTAGCACCAGTCTCGTAGCCAGGCATTTATAGAGAGAATCCTACTATTCCATCCCACGTCATCACCTGAAAATGGAAGGAGGGAGGAGAAAACAACTTGTGCCCCAGACTCTTTCACCAACCGTCCTAGGGCCTTGTAGTCTTTCTTCATCCCCCTCAGACTACGGGATGCAGCTTCTTCCCCACCTGTCTGGAAGATCAGCAGGGGGTAGTAGTCTGTGGCCTTCACCAGGTTGGGGAGTTTCCTGGTGATATCCCTGATTCGGGCTCCAGGCAGGCTGCAGACCTCCCTGTGATGGGGGTCAGCTCTGCATATTGGGCCCTCAGTTCCCTTTAGGAAGGAGTCTCCAACCACTAAAACTCTTCTCTTCTTCCTTATGGAGGAGGTAGCTATATGCCTGTCAGGTTTTTCTGACTGTGGTGGGACCTCTGATATAGGTTGCCTCTCCACCACATCCCCATTGGACCGGCTGTATTCCACTAGGGCTTCATATCTATTTCTCAGAGGCACCTGTGGAGGCGAGGTAGGCAAGGAGGGCACTCACCTTTTGCCACAGCCATAAACTTGCCTCCATTCACTCCTTTCCTCTAGATTATTGTTTTCCACCTGAGAGGGGCAGAGTACAGGGGCCCCTCGATCCTGGGAGCTCTCCGGCAGGTGCTCCCATTTTTGTTGCAGGGAGGGCAGAGCCTGGCTCCACCAGTCTATCTCCATTTCAGCCTCCCTAATGCTCCTAAGCCTTTCTACTTCGGCTTGAAGCCTTTCAACTTGGCTTTGCAGCTGTGCCGCTCGGCCGAGCAGATCATCTACCTGCTCACAGCGCACACAGCCCCCTGTCACCACAGAGACGGTGTAGCATTCCCTGCAGCCTGCGACCTGCACCATTGCCTCCTTCCGTGGGAGCTCTGTCTGGGTTCCCACAACCATTTTGGTCTTATTCCACCGGGCGGAGACCATTGTTCTTTCACTGAGCTGGGAAATACCTGTTGGTGACACCCCTGGTTCACAGCTCCTTGGCGCCTTCCTCACCTTGTGCACTGGGAGGGAGTCAGCGCTCTCCCAAACGAGCTGCAAACGGCTGTGGCCTCCCCCGCCCTGGGACACACCCAGTCACTGCTGACTCCCCCTCTCCCCTCTGGGCAGGGACTAGTCCCTGTCCTCCCAGAGGCTTTTTATCAACCGATCACAGGGGGTGGTGCTACGCCCCCTCCTCTCCTGATTCGTTGCCGGGAACTTCCGGGTCCGGGGTGGGGGGGGAAGCAGCTCGGGGCTGCTGCTCGGGGGGCCCAGAGTATGAAAACCGCCCGGTACAGCCCGATCTCGCCTCGCCCCGCACTCACCTCAGTCGCTGCCGCCGCTGCTGCTGCTGTCGACTCACTGGATTCTGCACCTGGGATGGAGTAAGGCTGGGCACAAGTATAAATTGGGAGAGGAGAGGCTGGAGAGCATCCCTGCAGAAAGGGATCTAGAGATGCTGTTCAACAGCAGGCTCAATATTTTCAGCAGTGTGCCCTGGCAGCCAAGAGGGACAACTGCATTTTGGGCAATTGGTCAGGCAGTTGGACTAGATGATCATTGTAGGTCCCTTCCAACTGAGCTATTCTATTCTGTTCTACCCCTCAGTGTGCTAGGGGGCACAACGGAGTCATAATTTCTGTATCTGGGCTAGGCCAATCACTTGATATGACTCCTAGTACAGAGCTATGAGGGGCAGTGGGGTGTGAGGAAAGCTAGCAAGTCCAAATTTGATCTGCTGAAGTATGGCTTGGTCATATCCACTCAATGTCACAAATGAATTGGGGAGGATATAGTGAATGATTTGACCCACTTGGTTCAGCAAATGCATACCTAGAGCTACAAAAGCAATGTAGCCATAGCTATGAGAGCTTCAGGGCTCCATTCTTTATCTCTGAGGCCACAGGTTATGAAATATAATAGAACATCCCTTTATGTAATGTAATAACTTCAGTTTATCTTCTTCCTATAGATGTTCTGTACCAAGGCTATAACAGTAGCTTCTTGAGAAAGGGAGTTAGAATGTTGCTGGGTGTGGTGAGTTAACTTTGGCTGGCTGCCAGGTCCCCACCAAGCCACTCTCTCACACCCCCTCCTCAGCAAGACAAAGGGAGAAAATGAGATTAAAAAGCTCGTGGGTCAAGAACAGGACAGGGAAATCACTTACCAATTACTGTCATGGGCAAAACAGACTCTACTTGAGAAGATTCATTTAATTTATTGCCAATTAACAACAGAGTAGGATAGTGAGAAACAAAAACAATACTAAAAACAACTTCCCCTCACCCTCCATTTCTTCCCAGGCTCAACTTCACTTTTTGGTTCCAGACATTTCTGCCTCCCCCCCTCCTAGCAACTCAGAGGAAGTGGGAAATGGGAGTTGTGGTCAGTTCATCGCATGTTGTCTCTGCTGCTCCTTCCTCCTCATACTTTTCCCCTGCTCCAGTGTGGGGTCCCTCCCATGGGATACAGTCCTTCATGAACTTCTCCAATGTGGGTCCTTCCCACAGGCTGCAATACTTCAAGAACTGCTCCAGCATGGGTCCCCCATGGACCGAAGTTTCTGTCAGAAAACCTGGTCCTGCCTGGGCTCCTCTCCACGGGCCACAGTTCCTGCCAGGAGTCTGCTCCAGTATGGGCTCTTCATGGGCTACAGCTTCCTTCAGGGCATATCCACCTGCTGCGGCCTGGGGTCCTCCATGGGCTGCAGGGTGGATATCTGCACCGTCGTGGTCCTCCATGGGCTGCAGGGGGACAACCTGCTTCACCATGGTTTTTTCCACAGGCTGCAAGGGAATCTCTACTCTGGTGCCTGGAGCACCTCCTCCCCCTCCTTCTTCACTGACCTTGGTGTCTGCATAGTTGTTTCTCTCACATTTTCTCATTCCTCTCTCTCTCAGCTGCTGCACAGTGTTTTTTCCCCTTTCTTAAATATGTTATCACAGAGGCACTATCACCGTCACTGATTGGCTCAGCTTTGGCCAGTGGTGGGTCCATTTTATAGCTGGCTAGAACTAGCTTTGTCTGACATGGGGACAGCTTCTGGCATCTTCTCACAGAAGCCACCCCCGCAAGCCCCCCTGCTACCAAAACCTTGCTGCATAAATTAATATATTGGGAAAATAAAACCAAGACTAAAACCTCAGGCTAGGGAATTTGCTTTGTAAATTCTATCTTTTGAGAAAGAATTTGCAGGTTAAAGCAATTCTTTCTCTTTCTAGGTCATTTTGCCAACTTATGCTTGTTTACTTATACTATAAAACCATGAGATTGCTTTATGATCCTCTAGTCAGATGTAGCTCTTGGCCATTTTCAAAAGAAAACTAATAGTCCTGAAAATTCCACCTTTCTGTTAAGGGTAAAATACCACTATTTAGCCAATAAATATAGTCACAATAGCATGAAATGAGCCTGTGTTTTCTCTAGGTTGCCTTGAATGAGGTTTTGCTAAATACGCATAAAAGCAGTTCATAATTTCAAAACATTTTGTGTTGGTGTTGTGTGGTTTTTTGTGGTGTTTTTTGTTTGTTTGTTTGGTTTTTTTAAATAGCATGATACATTTATTCAAATAAAAGCTATCTTACTTTTGGAAAAAAAACCCCTAACAGCAGAAAAGCCAAAATCTCCAACAGGAACCAGAACTGTTCAATGAACACTAATGTTCATACCACTTTTTTCAATTATTTAAATTTGTTTTCTGGTAGTAAAGCCAGCATGAAGGACTACTTTACAGTAAATGAAGTTGATACCAGATGGTTTAGTAGAAGTAGGCCTCAGAGTAGGCCCTAAAAGGCCTACTCTGTGTAACCTTTAACAGAAACAATTTTCCTTTCAGTAATTTTCCTTTCAGCTAAGTAACTGCACTTTCTGAAACTAACTGCATGTTTTGCAGACAGTGTCTGCTTCTAGGACTGATAACGCTCGAAGTTAGTTATCACTGAGGTACTGGTGGGAATGGTATGTGAAAGACTCTTGCTTGTGCATATTCTTTGAGAATCCAAGGTCTCTGTTAAATTCCTCACTAATTACGAAGAAGGGCCAAAGATAAACAAGACTCTGAACAGCATCTTTGTAGTGTCTTAAATGACTTGATTCACAACTCTAGCGCCAGAAGAAGAGAGAAATCCTGTAGGAACCAGAAAGGTATATTTTCCTTGGAGCCACCTGCATGCATCAACAGAAAGGCATCAACCACGCTTGCACAGAAGCGGGGTCATACAGCGGACAGCATAACTGTGGGGGGATTACAACCACTAGAGACCACCAGAGACCACCAAAGACCCGTTCCCCAATTTAGTACTCATGCGCAAAGACAGTTACATAATATATTAGCATATGCATAAGGCTTCTTAGACTAGGTGGGCTTTTCTCAGGAATTGTATGAATATTCATTTTTCTATAATGTATATAATGAGTGTGCTTTTGTTCCTGGGTGTTGCCGCTTGTCTGCAGCAAGCTCCGTTCGGTTGCTGGCTGGCCTGAGGCTATCCGCACCCCAGGGCCATTGAGCACTGACACCAATGTGAGGATGCAACAAATGGCGTTTATTTAACTGCGCAACAGCCTTATATAGTCGTCTTGTCCCGTACGAACTCGCACGATAATGACACATCCTGCTCCTTTCGCCACGCCTACCTTCCGTTACAGCCCGAGATTTTCCAGTCGCTGTACCCTAATCTACCTACATTTCCCCCTCCCCATGCTTCAAGTCATGCAAAGTAAAGCGTATCGCTGATTCTGGAGCCTTGCATCAAAGCGTAAGCGTAGCTGGCGGATACAACATCCCGAGCCCAGGTTCTCCAGTAAGATTCCCCTGCAACTCCTGAGATGCAAAGCAAAAGCAAGCTAATCATAAGCGCATTGTTTAAAGCTTTTGTTTCACTCAGCAACGGCCGCCGTTCCTCATCTTTCTTGGCGCCCCGCCGCTTTACCAGACTCTCTGTACTGTCATGACTCCTCACGTCTGAAGGTCGAGGCTGGTGCTGTTTCGGCTTCGCCCACAGGTACTCTCAAACCTGGTTCCCTGTGTCTCGCAGAGCCCAGTCAGAGAATCCCAGCCTTGGTTACCCATAAATCCTGCTCTCTGTTGTTGAGCCACAAAGGTTGTATTGACCATTCGTTGCACAGTTTTCTGCAAACATGCAAACAAACAGGGTAACACAAGTAGGATAAAGCCTATTATAAACATTCCCATAAGCAGACTCTAACTACAAAACATGCAGTTTACTTCAGAACATACTGTTATTCTCTGTTATTCTAGCTGAAAGGAAAACTACTGACAGGAAAGCTGATTCTGTTTAAAGGTAACACAGATCAGGCCTTTTAGAGCCTACTCTGAGGCCTACTCTTGCTAAACCGTTGCTAAACCATCCGGTATCAATTTCCCCCTTTGGAAGTAGTTAGATTTATTATCTCACTACTTCCATATACTATTCTCAATGATTGCCTCAACACAACCCACGCAGATCCCTATGATAATTATAATCACAACTATATAAACTATTCCCTCTAATAATGTGGCTAACCATCCTTTTAGAAACAATCCACCGTACTCCTGCGCCTGTAGAGACAGAAACATAACCTCGACCCATTAGTAATAGTTCCCCTGGTCCCAACCACTCGTTAGTACCTGGTTCCCTATACCACACTTTGCCTTTGTTTTGCACATAGCTTGCTCCTTGTCGAACTGCCTCCCAATGTATTACAATTGGGGGTCGCTCCTTATCTCCTGCTAAAGTTAAATGGTTAAGTACATAAACAGCTTTTGCAAGTCTCTCAGAAGGTTCAGTTTCCTCTCCCCCTTTTTGTTTTTGCAGAAGCTGTTTCAATGTACTATGAGCACGTTCCACAATCGCCTGACCCGTAGGCAAATGAGGAATCCCGGTGACATGTGTAATACCCCATAGTTGACAAAATTGACGAAAAATTTATGAACAGTATGCTGGTCCATTATCAGTCTTAAGTTGTTGTGGAATCCCAAGACTTGTAAAGCAAGCAAGTAAATGTCATTTGACATGACGACCGGTTTCCCCAGTTTGTGCTGTTGCCCATATTATATGTGAAAACGTATCAACAGATACATGAACATATTTGAGCCTTCCAAATTCTGCAATGTGAGTAACGTCCATTTGCCACAGTTGCAACGCACTCAACTCTCGAGGATTTACCCCTATTCCAATTCCCATGCCAATTTTCTGACAACTAGGACAAGCACTAACTAATTCACGTGCTTGTGCCATGGTGAGGTGAAATTGTTTCGTTAACATTTTCGCTGATTGATGAAAGAATTGATGGGATAGGTGTATTTGTTCAAATAAATTTGGTGATATTTGCGTATAGGATACAAGTGTGTCTGCTTTATTATTTCCAATGCTCAAATTTTGATCAAATTGATGACTACGAATGTGGGTGACAAAATAAGGTATCTCTCTGAGGTTTATTGCTTGATGCAACTGTAGCAAAATAGTGTAAAGTCGCATATTTCTTATTGGTCCATTTTACAAAAACCTGATATATCGCAAAAAATTCAAGTGTCTGCAATGAGTCCTCAGTTTGTCCTGAGAATTTACAATGTTTCTATTGTCCATCCTCTTGCCAGGTAATAACTGCTGAATGTGATCGCTTTCCTGCATCAGTAAAAACAGTTAGTCCAGTCATAGGTATCTCTGATCTGATAGGTTTTTCTTCCCAATCCTGTTTGCAAATAAACTGTAGCTTTTTAGCTTTTGGCAAACGTGTTAACAATTGTCCAGTAAAGTCCTGTAAGGCCATTTGAAAAAGAGTTGACTGATTTGTTAACCACTGTAGATATTCCTTTCTGATAGGTAAATAGATAGCATCTGAGTCTAGTCCGGTAATGTCTGTAATCCTTTTATGCACTTTGACAAGCAATTGTGCTATTGCTTCCACTCTGGTACAAAGTGTTGTTTTAGGATGAAAAACCAAAGAGTCCACTCGAGCATTGCCTTCTGCAATAAACCCAGACAAATTAGTATGATTTCTTACATGTAAAACATAAAACAATGCAGTTCGGATTTGAATTTCTTGCCACAGAGCTCGCAGCAATTCAAAAACACACTGATTACATATATGCTCTATAACAGATCTAGCCAATTGCTTTATAATGCCAGCTACATATGCTGAATCAGCAATCAAATTAAAGGGAATGGGAAAATTCTGAAATATTTTTAATACAGCTCGTAATTCTACCACCTGAGGTGAACCCTTTTGTTGTATTACCATAGATTCCCACTTGCCATCAGAATACCAGACAAGGCCCGCCTTGCCTCTGTTCCCAGATCCATCCGTAAAAATGGTAGTTCCATCCACAGGAGTGTCTGCGCACCACACTCCTGTGGCAATTGGAAGTTCCACACTCAATTTTATAACAGGATGGGAGGGCAAGTGGTAAACAACCTGTCCCGAGAAATTCTCCATAGCTGTTTGCAAAGCAAAGTTATTAGCCATACACCACTCAAAATATTGAGCTGCAAAATAGGAACGGTTAGTGATGCAGGGATCTCTGGCCACAAGCTCCCGACATCGCATCCGTCCTTTGATGAATAATCTGTGCCAATAGCTCTGTAACGAATCTGATCATTCTGAATTCCATTGACCAATTATTGCATACGGAATTTGCCTATCAAACAAAGTGATAATTTGTATTTCCTGATTCAAATCAATACGATGTACAAATTTGGAATGTAGCCTGCTTTCTATTTCTGTAATCAGTTGCTGTATCTCTGAAGTAGTGTGTCGTGGTGCTGTTAAAGTTGTGTCCCCTGCTAACAATTGGAATATAGGCTGCAATTGTGACGACGTAAGCCCCAAGTACGGCCGCAGCCATAACTTGAGCCTTATGTTCCACAGTACCCACTTTTGCACATGCCTTTATCATAGCCTTCAAATCTGTTTTTCCAGGTAAAGCTTCAATGATCTTTTGACAATCAGCATTAGCATTATCCCTGTTTGCCACAGGTCCAAGGCTTGGCAGCCGCACAGGTTAACCCCGTGTGGAAACACCAGTCCTGCGCTCCCTGCGGTTTGGGCTGCGAGTGAACTGCATAGGCCTGGAACTGGTTGGGAAGATTCATTTGTGTCAGCATACGGTTCCCCCCCCCGCGTTCTTTCTCCAGTTTCCCTGTATTCTGCAGCTGGTTGTTATCAGCTGACCTTGAGCATTATACTGAGACCTGCACAGCTTCACAAAATGCCCTAGCTTCCCACAGCAATGACACATCAAAACAGAGTTATCTCTCCCACTCAGCTTCAACTTCTTAAGGCAGTTTTTCTTAAAGTGACCTTCCTGTTCGCATGTATAACAACGATGAACTACCTTAATTGCCGCCGCAAAAGTTTTTGCTAAATGCTCCATCTGAAATGTGGTGGTTCCTACTTTCTCACAAGCATCCATTAGCTCAGTTAAGGTGGCATTACTATTTGCCATCCCTGCAACAACTTTTCTGCAGTCCTCACCTGTGTTGTCTTTCGCTAACTATAGTGGTAATGCTTCTTTTACAATTTTCCAATCTAACAGTTGCCAAATATTTCTTCCCTCAGGACCCGCACCCACAATCACCGGATATGCCCGTGGAATCACAACTCCTTCTAATAACACATCTCGAATGACCCCTTTCCATTTCACTCCTCCCTCACCTCCCCCCCCTTCCCCTGTATACGCGGGCGGAAGCTGACCCTCTCCCTCACCTCCCACATTACCAGATGGATGCAAACCTCCCCCCCCGCCCTGATCTAAAGGTGGAGTAGGGAGTTGTAAAGGAGGTTGAGGTGGCCCTAATACTTGTCTCGAACACAGAGGGGGGTTTTTGGGGGAGACATAGTCACGTGTCCCGAGGCGTTGGCTGAACGATGCTGCTGCAATTCCGTCTTTAATTCTTCCAGTCGTCTACCAAGCTCTGTCATGTCAAGTTCGTGTCCATTTCGTGATGGTAACAGTCCTTTAAGTCCTTGTGACTCTGGTACTGCTGACTCCGTAAATGGCGAATCCGGTAAAGGTGGGTACAAAGCATGTTTACCCTCCTTCTTGTCCTCCTGCTCAGCCTCATCCGTAGAGAGATCAATGAGAGGGAGGGGGTTTCGGAGGGGGTTTCTGCCAAGTCTCCTGTTCAGCGTCTGTATCAATTAGTTCAAATCGAGTTCGTGTTTTAGGGCGCACTACCGGTTCTGATGGATCTGTATCTATTTTTCTCACTCCCCGCTCCTCAGCTTTTTTCGGAGCCGTCCGTACCCACGGTGATAAAGGAGCTGCCACCGGTACAGCCACCGGGGCCATGGGAGGTGTTGGTCCCGCAAACAGTGAGGGGGTAGTAGGCGCCTGTGGTCCTAAAGCCATAAAAGCTGTATGTGTGACTTCTCTCTCTGCTTTTATTCCTTTTAACGCTTCACTAACCAGCCTCCATGTAGCAGACAATTTAAAGGCTTCCTTATCACCACTTGACACCGCATTCCAGAGAGAGTCACCAATCTTCTCCCATAAAGGCACTTCAAAGACATCATTAAAGGTTGTAAAATGTCCTTTATCTTTTGCCCAAAACAGTAACTGCTTTAACGCAGCTTCGTCATATTTAATTCCTCTCTCAGAGAGTATATGTTGGAGGAGTTTCACCACTGCCACTTCTGTCTTGGTCAGGGTAGACCCCATGTAAACACGTCCGAGCCACATCCCATGTCGCCCAGTCCTCCCGCGCAGTCCGTAGCAGCCACAAGATAACTCCCCATGTTTTTAATTCTTTGGCAGAACCCGCTGCCATAGCTCCCTCAGCGAGCTTCATCGAGCACCGCTCCCAGGTATTCGGCTGTAAACAATCAGCCGGTCCTGCCACCGCCCCCCCTAAATAACGAGACGGTCCACACACTGGGCTACGTCTTTCGATTTCACAGAAATCTTAAATTCCCCACCCAGTAACGAAATCACCTTTATCAAGGTTTCCATGGTTCGCGAACCCACTCCGACCGCCTGCGGTCCGCCAGCCCAGCAATCTCGTCGGGGTCACCACTTGTTGCCGCTTGTCTGCAGCAAGCTCCGTTCGGTTGCTGGCTGGCCTGAGGCTATCCGCACCCCAGGGCCATTGAGCACTGACACCAATGTGAAGATGCAACAAATGGCGTTTATTTAACTGCGCAACAGCCTTATATAGTCGTCTTGTCCCGTACGAACTCGCACGATAATGACACATCCTGCTCCTTTCGCCACGCCTACCTTCCGTTACAGCCCGAGATTTTCCAGTCACTGTACCCTTATCTACCTACACCTGGGTGGTCATGTTAGGTGGAGTGATCCCCCACGTCCCTCAGCCGAATAAAGTAATGCCTGCTCGTTAATGCTAAACCCAGTGTTAAGGCATTTTATTGCCGATTTTGGTGACAATTTGGCGACCCAGATGGGACTCTGCTTCTGATGCTTGACGGATTCATGGGATCGTGAGGACTCCAGTGCCACTGAATGTTTTTCAGGGAGATCCCCTGATTCCCTGATCTAGTGAGTTCAGAACAAGACCCCTGGGATTTGTTAAGGCATTACTAAAGAATATACCCATCCATTAAGTCAGGAGATGCTCTCCCACAGGATCGGGTATTAAAGGATATAAGGGGGGGGTCTGGACAAAGGCTACTACAAGGATGCCCGGAGTGCCAGCCAGGGTAAAGGATAAAGGCTTGCTTGCACCTGGAGTGCCAGCTGATGGGGTACAGGGTATTAGTTACTGTCAAGTTTGTGATTGTAATTTGTATGTTTTGTTTTGTTTGATATTGTAGTGTTCGTGTGTGTAACTTGTTTACTTTGGTTTAATATGGGGTCCAGTCAATTGTCTAAGGGGTCTGAGGGAGGTTGACAAAGTCTGATTTCGGTGACAGAGTCTTCAGTCTTAAATGCTAAAACCAATTTTTTAAGCTAAAGTTTTTCTTTTGAGAGTTGTCCAAGGTTTCATTCTATGACTTGCTAAAGCTACTGCTACATAAATCAGACCTAAGGCATACCTGTTTACACAGCTGTGCCAGGGGAATAGTGCAGTAACTTCCCTTGCCAAGGGAAGGATTGTACCCTGGCAAAGATCAGCTCCCGCTCATTCCTAACTTCTTGCTCAAGGCTGTTGAGTAGTAATTTGTGTCCTAAAAGCAGAAAATGGGACAATGCCCCTGACTGGTGAACAGTGACTTTCAAAGCTGACTGAGAATTAAAACCTCAATTATTTTTAAAATCTTTTTTCTTTTTTGTGAGGACAAGGAGGCAAGATCTCATCTCTTTTCAAATGTTTAAATTTAAGATTACTAATAGGAAACATTATACACATTTTCATCTATATTTTCCCAATCATTTTCCATGCACCCCAGCCAACACAACTGGCATCACTCCCACTGAAGAGACACTAATTTATACCAGCTGAGGTCCCAGAGCTTGTTATTTTCATATTTATATACTATAGTCTGTGAAATGTCAATAAAGTATGCAGGTTTTGAAATGGATAAGATCATATGAGCACCACATAACTATTTTACTTATGGACTTAAATCAGAACTGTTACTTATGGCTGGCCTACTATGACATGCTTTCTTAAAGGTCCTATCTGTGCTGCAGCTCACTTGACCTAAATTCTGCAGCAGTTTTCTGTTGCAAAAGACTGCATTTAGGCACTGCTGCAGGTAAATTAAAAAAATGAAAGTATTTACCAAAATGATATGATGAATTCAGCATTGTATGACATTTAATCTTATATTGCATCCTATTGGTTTTTTGCTAGCCTTAATTTTTCATTTTTAAGTGAGACAGAATGCAATATTGGTACCAAAAGTTGTCAGTTGTCCTGGTTTGGCCCAAACCAGGCCAATTAGTCTTAAAGAAACCAAGGTCACTGCTAAATTCCTCACTGCTTATGAGTGAAGAGCCGAAGGGGGGTCACACCTGCAGGGAGGAGCAGACAGGGCAGGTGACCCAAGATTGACCAACGAGGTATTCCATCCCATACATGTCATTCTCACTTTCCTATTTATCACTAACCCACTGCCTCCTGGAGGTGGGGCCCAGGAGGGAGGGGCCCTCCTGTCTCCCACTGATTGGTACCAGCTTTGCCAATTCTCCAGTTAAAAGCCTGCAGGTGTGATGGCAGAGGGAGCTACTGCATTTTCCCCTCTGCCTGTGCTGGGGGGAGCAACTTTGCCTGAGGAGGATTTCCAAGCTCTCGATCTTGGTTTTGTATATATTTGTATATATTTGATTATTTCTATTATTATTATTATACTCTTTTTCATTATTATGGTTTATTAAAACTGTTTTAACTTTCCAACCTGTAAGTCTCTCTCCCTTTTCCCTTTCCCTTTGGGTGGGGGGGGGGGGAGAGGGTTAAGAGAGAGTGTCTGCCACAGGTTTAATAGCCGGCCCAGCTTTAAACCGTGACAGATTTATTGGCGCCCAACGTGGGGCACGAGAGAAGCTCCAACAGGTTGCTCTGATAAGTTGAATCCTGGCTCTGGGGGGGTGGAACCTTTAAAAACTGGGATAAACATCTGGCACAAGCTACCTGGTTAGTTAACACCAGGGGATCTATCAATTGAGCTGGCCCTGCTCAGTCAGACCTTTTACATACAGTAGAAGGAGATAAAGTCCCTGTGGTGCATGAAAAGAATCTATTGGGAAAAACTGTCTGGATTCTTCCTGCAATGGGCAAAGGTAAACCCATTCGTGGGATTGCTTTTGCTCAGGGACCTGGATGTACTTGGTGGGTGATGTTGCAAGATAGTGAAGTCTGATGTGTTCCTGAAGGTGATCTGATTCTGGGTGAGACTACTTAATTCTGAACTGTATGTTGTTGCTGCATAAGTGTCTTTCAGGTTAAGACAGTGGTGATGAGACCAGAGCTAGCTGCAAGTGGCGTCTAGTAACCTCCTCGAGACTGACAGTTTGAACCTGCAACCCGTGGGCATGAACCGTGACAAAACTCATACCATATCTCCTGCCCTGAGAGACTGCTAGCCAGATGGAAACCCACAATCCTGAACTAAATGAACTTGATGAACTTTTTGCATAAAGATGAATCATAAACTAGTGATATGTGTATATATATTTGAAAATGAAAAGGTAGTGGTGATCTGAGTATGACGTGAATGGTATGGAATAAGGGGTGGAATGTCCTGGTTTGGCCCAAACCAGGCCAATTAGTCTTAAAGAAACCAAGGTCACTGCTAAATTCCTCACTGCTTATGAGTGAAGAGCTGAAGGGGGGTCGCACCTGCAGGGAGAAGCAGACAGGGCAGGTGACCCAAGATTGACCAAAGAGGTATTCCATCCCATACACATCATTCTCACTTTCCTATTTATCACTAACCCACTACCTCCTGGAGGTGGGGCCCAGGAGGGAGGGGCCCTCCTGTCTCCCACTGATTGGTACCAGCTTTGCCAATTCTCCAGTTAAAAGCCTGCAGGTGTGATGGCAGGGGGAGCTACTGCATTTTCCCCTCTGCCCATGCTGGGGGAGCAACTTTGCCTGAGGAGGATTTCCAAGCTCTCAATCTTGGTTTTGTATATATTTGATTATTTCTATTATTATTATACTCTTTTTCATTATTATAGTTTATTAAAACTGTTTTAACTTTCCAACCTGTAAGTCTCTCTCCCTTTTCCCTTTCCCTTGGGGGGGGGGGAGAGGGTTAACAGAGAGCATCTGCCACAGGTTTAATAGCTGGCCCAGCTTTAAACCATGACACATTATAATAAACAGAAAGTTTTGGGAGTAGATATGGGGAAATGGTAGTTTATTAAACATAGGAAAAAATGAGAAGATGGTCTGGGATGTAGAGATTAGGATAATAAGCAGACATGAAATACTTAGCATCATTGACCATTTAAATTATGGCTATTGAGTTGTCTGGTTTAATTAACAATTAAAATCAAGGGGGCAGTTCATGCTTATTTAAAGCCATTGCGTTAGGCTGCCTGCAAACTTTGACATGTATCTCTGCTGGACTTTATATTAATTTCACATCGGAATGATTTTCTTTGTCACTGAAGGCTAAAAAAACTATAATAGTTTTTAAAATGACAGTCTGCATCCTCCAGTGTGCGCCTGCTGCAGTGGGTGGATTCTGTGGCAAATTTAATTGCCATAGAATCATAGGGCCCTGACTGTAACCAAATGGTGTGTGATTAAACACAGAAACTTAATTTATTAAAATATTATCTTCATTTAGTACTTAAATGTACTAGAAGTTGCCTTTTGAAAAGCTTAGGTTGTGAAACAACAATTGCTGTTGAAGTCTCTGGATAGCTTCATTGTTTATATAACTTGACAGCAGGCTAGCTACTGTTTCACAATTTAGGTAATTTATTTTCATGGTCAAAGTGTTTGTACGGTAGCAAAAGAGTTTAGTGTATCTATCTCTGCAATGGAGCAGTGCCTCATTTTGCAGCAGCTCTGGCTTTATTTAGTTCAGGCTTCATGCTTAGTGGGTGCTTCAGGAAGCTGGCAAACTGTTAAATCAGTCTTGTGCTAGCTAGAAATGTTTTCTCTGTTCTGCCAGTCTCCAGTACCCACACAAAAAAAAACCTTTGGAAGCTCATTTCAGTAGCATTTTCTAGTGTTTCAGGTAGCCCCGAAGGGAGAGACACACATACTCTATAATTTCTCTTGAATAAAAGAGCATACAGATATGAAAGTCCAATTCAAAAGCCTTCTGAAGTGAAAAAGGAAAAGCTATAAATGTGCTGACAGTATTCTTCTTTGTGTTATATAGAAATGCATTAGTGAACATATGGAAAAATTAACTCATGATGTGAACATTTCACATTAATTGAAACTTGGGGCAGTAATAGAACATATATCAATCTTTGGCAGCCACCTTCACCATAATGTTTAGGAAGGACTCAGATATTTTTAGTATGCACTCACAATATCTTTCCAAGATTATTAATTAATACATATGTCTTCATTTAGCCCACACCAGGGGCTAAACAATAGCAGTTTTTCTATCACCCAATATCCCTTCCCCAGATGAGGAAGGGAATTGGGAAAAGGAGGGAGACTTGTAGGTTGAAGTTAACGAGATTTAATGAAATGAAGAAATCAATATAAATGACAACACAAAACTATACTTATCCACAGATCACGGGCAAGTTGTTCCAGGAATCACAATGAGGAAGAAGGGAGGAAAGCAGGAAAAAACCCCCACCTCTTCCTACCAAATCCTCTCTTTTATAGTGAGCTTGATGTCAATGATATAGAATAAACCTGTGGGCCAGCCTGGGTCAGCTGCCCTGGATTTAACTGCTAAGGGCCTTGATCACCATGGCTGGCCACAAACTGAAACCAAATCCCAATGAAACCAGGACAACATAGTAAACCAAGGGGAAAATAAGACCTCCCTTCTGCTTCCTTTAGTACACTTTCACTAAAGTGCTAGGAGAGTATGGGAAGAAATAAAAGAATAAAGACAAATAGAAATTTGTTTCAGAAGGCATCTCATTTTCTCTCTGTACCATGAGATTTCATATCCTAGGGGAGTGCCATAGGGAGTCAAACTCCTCCTCCCAAGAGCAACAATGAACCAAGAGTTTGAGAAACAGTGGACATCTTGAACAGAGAAAAACACCTTTGTGGCGGGTCTTGCCTCTGCTAGCTTATCTGAAGTGACCATGGACTTTTGATATCTTTGGGTATTTTTCTCTTCAGTGGCAAGAGGGCAAATCAACTAAATTAACAGCAAATACTCACTTAGCTTGCTTTTAGACTTCTGACAAACATGATGCACCACATATTCCAATAGCAGAGAATGAGACCTTGTGAAGTTCACAAAAAAAAAGCAAGGTTTTGATTCCATGGATCCAGATACCAGGTACCTGGTTTGCTGAATATCTACACAAGTTTTAGATTTTGTTATATATAATAAAATACCAGAAATTATTTGTAAACTAGTTTTTGTTACTTTTCCCATGCTCCATAGAAAGTCCTGCTAGTGTAAGAAGGAAGTAGTGCAATCAAAAACACCAGTTTGGCCATAGGTAAACTTTCCCATACTGTAAAATCACTAGTTGTTCAGGCTATGCATGCATGCAAAAAAAAGGGTCTTTTTTTTTTTTTCAGGTTATATTAGATATTTTTTTATTCTCTAATAGTGTCAATATCCTGTAGTAGTGTCACAGCCTGCAGTTGTTTAAAGCCTCTTCTTGTGAGGCCAGGATTCCATGCCCAAGTGCATTTAGTAGGTCAGTACAGTAATTTTAAATGTCTTCCAGTCTTTTGCCATCTTCAGTTTTACCTTTCCACCCTACTATTTATGTAATTTTCTTCTGTCTGAAGTGTCTTTACTGTTATTCTCTGTTGTACAGCATGACAAATTACCCATCAAGCCATATCTTTTCAGCCCAGAAATGCGCAGTGAGTCATGACATTATCACGTTGTGCACTTTATTTCCTCACAGTTCATTCAAGTGTGTCAATTTATTTTCCTGCTTCCTTTTGTCATCATGAAGATCAACTATTTTAGTCTTCCTAAACTCTAGAAGCAATTAGAAATGTATTACATTGTAAGCTCAGAGCAACACCTATACAATCCTATATAATTTATACTTTTTCTGTTATCCATGGCAAAATTATATCCATGATTCTGAGTCTTTGTAGAAACTAAGGCTTTCATCCTTCTTATACAGCTTTGTAACCTTGGCTCTGGGCAAGAGAATTGTTTGTAGCCTCTGGCCACCAACCAAATTAACTGTAAGACACCATTCAGTTTGACAGTGTGTACTAGGTTCTTTTGGGAGTTCTGAAACTCTCTAGGCCTAATATGTACTATGCACACAATTCTTCTCTTGCTCCCTTCCTCCCTCCCTCCATCTTTTTCTTTAATTCAAGATAAATGCCAGTAATTGTACAACTTGTGCTGAGATCTCACAGGCATTGCAAGTATGTGTTAGAAAAATCAATTGCAATAGCTGAGATGATAGGGGCTACAGCTGACATATAAAATGTATCTTTAGAAATTGTGATTAAGATGATATAAAGTTTGTACTTAACTATATAATTTACAGCATGAATCTTATCTCATTAGTATTCCACTGGGACAGTACAGAAGTTTAGGTGCCCAGTAACTCCTGCAGCATTTGCAACATTAATTTACAGATTTAAGAGAACCACATAAGTAAATTCAAAGCTTTCCTCACAATATAGCTGAGGTATGAGACAGGATCTGTTTGAACAAACTTGACCAATTCTTTATAAGTTATTTTATAAATCAGTAGTAAAAATGATTGATGTGTGCTGGCAGAGCTCCGTGATGCTCAGAATTATCAATATGTGGTATAGGTTAGGCATCAATCCCTAGTCTAAATTAATATAATACTATAAAAGGTTTCTGTTCCACCCTCTGCAGTATTTTACCATGTACTTTGTACCGTTTAGCTGTTCCATACTTGTACCGAGCCTTTCATGTTGGCTTTTAAAAATCCTTTGCGTCAATTAGCACCACATATAATTTAATTCTGATTCTTTTTTCAAGTGTATCTCCTTTATAAGGTACAATGGCAAGATTACTATAGAAACAAAAATGCATGAATTTTTTATAAAAAAGCCTGACTTCTAAAATGAAAGAAAAAACTTTTGACTTCAGTTTTTGTAACTTCTTGAGAAAACTCTCAAAATTACTTTATATGGGACTGAAAACTCAAGCTGTTGCAGTTAATTTATCTTGTTTTTTTTTTTTTTTTAATTCATTCACTTTGGAGTGTCAGGTAGGAGCAGGTAATAGAAAATCCAGCTTGAGTATATTTCTCCATATATCCCCTTTTATAGAAATTTGTTACTACAGATGATAAACAGAATTATATAAGCTTTGTCACAGAAATCGCATTCTATAGGAATTCATAACATCTGCTACTAACCTTGCGTTCTAGATAAGAACAGGTCATAATTGTAACTCATATTGATATTATTCAGTTTAGATGATGCACTTCCAAAGAAATTACTGAAATATCTTCATAAGAAGAGATTTATATAGACAGCAGTCTAAAGTATGATATACATCTATAAAGTGGTACAGTAGTGAATTATCACAATTCCTCTAGTGTCACTTCCCACTGCAATTTATGACCACCTTGAATTTAATTTGCAAAAATTATATATATTGGGTTTTGTTCTGAGAATGTCATACTTGTGGTAGATTGACCTTGGCTAGCTGCCAGGTGCCCATCAAACCGCTCTATCACTCTCCCTCCTCAACAGGTCAGGGGGAGAAAATATGATGAAAAAGCTCGTGGGTTGACATACCTTGGGAGGCAGTCCTGAAGGACAAAGGAGTCCAGGAAGGCTGGACACTCTTCAAGAAAGAAATCTTAAAGCAGGCCATCCCCATGTGCCGAAAGATGAGCCAGTGGGGAAGATGACAGACCTGGCTGAACAGAGAGCTTTGACTGGAACTCAGGAAAAAAAGGAGAGTTTACGAGCTTTGGAAGAAGGGGCAGGCGACTCAGGAGGACTACAACGATGTCGTGAGGCTAGGCAGGGAGAAAATTAGAAGGGCAAAAGCCCAACTAGAGCTTAATCTGGCTACTGCCATAAAAGACAATAAAAAATGTCCCTATAAATACATTAGCAACAAGAGGAGGGCCAAGGAGAATCTCCATCCTTTGTTGGATGCAGGGGGAAACATAGTGACAAAGGCTGAGGAAAAGGCTGAGGTGCTTAATGCCTTCTTTGCCTCGGTATTTAGTAGTAAGAACAGTTGTTCTCCGGATACCCCTGAGCTGGAAGACAGGGACAGGAAACAGAATGAAGCTCCCATAATCCAAGGGGAAATGGTTAGAGACCTGCTATGCCACTTAGGCACACACAAGTCTATGGGACCGGATGGGATCAACCCAAGGGTACTGAGAGAGCTGGAAGAAGTGCTCACCAAGCCACTTTCCATCAATTATCAGCAGTCCAGGCTAACCAGGGAGGTCCCAGGTGACTGGAAATTAGCAAACGTGACCCCCATCTACAAGAAGGGCCGGAAGGAGGATCTGGGGAACTACAGGCCTGTCAGTCTGACCTCGGTGCCAGGGAAGGTTATGGAGCAGATCATCTTGAGTGCTATCACATGGCATGTACAGGACAACCAGGTGATCAGGCCCAGTCAGCATGGGTTTATGAAAGGCAGGTCCTGCTTGACTAACCTGATCTCCTTCTATGACAAGGTGACCCGCTTACTGGATAAGGGAAAGGCTGTGGATGTTGTCTACCTAGACTTTAGTAAAGCCTTTGACACCGTCTCCCACAGCATTCTCCTAGAGAAACTGACTGCTCATGGCTTGGACGGGCATAATCTTCGCTGGGTAAAAAAACTGGCTGGATGTCCGGGCCCAAAGAGTTGTGGTAAATGGAGTTAAATCCAGTTGGCAGCCAGTCACAAGTGGTGTTCCCCAGGGCTCAGTTTTGGGGCCAGTTCTCTTTAATATCTTTATCAATGATCTGGACGAGGGGATCGAGTGCACCCTCAGTAAGTTTGCAGATGACACCAAGTTGGGCAGAAGTGTTGATCTGCTTGAGGGTAGGAAGTCTCTGAAGAGGGATCTCAACAGTCTGGATTGATGGGCTGAGGACAACTGTATGAGGTTCAACAAGGCTAAGTGTTGGGTCCTGCACTTGGGGCACAACAACCCCATGGAATGCTACAGGCTTGGGGAAGAGTGGCTGGAAAGCTGCCTGGCAGAAAAGGACCTGGGGGTGTTGATCGATAGCCAGCTGAATATGAGCCAGCAGTGTGCCCAGGTGTCCAAGAAGGCCAACAGCATCCTGGCTTGTATCAGAAATAGTGTGGCCAGCAGGACTAGGGAAGTGATTGTCCCCTGTACTTGGCACTAATGAGGCCGCACCTCGAATACTGTGTTCACTTTTGGGCCCCTCACTACAAGAAAGACATTGAGGTGCTAAAGCGAGTCCAAAGAAGGTCAACGAAGCTGGTGAAGGGTCTAGAGCACAAGTGCAGCGGGCGGCAAGGAAGGCACAGACTCTGAGATCGAGGATGCAAGGGCCTGAAGCCGAAAGGCCTAAGGCTTTTTATTGTTATGCTACTACTCTATTTAACTGCTACAATGCAGGAGCCAGACTAGGCAGTTCAAGATAACATCAACATTCACACGCTAAGCACTCATCACTCATCCTGGGAAGAGCCCACAGTGTCCTGGGCTCAAAACATCAACAACCATTCCTGTTTTCAGCTCTGTGTTCAGAACTGACCTTCAACACATGTTTACTTGTTACATGCCTCAAAGAGCCCTGTGAACTGGTCTCGGCTCCTTTATCTCAGAAGCAAGCAAAAACTATTCTCAGTGCAGTGTTCCCAAGCAAATCTTATGCTCCCCAAGTAAAGCACAGCTCTTTGCAGGCTGAGGGTCTTCCACATTTCCCCCTTTTTTGTTTATTTGATGACAAGGGTGGTCATGATGTGGGCTTCGGCTTTTCAGAGTCCTCTGATTGCAGACCAGGTAAAGTGAAGAACTTGCAAACCGAGAGATCTCTGAAGCAGCACCCGGGGTAAAAGCACACAAGCAGGGACGCAGGCACCGCGGAGTTCAGTTCCTGCTAGAGAGAGAGCGAGAGAGATTCTGGGCCCGCCGCCCTCGCCTGCACACCAGGGATCTCTGGCAGGCGGCAGCCCTCCACTGCGCCCCGATCCCCCCCACAGCAGGGCAGGAATCCCAGGCATAAACCATCAGGTGCCCCTGAGCCTCACCACAGGCCCACGCCATCTGAATGCAGATGCTCTACTTGTCCAGCACACAAGACTAAACAAGTCAGTAGCACGATATACGTGTTCCTCGACATCCCAGGTGCAAGCCGCCCGAGCGTGCCCACAATCCTCCTCGCCAATCTTCTGCTATATTCCCACATTCCACCCCCTCGCTCATGAGACTGCTTCTCCTGGGGAGTGCAAAGCTGGACGTGCACATTTGGCTTGCGGAGTGTAGAGCAGAGTAATCTACAGAGGCATGCAATAAATACATATAGAAAAAGGAATAAACATAGATATCTATACAGTAATGCTGTAGCATCACTAATTACAAAGAAGGGCCAAAGATAAACAAGACTGTGAACAACATCCCTGTAGTGTCCAAATTTACTTGATTCACACGCTCTAGAAGAGATAACTGCTGTGAGAACCAAAACAGTATCTTCTCCTCAGAGCCACCTGCATGTGTCAACAGAAAGGCCTTAACCACGCTTGCGTGGAAGCGAAGTCACACAGCAGACAGCACAACTATGGGGGGACCACGACCACCAGAGACCACCCAAGACCCCTCGCAGCATGCTACTTGCGTGCTCATCCAGTCATTTCAGCATTCCCCAAGTAATGCCTGGTGTCGGGTTGACTGTTCTACGTCGCTTGCGTGGTCCCTGTGCTTTCAGCGTCTGCATTTCTGGTACCGGGTTCTGGTTGTGGTTTCTCCAGCTCATGGTATGGCTTCACGCATCTCGCAGGTAGCCAACGAGGACCTGTTGGGAGTAAAACACAAGCATATCCCTTCCCCCATGTCAACAATTCTACTGCTCCACGCCAATCAGTTGGGCCTGGCAGATCTTTATACCAAACCTTAGGATTTTGTGTAAAGGGAACTTTAGCCTGAAAAATGTCGTTCCACTGCCGTGGTATCTAATCGAGAAGATGACCGATTTAGAAAATTTAAAATGAACACAGCCATATCTAATTGTTCTTGAGGAGCTGTGGCTACACTCCCCCTTTTTTGTTTTTGCAACATGTGTTTCAAGTTTTGATGTGTCCGTTCAATTATGGCTTGTCCGGTGGGGGTGTGCGGGATACCTGTAACGTGAGACACACCCCACTGTTATAGGAATAAGGCCGCTGCTTGAGATACATAGGCAGGTCCATTGTCTGTTTTTATTTGTTTAGGGAGGCCCATAAGTGCAAAGCACCTTGTCCAATGTTTCTTAACATCCTGAGTCCGTTCCCCTGTAGCTGCAGAAGCAACAACATAACCAGAAAAGGTATCCACAGTAACATGAACATACTTTTGCCTGCCAAAAGGTGGATAATGTGTAACATCTGTTTGCCAAATTTCATTAGCCTTCAGTCCCCTGACATTTACACCATCATGATAAGTTGCAGTATTATATAGTTGACAATCGTTACATGCCCGAATAATATCACGAGCCTGCGTTTTTGTGAGAGCAAATTCTTTCTGTAAACTGCGAGCATTTTGATGGAAAAAGGAGTGAGATAATTGTGCATGTTGAAATCGTTGAGTAAGGGAGGATGATGTTATGGGCAAAACAGTGTACTTATCAGCTACTGCATTCCCTTCTACCAGAGGTCCTGGCAAGCGAGTGTGAGACCTAATATGAACAATAAAGCAAGGATGCTGTCGTTGCTGAAGCAGAGTTGCAATAGCAAGGAAAAGTTTATACAGCTCTTTATTGCTAATTTCTTTGATAAATGCAGCTTCTAAGCGGTTAATAGCGCCAACAGCATATAGTGAATCTGATACAATATTAATAGGTTCGCTTGCAAACAATGTCAGAGCTAAATGTATTGCAGACAATTCAACAATCTGAGTGGACGCTTCCACAGTAACTGATGTGTGTTGCCATTGTGCCTTTTCTTTCCAGGCCACTACGGCTGCCTTTGTTTTACCTGAGCCGTCTGTAAAAACCGTTTTTGCATTTGGTATAGGGTGAGGCACCATCACTCTCTGTGGCTGTAAACAGAGGGAAGGTAAGGCTTGCAAGATTTTATTCTGTGGCAAAGTAAAATGGATATCATTCAAATAATCAGCCAGAGCAGCCTGAAATTCAAGGCTGTCCCTCATCAGAGTAATGTGGGTTTCCTTATGAAAGGGTAGGTAAATAATGTCAGGGTCTCGACCTGTCAGCTGCTGTATTCTGAACAGTCCTTTCTGAATCACCATAATGACCATCTCCAAAGGGGTCATAATTGTTTTTGTAAAGGTGTGTGATAAGAAAATCCGTTCCAGGGTAACTAATTGCTGTGATTCTGTCAATTGAGCAAATAGCCCATAAGGCTGGAATTTCGTGTGAATCACAAAAAATAGAAGAGGCAAGTGTAAGATTATACGTCCTGCTTGGGAAGTTATAAGTTTTTGAATTACCAATGCCAATTCCTGTTTTGCTTTGTCAGAAAGGATTCGAGGCGAAGTTAAATCTGAATCCCCCTTCAAGGTGTTAAACAGGGTACTTAACTCTTCAGTAGAAATACCCAGCACAGGACGAATCCAATTAATTGTCCCTAGTAGTTGCTGCAAATCATTTAATGTAGAGATATTGTTTACCAAACAAAGTTGTTGTGGCCGTAAGGTTCTGGTAAACAGTAACCATCCCAAATACTTCCAGGGCGGTTCTGTTTGTATTTTTTCTGGGGAAATATGAAGCCCAAATTGTTGTAAAGAGTCTTTTAGATGATTTACAGTTTTCATCAGTTCTGTCTGTGTCAAAGCTGCAATGAGAATGTCATCCATATAATGGTAAATAAGAGACTGTTTAAAAATACTTCGAGTCGGCTCTATTGCAGCAGAGACCACTAACTGACAAATCGTGGGACTGTTCATCATGCCCTGTGGGAGAACCTTCCTTTCTGCTCATCTTTTTTCTTTACTGTCGGCTTTGGGCAGTTCTTTTTAATATGCCCCATTTGATTACACTCAATACATTTCATTTCTGCTTGTCCCACAACGAGTTGCTGAGCCAAGGCACTTGCAAGTAAAGTAGCTTTATGCTCTTCAGAACCCACATTCTGACAAGCTTTAATAAATTCTGCTATACTTTTGTAAGAGTTTTTTAGAGGGCCCAAAATTCTTTGACAATCTGCATTTGCATTTTCATAAGCCAATTGTAATAACAGCGTTTCTACTGTATTTTCATCATCAATCTGCCTGCTCAGTGCTGTTTGTAAACGATCAATAAATGTAACATAGGGTTCTTGAGCTCCTTGCCTGACTGCCACAAAAGAGGGCTGGCATTTCCCTGCCTCCGGGACGCGTTTCAGGCACTTTAAAGCCAATGCAGAGATCTGTTGTAAATGCTGCCGAGGTAACCGTGCCTGTACCTCTGGTATTGCATACTGATTAACTCCCAAATATTCTTGCCTATTTTCCAAAGTGTCTGCAGAAACAGCCTCCTGGTACTCTGCCAGCCACACTGAATATTGTGCAGGTGTTAAAATCATCCGTAAAAGTGACTTCCAATCATGTGGAGTCATAGTATAGGATTCCCCAATGACTGTTACTAAATTTGAAGTATAGTTACTGTGCAAACCATAGTCTCTCACCGCAGCCCGTACTTCCTTAATCATTTCATAACTAAGGTAGCGATACTCAGGAGAATGATTTGGACGATAGATTACCGGCATCGCCGTCAGCATGCCAAAATCTCCTTTACGAGCAGCTTCCTCTCTACAATTTTCTGCCAGCGTTGTGTATTTCGTTACATGAGACTCTGATGCCTTTTCAGCAAAGCCAATAGGTGGCTTGGCAGACGCAGGATACGGAGGAGCTGTTGGTGTTAACTGTGCTCCGTCCGTAGCCGCTGCCGCTGCTGCTGCCGGCTGCGAGACCCCCATGCCGAAGGGACGGCCGCAGCCGTTTCTTTTACCGATGTTAATGGTGGGTATAAATTGGACTGTATGTCTGGATCTGTGAAATCAAGATCGTAAGGATCGTCTGATTCTCCAGAGACTGTTTCATATACAGGCTCCTGTTGCTCCTTCACATCCACTAAGGTGTTAATAGGAGTGGATGCCAGAGATTGCAAATACTCCTCTGCAGGCTGGAGTGCAGAGAGTGCTGTAAAAACAACCCTCCACGTTCCTTCTAAATCCTTTAGAATATCAGATTGCAACGTGTTCCGTTTTTGTATTTCTACTCCCACTTTCGCCCAAATCTTTGCATCGTAAGTCCCTGATACAGGGAACCAGGTACAGTTGTGTTTGATCCATACTAATAACTGCACCAATTTCGCTAATTGGACCTTATAGCCCTGTTTGCGTAATATACGCTGTAATACCTCAGTGTAGAGCTTATGCTCTTGGGAACTAGCCTGTCCCATGTTTATTGCGATCGCGGAACTCACTGATTCTGGGGACTCTCCGGTCCTGGGGACTCACTCTCCGGTCCTGGGGACTCACTCTCCGGTCCTGGGGATTCTCCGGTCCTGGAGATTCTCCGGTCCTGGGGATTCTCCGATCCTGGGGACTCTCAGGTCCTGGGGACTCTCCGGTCCTGGCACGCGCTAGCCCCTGACAATCCTTCGATCAGAGTCGCCGCCGCTTCTTCCTTAATCTTCAACCTTGTTCGGGCGCCATTTGCAGCGGGCGGCAAGGAAGGCACAGACTCTGAGATCGAGGATGCAAGGGCCTGAAGCCGAAAGGCCTAAGGCTTTTTATTGTTATGCTACTACTCTATTTAACTGCTACAATGCAGGAGCCAGACTAGGCAGTTCAAGATAACATCAACATTCACACGCTAAGCACTCATCACTCATCCTGGGAAGAGCCCACAGTGTCCTGGGCTCAAAACATCAACAACCATTCCTGTTTTCAGCTCTGTGTTCAGAACTGACCTTCAACACATGTTTACTTGTTACATGCCTCAAAGAGCCCTGTGAACTGGTCTCGGCTCCTTTATCTCAGAAGCAAGCAAAAACTATTCTCAGTGCAGTGTTCCCAAGCAAATCTTATGCTCCCCAAGTAAAGCACAGCTCTTTGCAGGCTGAGGGTCTTCCACACACAAGTCCTACGAGGAGCGGCTGAGGGAACTGGGGTGGTTTAGTCTGGAGAAAAGGAGGCTGAGGGGAGACCCTATCGCTCTCTACAACTACCTGAAAGGAGGTTGTAGCGAGGCAGGTGTCGGTCTCTTCTCCCAGGTAACAAATGATAGGATGAGAGGCAATGGCCTCAAGTTGTGCCAGGGGAGGTTCAGATTGGATATCAGGAAAAATTTCTTCACCAAAAGAAGAAATTTCTTCTCAGAAAGAGTCTTTTTTTTCTTCTCAGAAAGGGTCATTAGACATTGGAAAGGGCTGCCCAGGGAGGTGGTGGAGTCACCATCTCTGGATGTGTTTAAGAAAAGACTGGACATGGCACTTAGTGCCATGGTCTAGTTGACATGGTGGTGTCAGGGCAATGGTTGGACTCGATGATCCCAGAGGTCTCTTCCAACCTGATTGATTCTGTGATTCTGTGAAAAGGGTTATCAATCACTGGAACAGGCTGCCCAGGGAAGTGGTGGAGTCACCATCCCTGAAGGTATTTAAAAGATGTGTAGCTGTGGTGCTTAGGGATATGGTTTAGTGGTGGACTTGGTAGTGTTAGGTTAATGGTTGGACTTGATGATCTTAAAAGTCCTTTCCAACCAAAACAATTCTGTGATTCTATCAGGACAGGCAGATCACTCAGCAATTACTGTCACGGGCAAAACAGACTCTACTTGGGGAAATTAATTTAATATATTGCCATTCAAACAGAGTAGGAAATAAGAACAAATCTAAAACCACCTTCCCCCCACCCCTCCCTTCTTCCCAGGCTCAACTTCACTCCTGACTTCTCTACCTCCTCCATCCGAGTGGCACAGGGGGATGGGGAATGGGGGTTGTGGTCAGTTCCTCACACATTGTCTCTGCCACTCCTTCTTCCTCACGCTCTTCCCCTGCTCCAGCATGGGGTCCCTGTAGAGGCCTGGACCATGGGAAAGTTATAGAGAGAACACACCAGTACACTGTTATGTAACAGCATGAGATAGCAAGAAAGCATAAGGATGTGGCTTGCTTAAGGTTATAGTAAGTATCCAATTAGAACAGTAGAAGTGGCACGCAGCCAGATTGTGTACAATACTTGTAGCCAATAGCTTAGTGTGTAACTGTTACATAAGAGTATGTAGGTTATAAAAGAGTGTGTTAACCAAAATAAAGAAGCTACTAGAGCACCATATTGGTGTGCTGTAGTTCCTTCCTCGCGCAGACCCCAACATTATGGTGACCCCGACGTGATCGTTGCATCGGAGTAGAAGGGGGACCAGACGAAAGATGCGAGGGTGACTGCCGTGCCGGCGGAGGTAAGCCGGGCCGTCTGAGAGAGACGGGAAGCCGTCCGAGGGAGACGGGGAAGCCGTCCGAGAGACGGGGAATTGTAGGTCTACGTGATTAACAGCAGGATGGGGGGTGCAGTATCTGCACTGGAAAAGGCGGCGGTGAAATGTATTCTGCAGATAGCCGCGCAAACTGAGATTAAGATAAAAAGAAAAGAAGTAGAAACTTTGCTGGAATGGGGCCAGCAAAGAGGTTTCCTAAAAACCACCGATCAGTTGTTTTCTGCAGCTTGCTGGGACGATCTAGGGCAAGAACTTTGGAAATTAGTCACGGTGGGAAATAAAAAGGCTAGAAAGCTAGTTAAATCTTGGAAGAAAGTGAGGGATATGCTGGAGGCTATGTCCTCTGAGGCGAAAGTGCGATCCGCTCTCAAAAAAGCACTAACAATACCAGAAGAAAAAGAGCAGTTAGCGGCGTACCCTGTAGAGGCAGCCCCTCCCTACGAGAACTTGCCGATACTTCCCCCCCCACTCCCCCCGCCGGTTCAGCGCCCTCCACCGCCCCCCCCCTCCCCCCAGGCTCGGTGCCAGCTGTTTACCCTGCGATTGAGGTAGAGTTTTGGGGTAGAGAATCAACAGTCCCGTTAGCCCCGTTAATGCCTTATGAAATGGGGCCGGAGGTGACATCTGGGGTCTCGGTACCCCCTCCGGAGGCTGCCGGAGACAAACAGCCAACGGTGAATACTGAAACTGTACCCCTCCCCATGGAAGTAGAAACAAATGAGTAAGATGCCGCTCCTGAAGCGGACAGTAACGCGCCTTTGCGAGAGTTACTGCAGCGACAAGAACAGCAAATGCAGGAACTATTAAAAAAAAATGGAGAAGCTAGATGGAGGAGCTAGTAAAACATCGCGGCAACTCGCTTACAATAAAGCCTCGCAGGCGATATCTGGCAGGTTAGAGGCTCTCGGACAGGCTATCGAGAAGCAGACAGCTCCGCCAACAGAACCGGAACTAACTCCGGCAGAGCTAAAGCACAAAGAGGAAAAAATCCGGAAGTGGGCGCGAATTTGTGTGGAGAGCGGAGACTGGGAGTAGGCAGAAGCTGACACGTACCTACGCGACAGCTTTGGGAGTGGCCTGGACGGTCCGTCGCCTCCCCGGGGCGGAACATCGTCTTCTCGTTCGCGCATGCGCCGACTGACTGACCCGCCGCGGCAAGAGCATAGCACTCAAAGACCAGCAGGTGGAGCTCGAGCTCCATCCACGCCAATGTCAGACTCCAGATTCCGATGATCCTGGTGATGAACAGAATACACGGCCTGCAGCATTACCCGGTTATGATCCAGGGCAACGATGGCGGGGAGTCATTCGAGAGGCTACCATCGAAGGAGTAATGTTACTGCCTAGTATCACCGCAATGCCAGTTTTCACACAAGAAGATCGTCGTCAATGGGCACCATTTGATTGGAAAACTGTGAAGCAGTTACAAGAAGCAGTGATGCAGTACGGAATGGACAATAAACATGTGATGCAGTTGCTAACATCATTCTTTAAAAACCAAACATTAACACAAGTGGACACCTGCCAGATTGTGAATACCTCCTACTTCAGTATCCACAAGACCTGGGAGAAGAAAATGATGCACGGGGCTTGGACAAAGAATTCAGAGCCCCTGCTAAATCGCTCTAGTAGATGCTTTGATAACAAAGACACCTTCCTTCAGAATCCCCAGTATGTCTTTGATGTTAACAAGACTGAGGACAAAGTGTTGGTCTCCTTACAACAGAAGGATCTGTTCAGGTTTTAGAATTACAAGCTGTACTCCTGGCCTTACAAAAGTGGCGCGAAGCACCCTTAAATTTGGTAGTGGATTCCCTATACGTGGTAGGGGTTGTGAAACGCATACACCGATCGTTGTTTCGCCATATCACCAATGAACTGTTGTTCAAAGCCTTTCTCGACCTATGGCATGAAATGCAACACCATCTACACCCAGTATTTGTCACCCACATTAGAAGCCATACCAGTTTACCCGGAGGTTTGGTGGAAGAAAACTCCCGAGCCGATCAGTTGGTATCCACGTTTCCGGTGGACAGATCCCCACAGGCAAAATTAACAGAGGCTCAACAATCTCACCATTTTTTTCACCAACCTGCAGCAGCATTGCGATCGCAATTCCAATTGACAAAGACTGATGCAAGGGCGATTATAGCTCCTTGCCCTGATTGTGCTAGAATACCTGTGTTACAGATTGCGGGAGCAAATCCCAGGGGAATCCAACCCAGACAGATTTGGCAAACAGACATCACCGAATATGCTGCCTTTGGCCGACTCAAATATATCCATGTATCAGTTGACACCTGCTCCGGTCACATGTGGGCTACAGCCCTGACCTCCATGACAGCTAAGGCTGTTAAAAAACATCTGTTGCAAGCTATTGCAGTAATGGGCCAGCCAGAACAAATTAAGACTGATAATGGCCCTGCCTATTGATCTGAATCGTTTGCAGAGTTTATGCAGAAATGGGGTATTACACATGTACGCGGTATTCCATATAATTCTACAGGGCAGGCAATTGTGGAACGTGCGCATTGCACATTAAAAGAGCATTTAGAAATTATTCGAAAACAGGGGGAGATGGGACCACAGGATGCACTACATAAAACATTGTTTGTATTAAATTGGCTAAACCCTAAGCAGAACTCGCAAACACCACCTGCCATAGCTCACGGGCAGGGAAATCAAAAAGACTTCAGTAATACAAATGTACCAGTAAGGGTATTCATCCCAGAATCAGGCACTTGGGAAGGGCCAAAGCAATTAATAACTTGGGGCAGAGGGTATGCTTGTGTCTCCACAGGAAATAACTGCCAATGGGTTCCGGCCAAATGGGTGAAGCCGTGGCTAGATGAACCAGCCGACGCTACAGGACCAGACAACTCTAACACCAGAGGCCTTGAGGAGGTGTGATCACCGCCTTGCACGTATCATCTGGCCGTGACTGCAGAATCTGAATCCAGAACAGAAAATGCGGGAACATCATGGGTTTTTGGATGAACTGGTTGGGTGGTCTGGGAATTGGAAGGTGGATAGCCAGCCTAGTGAAAGGCTTGGCGCAAGTATTGCTATTCATTTTTGTCTTGGTATTCTGTATCATAGAAGATTTGCAGGGAATGATGTCAAGAACCATCGCCATTTATATTAAGAAAGAAAGGGGGAGATGTAGGGGCCTGGACCGTGGGAAAGTTATAGAGAGAACATACCAGTACACTGTTATGTAACAGCATGAGATAGCAAGAAAGCATAAGGATGTGGCTTGCTTAAATTTATAGTAAGTATCCAATTAGAACAGTAGAAGTGGCACGCAGCCAGATTGTGTACAATACTTGTAGCCAATAGCCTAGTGTGTAACCGTTACATAAGAGAGTATGTAGGTTATAAAAGAGTGTGTTAACCAAAATAAAGAAGCTACTAGAGCACCATATTGGTGTGCTGTAGTTCCTTCCTCGCGCGGACCCCAACAGGTCCCTCCCACGGGAGACAGTCCTCCACAAACTTCTCCAACATGGGACTTTCCCACAGGCTGCAGTTCTTCAAGAACTGCTCCAGCGTGGGTCCTTTCCACAGGGTGCAGTCCTTCAGGAACAGACTGCTCCAGCATGCGTCCCCCAGGGAGTCACAGGTCCTGCCAGAAGTCTGCTCCAGTGCAGGCTCTCCACAGGGTCACTGCTTCCTTCAGGGCACATCGTGGGGTCCTCCATGGGATGCAGGGTGAATATCTGCTCCATTGTGGACCTCCACAGGCTGCAGGGGGAGAACCTGTGTCACCATGGTCTTCACCACGGGCTGCAGGGGAATCTCTGCTCTGGCAGACACAGACTCTGTCTGTGATCCCTCTCTCCTATGCCAGAACACTTTAGGACTTCTGTAATTAAGCCTGTTGTGTGTTTTCTACAGCTGGTACACTTTTTCCTGCAGTGCTGCTCTTATTTTAAGACTTAATCATAAGTACAGAAAATCTGCCTGACATATTTTGAACTACATTTTAGGATTTTCTTCCCACAAAAACAGGCTATGCAGTACAAACACTGTAAATAATTGAAATTAGTGAACTATAGTGCCCCTGCTTCCCACCCTACACATAGACACACACATACAACTAATTTAAGGTTAAAGACAACCTAAGTTTCTACAACATGACTATTTTACCTATTACAAATGTATATGGCAACCAGCCTCTGATTTTTTTATCAGATAAGACTCTTCAACTGATGTTCTACATGACTTAATCTGGACATGTTTGTAAATCTATTCCCAGGAAAAATTGTTTCCACTCAATGGTACCCACACAAGAAAACTGTGTTTAAACAAATGAGGCCAGAATAAGTACCTCCTATGGAACAAAACCAACTATACCTACATATTTGTACAATAAAGGCTTAATAAAGCATCAGCTTCTGTAACATAAATGATTAACAAAAATTACATGACTGGGAAACACGGAAGTTTCTAGACTTATGCAGCTGCCAGTTTGATTTTCCAATGTGGAAAAAAAGAAAAAAAAAAGAATCTGAGAATGTTATTTTGCACACTAACGTATATTAAAGAAATGTTTAAAACACTGATAAGCTAGATTCCTTTAAAGTGCCAAAAATCAATGAATTATGTGGCCACTATTCAGTGTCTTGAAGACCTGTCATACATTGATTCACTACTGTATGGATTTCGGGAGCCCTGGACTCATCATTCTTTCTCAAAATGATCACAGAAAATGCAGTAGACTTTCAGGATAATTCTTGATGATCACATTGATACCAAAGATTTAAACGATTTAGTAAAAGCAGGCCCCCTTTGTGTAACATTTAAACAGAACCAATTTTCCTTTCAGTGATTTTTACTTTCAGCTAAGTAACTGCACTTTCTGAAACTAACTGCATGTTTTGCAGACAGTGTCTGCTTCTAGGACTGATAATGCTCGAAGTTATAGTTTTCAGTGAGGTACCAGTGGGAATGGTATGCAGAAAGGCTCTTGCTTGTGCTTATTCCTAGAGAATCCAAGGTCTCTGCTAAATTTCTCACTACAGTGAAGAGCTGTAGAAGGGCCAAAGATAAACAAGATTGTGAACATCATCTTTGTTGTGTCTTAAATGACTTGATTCTTTACATATATCTCACAGCTCACTCAGGGATTGAGTTGTTACCTCTGGCTCGTCCTCCTGTGATGTCCCTGGTAGGCCATCACGACCTGCTCTTTTGTGTATTTTGTCTTCTGTACAGGGGCAACTGATACTGGCACTGGTTGAATCCCTAGGTTAGCTGCAGCATCCATCACTGGGGGCTGATTAGCTGCAGCCCTTGTTGCCAAAGTCTGGGTAATTGCAGCAAGTGCTGCCTTGAGTTGAGTAATTGCAGTACCCAGTGCAGAGATCTGAATAGCCTCCGGGGTAACTGGGAGGCCTACCATAGGGGCTGGCAGGGTCTGAGTATCTGCAATTGCAGTTGTGGTATCTGTCATAGGGGCTGGAGCTGCTGTGGTGCCTGGTGTAGGGGCTGGGGCTGCTGCGGGGCCTGTGACAGCGGTTGCAGCAGCTGTGCTGTATCCACCCCTGTACTGATGTTGCACTCTAAGCAAGAGCAAGAGCTGAAAGACATTCAAAAGGCCTAACAATATGAGCATGGCGGTTGAAACATGCCAAGGGTATTCAAAATTCTCAAAAGCTATTGAGATCAGCCTCGAGTGAAAAGGAAAGTACATGTTACCCACTCCCATTCCATAGAAATCAGAAATGGGCACAGTTCCAAAAGAATTTATAATATTATAAACTAATGCCAAACAACATAGCAGAGTGATACCTCTAAGTCCCCACCCAGAAGTGATAAACCACACAAAACCAGTAACAAACAGCAGCAAAGCCACAAATTTGATTAGCCACCCCAAAAGCAACTGTAAAAGCAAACCCCAGAGAATTCCACCCAGCGTCCATGCTACCGACACCAGCATAATGAATGTTCGTAACAAAAGCAGTCAAATCTGTGAAAACTTCAACCTTTCAAGACTCTTAGATCAAAAGCCTACAGTTCTCCCAGGTGTTCTGTTTACATTGGGCACCAAATAAACTGTCTCCATTTAGCCTGCAACCCAGGGCTAAACAATAAGCAATTGTTCTCTCACACA
Organism: Nyctibius grandis; assembly: GCF_013368605.1. NCBI lineage: Eukaryota > Metazoa > Chordata > Aves > Nyctibiiformes > Nyctibiidae > Nyctibius > Nyctibius grandis. The sequence continues at coordinate 18,977,605 of NC_090694.1, read as the reverse complement.
ATGTCCCTTCCTCAACCAAGAAAGGGAATTGGGAAGAGAAGGGAGACTCATAGGTTAAAATTTAAACAGATTTAATAAAATAAGGAAACCAATATCAATACTAATACAAAAGACACAAAATTATACTTAGCCCACAGAGTGCTGGCAAGTCACTCCAGGGATAGCAATCATTGACAATGGGGAGGGGAGAGGAGAAAAGAGCCGAGCCGAGCCCTGCCCCACCCCTCCCCCCCACAAGCTTTCCCTTTTGTAGTGAACCTGATGTTATTGTTATAGAATACACCTGTGGGCCAGCCTGGGTCAGCTGCCCTGGATTTAATTGCTAATGGCCTTGATCACCATACCACAGCTGGCCACAAACTGAAACAAAACGCAACAGAAACTTGATTCTATAAATTTTATCCCCACAAAACCAGGACACATCTTAATAATGAATACCCTCCCTCCTACTCCTTTCTCTTAGCTTTTATTGCTGAGCATGATGTCATACGGTAGGGAATATCTCTTTGGTCAGTTTGGGTCAGATGCCCTGCCTATGTCCCCTCACAACCTCATGCCTACCCCCAGCCTACTGGCCTTTGGGGGTGGGGGGGTTTGGAGAGACAGACTTGATGCTGTGGGAGCACTGCTCAGCAGTAGCCAAAACACTGGTGTGTTATCAACACCTTTCTAGCTACAAATACAAAGCACAGCACTACAAGGCTGCTAAGGGGAAAGTTAACTCCATCCCAGCCAGACCCAGTACAATCTCCACCCCTTATTCCATAGCATTTGTGTCATGCTCAGGTCCCACATAATTTAATACATTTATATATCTTCTAACCATCCCATGTATCTACTTCTCATTACTGAAATCCCTTCTTCCCAACACTTAGAACTTATACTACATATTTAAACCATCTTTATACCCAACATACAGATTTATTCATTCTCATTAACTACTATCTAATGTCCCTTAACAGACAGAGAGATATTATTCTCCAATATCATGGGCTTCCGCCACTCCCTCAATGTTCATTACAAGAGGTTATGACTTGGGGTCCATCTGTCAAGACGGGCACTCAGGACAAGAGAAGCAGCGTGTTCTATTGTTGGGCACCAACACTGGCTTGGTTTGGACCATCATTGCCCGGTTCCTTGAGAAGCTCACTCTTTGTCGATTCAGGTAGTTCCTGCTACATTACTTCTTATAACATACAACTCACATCACAGACTATTTTTCCCCCAATGTTAAATCTCCTTGGGGCACACACTGGGTCTCCCTATCCTTCCACATTACCCACCAAGTACACCCAGGTCCTTGAGCAAAGACAACCCCACAAATTGGTTTGCCTTTTCCCAAGGGAGGAAAAACCCACCCCGCCTTCCCCAGCCACTTCCCCATGTTTATGACAGGGACCTTATCTCCTCCCACAGTATGTAGGGGCTTTGTTTGGGCAGGACCAGGAGGGTTAGCAGATCCTCTAGTGTTAACCAGCCAAGTGGCTTCTGCTAAATTTATATCCCAGTGCTTCCATGCCCCAGTGCCCAACGCTCTCAGTACAGACTTTAACTGTCCATTATATCTCTCCAGAGGCTTGTGGGTGATAGGGGATGTGATATACCCAGTCAATGCTGTGTTTCTTGGCCCAGGAGTTTATGACGTTATTTCAGAAATGAGTCCTGTTGTCTGACTCAATTCTTTCTGGGGTACCATGTTGCCACAGAATTTGCCTTTCAAGACCTAAGATGGCGTTTTGGGCAGTGGCATGGTTTACAGGATATGTTTCTAGCCAACCAGTAGTTGCTTCCACCATGGTGAGTATGTAGCACTTGCCTTGGCATGTTCATGGCAGTGATCCAACATAGTCATTTTGTCAGGCCTTGCCATATCAAAAAAACAGCCACCAACCTGAGCCACTTCAATTTTGGCAGCCTTGTCTACCTGTTCATTGGTTCAATGTTCTTCAGTGGCACTGTTACTGGGCATGTGAGCATCTACATGACATACCTTTAGAAAAATGTTTTCTACCCAGGCAGCGATGTCCTACCACAATGCAGCAGCCCAGATGGGCTTACCCTGGCCAGTTGGTCTTCTTCCACTGCTGTAGCCACTCCCATAGGGCATTAGCCACCAACTGTGAATCAGTACAGAGATAAAGTACTGGGCACTTTTCTTGTTTAGCAATCTGTCTTTCACTTATGCAAACTGACTTGACTCACCTTATCCTTCAGTGACTTGTCATGTGGGACTGCACACAGCAGCTTTCCATGTATGATGGTTTCCTACAACATGACAGGATCCATCAGTAAACAGAGCATAACACCTTTCATCTTCTGATAACTCATTACATGGTGGTGCCTCCTGGGCATGAGCCACCTCTTCAGGCGATGCTCCAAAATCTCTGCCTTCTGGCCAGTCCATGATCTCTTCCAGGATTCCTGGGTGGTTGGGTTTCCCCATTCGAGCTCATTGCGTGATCAACACTAACCACTTACTCCATGTAGCGCCAGTTGCATGATGCACAGAGGGGACGTTTCCTTTGAACATCCAGTGTAGCACGGGCAATCGCAGTGCCAAGAGGAGATGTGCTTCTGTACCAACAACTTCTGAAGCGGCTTGACCCCCTTCATATGCTGCTAGTATCTCTCTTTCAGTCGGGGTGTAGTGGGCTTCTGTAGGTAGATTAGGGTCAGATTAGGATCAGGCTTCTGATCCTTGATATCCTCAGCTCCAAAACCCTAATGGTCGACCTCGAGTTTCTCCTGGTGTTTTCTGCCAGAGGCTCCGGGTGAGACCATGCTCCCCAGCTGCAGTGTAGAGCACATTTTGCACAGCTGGTCCTGTCCGGACAGGCCCAAGAGCTACCACACAAGCTATCTCCTGTTTGATCTTCTCAAAGGCTTGCTGTTACTCAAGGCCCCACTCAAAATAGTTCTTGTTTTGGGTCACTCGATAGAGAGGGTTCACAAGCTGACTATAACCTGGAATATGCATTCTCCAGATATTGTTGCCGGTGCACTGTCCTGGTAGCGATCAACACCTGCTGTTCTTCAATTCGCAGCAATCTCACAGTGAAGGGATCTTCCGAGAGGCCAGGCAGGCTAGATAGCTGTTTAATCTTCTCCGTGTTCACAGTGGCTAAACCAAAATCCCATCGGTACCCCTTTGGGTCCTTGAAGTACCCTCTCCTGAGGTAGTCTATGCCAAGGCTACAAGGGGCTTCTGAGCTGGTCACAGTGGGGTGCTTTTGCCACTTGTCCCCTGTTAAGCTCACCTCAGTCTCTAGTACAGGCAATTGTTGGGATCCTCCTACACCTGGCTGATGGTTGCAATCTTTCCGCATATCCTGATGTTATTTTGAGGTCAGGGACCAGGTAGATTCTGTCTCATCTGATTTCTCTCATTTCTTCCTCCTATTTCTTTGCTGAAGGACTGGCTTCCTGATCAGACCCTTCCTCTTCCTCCTTCTCCCTTTACTAATTGATGATATGGACCTGTCAACCTCCTTGTCCAACTGTTACTTCTTCACTATTGAGGAAATTACCGCAGTTGTTGTTTGGGTCCCTATCTCAGCCGTGGTGTCCTCAGATGCAGTTTGGGTCCCTGTCTCTACTATCATGGCTTTAGATACAGTTTGTATTCTGGTCTCAGTCATTATGTTCTCAGAGGTGATTTGGGTCTCTACCTTAACCACAGTGCTGTGATAGTACTGAACTGTGGCTCAATAAGCACAGGCCAAGACCCAATACAGTGCTAGATGCTGCTGGTTTTCATTGGGGTAAGCGAGACACCCTTCTATCAGGTGGTGTGTCATTTTACCAGGATTACTTGTCTGTTCAGGTGTAAAAATCCCAGGCTATGGGAGGTGATAACAGCCCTAGGCACCTGACCAAATCCTTCCACACATCCTGCCATCCAAGGACTAGCCTCCTCAGGGCACACTTCAATGTCACCTCACACAAATGTTTCCTCTTCTTACACCAGGATGACACTAGATCCCACAAACCTGACAATAAGCCAACACTATAAATTAGTAGCATTAAACAGCTCATGTGTCTTCATTTAGTCCATACCCAGGACTAAACAATAACAGTTTTTTTCTCACCCAATGTCCCTTCCCCAACCAAAGAAGGAAATTGGGAAAAAGAGGGAGACTCCTGGGTTAAAATTGAACAGATTTAATAAAATAAAGAAATCAGTATCAACAATAACACAAAACACACAAAAGTATACTTAGCTACAGAGTTGCAGCAGGTTGTTCCAGGAATACCAATCATGAGAAATGAGAAAAATAGAGTCTAGAAGAGAAGAAAGCAAAAAACAGCCTCACCTCTTCCCAGCAAGCCCTTCCTTTTATTAGGAGCCTGATGTTAATGATATAGAATACACCTGTGGGCCAGCCTGGGTCAGCTGCCCTGGATTTAACTGCTAAGGGCCTTGATCCCCATGGCTGGCCACAAACTGAAAGCAAATCCCAATGAAACCAGGACATCATGTAAGGGTGAACAATGACCTCAGGAGCCGATAAAACCACCCACATCAGTCCTGGATTGGAAGAGGGAGATGTATTCCCTCATCCTCTCCACAAGATAGCTCCCCCAGCACAGTAAGGGCATCAATGCCAGGGCAAAGCATGCAGCCATTACTTGTATTAACATGTTCCCAAGCTCAGCAAAATAGAGAGGTAAGCAGTACAGCCAACAAACTCCATGACCTGCACAGAAGCTTGCCCATTAATAACTACTACAGCTATAACACACTCCAATCAAAACTGTCGCTGCCTCAAGCCCTACATTGGGTGCCAAAAAGGACTGTGGTGGGTTTACCTTATCTGGTCACCAGCAGAGCAGCAAATCTCAGTGCAGAGGGGGCGTTTCCCGAGGCAGGGAAACACCAGAGTAGCAGAGAGACCTGCCAGGAGCTAGCAGCTCTCACGAGAGATGCTGACAAGGCCCGGGCATTTCCAGAGCAATGGCAGCCACCTCCACACCTATAAAAAGCAGCCTAGGGAGTACCAGCGACCAGGAGCGCTGCAAACAGAACGGGCAAACAGAGCATGGCACATCAGCCAGGGCGTGGCGTGGCATTTTGCGTGTCAGTTTGCGTTGAAGGGTGTGCAGGAAGGGTGTCATCACCCTACTAGCTCAAGAGATGAGTTCAATTGGTGGTCATCATCCTCTCAGAAGGAGCTTAGCTATGGTATCCACCCGACAGAAAGCTATGATGTCCTCTACACTCACCAGAATGGATGTGGCAACCCAGACAGAGCTTCCAGGAAAACATGCAGCCATCCAGGTCTCAGGCTTCAGGGCATACCAGAGCCTTTTGCTGGTAACCAATGGCAGTAGTGAGAACGGCTGTGTGAGGTGTGACCAAATGGATGATCTGCTCAGCCTGGTGGCAGAGCTACAAGAAGAAGTAGAAAGGTTAAGGAGCATCAGGGAGTCTGAGAAAGAGATAGACTGGTGGAACCATGCTCTGCCCTCCCAAGACAGGAATGGCCACCAGAAAAAAAAACAAGATCAAGGGGATCCTGTATCCTCCCCCTGCCAGGCTGAAGGCAATAGCTTAAAGGAAAAGAGTGAATGGAGGCAAGTCCACACTCAGGGTGGCAGGCAAACCCCCTCCTTGCCCACCTCGTCTTCCCAGGTGCCTCTGTACAATAGGTATGAGGCTCTGGATATGGAAGGCCAGTCAATGGATGATGGTCCATCTACACCAGAGGTGTTGCCAAGGTCAGAAAGGCCTACCCCCTGTATCATGACCACCTCCACAGGAAGAAAAGATGGGTTATAGTTGTAGGAGACTCCCTTCTGAGGGGAACAGAGGGTCCAATACGCTGGACAGACCCTCCACTTAGGGAAGTCTGCTGCCTCCCTAGGGCATGGGTTAAGGACATCACTAGGAAACATCCTAGCCTGGTACAGCCTTTGGACTATTATACATTACTGCTTTTCCATGTGGGTGGCGATGAAGCCACAACACGTAGTCTAAGGGCAATCAAAAGAGACTTCAGGGCCTTGGAACAGTTGGTAAGGGTGTGACAGAGTTTGTATGCCTTTAACAACTTGTTTTACAACTCTGGCTGGAGGAGGGGATGGGTGCTGCAGAGGCTTGCAGCTCTAGCTGGAGGAAGAGATAAGTCCTGTGGAGGCAGGACAGTATCTTTTCCTTGGGGCCAACCTACACGTGCAACATCTTTGCAACATAAAGGCATCAACCACACTTGCAGAGAAGTGGGGTATCTTTGTTTAGCCCGCACCCAGGGCTAAACAATAGCAGTTTTTCTCTCACCCAATGTCCCTTCCCCAAATGAGGAAGGGAATTAGGAAAAAGACAGGGAGACTCATTGTATGAAATTAACCAGATTTAATGAAATGAAGAAAATATATATATAAATGACAACACAAAACAGACAAAAATATACTCATCTCCAAGTCACTGGCAAGTTGCTCCATGAATTATAACAACAAGGAGGGAAGGGGAAAAACAAGAAGATGAGGAAAAGCCCCACCTCTTCCTACCAAACCCTCTCTTTTATAGTGAGCTTGATGTCAATGATATAGAATACACCTGTGGGCCAGCCAGGGTCAGCTGCCCTGGATTTAACTGCTGAGGGCCTTGATCACCATGTCTGGCCACAAACTGAAACCAAATCCCAGTGAAACTAGGACATGGGGTCATACAGTGGACACCACAACTAGGAGGGATCACAACCACCAGAGACCCCTTGGGGGACCACTGACTCATTTCGGGAACAATCTAAGACTACAAATGCACAGGCATCCCAATTAGCATGAGAAGCGAGTGGAGGGGGGAGACAAGAGGGATATTACCACCCTCTCCTATCTCGCATGCAAATGACCTAAAGTATTTAGAACTTCCCTGTTTGGGATGCCGGTGGGCAGTGGGCGCTCCCACCTGCCACCTGAGGACTGATCCTGACCAGAGGACGGATCCTGCAAGCAATTTACCAGTGGAGCGACTCTGCAAGCAATTTACCAGAGGACCAACTCTACAAACAACTTACATTGCTGGATCCAAGGGTGGTGATATATCTTTTTCTCTCTCATATTCTCTATCCTCTTTCTCTTTTCCCTTTCTCTCTTTTCTCAGTGCCTTTTAGAAACCTAAGACACTTATGACCATGCTCTTTTCCCTGTATTAATAAATTGTTCTTAATTCCATACCAGTTATTTGGTGTCGTTTCACCTTAATTTACTCTAAGGGATTCACGAACTAGTTGCAACCAGGTCATAACAAAGGGGATCCAGGGCACAGGTAATATTTTCCTCTCTCCTTCCAGTTGCAAGCAGTGATATTGGAAGAAACAGACAGACTCAGTCTATTAATACATGGCTCCATGGTTGGTGTCACCACTAGAATTTTGGGATTTTTGATAACAGGATGGTCTACATGGCACCAGGCCTGCTGGCGTCAGATGGGATTCACCTTTTTCAAAGGGGGAAGAGGGTCTTTGCTCATGAGCTAATGGGACTGATTGACAGAGCTTTAAACTAGACTTGAAGGGGGAGGGGGATAATATCAGGCTTGCCCGTGACAAGCTATGGGATGACAAGCTAAGGTTAGAGGGATGGGGTGCTAGCAAGGGCCCTCAGCCTGTTGCTCTGAGACGTGCTGGGTACACTGGAACACACTTGAAGTCTTACAGAGAGGAGCCAGGGACTCCTGAGGTAATAGGAGCCAACAGGGAAACACCAGTGAAATACCTCAAAGGAATTAAGGGGTGTTCCTATAGAAAGGTGACGTGGACAACAGCCCAGCTGAAGTGCCTCTACACCAATGCACACAGCATGGGCAATAAACAGGAGGAAATGGTGCTGCTAGAAAGCTACAACCTGCTACCATGCTGCTAGAAAGCTACAACCTAGTTGCCATTCCTGAAACTTGATGGGATGAATCCCATGACTGGAGTGCGGCTATCGACGGCTACAGGCTGTTCAGAATGGACAGGCGAAGAAGGAGGGGCAGAGAGGTTGCCCTCTACATCAATAAATGGATAGAGTGTGAAGAGCTGTCTCTGAAGAATAGCCACGAGCAGGTTGAATGCTTATGGGTAAGAATTAGAGACCAAGGCAACAAAGGGAACCTTGTGGTTGGTGTCTACTACAGGCCACCTGATCAAGGGGACCCTATTAATGAAGCCTTCTTACTCCAGCTACAGGAGGCATCACGCTCGCAGGCTCTTGTCCTGCTGGGGGACTTCAACCACCCCGACATCTGCTGGAAAAGTAGCATGGCAAGCTGTAGGCAATCCAGGAGACTCCTGGAGTGCATTGAGGATAACTTCTTAAGCCAGGTAATAGACAGCCCTGCCAGAGGGGCTGCGATACTGGACCTGTTGGTCACCAACGCAAGTGAGCTAATTGGAGACATCAAGGTCGGAGGCAGCCTGGGCTGCAGTGATCACGCACTGGTGGAGTTCGCAGTCCTGAGGGATATGGGACAAGCGAAGAGTAAAGTCAGGACCCTGAATTTTAGGAAAGCAAACTTCCAGCTGTTCAAGGAGTTAGTCAATAGGACCCTCTAGGAAACTGCCCTTAGGGACAAGGGAGCAGAACAGAGCTGGCAGATCTTTAAGGATGCTTTCCATAGAGTGCAAGAGCTCTCGATCCCCAGGTGTAAGAAATCAGGAAAGGAAGGCAAGAGATGGGCATGTCTGAGTCAAGACCTGATGAGGGGTGACCTCATTAATGTTTATAAATATGTAAAGGGCAAGTGTCATGAGGATGGAGCCAGGCTCTTCTCAGTGACATCCCTTGACAGGACAAGGGGCAATGGGTGCAAGCTGGAACACAGGAGGTTCCACATAAATATGAGGAAAAACTTCTTTATGGTGAGGGTGACCGAACACTGGAACAGGCTGCCCAGAGAGGTTGTGGAGTCTCCTTCTCTGGAGACATTCAAAACCCGCCTGGACGCGTTCCTGTGTGATATGATCTAGGTAATCCTGCTCCAGCAGGGGGATTGGACTAGATGACCTTTCGAGGTCCCTTCCAATCCCTAACATTCTGTGATTCTGTGATCCCAGAGGTCTCTTCCAACCTAGTTGATTCTGTGATTCTGTGATGGTAAAACTAAAGGGCAAGAAGGAAATGCACAGGCAGTGGAAGCAGGGACAGGCATCCTGGGAAGAGTATAGGTACGCTTCCCGGTTGTGTAGGGATGGGGTCAGGAAGGCCAAGGTGCAGCTGGATCTGAACTTGGCGAGGGATGCAAAGAATAATAAGAAGGGCTTCTATAGGTATGTCAGCCAGAAAAGGAAGCTCAAAGAAAGCGTACCTCACCTGATGAACACGACTGGCAAACTGATAACTACAGACGAGAAGGCGGCTGAGGTACTCAACATTTTTGCCTCAGTCTTCACTGGCAACCTTTCTTCCCACACCTCTCGAGTGGATGGAACTCAAGGGAGGGACTGGGGGAGCAAAGTCCCTCCCACTGTAAGAGGGACAGTCCCACTGTAAGTGGGACAGTCCCTTCCACTGTCCCACCTCCTCCAGGCTCAGGAGCAATACATCCTGACAAAGAGGAAGGCAGGCAAAAATGCCAGGAGGCCTGCATGGATGAAGAAGGAGCTCCTGGATAAACTCAGGCACAAGAAGGAAGCCTACAGAGGGTGGAAGCAAGGGCAGGTAGCCTGGGAAGAATACAAGGAAATTGTCTGAGCAGCCAGGGATCAGGTTAGGAAAACTAAAGCCCTGATAGAATTAAATCTGGCCAGGGATGTCAAGGGTAGCAAGAAATGCTTCTATAGCTATGTCAGTGATAAAAGGAAGACTAGGGAAAAGGTGGGCCCTCTCCGGAAGGAAACGGGAGACCTGGTTACCCAGGATATGGAGAAGGCTGAGGTATGCAATGACTTTTTTGCCTCAGTCTTCACCAGCAAGTGCTCTAGCCTCACCACCCAAGTTGCAGAAGGCAGAAGCAGGGACTGGAAGGATGAAGAACTGCCCACTGTAGGAGAAGAACTGGTTCAAGACCATCGAAGGAACCTGAAGGTGCACAAGTCCATGGGACCTGATGAGGTGCATCCACGGGTCCTGAGGGAACTGGCGGATGAAGTTGCTAAGCCACTATCCATCATTTTTGAGAAGTCATGGCAGTCTGGTGAAGTTCCCACTGACTGGAAAAGGGGAAACATAACCCCCATTTTTAAAAAGGGAAAAAAGGAAGACCCAGGGAACTACAGGCCAGTCAGTCTCACCTCTGTGCCTGGCAAGATCATGGAGCAGATCCTCCTGGAAACTATACTGAGGAACACGGAAATCAAGGAGGTGATTGGTGACAGCCAACATGGCTTCACTAAGGGCAAATCATGCCTGACAAATTTGGTGGCCTTCTATGAAGGGGTTACAGTGCTGGTGGATAAGGGAAGAGCAACTGATGTCACCTACCTGGACTTGTGCAAAGCATTTGACACTGTCCTGCATGACATCCTTGTCTCTAAGTTGGAGAGACATGGAGCTTGTTGGCAAAGACCCTCTTGCTGTACTTGGTCAGGTCCCATGAGCTCCCAACAGGCCTGGCTTCTCAAAGGTAGATCCATGATCATAGAAGCCACAACCTTGAGTATGGCACCAGTCACACAGCCAGGCATTCACCTGTTCAATTCATCTCCTCCTTCCTGGACCCCTTTCTCTGACTGGGAGGATAGAGGATAATACCATCTGTGCTCCAGATCCTTTTAACATTGTTCCCAGAGATATATAGTCTCTTTTGATGGTTTTAAGTTGCCTCATCTCAGTATCATTAGACCCTACATGAAATAGTAGGAATGGATGATAATCTGTACCTTTCACCAGGCTCAGCAGCCTCTCAGTGGCGTCACGAATGCAAGCTCCTTATAGGCAACAAACTTCTCTATAGAAATTATCATTGACAATGATGTCATGCTCAGCAATAAAAGCTAAGAGAAAGGAGAAGGAGGAGGCATTTGTTATTAAGGCATTTGTCTTCCGAAGCAACTGCTACATTTACTGAGGCCCTACTTCCCAGGAAGTGGCTGGACATTGCCTGCTGATGGGAAGTAGAGAGCTTTTTGCTTTGCTCATGCATGTGACCTTTTGTGGAAGACCCTCGGCCTGCAAACAGCTGTGCTTTACTTGGGGAGCAGAAGATTTGCTTGGGAACGCTGCACTGAGAATAGTTTTTGCTTGCTTCTAAGATAAAGGAGACGAGACCAGTTCACAGGGCCTTTTGAGGCATGTAACAAGTAAACATGTGTTGAAGGTCAGTTCTGAACACAGAGCTGAAAACAAGGAATAGTTGTTGATGTTTTGAGCCCAGAACACTGTGGCTCTTCCCAGAATGGGTGATGGGTGCTTAGCATGTGAATGTTGATGTTATCTTGAACTGCATAGTCTGGCTCCTGCATTGTAGCAGTTAAATAAGGTAGTAAAATAACAATGAAAAAGCCTTAGGCCTTTCAGCTTCAGGCCCTTGCATCCTCGATCTCAGAGTCTGTGCCTTCCTTGCTGCCTGCCGCAAATGGCACCCGAACAAGGTTGAAGATTAGCGAAGAAGCGGCGGCGACTCTGATCGAACGATTGTCAGGGGCTAGTGCGCGCCAGGGCCGGAGAGTCCCCAGGACCTGAGAGTCCCCAGGATCGGAGAATCCCCAGGACCGGAGAGTCCCCAGGACCGGAGAGCGAGTCCCCAGGACCGGAGAGCGAGTCCCCAGGACCGGAGAGTGAGTCCCCAGGACCAGGGAGTCCCCAGGATCAGTTAGTTCCGTGATCGCAATAAACATGGGACAGGCTAGTTCCCAAGAGCATAAGCTCTACACTGAGGTATTACAGCGTATATTACGCAAACAGGGCTATAAGGTCCAATTAGCGAAATTGGTGCAGTTATTAGTATGGATCAAAGACAACTGTGCCTGGTTCCCTGTATCAGGGACTTACGATGCAAAGATCTGGGCGAAAGTGGGAGTAGAAATACAAATACGGAACACGTTGCAGTCTGATATTCTAAAGGATTTAGAAGGAACGTGGAGGGTTGCTTTTACAGCACTCTCTGCACTCCAGCCTGCAGAGGAGTATTTGCAATCTCAGGCATCCACTCCTATTAATGCCTTGGTGGATGTGAAGGAGCAACAGGAGCCTGCATATGAAACAGTCTCCGGAGAATCAGACGATCCTTATGATCTTGATTTCACAGATCCAGACAGACAGTCCAATTTACACCCACCATTAACATCGGTAAAAGAAACGGCTGCGGCCGTCCCTTCCGTACGGGGGGTCTCGCAGCTGGCAGCAGCAGCAGCAGCAGCTATGGCCAGAGCACAGTTAACAGCAGCTCCTCCATATCCTGCGTCTGCCGAGCCACCTATTGGCTTTGCCTAAAAGGCACCAGAATCTTGGGTAACGAAATACAAAACACTGGCAGAAAAATGTAGAGAGGAAGCCGCTCATAAAGGAGATTTTGCCACGCTGACGGCGATGCCGGTAATCTATCGCCCAAATCATCCTCCTGAGTATCACTACCTTACTTATGAAATGATTAAGGAAGTACGGGCTGCGGTGAGAGACTATGGTTTGCACAGTAACTATACTTCAAATTTAATAACAGTCATTGGGGAATCCTATACTATGACTCCACATGATTGGAAGTCACTTTTACAGATGATTTTAACACCTGCACAATATTCAGTGTGGCTGGCAGAGTACCAGGAGGCTGCTTCTGCAGACACTTTGGAAAATAGGCAAGAATATTTGGGAATTAATCAGTATGCGACACCAGAGGTACAGGCACGGTTACCTCGGCAGCGTTTACAACAGATCCCTGCATTGGCTTTAAAGTGCCTGAAACATGTTCCGGAGGCAGGGAAACGCCAGCCCTCTTTTGCGGCAGTCAGGCAAGGAGCTCAAGAACCCTATGTTACATTTATTGATCATTTACAAACTGCATTGAGCAGGCAGATTGATCATGAAAATACAGTAGAAACGCTGTTATTACAATTGGCTTATGAAAATGCAAATGCAGATTGTCAAAAAATTTTGGGCCCTCTAAAAAACTCTTACAAAAGTATAGCAGAATTTATTAAAGTCTGTCAGAATGTGGGTTCTGAAGAGCATAAAGCTACTTTACTTGCAAGTGCCTTGGCTCAGCAACTCGTTGTGGGATGAGCAGAAATGAAATGTTTTGAGTGTAATCAAATGGGGCATATTAAAAAGAACTGCCCAAAGCTGACAGTAAAGAAAAAAGGTGAGCAGAAAGGATTAAAAAGACCTAGAACACCCAGAGGATTATGTCCTAAGTATGAAAAGGGCTATCATTGGAGCAATCAGTGTCGATCAAGGTTTGATAAGGATGGAAACCCCATGCAGGGAAACTGGAGGAGGGGCGCGAGGCCCGGTGCCCCCCAATACAACAGGGTCTGTTGTGCACATGCTCAGTCCGAGAATCCGATAAACGGACAGTCTCAGAACTCATTGCCAGCACAGCCGGCAGCGCCGGGTTGGATCTGGCCTCAGCCACCGATACAGAATTGAATGATAAAAGGACTAGGATCATAGATACCAATGCATATGGGCCTCTCCCTTCGGGACTGGTAGGATTGATTTTTGGGCGTTCTTCTGTGGGAAAGCAAAATATATTTGTCATACCAGGAGTTATTGATTCAGATTATATGGGCCAAATTAAAATCATGTTATGGACATCAGAACCACCTTGTTTTATACCTAAAGGTCAGTGTGTGGAACAGTTGCTATTGATACCATATACTGTGCCGCCAGCTAATCCACATCCACACGGCACAGGAGGATTTGGCAGTACTAATACACCACAGGTGCTGTGGAATCAAAAGGTAACTAATGATCGGCCTATGCTCACAATAAAAATTGATGGACGGTTATTCACAGGTCTGTTAGATACTGGAGCTGATGTGTCCATCATCAGCAAAAATGACTGGCCGTCAGATTGGCCTCTTAAACAAGTAGCTGCTGCTGTAAATGGAGTAGGAGGATTGCAAATTCCATTGCAAAGTGCACGTACTCTGTATGTGGTGGGCCCTGAAGGAAAAACAGCAACCTTAGTTCCTTTTATTCTTTCAGTTCCTTTTACATTGTGGGGACGTGATCTTTTAGCTCAGTGGGGAATTGTATTGTCAGCTATGATGGCGCATTTAACCCAAGGGTCACTGATCTCTTACCCCGGCTCAAACTGACTTGGCTAACAACAAAACCGGTTTGGGTAAATCAGTGGCCCCTTAACAGGGAGAAACAAAAACGGGCAGAGGAATTAGTAAATGAACAATTAAGGGCTGGACATATAGTACCCTCAACTAATCCTTGGAACACCCCTATATTTGTGATACCAAAGAAATCTGGCAAATGGCGATTATTGCAGGATCTTAGAGCTGTCGATGCAGTAATGCAGCCTATGGGAGCTTTACAGCCAGGTACACCCAGTCCAGCAATGATCCCTTCTGACTGGCAGTTATATATAATTGATTTGAAGGACTGCTTTTTTACTATACCTCTCCATCCTGACGATCAGCCACATTTTGCTTTCTCTGTACCTTCCATTAATAATCAGGCACCTATGAAAAGGTACCAATGGATGGTTCTCCCACAGGGCATGATGAACAGTCCCACGATTTGTCAGTTAGTGGTCTCTGCTGCAATAGAGCCGACTCGAAGTGTTTTTAAACAGTCTCTTATTTACCATTATATGGATGACATTCTCATTGCAGCTTTGACACAGACAGAACTGATGAAAACTGTAAATCATCTAAAAGACTCTTTACAACAATTTAGGCTTCATATTTCCCCAGAAAAAATAGACAGAACCGCCCTGGAAGTATTTGGGATGGTTACTGTTTACCAGAACCTTACGACCACAACAACTTTGTTTGGTAAACAATATCTCTACATTAAATGATTTGCAGCAACTACTAGGGACAATTAATTGGAATCGTCCTGTGCTGGGTATTTCTACTGAACAGTTAAGTACCCTGTTTAACACCTTGAAGGGGGATTCAGATTTAACTTCGCCTCGAATCCTTTCTGACAAAGCAAAACAGGAATTGGCATTGGTAATTCAAAAACTTACAACTTCCCAAGCAGGATGTATAATCTTACATTTGCCTCTTTTATTTTTTGTGATTCACACGAAATTCCAGCCTTATGGGCTATTTGCTCAATTGACAGAATCACAGCAATTAGTTACCCTGGAACGGATTTTCTTATCACACACCTTTACAAAAACAATTATGACCCCTTTGGAGATGGTCATTATGGTGATTCAGAAAGGACTGTTCAGGATACAGCAGCTGACAGGTCGAGACCCTGACATTATTTACCTACCCTTTCATAAGGAAACCCACATTACTCTGATGAGGGACAGCCTTGAATTTCAGGCTGCTCTGGCTGATTATTTGAATGATATCCATTTTACTTTGCCACGGAATAAAATCTTGCAAGCCTTACCTTCCTTCTGTTTGCAACCACAGAGAGTGATGCTGCATCACCCTATACCAAATGCAAAAATGATTTTTACAGACGGCTCAGGTAAAACAAAGAAGGCCGTAGTGACCTGGAAAGAAGAGGCACAATGGCAACACACATCAGTTACTGTGGAAGCGTCCACTCAGATTGTTGAATTGTCTGCAATACATTTAGCTCTGACATTGTTTGCAAGCGAACCTATTAATATTGTATCAGATTCACTATATGCTGTTGGCGCTATTAACCGCTTAGAAGCTGCATTTATCAAAGAAATTAGCAATAAAGAGCTGTATAAACTTTTCCTTGCTATTGCAACTCTGCTTCAGCAACGACAGCATCCTTGCTTTATTGTTCATATTAGGTCTCACACTCGCTTGCCAGGACCTCTGGTAGAAGGGAATGCAGTAGCTGATAAGTACACTGTTTTGCCCATAACATCATCCTCCCTTACTCAACAATTTCAACATGCACAATTATCTCACTCCTTTTTCCATCAAAATGCTCGCAGTTTACAGAAAGAATTTGCTCTGAAAAAAACGTAGGCCCGTGATATTATTCAGGCATTTAACGATTGTCAATTATATAATACTGCAACTTATCATGATGGTGTAAATGTCAGGGGACTGAAGGCTAATGAAATTTGGCAAACAGATGTTACACATTATCCACCTTTTGGCAGGCAAAAGTATGTTCATGTTACTGTGGATACCTTTTCTGGTTATGTTGTTGCTTCTGCAGCTACAGGGGAACGGACTCAGGATGTTAAGAAACATTGGACAAGGTGCTTTGCACTTATGGGCCTCCCCAAACAAATAAAACCAGACAATGGACCTGCCTATGTATCTCAAGCAGCGGCCTTATTCCTACAACAGTGGGGTGTGTCTCACGTTACAGGTATCCCGCACACCCCCACCGGACAAGCCATAATTGAACGGACACATCAAAACTTGAAACACATGTTGCAAAAACAAAAAAGGGGGAGTGTAGCCACAGCTCCTCAAGAACAATTAGATATGGCTGTGTTCATTTTAAATTTTCTAAATCGGTCATCTTCTCGATTAGATACCACGGCAGTGGAATGACATTTTCAGGGTAAAGTACCCTTTACACAAAATCCTAAGGTTTGGTATAAAGATCTGCCAGGCCCAACTGATTGGCGTGGACCAGTAGAATTGTTGACATGGGGGAGGGGATATGCTTGTGTTTTACTCCCAACAGGTCCTCGTTGGCTACCTGCGAGATGCGTGAAGCCATACCATGAGCTGGAGAAACCACAACCAGAACCCGGTACCAGAAATGCAGATACTGAAAGTACAGGGACCATGCAAGCGACATAGAACAGTCAACCCGACACCAGGCATTACTTGGGGAATGCTGAAATGACTGGATGAGCACGCAAGTAGCATGCTGCGAGGGGTCTTGGGTGGTCTCTGGTGGTCGTGGTCTCCCCTTGGTTGTGCTGTCTGCTATGTGACTTCGCTTCCACGCAAGCGTGGTTAAGGCCTTTCTGTTGACACATGCAGGTGGCTCCAAGGAGAAGATACTGTTTTGGTTCTCACAGCATTTATCTCTTCTCCTGGTGCCAGAGCTTGTGAATCAAGTAAATTTGGACACTACAAGGATGTTGTTCACAGTCTTGTTTATCTTTGGCCCTTCTTTGTAATTAGTGATGCTACAGCATTATTGTATAGATATCTACGTTTATTCCTTTTTCTATATGTATTTATTGCGTGCCTCTGTATATTACTCTGCTCTACACCCTGCAAGCCAAATGTACACGTCCAGCTTTGCACTCCCCAGGAGAAGTGGTCTTGATAAGGGACATAACTCCTTTTCCTTTTTTCTTGCTATTTGATCTGGGTGTGAGCTGTCCTGGGGGTTGAGAAATTCTTTGCCTGTGAGCTGTCCTGGGGGTTGAGAAATTCTTTGCCTGTGAGCTGTTCTAGGGGTTGAGGAATTCTTTAATTCTTTATCTTATCAGCCTGATGCGTAAATTAACTGCCTAAGCGTATCTCAATAGAACAAGTTGCAGAACATCAAGGTTATACAAAACCCAGTGAGAAATGGTCTTGCAGTTTGAGCCAAGATGTTACCACGCCCATGCAAGAAGAAAAGGTGAGAAGTGCACAGCGAGGAAGACATAGGGCCTTCATCCCTGAGGTCCCGGCCCACGACCACCAGGAGGAGCTTATTGTAATAAAGACCGCCTTCTCGGGGAAAGTCATGAATATGTATAGGCGTCCTTGAAATTATGATGAATATGTAACACTTTGCCACATAAATACAAGCTGAATTACCACGAAGGTGTGCACGATTTTGGTGGGACTACCCCTGTGCTGCCCAGCGCTGAACAAACATACCTACTTTACAACCTTGCCGGTTGTGGAGTCTGTTTTCCGCACGTCATTTTGGCAAGCCAGGCAGGAGAACCTCTGCTCGGCTGCGTGATCGACTGAGGAAGCGGATGCCCCTAGGCGCGCCCCAAGCCCTTTTCTTGGAAGGGGCCTCCGATTCCAGCCGCTCACCGCAGGAGCAGACAAGAATCTCCTGAAGCCGCGGATAAATGATATGTTTAACAGGGGACTGGGCGGGAAGCCAGTAAGTCATTGGGGACGCCCACTCGTGGCCGGGGCTGCTGGTAAACCGCGCAGAGACGTCTGGCGTACAGTGTAGTCCCTGTACGGGAGGAGGGTACCCGATGGGGGCATTCGCTGACCGATAGAGCGGCCGCTAGCTATCTTGAGGGTAGATGGAGTGAATCCGGGGTTATCGCTGCATCTCTAATCGAGAGCCAGGACGGACCTGCTAATGACTGTATAAGAAGCAGGAGAAGGGTAAGCGAGCCTCTCACAATTGTGATATGGGGGGATTCGCTGACCGATAGAGCGGCCACTAGCGATCTTGGGAGTAGATCGAGTGAATCCGAGGTTACCGCTGCATCTCTAATCGAGAGCCAGGACGGACCTGCTAATGACTGTATAAGAAGCAGGAGAAGGGTAAGCGAGCCTCTCACAATTGTGATATGAATATTTGCAGCTGCTGGAGGGATAATAACTGGAGCAATTGCTGTATACCTTATTTACAAGTGCCCGGGTATTTTACATCAAGTGTCTTTTATGCAAAGAATCTTTTATGTTAAGAGTGTTTTATGTTAAGAGTATTTAATTGTGTGTGTGTTTCTGAGAGTATTTTATGTTAAGAGTATTTGACTCTGTGTGTGTGTGTGTTTCTGAGACACAGCGCCACTGTAAACTGAGTGAGAGTCCTGATTCGTAGCGCCGGAAATGTTTGCAGAAATTTGTATATGTGAGTTAAGTTGCTGTGGTGCTTAGTCAATTTCTTTAATATCAGAGTTCTGACTAATCTCTTGAAGGAGCCTATTTAACTCCCACAGGATGGTTAATAACTTTGGGCTGGGAACAACATCCGCAAGAACGCCTGCCCGAATCTAGATACCCAGGGGCAATACCTTGTTTTGCGTGTGGGACTGTGGTACTTAATAGGCAAGGTGGATGACATTCGGTGTGGATCCTTTTAAGTTGTAAGACCTGTAAAAAGGTGGTACTGTGTGTTTGGGAGACGAAGGGCTGAGTGAATCATGTTTTTTTTCACCCTCCGAAACCATCCGGAGTGGCAGAGGGACTCTGGAATGATCCCACCACAGGACCGTATGGTACTCGCCCTCGAGCGAGAAAATAATAGAGAGTCTAAAGGTAAACTGAGGCGGTGTTGTTTGGCATGTAGTATTGGACAAAGGTACACTAGAGTAAATACTTGCCTAGCACCGGAACAAGATCTAACTGGTTTGTTTAAGCCTCCCCCTCGACCACAGGAACAGGATGAGGACTCGGACGGACACCCCACTCCCCCAGACAGCCCCGTATCCTCCCACACCAGGAGGAAACCTGCTCCAACAGCTTTAAAAGCACCCCTTTGAGAGGCAGTAGGATCTGACAGTGGGACGATGCTAATAAAGGTACCTTTTTCTACCACTGATTTAGAGGCATGGAAAAGGGTTGCCAAAGATTACAGGAACGATCCGATAAGTGTAACCAAGCATTTCCAATTTATTGTGAAACAGCATAACCCTGATTGGAATGACATACAATTATTATTAGATTGCATGACTGAAACGGAGAAGCAGTTAATCTTAAAAACTGCAGGAGATTTAGCTGAGGATCACTATAAAACTACGGGAGGAGATATAAAGGAATACCTCCCCCTTCGAGATCCAAACTGGCAACCCAATAGATCTGCACACACGTGGAAAGGTTAAAGACATATCAGGAGTGGATCTAGAAGGGAATGGAGAGAGCCATTCCTAAAACCATAAACTGGTCAGCATTATATGCAAACAAGGTCCCTCTGAGTCACCATCCGAATTCCTGGATCGATTAAGGGACGTAATGCACCACAATACACCGCTGGATCCTGATTCAGAGGTAGGAATACAGCAATTGGTATCGCTGTTCTGGGGAATCTACCCTAGTGGATCCCCTGGTCACGATAAAGCTAGGGAAGATTCGAAACCCTCCCCAACAGAACCCCTGATTATAATAAAGTTGGGGAATGAGAAAATAAGATTTTAGTAAATACAGGAGCTACCTATTCAGTGTTAAATACATGTAGGAGTAATTTCAATGATCGTAGTGCATCAGTTGTTGGTGCCACAGGGCAGGAAGAAACTGGACTGTTTTTCCAGCCTTTAAAATTTGGAATTGGGAAAAGGGGTGTTAACTCATCAATTTCTCTACATACCAGATTGCCCCATGCCGCTGTTAGGATGCGATATGCTAAGTAAATTGAATGCACATATTACTTTTACGAAAGGAAAAATCAAACCATATTCCTGAAAATAAAGCTCTGGATACCCAAGTTTTTATATTACAGAAGGAAGCCGAGTTACAAGAGATACCAGAAGAAGTTGAAAAAGCTGTGACACCTCTCGTATGGGCTTCAGGAACACCGGGATGATCCCAAGTGGCAGGACTGGTAACCATCCAGTCAAAACCAGACGCCGGACCAGTAAGATGAAAGCAATTCAAACAAGAGTCTTAGAGCATTTCTCAGGATGGCCGGATGGTGTTGCCTGTGGATAATGAATTTTGGACTCATTGCCAAACCCTTATATGAAGCTGTACAAGGGAAAGGAAACCTCCTTGTTTGCACTCAGAGGTGCATTTACAAAATTAAAAGAGACTTTAATGAGTGCTCCAGCTCTAGACCTCCCGAACTTAGAAAAAAAACATTTGAACTGTTTATACATGAAAGACTGCATATTGCCCTAGGAGTGTTGACTCAGAAACTAGGATCATAGAGAAGACCTGTGGGATACCTTTTAAAACAACTAGACAATGTCAATAAGAGATGGCCAACATACCTCCGAGCAGTGGCAGCTACAATACTACTGATCCAAGAGGCCCGAAAATTGTCGCTCGGGCAAAAGCTAACTGTGTTTGTATCCCATGCAGTTACAACTGTCCTAGAACAAAAAGGAGGACACTAGCTGTCACCGAGCCAGATGCTGAAATATCAAACCATCCTTCTGGAACAAGATGATGTGGAGCTGAAAGTAACCAGCATCCTGAATCCAGCAACCTTTCTGACCACGGATCCTGGTAGGACAGAATTAACACATAATTGCTTACAGACGGTGGAACAGACATACTCCAACAAAGCTGGCTTGAAAAACATGCCAATGGACAACACAGACTGGGACTGGTTTATGGATGGTAGTAGCTTTATGCAGGATGGAACACGGAAAACAGGATACACAGTGGTAACCACTGAGGAAATAATTGAAGCTAAGGCTCTACCATCTAACACATCGGCTCAGAAGGCAAAGCTCATAACCCTTCTGAGAGCATTAGAATTACCGAAAGACAAAACTGTTAATATATGGACAGATTCAAAATTTACCTTTGGAGTAATCCATGCTCATGGAACCATTTGGAACCATGGCAAATGGGTATCAGTATCTTTTAATAATGATAAATATTTTTTCAAGCTGGCCGGAAGCTTTCCCCTGTCGCACCAACAAGACAAGTAACAAAAATATTGCTTAAGAAAATAATATTGAGATTTGGGGGTACCTATGGAACTATCTTCAAATAGGAACCCACACTTTGTATCGGAAGCTGTTGAAAACTTGGCTAAAGTATTAGAGATAAAATGGAATCTCCAAACCCCATGGAGACCTCAATCAAATGGAAAAATAGAAAGAATGAATCAAAACCTAAAAAGACAAATGAATAAAATCAGATTAAATAACAAGGTGCTTTACCCTTAGGTTTGCTACAAATACACATTTAACATAGGACTAAGGAAAAGGTTAATACTTTTAAAATCATTTATGATAAACCCTATCAAATGACAGAAACAGGAGTTGATCCTGAGATCATGGGAAACAATATCTAAAAGAACATGTTATCTCTCTAGGAAAGATTTTATTCTCTCCCCACAGGTACACCACTGTGAGTGCATCAATACCAACCTGGAGAAAACACCAGCTGAGACAACAATTAGAATCGAATAAGTATTTTGAAAAGGTCTCAATGATATAGTAAAAGAATTTACTAACTTTATAGAAAAGGGGGGATTGATAAGGGACATAACTCCTTTTCCTTTTTTCTTGCTATTTGATCTGGGTGTGAGCTGTCCTGGGGGTTGAGAAATTCTTTGCCTGTGAGCTGTCCTGGGGGTTGAGAAATTCTTTGCCTGTGAGCTGTTCTAGGGGTTGAGGAATTCTTTAATTCTTTATCTTATCAGCCTGATGCGTAAATTAACTGCCTAAGCGTATCTCAATAGAACAAGTTGCAGAACATCAAGGTTATACAAAACCCAGTGAGAAATGGTCTTGCAGTTTGAGCCAAGATGTTACCATGCCCATGCAAGAAGAAAAGGTGAGAAGTGCACAGCGAGGAAGACATAGGGCCTTCATCCCTGAGGTCCCGGCCCACGACCACCAGGAGGAGCTTATTGTAATAAAGACCGCCTTCTCGGGGAAAGTCATGAATATGTATAGGCGTCCTTGAAATTATGATGAATATGTAACACTTTGCCACATAAATACAAGCTGAATTACCACGAAGGTGTGCACGATTTTGGTGGGACTACCCCTGTGCTGCCCAGCGCTGAACAAACATACCTACTTTACAACCTTGCCGGTTGTGGAGTCTGTTTTCCGCACGTCATTTTGGCAAGCCAGGCAGGAGAACCTCTGCTCGGCTGCGTGATCGACTGAGGAAGCGGACGCCCCTAGGCGCGCCCCAAGCCCTTTTCTTGGAAGGGGCCTCCGATTCCAGCCGCTCACCGCAGGAGCAGACAAGAATCTCCTGAAGCCGCGGATAAATGATATGTTTAACAGGGGACTGGGCGGGAAGCCAGTAAGTCATTGGGGACGCCCACTCGTGGCCGGGGCTGCTGGTAAACCGCGCAGAGACGTCTGGCGTACAGTGTAGTCCCTGTACGGGAGGAGGGTACCCGATGGGGGCATTCGCTGACCGATAGAGCGGCCGCTAGCTATCTTGAGGGTAGATGGAGTGAATCCGAGGTTACCGCTGCATCTCTAATCGAGAGCCAGGACGGACCTGCTAATGACTGTATAAGAAGCAGGAGAAGGGTAAGCGAGCCTCTCACAATTGTGATATGAATATTTGCAGCTGCTGGAGGGATAATAACTGGAGCAATTGCTGTATACCTTATTTACAAGTGCCCGGGTATTTTACATCAAGTGTCTTTTATGCAAAGAATCTTTTATGTTAAGAGTGTTTTATGTTAAGAGTATTTAATTGTGTGTGTGTTTCTGAGAGTATTTTATGTTAAGAGTATTTGACTCTGTGTGTGTGTGTGTTTCTGAGACACAGCGCCACTGTAAACTGAGTGAGAGTCCTGATTCGTAGCGCCGGAAATGTTTGCAGAAATTTGTATATGTGAGTTAAGTTGCTGTGGTGCTTAGTCAATTTCTTTAATATCAGAGTTCTGACTAATCTCTTGAAGGAGCCTATTTAACTCCCACAGGATGGTTAATAACTTTGGGCTGGGAACAACATCCGCAAGAACGCCTGCCCGAATCTAGATACCCAGGGGCAATACCTTGTTTTGCGTGTGGGACTGTGGTACTTAATAGGCAAGGTGGATGACATTCGGTGTGGATCCTTTTAAGTTGTAAGACCTGTAAAAAGGTGGTACTGTGTGTTTGGGAGACGAAGGGCTGAGTGAATCATGTTTTTTTTTCACCCTCCGAAACCATCCGGAGTGGCAGAGGGACTCTGGAATGATCCCACCACAGGACCGTATGGTACTCGCCCTCGAGCGAGAAAATAATAGAGAGTCTAAAGGTAAACTGAGGCGGTGTTGTTTGGCATGTAGTATTGGACAAAGGTACACTAGAGTAAATACTTGCCTAGCACCGGAACAAGATCTAACTGGTTTGTTTAAGCCTCCCCCTCGACCACAGGAACAGGATGAGGACTCGGACGGACACCCCACTCCCCCAGACAGCCCCGTATCCTCCCACACCAGGAGGAAACCTGCTCCAACAGCTTTAAAAGCACCCCTTTGAGAGGCAGTAGGATCTGACAGTGGGACGATGCTAATAAAGGTACCTTTTTCTACCACTGATTTAGAGGCATGGAAAAGGGTTGCCAAAGATTACAGGAACGATCCGATAAGTGTAACCAAGCATTTCCAATTTATTGTGAAACAGCATAACCCTGATTGGAATGACATACAATTATTATTAGATTGCATGACTGAAACGGAGAAGCAGTTAATCTTAAAAACTGCAGGAGATTTAGCTGAGGATCACTATAAAACTACGGGAGGAGATATAAAGGAATACCTCCCCCTTCGAGATCCAAACTGGCAACCCAATAGATCTGCACACACGTGGAAAGGTTAAAGACATATCAGGAGTGGATCTAGAAGGGAATGGAGAGAGCCATTCCTAAAACCATAAACTGGTCAGCATTATATGCAAACAAGGTCCCTCTGAGTCACCATCCGAATTCCTGGATCGATTAAGGGACGTAATGCACCACAATACACCGCTGGATCCTGATTCAGAGGTAGGAATACAGCAATTGGTATCGCTGTTCTGGGGAATCTACCCTAGTGGATCCCCTGGTCACGATAAAGCTAGGGAAGATTCGAAACCCTCCCCAACAGAACCCCTGATTATAATAAAGTTGGGGAATGAGAAAATAAGATTTTAGTAAATACAGGAGCTACCTATTCAGTGTTAAATACATGTAGGAGTAATTTCAATGATCGTAGTGCGTCAGTTGTTGGTGCCACAGGGCAGGAAGAAACTGGACTGTTTTTCCAGCCTTTAAAATTTGGAATTGGGAAAAGGGGTGTTAACTCATCAATTTCTCTACATACCAGATTGCCCCATGCCGCTGTTAGGATGTGATATGCTAAGTAAATTGAATGCACATATTACTTTTACGAAAGGAAAAATCAAACCATATTCCTGAAAATAAAGCTCTGGATACCCAAGTTTTTATATTACAGAAGGAAGCCGAGTTACAAGAGATACCAGAAGAAGTTGAAAAAGCTGTGACACCTCTCGTATGGGCTTCAGGAACACCGGGATGATCCCAAGTGGCAGGACTGGTAACCATCCAGTCAAAACCAGACGCCGGACCAGTAAGATGAAAGCAATTCAAACAAGAGTCTTAGAGCATTTCTCAGGATGGCCGGACGGTGTTGCCTGTGGATAATGAATTTTGGACTCATTGCCAAACCCTTATATGAAGCTGTACAAGGGAAAGGAAACCTCCTTGTTTGCACTCAGAGGTGCATTTACAAAATTAAAAGAGACTTTAATGAGTGCTCCAGCTCTAGACCTCCCGAACTTAGAAAAAAAACATTTGAACTGTTTATACATGAAAGACTGCATATTGCCCTAGGAGTGTTGACTCAGAAACTAGGATCATAGAGAAGACCTGTGGGATACCTTTTAAAACAACTAGACAATGTCAATAAGAGATGGCCAACATACCTCCGAGCAGTGGCAGCTACAATACTACTGATCCAAGAGGCCCGAAAATTGTCGCTCGGGCAAAAGCTAACTGTGTTTGTATCCCATGCAGTTACAACTGTCCTAGAACAAAAAGGAGGACACTAGCTGTCACCGAGCCAGATGCTGAAATATCAAACCATCCTTCTGGAACAAGATGATGTGGAGCTGAAAGTAACCAGCATCCTGAATCCAGCAACCTTTCTGACCACGGATCCTGGTAGGACAGAATTAACACATAATTGCTTACAGACGGTGGAACAGACATACTCCAACAAAGCTGGCTTGAAAAACATGCCAATGGACAACACAGACTGGGACTGGTTTATGGATGGTAGTAGCTTTATGCAGGATGGAACACGGAAAACAGGATACACAGTGGTAACCACTGAGGAAATAATTGAAGCTAAGGCTCTACCATCTAACACATCGGCTCAGAAGGCAAAGCTCATAACCCTTCTGAGAGCATTAGAATTACCGAAAGACAAAACTGTTAATATATGGACAGATTCAAAATTTACCTTTGGAGTAATCCATGCTCATGGAACCATTTGGAACCATGGCAAATGGGTATCAGTATCTTTTAATAATGATAAATATTTTTTCAAGCTGGCCGGAAGCTTTCCCCTGTCGCACCAACAAGACAAGTAACAAAAATATTGCTTAAGAAAATAATATTGAGATTTGGGGGTACCTATGGAACTATCTTCAAATAGGAACCCACACTTTGTATCGGAAGCTGTTGAAAACTTGGCTAAAGTATTAGAGATAAAATGGAATCTCCAAACCCCATGGAGACCTCAATCAAATGGAAAAATAGAAAGAATGAATCAAAACCTAAAAAGACAAATGAATAAAATCAGATTAAATAACAAAGTGCTTTACCCTTAGGTTTGCTACAAATACACATTTAACATAGGACTAAGGAAAAGGTTAATACTTTTAAAATCATTTATGATAAACCCTATCAAATGACAGAAACAGGAGTTGATCCTGAGATCATGGGAAACAATATCTAAAAGAACATGTTATCTCTCTAGGAAAGATTTTATTCTCTCCCCACAGGTACACCACTGTGAGTGCATCAATACCAACCTGGAGAAAACACCAGCTGAGACAACAATTAGAATCGAATAAGTATTTTGAAAAGGTCTCAATGATATAGTAAAAGAATTTACTAACTTTATAGAAAAGGGGGGATTGATAAGGGACATAACTCCTTTTCCTTTTTTCTTGCTATTTGATCTGGGTGTGAGCTGTCCTGGGGGTTGAGAAATTCTTTGCCTGTGAGCTGTCCTGGGGGTTGAGAAATTCTTTGCCTGTGAGCTGTTCTAGGGGTTGAGGAATTCTTTAATTCTTTATCTTATCAGCCTGATGCGTAAATTAACTGCCTAAGCGTATCTCAATAGAACAAGTTGCAGAACATCAAGGTTATACAAAACCCAGTGAGAAATGGTCTTGCAGTTTGAGCCAAGATGTTACCGCGCCCATGCAAGAAGAAAAGGTGAGAAGTGCACAGCGAGGAAGACATAGGGCCTTCATCCCTGAGGCCCCAGCCCACGACCACCAGGAGGAGCTTGTTATAATAAAGACCGCCTTCTCGGGGAAAGTCATGAATATGTATAGGCGTCCTTGAAATTATGATGAATATGTAACACTTTGCCACATAAATACAAGCTGAATTACCACGAAGGTGTGCACGATTTTGGTGGGACTACCCCCCGTGCTGCCCAGTGCTGAACAAACATACCTACTTTACAACCTTGCCGGTTGTGGAGTCTGTTTTCCACACGTCAGTCTCTTGAGCGAGGGGGTAGAATGTGGGAATATAACGGAAGATTGGCGAGGAGGATTGTAAACACGCTCAAGTGACTTGCACCTGGGGTGTCAAAAAAACATGTATATCACACTACTAACTGTTGTTTAATCTTATGTGCTGGACAAGTAGAGCATCTGCATTCAGATAACACAGGCCTGTGATAAGACTCAGGGGCACCTAATTGTTCATGCCTGAGATTCCTGCCCTGCTGTGAGAAAGATCAAACCACAGTGGAAAACTACCGCCTGCAAGAAACCCCTAATATACAGGTGAAGGCAGCAGGCCCGGAATCTCTCTCACTCTCTCTCTAGCAGGAACAGAGCTCCGTGGTGCCTGCATCCCTGCTTGCATGCCTTTGCCCCGAGTGCTGCTTCAGAGATCCCTTGGTTTGCGAGTCCTTCACTTTACCTGGTCTGCAATCAGAGGACTCTGAAAAGCCAAAGCCCACATCATGACCACCCTTGTCATCGAATAAACAAAAAAGGGGGAAATGTGGAAGACCCTCAGCCTGCAAACAGCTGTGCTTTACTTGGGGAGCATAAGATTTGCTTGGGAACACTGCACTGAGAATAGTTTTTGCTTGCTTCTAAGATAAAGGAGCCGAGACCAGTTCACAGGGCCTTTTGAGGCATGAAAGAAGTAAACATGTGTTGAAGGTCAGTTCTGAACACAGAGCTGAAAACAAGGAATGGTTGTTGATGTTTTGAGCCCAGAACACTGTGGCTCTTCCCAGAATGGGTGATGAGTGCTTAGCGAGTGAATGTTGATGTTATCTTGAACTGCATAGTCTGGCTCCTGCATTGTAGCAGTTAAATAGGGTAGTAGAATAACAATAAAAAAGCCTTAGGCCTTGCTGCCCGCAGCAACCTTTGCTTGTTTTTTTTTTTCATTAAAGTGCCTTTATCTCAACCCACAAGTTTTTCATTTTCTTCCTCTGTCCTGCTGAGGGGGAGTGAGAGAGTGGCTTAGAGGGCACCTGGCAGTCAGTTAACAAACTTCTGTTATACTGTAACAGAATTGCCTGAAATTCTACACATTTGATTTGCTATTGTCTTGTTTAATGGCCATAAACCTCAAGATATTTTGCAATAGCACATTTCCTGGTTTGTAAAATATACAAAGTGAAAGAAGTCATATGAGAAAAAAGAATATTTATAATACCTCTGATAACAAACCTGGTACAGAGCTCACATCTGAGCCACAAAATGTAGTCAACCCAAAGTACAGTGCATTATAAAATGCTTGAAATGTTTACCATTATTTGTAATACTGCTGCTACCAGCTGAACTACTGTTATAAATAATGAAATTTGTTATTAATGTCTTTTAAAAAAGTTTTGTAAAATAAAATTAAGGAAGTAACTGTATCTTCAGTTTAATACAATTAGTCATACCTCATGCCTTTCAGTAATAATAAATCTAATAGTTAAAGATATTGGGAGACTAGATTGCATTCCTGTGACAGAGTTTGTATGCCTTAAACAACTTGTTTGACAACTCTGGCTGGAGGAGGGTATGTGTACTACAGAGGCCTGCAAGTCTGGCAAGAGATAAGGGCCTTGTGAACAGAATAATACCCCTGATGTGCCTTAATTGTTGTGGTTTACAAGTCTGGCTGGAGGAAGAGATAAGTCCTGCGGAGGCAGGATGGTATCTTTTCCTTGGGGCCAGCCTACATGTGCAACAACTTTGCAAGGCATCAACCACGCTTGTGCAGAAGCTGGGTCATACAGTGGACACCACAACTAGGGGGGATCACGACCACCAGACACCCCTTGGGGGACCACCGACTCATTTCAAGAACAATCTAAGACTACAAAGCGCAGGTGTCCCAAGTAGCATGAGAAGTGAGCAGAGGGGGAGAGACAAGAGGGATGTTACCACCCTCTCCTATCTCGCATGCAAATGACCTAAAGTATTTAGACCTTCTCACTTGGGATGCTGGTGCACGCTCCCACCCACCACCTAAGGACTGATCCTGCAAGCGATTTACTGGAGGAGCAACTCTGCAAGCTATTTACTGTGAGAAGTGAAATATGACTCGTGTCAAAATAAAGAGGAAAAAGTAGAGACTTCTTGGCAATGTATAAGTAAGTGACCACAAAATATTAAGCCACTGTGATGAGGAGAAACTAACACTTAAGGGTTAATAACAGGACCATCAGGACCATTGTTTAGCTTAAGCTATATATCTATAATCTTAGCCCCTAAATAGGAACTAACTACTAACCACAGGAAAAACATAAGATAGAGTAGAATGTATACAAGGAAGGGACTCGTCAAGGAAATCACATAACTGCTGTCAAAAGAAAGCTGGTCTCAGCAGGTTTTGCAGTTGGGGTAAAAAGTGCGCAGCGAGGAAGACATACGGCCTTCATCCCTAAGACCCCGGCCCACGACCACCAGGAGAAACTGCGCGTGCGCAACCAGGAGGAATTAAAGGTGGAGACTATGGAAATGATTTCTCGGAGCTCATTATAATAAAAACCGCTTTTTTGGGGACAGTCATGAATATGTATAGGCGTCCTTAAAATGATGATGAATATGTAACACTTTACCACATAAATACAAAATGAATTACTGTGAAAGGTGTGCACGATTTTGGTGGGATTACCCCCCGTGCTGCCCAGCGCTGTTTTGCCTTTGCTTTGCAATAAACCGAAATTATGATTGGCGTTTCAGACTGAGGCTCGTTTCTCACATTTACCAACTCTACAGACAACTTACATTGCTGGATCCCAGGGTGGTGATATCTCTTTCTTTCTCTCTCATAATCTATATCCTCTTTCTCTTTTCCCTTTTCCCTCTCTCTCTTTTGGCAGCATCTTTAGAAACCCAAGACACTTACGATCACGCCACTTTCCCTGTATTAATAAATTGTCCTTAATTTTATACCAGTTATTTGGTGTCATTTCACCTTAATTTACTCCAAGGGATTTATGAACTAGTTGCGACCAGGTCGTAACAATTCCTAAGCTTGGCCTAGGTATCGTTTTGTAAAGATCCAAAGGCATGAGCCCACAAGTGATTAGCTGGAAAGGTAAGTTTGTGTTTGAACTGTCAACACATCAGTTATTTCATTGATACTGCTCATGTGCATACTCTTACCCTCTCCATCCCTGTGCATGCAAGATGGTTTAATGCTTTCATGGAGGGCTTAGTTATCACAATTCATTTTTGCTTTTGGACTTTCAAGCAAGAGGTTCAGACTGGTGGCATTAGGCTGACCTGGTTTGGCCTAAACCAGGCCAATTCTCCTTTCAGTGATTTTTACTTTCAGCTAACTCTCTTCTAAGTAACTGCACTTTCTGAAACTAACTGCATGTTTTGCAGACAGTCTCTGCTTCTAGGACTGATAATGCTCAAAGTTTATAATTATCACTGAGGTAGGGATCCGGTAGGGATGTTATGCAGAAAGGCTCTTGCTGTACTTATTCTTAGAGAAACCAAGGTCACTGCTAAATTCCTCACTGCTTACGAGTGAAGAGCCGAAGTGGGGGTCGCACCTGCAGGGAGGAGCGGACAGGGCAGGTGACCCAAAATTGACCAACGATGGTATTCCATCCCATACACGTCATTCTCAGTATAAAGTGGAGGGATCACAAGGGTCTTACCCCTTCTTCTCGCCCCCCTTCTGGTATGGCTGGTGTCCGAAGAGGACTCTGTCCATTTTCCTGCTGCCCCCGATCCTGATCTGTGCGTCCCTGAATCCAGTTCCCATCCATCGCTGGGCCCAGTCTGGGCGTTCCCGGAGCCTGTCCTGCAGTGCCGGTGGTGACGTGACCGACATCGGAGGGGGCTTGATCTTGGTTTTGTATATATTTGTATATATTTAATTATTTCCATTATTATTATTATACTCTCTTTCATTATTATAGTTTATTAAAACTGTTTTAACTTTCCAACACATAAGTCTCTCTCCCTTTTCTTTTCCTTCCCCTTCTGGAGGGGGAGGGGGGTTAATAGAGAGCATCTGCCACCGGTTTAATAGCTGGCCCAGCTTTAAACCATGACAAGGCTTTTGGTGCCAAATTTCTCAGTAGATGTTATTAACACAGAGCTATTTTTTGGTTGCACTAGCCCAGTAGTGTCCAGTCTTTCTGATGAAGCAGACAATGCACCCTCTTCTGCTAGATGAAGTATGCTATGTTCACACACCTAATATACAACTAGATTTAAAGGACAGTCAATCTTAATAGACCCAGGGCTTCTTGCTAGGGGTGTGCATGTCTCCAGGAGGTGGCCTGAGCCCACTCACTACCCAGGCTGGAGGCAGACCCAGAGATGTCATTCAAGCTCACTCACTAAGGAGCAATTGCTCCAGACATTGCCTTTCACAGGAGTTGCAAGACTCATATTTTGCACAGATATCTGTTGAATAGATGGTTATAATGTGACTGTTCAAAGCAGCTGCTTAGACTGGGGCAGCATGGGGGGATCATGGCACCAAATGAGCAGGGTGTGACAGAAAGGAGTAGGGCTGAGAGGCCTGGCTCAAGGCCACGAGGGTTTGTAGTAAGAGAGAGATCATAAACTTGGTATGGGAAGGAGCATGGTGAAAGAGAAGAAAGAATGTTAAACTGAGGTCCTGATTTGGGAATGAGGGTGGCCCAGGAGCCAAGAATATCAAAATAAATTTGAGAATCCCTGCTCTTTCCCATCCCAAGAGCTGTGAGCTTAAGCTCATGTGAGATCAGGAGTGGACAGG